>NW_028270184.1:22182438-22797893 GCF_037043375.1 Chiloscyllium plagiosum
GGAGGGTGTTACTCAACTGCTCGAGAGTGGGACACAGGAACAGGAGGAAGCTATACAACTGCTAGAGACTGGGACACAGGAACAGGAGGCAGTCATTCAACTGCTAGAGACTGTGACACAGGAACAGGAGGCAGTCACTCATCTGTTCGAGACTGGGACACAGGAACAGGAGGTGAGTCACTCAACCGCTCGAAACTGGGACACACGAACAGGAGGCAGTCACTCAACTGCTCGAGACTGGGACACAGGAACAGGAGGGCGTTACTCAACTGCTCAAGACGAGTTCACAGGAACAGGAAGCAGTCATTCAACTGCTCGAGACTGGGACACAGGAACAGTAGGCAGTCATTCAACTGCTCGAGACTGGGACACAGGAACAGGAGGCAGTCACTCAACAGCTCGAGACTGGGTCACAGAAACAAGAGGCAGTCATTTGACTGCTCAACACTGGGACACAGGAACAGGAGGCAGTCACTCAGCTGCTCGAGACTGGGACACAGAAACATGAGGCAGTCACTCAACTGCTCGAGTCTGGGACACAGGAACAGAAGGCAGTCATTCAACCGCTCGAAACTGGGACACACGAACAGGAGGCAGTCACTCAACTGCTTGAGACTGGGACATAGGAAAAGAAGGCTGGCACTCAACTGCTCGAGACTGGGACACAGGAACAGGAGGCGGTCACTCAACTGCTTGAAACTGGGACACAGGAAAAGAAGGCAGGCACTGAACTGATCGAGACTGGGACACCGGAAGAGGAGACAGTCACTCAACTGCTCGAAACTTGGACTCAGGAACAGGACGCAGTCATTCAACTACTCGAGAGTGGGACACAGGAACAGGAGGCAGTCATTCAACTGCTGGAGACTGGGACACAGGAACAGGAGGCAGTCATTCAACTGCTAGGGACTGTGACACAGGAACAGGAGGCAGTCACTCAACTGCACGAGACAGGGACACAGGAACAGGAGACAGTCATTCATCTGTTCGAGACTGGGACACAGGAACAGGAGGCAGTCATTCGACTGCTCAAAACTGGGATACAGGATCAGGACACACTCATTCAACTGCTCGAGACTGGTACACAGGAACAGGAGGCACTCAGTCAACTGCTCGAGACTGGGACACAGGAACAGGAGGCAGTCACTCAACAGCACGAGACTGGGTCACAGAAACAAGAGGCAGTCATTGGACTGCTCAAGACTGGGACACAGGAACAGGAGGGAGTCACTCAACTGCTCGAGACTGGGACACAGAAACATGAGGCAGTCACTCAACTGCTCGAGACTGGGACACAGGAACAGGAGGCAGTCACTCAACCGCTCGAAACTGGGACACACGAACAGGAGGCAGTCACTCAACTGCTCGAGACTGGGACACAGGAACAGGAGGGCGTTACTCAACTGCTCAAGACTAGGACACAGGAACAGGAGGCAGTCATTCAACTGCTCGAGACTGGGACACAGGAACAGTAGGCAGTCATTCAACTGCTCGAGACTGGGACACAGGAACAGGAGGCAGTCACTCAACAGCTCGAGACTGGGTCACAGAAACAAGAGGCAGTCATTCGACTGCTCAACACTGGGACACAGGAACAGGAGGGAGTCACTCAGCTGCTCGAGACTGGGACACAGAAACATGAGGCAGTCACTCAACTGCTCGAGACTGGGACACAGGAACAGGAGGCAGTTAGTCAACCGCTCGAAACTGGGACACACGAACAGGAGGCCGTCACTCAACTGCTCGAGACTGGGACATAGGAAAAGAAGGCAGGCACTCAACTGCTCGAGACTGAGACACCGGAACAGGAGGCGGTCACTCAACTGCTTGAAACTGGGACACAGGAAAAGAAGGCAAGCACTCAACTGATCGAGACTGGGACACCGGAAGAGGAGGCAGTCACTCAACTGCTCGAAACTGGGACGCAGGAACAGGACGCAGTCATTCAATTGCTCGAGACTGTGACACAGAAACAGGAGGGTGTTACTCAACTGCTCGAGAGTGGGACACAGGAACAGGCGGCAGTCTTTCAACTGCTAGAGACTGGGACACAGGAACAGGAGGCAGTCATTCAACTGTTCGAGACTGTGACACAGGAACAGGAGGCAGTCACGCAACTGCTCGAGACAGGGACACAGGAACAGGAGACAGTCATTCATCTGTTCGAGACTGGGACACAGGAACAGGACGCAGTCACTCAACTGCTCGAGACTGGGTCACAGAAACAAGAGGCAGTCATTCGACTGCTCAAGACTGGGACACAGGAGCAGGAGGGAGTCACTCAACTGCTCGAGACTGGGACACAGACACATGAGGCAGTCACTCAACAGCTCGAGACTGGGTCACAGAAACAAGAGGCAGTCATTTGACTGCTCAACACTGGGACACAGGAACAGGAGGCAGTCACTCAGCTGCTCGAGACTGGGACACAGAAACATGAGGCAGTCACTCAACTGCTCGAGTCTGGGACACAGGAACAGAAGGCAGTCACTCAACCGCTCGAAACTGGGACACACGAACAGGAGGCAGTCACTCAACTGCTTGAGACTGGGACATAGGAAAAGAAGGCTGGCACTCAACTGCTCGAGACTGGGACACAGGAACAGGAGGCAGTCACTCAACTGCTTGAGACTGGGACACAGGAACAGGAGGCGGTCACTCAACTGCTTGAAACTGGGACACAGGAAAAGAAGGCAGGCACTGAACTGATCGAGACTGGGACACCGGAGGAGGAGACAGTCACTCAACTGCTCGAAACTTGGACTCAGGAACAGGACGCAGTCATTCAACTACTCGAGAGTGGGACACAGGAACAGGAGGCAGTCATTCAACTGCTGGAGACTGGGACACAGGAACAGGAGGCAGTCATTCAACTGCTAGGGACTGTGACACAGGAACAGGAGGCAGTCACTCAACTGCACGAGACAGGGACACAGGAACAGGAGACAGTCATTCATCTGTTCGAGACTGGGACACAGGAACAGGAGGCAGTCATTCGACTGCTCAAAACTGGGATACAGGATCAGGACACACTCATTCAACTGCTCGAGACTGGTACACAGGAACAGGAGGCACTCAGTCAACTGCTCGAGACTGGGACACAGGAACAGGAGGCAGTCACTCAACAGCACGAGACTGGGTCACAGAAACAAGAGGCAGTCATTGGACTGCTCAAGACTGGGACACAGGAACAGGAGGGAGTCACTCAACTGCTCGAGACTGGGACACAGAAACATGAGGCAGTCACTCAACTGCTCGAGACTGGGACACAGGAACAGGAGGCAGTCACTCAACCGCTCGAAACTGGGACACACGAACAGGAGGCAGTCACTCAACTGCTCGAGACTGGGACACAGGAACAGGAGGGCGTTACTCAACTGCTCAAGACTAGGACACAGGAACAGGAGGCAGTCATTCAACTGCTCGAGACTGGGACACAGGAACAGTAGGCAGTCATTCAACTGCTCGAGACTGGGACACAGGAACAGGAGGCAGTCACTCAACAGCTCGAGACTGGGTCACAGAAACAAGAGGCAGTCATTCGACTGCTCAACACTGTGATACAGGAACAGGAGGGAGTCACTCAGCTGCTCGAGACTGGGACACAGAAACATGAGGCAGTCACTCAACTGCTCGAGACTGGGACACAGGAACAGGAGGCAGTTAGTCAACCGCTCGAAACTGGGACACACGAACAGGAGGCCGTCACTCAACTGCTCGAGACTGGGACATAGGAAAAGAAGGCAGGCACTCAACTGCTCGAGACTGGGACACCGGAACAGGAGGCGGTCACTCAACTGCTTGAAACTGGGACACAGGAAAAGAAGGCAAGCACTCAACTGATCGAGACTGGGACACCGGAAGAGGAGGCAGTCACTCAACTGCTCGAAACTGGGACGCAGGAACAGGACGCAGTCATTCAATTGCTCGAGACTGTGACACAGAAACAGGAGGGTGTTACTCAACTGCTCGAGAGTGGGACACAGGAACAGGCGGCAGTCTTTCAACTGCTAGAGACTGGGACACAGGAACAGGAGGCAGTCATTCAACTGTTAGAGACTGTGACACAGGAACAGGAGGCAGTCACTCAACTGCTCGAGACAGGGACACAGGAACAGGAGGCAGTCTCTCAACTGCTCGAGACTGGGTCACCGGAACAGGAGGCGGTCACTCAACTGCTTGAAACTGGGACACAGGAAAAGAAGGCAAGCACTCAACTGATCGAGACTGGGACACCGGAAGAGGAGGCAGTCACTCAACTGCTCGAAACTGGGACGCAGGAACAGGACGCAGTCATTCAATTGCTCGAGACTGTGACACAGAAACAGGAGTGTGTTACTCAACTGCACGAGAGTGGGACACAGGAACAGGCGGCAGTCTTTCAACTGCTAGAGACTGGGACACAGGAACAGGAGGCAGTCATTCAACTGTTTGAGACTGTGACACAGGAACAGGAGGCAGTCACTCAACTGCTCGAGACAGGGACACAGGAACAGGAGGCAGTCACTCAACTGCTCGAGACTGGGTAACAGAAACAAGAGGCAGTCATTCGACTGCTCAAGACTGGGACACAGGAGCAGGAGGGAGTCACTCAACTGCTCGAGACTGGGACACAGAAACATGAGGCAGTCACTCAACTGCTCGAGACTGGGACACAGGAACAGGAGGCAGTCACACAACCGCTCGAAACGGACACACGAACAGGAGGCAGTCACTCAACTGCTCGAGACTGGGACACAGAAACAGAAGGGCGTTACTCAACTGCTCAAGACTAGGACACAGGAACAGGAGGCAGTCATTCAACTGCTCGAGACTGGGACACAGGAACAGTAGGCAGTCATTCAACTGCTCGAGACTGGGACACAGGAACAGGAGGCAGTCACTCAACAGCTCGAGACTGGGACACAGGAACAGGAGGCAGTCACTCAACCGCTCGAAACTGGGAAACACGAAAAGGAGGCAGTCACTCAACTGCTCGAGTCTGGGACATAGGAAAAGAAGGCAGGCACTCAACTGCTCGAGACTGGGACACAGGAACAGGAGGCAGTCACTCAACTGCTTGAGACTGGGTCACAGGAACAGGAGGCAGTCATTCAACTGCTAGAGACTGGGACACAGGAACAGGAGGCAGTCATTCAACTGCTAGAGACTGTGACACAGGAACAGGAGGCAGTCACTCATCTGTTCGAGACTGGGACACAGGAACAGGAGGCAGTCACTCAACTGCTCGAGACTCGGTCACAGAAACAAGAGACAGTCATTCGACTGCTCGAGACTGGGACACAGAAACAGGAGGGAGTCACTCAACTGCTCGAGACTGGGACACAGAAACATGAGGCAGTCACTCAACTGCTCGAGACTGGGACACAGGAACAGGAGGCAGTCACTCAACCGCTCGAAACTGGGACACACGAACAGGAGGCAGTCACTCAACTGCTCGAGACTGGGACACAGGAACAGGAGGCAGTCACTCAACTGCTTGAGACTGGGACACAGGAACAGGAGGCAGTCATTCAACTGCTCGAGACTGGGACACAGGAACAGTAGGCAGTCATTCAACTGCTCGAGACTGGGACACAGGAACAGGAGGCAGTCACTCAACCGCTCGAAACTGGGAAACACGAACAGGAGGCAGTCACTCAACTGCTCGAGACCGGGTCACAGACACAAGAGGCAGTCATTGGACTGCTCAAGACTGGGACACAGGAACAGGAGGGAATCACTCAACTGTTCGAGACTGTGACACAGAAACATGAGGCAGTCACTCAACCTCTCGAGACTTGGACACAGGAACAGGAGGCAGTCACTCAACCGCTCGAAACTGGGACACACGAACAGGAGGCAGTCACTCAACTCTCGAGACTGGGACACAGGAACAGGAGGGCGTTACTCAACTGCTCAAGACTAGGACACAGGAACAGGAGGCAGTCATTCAACTGCTCGAGACTGGGACACAGGAACAGTAGGCCGTCATTCAACTGCTCGAGACTGGGACACAGGAACAGGAGGCAGTCACTCAACAGCTCGAGACTGGGTCACAGAAACAAGAGGCAGTCATTCGACTGCTCAACACTGGGACACAGGAACAGGAGGCGGTCACTCAAGTGCTCGAAACTGGGACCCAGGAACAGGAGGCAGTCACTCAACTGCTCAAAACTGGGATACAGGATCAGGACACAGTCATTCAACTGCTCGAGACTGGGACACAGGAACAGGAGGCACTCATTCAACTGCTCGAGACTGGGACACAGGAACAGGAGGCAGTCATTCGACTGCTCAAGACTGGGACACAGGAACAGGAGGGAGTCACTCAACTGCTCGAGACTGGGACACAGAAACATGAGGCAGTCACTCAACTGCTCGAGACTGGGACATAGGAACAGGAGGCAGTCACTCAGCCGCTCGAAACTGGGACACACGATCAGGAGGCAGTCACTTAACTGCTCGAGACTGGGACACAGGAACAGGGGGGCATTACTCAACTGCTCAAGACTAGGACACAGGAACAGGAGGCAGTCATTCAACTGCTCAAGACTGGGACACAGGAACAGTAGGCAGTCATTCCACTGCTCGAGACTGGGACACAGGAACAGGAGGCAGTCACTCAACTGCTCGAGACTGGGTCACAGAAACAAGAGGCAGTCATTCGACTGCTCAACTCTGGGACACAGGAACAGGAGGGAGTCACTCAGCTGCTCGAGACTGGGACGCAGAAACATGAGGCAGTCACTCAACTGCTCGAAACTGGGACACACGAACAGGAGGCAGTCACTCAACTGCTCGAGACTGGGACATAGGAAAAGAAGGCAGGCACTCAACTGCTCGAGACTGGGACACAGGAACAGGAGGCAGTCACTCAACTGCTTGAGACTGGGACACAGGAACAGGAGGCGGTCACTCAAGTGCTCGAAACTGGGACCCAGGAACAGGAGGCAGTCACTCAACTGCTCAAAACTGGGATACAGGATCAGGACACAGTCATTCAACTGCTCGAGACTGGGACACAGGAACAGGAGGCACTCATTCAACTGCTCGAGACTGGGACACAGGAACAGGAGGCAGTCACTCAACTGCACGAGACTGGGTCACAGAAACAAGAGGCAGTCATTCGACTGCTCAAGACTGGGACACAGGAACAGGAGGCAGTCACTCAACTGCTCGAGACCGGGTCACAGACACAAGAGGCAGTCATTGGACTGCTCAAGACTGGGACACAGGAACAGGAGGGTGTTACTCAACTGCTCGAGAGTGGGACACAGGAACAGGAGGCAGTCATTCAACTGCTGGAGAGTGGGACACAGGAACAGGAGGCAGTCATTCAACTGCTAGAGACTGGGACACACGAACAGGAGGCAGTCACTCAACTGCTCGAGACTGGGACACAGGAACAGGAGGGCGTTACTCAACTGCTCAAGACTAGGACACAGGAACAGGAGGCAGTCATTCAACTGCTCGAGACTGGGACACAGGAACAGGAGGCAGTCATTCAACTGCTCGAGACTGGGACACAGGAACAGGAGGCAGTCACTCAACAGCTCGAGACTGTGTCACAGAAACAAGAGGCAGTCATTCGACTGCTCAACACTGCGACACAGGAACAGGAGGGAGTCACTCAGCTGCTCGAGACTGGGACACAGGAACTGGAGGCAGTCACTCAACTGCTCGAGACTGGGACTCAGGAACAGGAGGCAGTCAGCCAACCGCTCGAAACTGGGACACACGAACAGGAGGCAGTCACTCAACTGCTCGAGACTCGGACATAGGAAAAGAAGGCAGGCACTCAACTGCTCGAAACTGGAACACAGGAACAGGAGGCAGTCACTCAATTGCTTGAGACTGGGACACAGGAACAGGAGGCGGTCACTCAACTGCTTGAAACTGGGACACAGGAAAAGAAGGCAAGCACTCAACTGATCGAGACTGGGACACCGGAAGAGGAGGCAGTCACTCAACTGCTCGAAACTGGGACACAGGAACAGGACGCAGTCATTCAACTGCTCGAGACTGTGACACAGAAACAGGAGGGTGTTACTCAACTGCTCGAGAGTGGGACACAGGAACAGGAGGCAGTCATTCAACTGCTAGAGACTGGGACACAGGAACAGGAGGCAGTCATTCAACTGCTAGAGACTGTGACAGAGGAACAGGAGGCAGTCATTCCACTGCACGAGACAGGGACACAGGAACAGGAGACAGTCATTCATCTGTTCGAGACTGGGACACAGGAACAGGAGGCAGTCACTCAACTGCTCGAAACTGGGTCACAGAAACAAGAGGCAGTCATTCGACTGCTCAAGACTGGGACACAGGAACAGGAGGGAGTCACCCAGCTGCTCGAGACTGGGACACAGAAACATGAGGCAGTCACTGAACTGCTCGAGACTGGGACACAGGAACAGGAGGCAGTCATTAAACTGCTCGAGACTGTGACACAGTAACAGGAGGCAGTCACTCAACTGCTTGAGACTGGGAAAAAGGAACAGGAGGCGGTCACTCAACTGCTTGAAACTGGGACACAGGAAAAGAAGGCAGGCACTCAACTGATCGAGACTGGGACACCGGAAGAGGAGGCAGTCACTCAACTGCTCGAAACTTGGACACAGGAACAGGACGCAGTCATTCAACTGCTCGAGACTGTGACACAGAAACAGGAGGGTGTCACTCAACTGCTCGAGAGTGGGACACAGGAACAGGAGGCAGTCATTGAACTGCTAGAGACTGGGACACATGAACAGGAGGCAGTCATTCAACTGCTAGAGACTGTGACAGAGGAACAGGAGGCAGTCATTCCACTGCACGAGACAGGGACACAGGAACAGGAGACAGTCATTCATCTGTTCGAGACTGGGACACAGGAACAGGAGGCAGTCACTCAACTGCTCGAAACTGGGTCACAGAAACAAGAGGCAGTCATTCGACTGCTCAAGACTGGGACACAGGAACAGGAGGGAGTCACCCAGCTGCTCGAGACTGGGACACAGAAACATGAGGCAGTCACTGAACTGCTCGAGACTGGGACACAGGAACAGGAGGCAGTCATTAAACTGCTGGAGACTGTGACACAGTAACAGGAGGCAGTCACTCAACTGCTTGAGACTGGGAAACAGGAACAGGAGGCGGTCACTCAACTGCTTGAAACTGGGACACAGGAACAGGACGCAGTCATTCAACTGCTCGAGACTGTGACACAGAAACAGGAGGGTGTTACTCAACTGCTCGAGAGTGGGACACAGGATCAGGAGGCAGTCATTCAACTGCTAGAGACTGTGACAGAGGAACAGGAGGCAGTCACTCAACTGCACGAGACAGGGACACAGGAACAGGAGACAGTCATTCATCTGTTCGAGACTGGAACACAGGAACAGGAGGCAGTCACTCAACTGCTCGAGACTGGGACACAGAAACAAGAGGCAGTCATTCGACTGCTCAAGACTGGGACACAGGAACAGGAGGGAGTCACTCAACTGCTCGAGACTGTGACATAGAAACATGAGGCAGTCACTCAACTGCTCGAGACTGGGACACAGGAACAGGAGGCAGTCACTCAACCGCTCGAAACGGGGACACAGGAACAGGAGGCAGTCAATCAACTGCTCGAGACTGGGACATAGGAACAGGAGGCAGTCACTCAACTGCTTGAGACTGGGACACAGGAACAGGAGGCAGTCATTCAACTGCTCGAGACTGGGACACAGGAACAGTAGGCAGTCATTCAACTGCTCGAGACTGGGACACAGGAACAGGAGGCAGTCACTCAACCGCTCGAAACTGGGAAACACGAACAGGAGGCAGTCACTCAACTGCTCGAGACCGGGTCACAGACACAAGAGGCAGTCATTGGACTGCTCAAGACTGGGACACAGGAACAGGAGGGAATCACTCAACTGTTCGAGACTGTGACACAGAAACATGAGGCAGTCACTCAACTGCTCGAGACTGGGACACAGGAACAGGAGGCAGTCACTCAACCGCTCGAAACTGGGACACACGAACAGGAGGCAGTCACTCAACTCTCGAGACTGGGACACAGGAACAGGAGGGCGTTACTCAACTGCTCAAGACTAGGACACAGGAACAGGAGGCAGTCATTCTACTGCTCGAGACTGGGACACAGAAACATGAGGCAGTCACTCAACTGCTCGAGACTGGGACACAGGAACAGGAGGCAGTCACTCACCCGCTCGAAACTGGGACACACGAACAGGAGGCAGTCACTCAACTGCTCAAGACTGGGACACAGGAACAGGAGGGCGTTACTCAACTGCTCAAGACTAGGACACAGGAACAGGAGGCTGTCATTCAACGGCTCGAGACTGAGACTCACGAACAGGAGGCAGTCACTTAACTGCTCGAGACTGGGACATAGGAAAAGAAGGCAGGCACTCAACTGCTCGAGACTGGGACACAGGAACAGGAGGCAGTCACTCAACTGCTTGAGACTGGGACAAAGGAACAGGAGGCAGTCATTCAACTGCTCGAGACTGGGACACAGGAACAGGAGGCAGTCATTCAACTGCTCGAGACTGGGACACAGGAACAGGAGGCAGTCATTCAACTGCTCGAGACTGTGACACAGAAACAGGAGGGTGTTACTCAACTGCTCGAGAGTGGGACACAGGAACAGGAGGCAGTCATTCAACTGCTAGAGACTGGGACACAGGAACAGGAGGCAGTCATTCAACTGCTAGAGACTGTGACAGAGGAACAGGAGGCAGTCATTCCACTGCACGAGACAGGGACACAGGAACAGGAGACAGTCATTCATCTGTTCGAGACTGGGACACAGGAACAGGAGGCAGTCACTCAACTGCTCGAAACTGGGTCACAGAAACAAGAGGCAGTCATTCGACTGCTCAAGACTGGGACACAGGAACAGGAGGGAGTCACCCAGCTGCTCGAGACTGGGACACAGAAACATGAGGCAGTCACTCAACTGCTCGAGACTGGGACACAGGAACAGGAGGCAGTCACTCACCCGCTCGAAACTGGGACACACGAACAGGAGGCAGTCACTCAACTGCTCAAGACTGGGACACAGGAACAGGAGGGCGTTACTCAACTGCTCAAGACTAGGACACAGGAACAGGAGGCTGTCATTCAACGGCTCGAGACTGAGACTCACGAACAGGATGCAGTCACTTAACTGCTCGAGACTGGGACATAGGAAAAGAAGGCAGGCACTCAACTGCTCGAGACTGGGACACAGGAACAGGAGGCAGTCACTCAACTGCTTGAGACTGGGACAAAGGAACAGGAGGCAGTCATTCAACTGCTCGAGACTGGGACACAGGAACAGGAGGCAGTCATTCAACTGCTCGAGACTGGGACACAGGAACAGGAGGCAGTCATTCAACTGCTCGAGACTGTGACACAGAAACAGGAGGGTGTTACTCAACTGCTCGAGAGTGGGACACAGGAACAGGAGGCAGTCATTCAACTGCTAGAGACTGGGACACAGGAACAGGAGGCAGTCATTCAACTGCTAGAGACTGTGACAGAGGAACAGGAGGCAGTCATTCCACTGCACGAGACAGGGACACAGGAACAGGAGACAGTCATTCATCTGTTCGAGACTGGGACACAGGAACAGGAGGCAGTCACTCAACTGCTCGAAACTGGGTCACAGAAACAAGAGGCAGTCATTCGACTGCTCAAGAATGGGACACAGGAACAGGAGGGAGTCACCCAGCTGCTCGAGACTGGGACACAGAAACATGAGGCAGTCACTGAACTGCTCGAGACTGGGACACAGGAACAGGAGGCAGTCATTAAACTGCTCGAGACTGTGACACAGTAACAGGAGGCAGTCACTCAACTGCTTGAGACTGGGAAAAAGGAACAGGAGGCGGTCACTCAACTGCTTGAAACTGGGACACAGGAAAAGAAGGCAGGCACTCAACTGATCGAGACTGGGACACCGGAAGAGGAGGCAGTCACTCAACTGCTCGAAACTTGGACACAGGAACAGGACGCAGTCATTCAACTGCTCGAGACTGTGACACAGAAACAGGAGGGTGTTACTCAACTGCTCGAGAGTGGGACACAGGAACAGGAGGCAGTCATTGAACTGCTAGAGACTGGGACACATGAACAGGAGGCAGTCATTCAACTGCTAGAGACTGTGACAGAGGAACAGGAGGCAGTCATTCCACTGCACGAGACAGGGACACAGGAACAGGAGACAGTCATTCATCTGTTCGAGACTGGGACACAGGAACAGGAGGCAGTCACTCAACTGCTCGAAACTGGGTCACAGAAACAAGAGGCAGTCATTCGACTGCTCAAGACTGGGACACAGGAACAGGAGGGAGTCACCCAGCTGCTCGAGACTGGGACACAGAAACATGAGGCAGTCACTGAACTGCTCGAGACTGGGACACAGGAACAGGAGGCAGTCAGAAAACTGCTCGAGACTGTGACACAGTAACAGGAGGCAGTCACTCAACTGCTTGAGACTGGGAAACAGGAACAGGAGGCGGTCACTCAACTGCTTGAAACTGGGACACAGGAAAAGAAGGCAGGCACTCAACTGATCGAGACTGGGACACCGGAAGAGGAGGCAGTCACTCAACTGCTCGAAACTTGGACACAGGAACAGGACGCAGTCATTCAACTGCTCGAGACTGTGACACAGAAACAGGAGGGTGTTACTCAACTGCTCGAGAGTGGGACACAGGATCAGGAGGCAGTCATTCAACTGCTAGAGACTGTGACAGAGGAACAGGAGGCAGTCACTCAACTGCACGAGACAGGGACACAGGAACAGGAGACAGTCATTCATCTGTTCGAGACTGGGACACAGGAACAGGAGGCAGTCACTCAACTGCTCGAGACTGGGACACAGAAACAAGAGACAGTCATTCGACTGCTCAAGACTGGGACACAGGAACAGGAGGGAGTCACTCAACTGCTCGAGACTGTGACACAGAAACATGAGGCAGTCACTCAACAGCTCGAGACTGGGACACAGGAACAGGAGGCAGTCACTCAACCGCTCGAAACGGGGACACACGAACAGGAGGCAGTCAATCAACTGCTCGAGACTGGGACATAGGAAAAGAAGGCAGGCACTCAACTGCTCGAGACTGGGACACAGGAACAGGAGGCAGTCACTCAACTGCTTGAGACTGGGACACAGGAACAGGAGGCAGTCACTCAACTGCTTGAGACTGGGACACAGGAACAGGAGGCAGTCATTCAACTGCTCGAGACTGGGACACAGGAACAGTAGGCAGTCATTCAACTGCTCGAGACTGGGACACAGGAACAGGAGGCAGTCACTCAACCGCTCGAAACTGGGAAACACGAACAGGAGGCAGTCACTCAACTGCTCGAGACCGGGTCACAGACACAAGAGGCAGTCATTGGACTGCTCAAGACTGGGACACAGGAACAGGAGGGAATCACTCAACTGTTCGAGACTGTGACACAGAAACATGAGGCAGTCACTCAACTGCTCGAGACTGGGACACAGGAACAGGAGGCAGTCACTCAACCGCTCGAAACTGGGACACACGAACAGGAGGCAGTCACTCAACTCTCGAGACTGGGACACAGGAACAGGAGGCAGTCACTCAACTGCTCAAGACTAGGACACAGGAACAGGAGGCAGTCATTCTACTGCTCGAGACTGGGACACAGAAACATGAGGCAGTCACTCAACTGCTCGAGACTGGGACACAGGAACAGGAGGCAGTCACTCAACCGCTCGAAACTGGGACACACGAACAGGAGGCAGTCACTCAACTGCTCAAGACTGGGACACAGGAACAGGAGGGCGTTACTCAACTGCTCAAGACTAGGACACAGGAACAGGAGGCTGTCATTCAACTGCTCGAGACTGAGACTCACGAACAGGAGGCAGTCACTCAACTGCTCGAGACTGGGACATAGGAAAAGAAGGCAGGCACTCAACTGCTCGAGACTGGGACACAGGAACAGGAGGCAGTCACTCAACTGCTTGAGACTGGGACAAAGGAACAGGAGGCAGTCACTCAAGTGCTCGAAACTGGGACCCAGGAACAGGAGGCAGTCACTCAACTGCTCAAAACTGGGATACAGGATCAGGAGGCAGTCATTCAACTGCTCGAGACTGGGACTCAGGAACAGTAGGCAGTCATTCAACTGCTCGAGACTGGGACACAGGAACAGGAGGCAGTCACTCAACAGCTCGAGACTGGGACACAGGAACAGGAGGCAGTCACTCAACTGCTCGAGACTGGGACATAGGAAAAGAAGGCAGTCACTCAACTGCTCGAGACTGGGACACAGGAACAGGTGGCAGTCACTCAACTGCTTGAGACTGGGACACAGGAACAGGAGGCAGTCATTCAACTGCTAGAGCCTGGGACACAGGAACAGGAGGCAGTCACTCAACTGCTCGAGACTGGGACACAGGAACAGGAGGCAGTCACTCAACCGCTCGAAACTGGGACACACGAACAGGAGGCAGTCACTCAACTGCTCGAGACTGGGGACACAGGAACAGGAGGGCGTTACTCAACTGCTCAAGACTAGGACACAGGAACAGGAGGCAGTCATTCAACTGCTCGAGACTGGGACAAAAGGAACAGTAGGCAGTCATTCAACTGCTCGAGACTGGGACACAGGAACAGGAGGCAGTCACTCAACAGCTCGAGACTGGGTCACAGAAACAAGAGGCAGTCATTCGACTGCTCAACACTGGGACACAAGAACAGGAGGGAGTCACTCAGCTGCTCGAGACTGGGACACAGAAACATGAGGCAGTCACTCAACTGCTCGAGACTGGGACACAGGAACAGGAGGCAGTCACTCAACCGCTCGAAACTGGGACACACGAACAGGAGGCAGTCACTCAACTGCTCGAGACTGGGACATAGGAAAAGAAGGCAGGCACTCAACTGCTCGAGACTGGGACACAGGAACAGGAGGCAGTCACTCAACTGCTTGAGACTGGGACACAGGAACAGGAGGCGGTCACTCAACTGCTTGAAACTGGGACACAGGAAAAGAAGGCAGGCACTCAACTGCTCGAAACTGGGACACAGGAACAGGACGCAGTCATTCAACTGCTCGAGACTGTGACACAGAAACAGGAGGGTGTTACTCAACTGCTCGAGAGTGGGACACAGGAACAGGAGGCAGTCATTCAACTGCTAGAGACTGGGACACAGGAACAGGAGGCAGTCATTCAACTGCGAGAGACTGTGACAGAGGAACAGGAGGCAGTCACTCAACTGCACGAGACAGGGAGACAGGAACAGGAGACAGTCATTCATCTGTTCGAGACTGGGACACAGGAACAGGAGGCAGTCACTCAACTGCTCGAAACTGGGTCACAGAAACAAGAGGCAGTCATTCGACTACTCAAGACTGGGACACAGGAACAGGAGGGAGTCACCCAGCTGCTCGAGACTGGGACACAGAAACATGAGGCAGTCACTCAACAGCTCGAGACTGGGACACAGGAACAGGAGGCAGTCATTCAACTGCTCGAGACTGTGACACAGTAACAGGAGGCAGTCACTCAACTGCTTGAGACTGGGACACAGGAACAGGAGGCGGTCACTCAACTGCTTGAAACTGTGACCCAGGAAAAGGAGGCAGGCACTCAACTGATCGAGACTGGGACACCGGAAGAGGAGGCAGTCACTCAACTGCTCGAAACTTGGACACAGGAACAGGACGCAGTCATTCAACTGCTCGAGACTGTGACACAGAAACAGGAGGGTGTTACTCAACTGCTCGAGAGTGGGACACAGGAACAGGAGGCAGTCATTGAACTGCTAGAGACTGGGACACAGGAACAGGAGGCAGTCATTCAACTGCTAGAGACTGTGACACAGGAACAGGAGGCAGTCACTCAACTGCACGAGACAGGGACACAGGAACAGGAGACAGTCATTCATCTGTTCGAGACTGGGACACAGGAACAGGAGGCAGTCACTCAACTGCTCGAGACTGGGACACAGAAACAAGAGGCAGTCATTCGACTGCTCAAGACTGGGACACAGGAACAGGAGGGAGTCACTCAACTGCTCGAGACTGTGACACAGAAACATGAGGCAGTCACTCAACTGCTCGAGACTGGGACACAGGAACAGGAGGCAGTCACTCAACCGCTCGAAACTGGGACACACGAACAGGAGGCAGTCACTCAACTGCTCGAGACTGGGACATAGGAAAAGAAGGCAGGCACTCAACTGCTCGAGACTGGGACACAGGAACAGGAGGCAGTCACTCAACTGCTTGAGACTGGGACACAGGAACAGGAGGCAGTCACTCAAGTGCTCGAAACTGGGACCCAGGAACAGGAGGCAGTCACTCAACTGCTCAAAACTGGGATACAGGATCAGGAGGCAGTCATTCAACTGCTCGAGACTGGGACACAGGAACAGTAGGCAGTCATTCAACTGCTCGAGACTGGGACACAGGAACAGGAGGCAGTCACTCAACCGCTCGAAACTGGGAAACACGAACAGGAGGCAGTCACTCAACTGCTCGAGACCGGGTCACAGACACAAGAGGCAGTCATTGGACTGCTCAAGACTGGGACACAGGAACAGGAGGGAATCACTCAACTGCTCGAGACTGTGACACAGAAACATGAGGCAGTCACTCAACTGCTCGAGACTAGGACACAGGAACAGGAGGCAGTCACTCAACCGCTCGAAACTGGGACACACGAACAGGAGGCAGTCACTCAACTCTCGAGACTGGGACACAGGAACAGGAGGCAGTCACTCAACTGCTCAAGACTAGGACACAGGAACAGGAGGCAGTCATTCTACTGCTCGAGACTGGGACACAGAAACATGAGGCAGTCACTCAACTGCTCGAGACTGGGACACAGGAACAGGAGGCAGTCACTCAACCGCTCGAAACTGGGACACACGAACAGGAGGCAGTCACTCAACTGCTCGAGACTGGGACACAGGAACAGGAGGGCGTGACTCAACTGCTCAAGACTAGGACACAGGAACAGGAGGCAGTCATTCAACAGCTCGAGACTGAGACACACGAACAGGAGGCAGTCACTCAACTGCTCGAGACTGGGACATAGGAAAAGAAGGCAGGCACTCAACTGCTCGAGACTGGGACACAGGAACAGGAGGCAGTCACTCAACTGTTTGAGACTGGGACACAGGAACAGGAGGCAGTCACTCAAGTGCTCGAAACTGGGACCCCGGAACAGGAGGCAGTCACTCAACTGCTCAAAACTGGGATACAGGATCAGGAGGCAGTCATTCAACTGCTCGAGACTGGGACACAGGAACAGTAGGCAGTCATTCAACTGCTCGAGACTGGGACACAGGAACAGGAGGCAGTCACTCAACAGCTCGAGACTGGGACATAGGAAAAGAAGGCAGGCACTCAACTGCTCGAGACTGTGACACAGTAACAGGAGGCAGTCACTCAACTGCTTGAGACTGGGACACAGGAACAGGAGGCGGTCACTCAACTGCTTGAAACTGTGACCCAGGAAAAGGAGGCAGGCACTCAACTGATCGAGACTGGGACACCGGAAGAGGAGGCAGTCACTCAACTGCTCGAAACTTGGACACAGGAACAGGACGCAGTCATTCAACTGCTCGAGACTGTGACACAGAAACAGGAGGGTGTTACTCAACTGCTCGAGAGTGGGACACAGGAACAGGAGGCAGTCATTGAACTGCTAGAGACTGGGACACAGGAACAGGAGGCAGTCATTCAACTGCTAGAGACTGTGACACAGGAACAGGAGGCAGTCACTCAACTGCACGAGACAGGGACACAGGAACAGGAGACAGTCATTCATCTGTTCGAGACTGGGACACAGGAACAGGAGGCAGTCACTCAACTGCTCGAGACTGGGACACAGAAACAAGAGGCAGTCATTCGACTGCTCAAGACTGGGACACAGGAACAGGAGGGAGTCACTCAACTGCTCGAGACTGTGACACAGAAACATGAGGCAGTCACTCAACTGCCCGAGACTGGGACACAGGAACAGGAGGCAGTCACTCAACCGCTCGAAACTGGGACACACGAACAGGAGGCAGTCACTCAACTGCTCGAGACTGGGACATAGGAAAAGAAGGCAGGCACTCAACTGCTCGAGACTGGGACACAGGAACAGGAGGCAGTCACTCAACTGCTTGAGACTGGGACACAGGAACAGGAGGCAGTCACTCAAGTGCTCGAAACTGGGACCCAGGAACAGGAGGCAGTCACTCAACTGCTCAAAACTGGGATACAGGATCAGGAGGCAGTCATTCAACTGCTCGAGACTGGGACACAGGAACAGTAGGCAGTCATTCAACTGCTCGAGACTGGGACACAGGAACAGGAGGCAGTCACTCAACCGCTCGAAACTGGGAAACACGAACAGGAGGCAGTCACTCAACTGCTCGAGACCGGGTCACAGACACAAGAGGCAGTCATTGGACTGCTCAAGACTGGGACACAGGAACAGGAGGGAATCACTCAACTGCTCGAGACTGTGACACAGAAACATGAGGCAGTCACTCAACTGCTCGAGACTGGGACACAGGAACAGGAGGCAGTCATTCAACTGCTCGAGACTGGGACACAGGAACAGGAGGCAGTCACTCAACCGCTCGAAACTGGGAAACACGAACTGGAGGCAGTCACTCAACTGCTCGAGACCGGGTCACAGACACAAGAGGCAGTCATTGGACTGCTCAAGACTGGGACACAGGAACAGGAGGGAATCACTCAACTGCTCGAGACTGTGACACAGGAACAGGACGCAGTCATTCAACTGCTCGAGACTGTGACACAGAAACAGGAGGGTGTTACTCAACTGCTCGAGAGTGGGACACAGGAACAGGAGGCAGTCATTGATCTGCTAGAGACTGGGACACAGGAACAGGAGGCAGTCATTCAACTGCTAGAGACTGTGACACAGGAACAGGAGGCAGTCACTCAACTGCACGAGACAGGGACACAGGAACAGGAGACAGTCATTCATCTGTTCGAGACTGGGACACAGGAACAGGAGGCAGTCACTCAACTGCTCGAGACTGGGACACAGAAACAAGAGGCAGTCATTCGACTGCTCAAGACTGGGACACAGGAACAGGAGGGAGTCACTCAACTGCTCGAGACTGTGACACAGAAACATGAGGCAGTCACTCAACTGCTCGAGACTGGGACACAGGAACAGGAGGCAGTCACTCAACCGCTCGAAACTGGGACACACGAACAGGAGGCAGTCACTCAACTGCTCGAGACTGGGACATAGGAAAAGAAGGCAGGCACTCAACTGCTCGAGACTGGGACACAGGAACAGGAGGCAGTCACTCAACTGCTTGAGACTGGGACACAGGAACAGGAGGCAGTCACTCAAGTGCTCGAAACTGGGACCCAGGAACAGGAGGCAGTCACTCAACTGCTCAAAACTGGGATACAGGATCAGGAGGCAGTCATTCAACTGCTCGAGACTGGGACACAGGAACAGTAGGCAGTCATTCAACTGCTCGAGACTGGGACACAGGAACAGGAGGCAGTCACTCAACCGCTCGAAACTGGGAAACACGAACAGGAGGCAGTCACTCAACTGCTCGAGACCGGGTCACAGACACAAGAGGCAGTCATTGGACTGCTCAAGACTGGGACACAGGAACAGGAGGGAATCACTCAACTGCTCGAGACTGTGACACAGAAACATGAGGCAGTCACTCAACTGCTCGAGACTGGGACACAGGAACAGGAGGCAGTCACTCAACCGCTCGAAACTGGGACACACGAACAGGAGGCAGTCACTCAACTCTCGAGACTGGGACACAGGAACAGGAGGCAGTCACTCAACTGCTCAAGACTAGGACACAGGAACAGGAGGCAGTCATTCTACTGCTCGAGACTGGGACACAGAAACATGAGGCAGTCACTCAACTGCTCGAGACTGGGACACAGGAACAGGAGGCAGTCACTCAACCGCTCGAAACTGGGACACACGAACAGGAGGCAGTCACTCAACTGCTCGAGACTGGGACACAGGAAAAGGAGGGCGTGACTCAACTGCTCAAGACTAGGACACAGGAACAGGAGGCAGTCATTCAACAGCTCGAGACTGAGACACTCGAACAGGAGGCAGTCACTCAACTGCTCGAGACTGGGACATAGGAAAAGAAGGCAGGCACTCAACTGCTCGAGACTGGGACACAGGAACAGGAGGCAGTCACTCAACTGCTTGAGACTGGGACACAGAAACAGGAGGCAGTCACTCAAGTGCTCGAAACTGGGACCCAGGAACAGGAGGCAGTCACTCAACTGCTCAAAACTGGGATACAGGATCAGGAGGCAGTCATTCAACTGCTCGAGACTGGGACACAGGAACAGTAGGCAGTCATTCAACTGCTCGAGACTGGGACACAGGAACAGGAGGCAGTAACTCAACAGCTCGAGACTGGGACATAGGAAAAGAAGGCAGGCACTCAACTGCTCGAGACTGTGACACAGTGACAGGAGGCAGTCACTCAACTGCTTGAGACTGGGACACAGGAACAGGAGGCGGTCACTCAACTGCTTGAAACTGTGACCCAGGAAAAGGAGGCAGGCACTCAACTGATCGAGACTGGGACACCGGAAGAGGAGGCAGTCACTCAAGTGCTCGAAACTTGGACACAGGAACAGGACGCAGTCATTCAACTGCTCGAGACTGTGACACAGAAACAGGAGGGTGTTACTCAACTGCTCGAGAGTGGGACACAGGAACAGGAGGCAGTCATTGAACTGCTAGAGACTGGGACACAGGAACAGGAGGCAGTCATTCAACTGCTAGAGACTGTGACACAGGAACAGGAGGCAGTCACTCAACTGCACGAGACAGGGACACAGGAACAGGAGACAGTCATTCATCTGTTCGAGACTGGGACACAGGAACAGGAGGCAGTCACTCAACTGCTCGAGACTGGGACACAGAAACAAGAGGCAGTCATTCGACTGCTCAAGACTGGGACACAGGAACAGGAGGGAGTTACTCAACTGCTCGAGACTGTGACACAGAAACATGAGGCAGTCACTCAACTGCTCGAGACTGGGACACAGGAACAGGAGGCAGTCACTCAACCGCTCGAAACTGGGACACACGAACAGGAGGCAGTCACTCAACTGCTCGAGACTGGGACATAGGAAAAGAAGGCAGGCACTCAACTGCTCGAGACTGGGACACAGGAACAGGAGGCAGTCACTCAACTGCTTGAGACTGGGACACAGGAACAGGAGGCAGTCACTCAAGTGCTCGAAACTGGGACCCAGGAACAGGAGGCAGTCACTCAACTGCTCAAAACTGGGATACAGGATCAGGAGGCAGTCATTCAACTGCTCGAGACTGGGACACAGGAACAGTAGGCAGTCATTCAACTGCTCGAGACTGGGACACAGGAACAGGAGGCAGTCACTCAACCGCTCGAAACTGGGAAACACGAACAGGAGGCAGTCACTCAACTGCTCGAGACCGGGTCACAGACACAAGAGGCAGTCATTGGACTGCTCAAGACTGGGACACAGGAACAGGAGGGAATCACTCAACTGCTCGAGACTGTGACACAGAAACATGAGGCAGTCACTCAACTGCTCGAGACTAGGACACAGGAACAGGAGGCAGTCACTCAACCGCTCGAAACTGGGACACACGAACAGGAGGCAGTCACTCAACTCTCGAGACTGGGACACAGGAACAGGAGGCAGTCACTCAACTGCTCAAGACTAGGACACAGGAACAGGAGGCAGTCATTCTACTGCTCGAGACTGGGACACAGAAACATGAGGCAGTCACTCAACTGCTCGAGACTGGGACACAGGAACAGGAGGCAGTCACTCAACCGCTCGAAACTGGGACACACGAACAGGAGGCAGTCACTCAACTGCTCGAGACTGGGACACAGGAACAGGAGGGCGTGACTCAACTGCTCAAGACTAGGACACAGGAACAGGAGGCAGTCATTCAACAGCTCGAGACTGAGACACACGAACAGGAGGCAGTCACTCAACTGCTCGAGACTGGGACATAGGAAAAGAAGGCAGGCACTCAACTGCTCGAGACTGGGACACAGGAACAGGAGGCAGTCACTCAACTGCTTGAGACTGGGACACAGGAACAGGAGGCAGTCACTCAAGTGCTCGAAACTGGGACCCAGGAACAGGAGGCAGTCACTCAACTGCTCAAAACTGGGATACAGGATCAGGAGGCAGTCATTCAACTGCTCGAGACTGGGACACAGGAACAGTAGGCAGTCATTCAACTGCTCGAGACTGGGACACAGGAACAGGAGGCAGTCACTCAACAGCTCGAGACTGGGACATAGGAAAAGAAGGCAGGCACTCAACTGCTCGAGACTGTGACACAGTAACAGGAGGCAGTCACTCAACTGCTTGAGACTGGGACACAGGAACAGGAGGCGGTCACTCAACTGCTTGAAACTGTGACCCAGGAAAAGGAGGCAGGCACTCAACTGATCGAGACTGGGACACCGGAAGAGGAGGCAGTCACTCAACTGCTCGAAACTTGGACACAGGAACAGGACGCAGTCATTCAACTGCTCGAGACTGTGACACAGAAACAGGAGGGTGTTACTCAACTGCTCGAGAGTGGGACACAGGAACAGGAGGCAGTCATTGAACTGCTAGAGACTGGGACACAGGAACAGGAGGCAGTCATTCAACTGCTAGAGACTGTGACACAGGAACAGCAGGCAGTCACTCAACTGCACGAGACAGGGACACAGGAACAGGAGACAGTCATTCATCTGTTCGAGACTGGGACACAGGAACAGGAGGCAGTCACTCAACTGCTCGAGACTGGGACACAGAAACAAGAGGCAGTCATTCGACTGCTCAAGACTGGGACACAGGAACAGGAGGGAGTCACTCAACTGCTCGAGACTGTGACACAGAAACATGAGGCAGTCACTCAACTGCTCGAGACTGGGACACAGGAACAGGAGGCAGTCACTCAACCGCTCGAAACTGGGACACACGAACAGGAGGCAGTCACTCAACTGCTCGAGACTGGGACATAGGAAAAGAAGGCAGGCACTCAACTGCTCGAGACTGGGACACAGGAACAGGAGGCAGTCACTCAACTGCTTGAGACTGGGACACAGGAACAGGAGGCAGTCACTCAAGTGCTCGAAACTGGGACCCAGGAACAGGAGGCAGTCACTCAACTGCTCAAAACTGGGATACAGGATCAGGAGGCAGTCATTCAACTGCTCGAGACTGGGACACAGGAACAGTAGGCAGTCATTCAACTGCTCGAGACTGGGACACAGGAACAGGAGGCAGTCACTCAACCGCTCGAAACTGGGAAACACGAACAGGAGGCAGTCACTCAACTGCTCGAGACCGGGTCACAGACACAAGAGGCAGTCATTGGACTGCTCAAGACTGGGACACAGGAACAGGAGGGAATCACTCAACTGCTCGAGACTGTGACACAGAAACATGAGGCAGTCACTCAACTGCTCGAGACTGGGACACAGGAACAGGAGGCAGTCACTCAACCGCTCGAAACTGGGACACACGAACAGGAGGCAGTCACTCAACTCTCGAGACTGGGACACAGGAACAGGAGGCAGTCACTCAACTGCTCAAGACTAGGACACAGGAACAGGAGGCAGTCATTCTACTGCTCGAGACTGGGACACAGAAACATGAGGCAGTCACTCAACTGCTCGAGACTGGGACACAGGAACAGGAGGCAGTCACTCAACCGCTCGAAACTGGGACACACGAACAGGAGGCAGTCACTCAACTGCTCGAGACTGGGACACAGGAACAGGAGGGCGTGACTCAACTGCTCAAGACTAGGACACAGGAACAGGAGGCAGTCATTCAACAGCTCGAGACTGAGACACACGAACAGGAGGCAGTCACTCAACTGCTCGAGACTGGGACATAGGAAAAGAAGGCAGGCACTCAACTGCTCGAGACTGGGACACAGGAACAGGAGGCAGTCACTCAACTGCTTGAGACTGGGACACAGGAACAGGAGGCAGTCACTCAAGTGCTCGAAACTGGGACCCAGGAACAGGAGGCAGTCACTCAACTGCTCAAAACTGGGATACAGGATCAGGAGGCAGTCATTCAACTGCTCGAGACTGGGACACAGGAACAGTAGGCAGTCATTCAACTGCTCGAGACTGGGACACAGGAACAGGAGGCAGTCACTCAACAGCTCGAGACTGGGACACAGGAACAGGAGGCAGTCACTCAACTGCTCGAGACTGGGACATAGGAAAAGAAGGCAGGCACTCAACTGCTCGAGACTGGGACACAGGAACAGGAGGCAGTCACTCAACTGCTTGAGACTGGGACACAGGAACAGGAGGCAGTCATTCAACTGCTAGAGACTGGGACACAGGAACAGGAGGCAGTCAGTCAACTGCTAGAGACTGTGACACAGGAACAGGAGGCAGTCACTCATCTGTTCGAGACTAGGACACAGGAACAAGAGGCAGTCACTCAACTGCTCGAGACTCGGTCACAGAAACAAGAGACAGTCTTTCGACTGCTCGCGACTGGGACACAGGAACAGGAGGCAGTCACTCAACTGCTCGAGAATGGGACACAGAAACATGAGGCAGTCACTCAACTGCTCGAGAGTGGGACACAGGAACAGGAGGCAGTCACTCAACCGCTCGAAACTGGGACACACGAACAGGAGGCAGTCACTCAACTGCTCGAGACTGGGGACACAGGAACAGGAGGGCGTTACTCAACTGCTCAAGACTAGGACACAGGAACAGGAGGCAGTCATTCAACTGCTCGAGACTGGGACACAGGAACAGTAGGCAGTCATTCAACTGCTCGAGACTGGTACACAGGAACAGGAGGCAGTCACTCAACAGCTCGAGACTGGGTCACAGAAACAAGAGGCAGTCATTCGACTGCTCAACACTGGGACACAGGAACAGGAGGGAGTCACTCAGCTGCTCGAGACTGGGACACAGAAACATGAGGCAGTCACTCAACTGCTCGAGACTGGGACACAGGAACAGGAGGCAGTCACTCAACCGCTCGAAACTGGGACACACGAACAGGAGGCAGTCACTCAACTGCTCGAGACTGGGACATAGGAAAAGAAGGCAGGCACTCAACTGCTCGAGACTGGGACAAAGGAACAGGAGGCAGTCACTCAACTGGTTGAGACTAGGACACAGGAACAGGAGGCGGTCACTCAACTGCTTGAAACTGGGACACAGGAAAAGAAGGCAGGCACTCAACTGATCGAGACTGGGACACCGGAAGAGGAGGCAGTCACTCAACTGCTCGAAACTGGGACACAGGAACAGGACGCAGTCATTCAACTGCTCGAGTCTGTGACACAGAAACAGGAGGGTGTTACTCAACTGCTCGAGAGTGGGACACAGGAACAGGAGGCAGTCATTCAACTGCTAGAGACTGGGACACAAAAACAGGAGGCAGTCATTCAACTGCTAGAGACTGTGACAGAGGAACAGGAGGCAGTCACTCAACTGCACGAGACAGGGACACAGGAACAGGAGACAGTCATTCATCTGTTCGAGACTGGGACACAGGAACAGGAGGCAGTCGCTCAACTGCTCGAAACTGGGTCACAGAAACAGGAGGCAGTCATTCGACTGCTCAAGACTGGGACACAGGAACAGGAGGGAGTCACCCAGCTGCTCGAGACTGGGACACAGAAACATGAGGCAGTCACTCAACTGCTCGAGACTGGGACACAGGAACAGGAGGCAGTCACTCAACTGCTCGAGACTGGGACACAGAAACAAGAGGCAGTCATTCGACTGCTCAAGACTGGGACACAGGAACAGGAGGGAGTCTCTCAACTGCTCGAGACTGTGACACAGAAACATGAGGCAGTCACTCAACTGCTCGAGACTGGTTCACAGGAACAGGAGGCAGTCACTCAACCGCTCGAAACTGGGACACACCAACAGGAGGCAGTCACTCAACTGCTCGAGACTGGGACATAGGAAAAGAAGGCAGGCACTCAACTGCTCGAGACTGGGACACAGGAACAGGAGGCAGTCACTCAACTGCTTGAGACTGGGACACAGGAACAGGAGGCAGTCACTCAAGTGCTCGAAACTGGGACCCAGGAACAGGAGGCAGTCACTCAACTGCTCAAAACTGGGATACAGGATCAGGAGGCAGTCATTCAACTGCTCGAGACTGGGACACAGGAACAGTAGGCAGTCATTCAACTGCTCGAGACTGGGACACAGGAACAGGAGGCAGTCACTCAACCGCTCGAAACTGGGAAACACGAACAGGAGGCAGTCACTCAACTGCTCGAGACCGGGTCACAGACACAAGAGGCAGTCATTGGACTGCTCAAGACTGGGACACAGGAACAGGAGGGAATCACTCAACTGCTCGAGACTAGGACACAGGAACAGGAGGCAGTCATTCTACTGCTCGAGACTGGGACACAGAAACATGAGGCAGTCACTCAACTGCTCGAGACTGGGACACAGGAACAGGAGGCAGTCACTCAACCGCTTGAAACTGGGACACACAAACAGGAGGCAGTCACTCAACTGCTCGAGACTGGGACACAGGAACAGGAGGGCGTTACTCAACTGCTCAAGACTAGGACACAGGAACAGGAGGCAGTCATTCAACTGCTCGAGACTGAGACACACGAACAGGAGGCAGTCACTCAACTGCTCGAGACTGGGACATAGGAAAAGAAGGCAGGCACTCAACTGCTCGAGACTGGGACACAGGAACAGGAGGCAGTCACTCAACTGCTTGAGACTGGGACACAGGAACAGGAGGCAGTCACTCAAGTGCTCGAAACTGGGACCCAGGAACAGGAGGCAGTCACTCAACTGCTCAAAACTGGGATACAGGATCAGGAGGCAGTCATTCAACTGCTCGAGACTGGGACACAGGAAGAGTAGGCAGTCATTCAACTGCTCGAGACTGGGACACAGGAACAGAAGGCAGGCCCTCAACTGCACGAGGCTGTGACACAGGAACAGGAGGCAGTCATTCTACTGCTCGAGACTGGTTCACACAAACAGGAGCGTGTTACACAACTGCTCAAGACTGGGACACAGGAACAGAAGGCAGGCACTCAACTGCTCGAAACTGGGACCCAGGAAAAGGAGGCTGTCACTCAACTGCACGAGGCTGGGACACAGGAACAGGAGGCAGTCATTCTACTGCTCGAGACTGGGGCACAGAAACAGGAACGTGTTACACAACTGCTCAAGACTGGGACACAGGAACTGAAGGCAGTCACTCAACTGCTCGAAACAGTGACCCTGGAAAAGGAGGCCGTCACTCAACTGCACGAGACTGGTACACAGGAACAGGAGGCAGTCATTCTACTGCTCGATATTTGGACACAGAAACTGGAGGGTGTTACTCAACTGCATAAGACTGGGACACAGGAACAGGAGGCAGTCATTGAACTGCTAGAGACTGGGACACAGGAACAGGAGGCAGTCATTCAACTGCTAGAGACTGTGACACAGGAACAGCAGGCAGTCACTCAACTGCACGAGACAGGGACACAGGAACAGGAGACAGTCATTCATCTGTTCGAGACTGGGACACAGGAACAGGAGGCAGTCACTCAACTGCTCGAGACTGGGACACAGAAACAAGAGGCAGTCATTCGACTGCTCAAGACTGGGACACAGGAACAGGAGGGAGTCACTCAACTGCTCGAGACTGTGACACAGAAACATGAGGCAGTCACTCAACTGCTCGAGACTGGGACACAGGAACAGGAGGCAGTCACTCAACCGCTCGAAACTGGGACACACGAACAGGAGGCAGTCACTCAACTGCTCGAGACTGGGACATAGGAAAAGAAGGCAGGCACTCAACTGCTCGAGACTGGGACACAGGAACAGGAGGCAGTCACTCAACTGCTTGAGACTGGGACACAGGAACAGGAGGCAGTCACTCAAGTGCTCGAAACTGGGACCCAGGAACAGGAGGCAGTCACTCAACTGCTCAAAACTGGGATACAGGATCAGGAGGCAGTCATTCAACTGCTCGAGACTGGGACACAGGAACAGTAGGCAGTCATTCAACTGCTCGAGACTGGGACACAGGAACAGGAGGCAGTCACTCAACCGCTCGAAACTGGGAAACACGAACAGGAGGCAGTCACTCAACTGCTCGAGACCGGGTCACAGACACAAGAGGCAGTCATTGGACTACTCAAGACTGGGACACAGGAACAGGAGGGAATCACTCAACTGCTCGAGACTGTGACACAGAAACATGAGGCAGTCACTCAACTGCTCGAGACTGGGACACAGGAACAGGAGGCAGTCACTCAACCGCTCGAAACTGGGACACACGAACAGGAGGCAGTCACTCAACTCTCGAGACTGGGACACAGGAACAGGAGGCAGTCACTCAACTGCTCAAGACTAGGACACAGGAACAGGAGGCAGTCATTCTACTGCTCGAGACTGGGACACAGAAACATGAGGCAGTCACTCAACTGCTCGAGACTGGGACACAGGAACAGGAGGCAGTCACTCAACCGCTCGAAACTGGGACACACGAACAGGAGGCAGTCACTCAACTGCTCGAGACTGGGACACAGGAACAGGAGGGCGTGACTCAACTGCTCAAGACTAGGACACAGGAACAGGAGGCAGTCATTCAACAGCTCGAGACTGAGACACACGAACAGGAGGCAGTCACTCAACTGCTCGAGACTGGGACATAGGAAAAGAAGGCAGGCACTCAACTGCTCGAGACTGGGACACAGGAACAGGAGGCAGTCACTCAACTGCTTGAGACTGGGACACAGGAACAGGAGGCAGTCACTCAAGTGCTCGAAACTGGGACCCAGGAACAGGAGGCAGTCACTCAACTGCTCAAAACTGGGATACAGGATCAGGAGGCAGTCATTCAACTGCTCGAGACTGGGACACAGGAACAGTAGGCAGTCATTCAACTGCTCGAGACTGGGACACAGGAACAGGAGGCAGTCACTCAACAGCTCGAGACTGGGACACAGGAACAGGAGGCAGTCACTCAACTGCTCGAGACTGGGACATAGGAAAAGAAGGCAGGCACTCAACTGCTCGAGACTGGGACACAGGAACAGGAGGCAGTCACTCAACTGCTTGAGACTGGGACACAGGAACAGGAGGCAGTCATTCAACTGCTAGAGACTGGGACACAGGAACAGGAGGCAGTCAGTCAACTGCTAGAGACTGTGACACAGGAACAGGAGGCAGTCACTCATCTGTTCGAGACTAGGACACAGGAACAAGAGGCAGTCACTCAACTGCTCGAGACTCGGTCACAGAAACAAGAGACAGTCTTTCGACTGCTCGCGACTGGGACACAGGAACAGGAGGCAGTCACTCAACTGCTCGAGAATGGGACACAGAAACATGAGGCAGTCACTCAACTGCTCGAGAGTGGGACACAGGAACAGGAGGCAGTCACTCAACCGCTCGAAACTGGGACACACGAACAGGAGGCAGTCACTCAACTGCTCGAGACTGGGGACACAGGAACAGGAGGGCGTTACTCAACTGCTCAAGACTAGGACACAGGAACAGGAGGCAGTCATTCAACTGCTCGAGACTGGGACACAGGAACAGTAGGCAGTCATTCAACTGCTCGAGACTGGTACACAGGAACAGGAGGCAGTCACTCAACAGCTCGAGACTGGGTCACAGAAACAAGAGGCAGTCATTCGACTGCTCAACACTGGGACACAGGAACAGGAGGGAGTCACTCAGCTGCTCGAGACTGGGACACAGAAACATGAGGCAGTCACTCAACTGCTCGAGACTGGGACACAGGAACAGGAGGCAGTCACTCAACCGCTCGAAACTGGGACACACGAACAGGAGGCAGTCACTCAACTGCTCGAGACTGGGACATAGGAAAAGAAGGCAGGCACTCAACTGCTCGAGACTGGGACAAAGGAACAGGAGGCAGTCACTCAACTGGTTGAGACTAGGACACAGGAACAGGAGGCGGTCACTCAACTGCTTGAAACTGGGACACAGGAAAAGAAGGCAGGCACTCAACTGATCGAGACTGGGACACCGGAAGAGGAGGCAGTCACTCAACTGCTCGAAACTGGGACACAGGAACAGGACGCAGTCATTCAACTGCTCGAGTCTGTGACACAGAAACAGGAGGGTGTTACTCAACTGCTCGAGAGTGGGACACAGGAACAGGAGGCAGTCATTCAACTGCTAGAGACTGGGACACAAAAACAGGAGGCAGTCATTCAACTGCTAGAGACTGTGACAGAGGAACAGGAGGCAGTCACTCAACTGCACGAGACAGGGACACAGGAACAGGAGACAGTCATTCATCTGTTCGAGACTGGGACACAGGAACAGGAGGCAGTCGCTCAACTGCTCGAAACTGGGTCACAGAAACAGGAGGCAGTCATTCGACTGCTCAAGACTGGGACACAGGAACAGGAGGGAGTCACCCAGCTGCTCGAGACTGGGACACAGAAACATGAGGCAGTCACTCAACTGCTCGAGACTGGGACACAGGAACAGGAGGCAGTCACTCAACTGCTCGAGACTGGGACACAGAAACAAGAGGCAGTCATTCGACTGCTCAAGACTGGGACACAGGAACAGGAGGGAGTCACTCAACTGCTCGAGACTGTGACACAGAAACATGAGGCAGTCACTCAACTGCTCGAGACTGGTTCACAGGAACAGGAGGCAGTCACTCAACCGCTCGAAACTGGGACACACCAACAGGAGGCAGTCACTCAACTGCTCGAGACTGGGACATAGGAAAAGAAGGCAGGCACTCAACTGCTCGAGACTGGGACACAGGAACAGGAGGCAGTCACTCAACTGCTTGAGACTGGGACACAGGAACAGGAGGCAGTCACTCAAGTGCTCGAAACTGGGACCCAGGAACAGGAGGCAGTCACTCAACTGCTCAAAACTGGGATACAGGATCAGGAGGCAGTCATTCAACTGCTCGAGACTGGGACACAGGAACAGTAGGCAGTCATTCAACTGCTCGAGACTGGGACACAGGAACAGGAGGCAGTCACTCAACCGCTCGAAACTGGGAAACACGAACAGGAGGCAGTCACTCAACTGCTCGAGACCGGGTCACAGACACAAGAGGCAGTCATTGGACTGCTCAAGACTGGGACACAGGAACAGGAGGGAATCACTCAACTGCTCGAGACTAGGACACAGGAACAGGAGGCAGTCATTCTACTGCTCGAGACTGGGACACAGAAACATGAGGCAGTCACTCAACTGCTCGAGACTGGGACACAGGAACAGGAGGCAGTCACTCAACCGCTTGAAACTGGGACACACGAACAGGAGGCAGTCACTCAACTGCTCGAGACTGGGACACAGGAACAGGAGGGCGTTACTCAACTGCTCAAGACTAGGACACAGGAACAGGAGGCAGTCATTCAACTGCTCGAGACTGAGACACACGAACAGGAGGCATTCACTCAACTGCTCGAGACTGGGACATAGGAAAAGAAGGCAGGCACTCAACTGCTCGAGACTGGGACACAGGAACAGGAGGCAGTCACTCAACTGCTTGAGACTGGGACACAGGAACAGGAGGCAGTCACTCAAGTGCTCGAAACTGGGACCCAGGAACAGGAGGCAGTCACTCAACTGCTCAAAACTGGGATACAGGATCAGGAGGCAGTCATTCAACTGCTCGAGACTGGGACACAGGAAGAGTAGGCAGTCATTCAACTGCTCGAGACTGGGACACAGGAACAGAAGGCAGGCCCTCAACTGCACGAGGCTGTGACACAGGAACAGGAGGCAGTCATTCTACTGCTCGAGACTGGTTCACACAAACAGGAGCGTGTTACACAACTGCTCAAGACTGGGACACAGGAACAGAAGGCAGGCACTCAACTGCTCGAAACTGGGACCCAGGAAAAGGAGGCTGTCACTCAACTGCACGAGGCTGGGACACAGGAACAGGAGGCAGTCATTCTACTGCTCGAGACTGGGGCACAGAAACAGGAACGTGTTACACAACTGCTCAAGACTGGGACACAGGAACTGAAGGCAGTCACTCAACTGCTCGAAACAGTGACCCTGGAAAAGGAGGCCGTCACTCAACTGCACGAGACTGGTACACAGGAACAGGAGGCAGTCATTCTACTGCTCGATATTTGGACACAGAAACTGGAGGGTGTTACTCAACTGCATGAGACTGGGACACAGGAACAGAAGACAGGCCCTCAACTGGTCGAGACTGGGACACAGGAAAGGAGGCCGTTACTCAACTGCTCCAGACTGGGACACAGAAACAGGATCGTGTTACACAACTGCTCAAGACTGGGACACAGGAACAGGAGGCAGTCAATCAACTGCTCAAGACTGGGACACAGGAACAGGAGGCAGTCATTCAACTGTTCGAGACTGGGACACAGGAACAGGAGGCAGTCATTCAACAGCTCGAGACTGGGCTACAGGAACAGGAGGCAGTCACTCAACTGCTCGAGCCTGGGACACATGAACAGGAGGCAGGCACTCAACTGCTCGAGACTGGGACACAGGAACAGGAGGCAGTCACTCAACCGCTCGAGACTGGGACAAAGGAACAGGAGGCATCACTCAACTGCTCGAGACCAGGACAGAGCAACAGAAGGCAGGCACTCAACTGCTCGAGACTGGGACAGAGGAACAGGAGGGCGTTACTCAACTGCTCAAGACTGGGACACAGGAACAGGAGGCAGTCACTCAACTGCTCGAGACTGGGACACAGGAACAGGAGGTGGTCACTCAACTGCTCGAAACTGGGTCCCAGGAACAGGAGGCCGTCACTCAACAGCACGAGACTGGGACACAGGAACAGGAGGCAGTCACTCAACTGCTCGAGACTGGGACACAGGAACAGGAGGTGGTCACTCAACTGCTCGAAACTGGGTCCCAGGAACAGGAGGCCGTCACTCAACAGCACGAGACTGGGACACAGGAACAGGAGGCAGCCATTCTACTGCTCGAGACTGGGACATAGAAACAGGAGGGTGTTTCTCAACTGCATGAGACTGGGACACAGGAACAGAAGGCAGGCCCTCAACTGCTCGAGACTGGGTTACAGGAACAGGAGGCAGTCATTCAATTGCTCGAGACTGGGACACAGAAACAGGAGGGCGTTACTCAACTGCTCAAGACTGGGACACAGAAACAGGACGCAGTCATTCAACTGCTCGAGACTGGGATACAGGAACAGGAGGCAGTCATTCAACTGCTCGATACTGGGACACAGAAACAGGAGGGCGTTACTCAACTGCTCAAGACTGGGACACAGAAACAGGACGCAGTCATTCGACTGCTCGAGACAGGAACACAGGAACAGGATGGTGTTACTCAACTGCTCAAGACTGGGACACAGGAACAGGAGGCAGTCATTCAACTGCTCGATACTGGGACACAGAAACAGGAGAGGGTCACGCAACTGCTCGAAACTGGGACACAGGAACACGAGGCATCACTCAATTGCTCGAAACTGGGACACAGAAACAGGAGGGCGTTATTCAACTGCTCAAGACTGGGACACAGGAACAGGAGGCAGTCATTCAACTGCTCGAGACTGGGATACAGGAACAGGAGGCAGTCACTCAACTGCTCGAGACTGTGACACAGGAACAGGAGGCAGTCACTCAACTGCACGAGACAGGGACACAGGAACAGGAGACAGTCATTCATCTGTTCGAGACTGGGACACAGGAACAGGAGGCAGTCACTCAACTGCTCGAAACTGGGACACAGAAAGAGGAGGCAGTCATTCGACTGCTCGAGACTGGGACACAGAAACAGGAGGCAGTCACTCAACTGCTCGAGAGTGGGACACAGAAACAGGAGGGCGCTACTCAACTGCTGAAGACTGGGACACAGGAACAGGAGGCAGTCATTCAACTGTTCGAGACAGGGTCACAGGAACAGGAGGCAGTCATTCAACTGCACGAGACTGGGACACAGGAACAGGAGAGCATTACTCAAATGCTCGAGACCAGGACAGAGCAACAGAAGGCAGGCACTCAACTGCTCGAGAATGGGACAGAGGAACAGGAGGGCGTTACTCAACTGCTCAAGACTGGGACACAGGAACAGGAGGCAGTCATTCAACTGCTCGAGATTGGGATACAGGTACAGGAGGCAGTCACTCAACTGCTCGAGACTGGGACACAGGAACAGGAGGCAGTCACTCAACTGCTCGAGACTGGGACACATGAACAGGAGGCAGGCACTCTACTGCTCGAGACTGGGACACAGGAACAGGAGGCAGTCACTCAACTGCTCGAGACTGGGACACAGGAACAGGAGGGCGTTACTCAACTGCTCAAGACTGGGACACAGGAACAGGAGGCAGTCATTCAACTGCACGAGTCTCGGATACAGGAACAGGAGGCAGTCACGCAACTGTTCGAGACTGGAACACAGGAACAAGAGGCAGTCACTCAACTGCTCGAGACTGGGACACATGAACAGGAGGCAGGCACTCAACTGCTCGCGATTGGGACACAGGAACAGGAGGCATCACTCAACTGCTCGAGACCAGGACAGAGGAACAGAAGGCAGGCACTCAACTGCTCGAGACTGGGACACAGGAACAGGAGGGCGTTACTCAACTGCTCAAGACTGGGACACAGGAACAGGAGGCAGTCATTCAACTGCTCGAGACTGGCATACAGGAACAGGAGGCAGTCACTCAACTGCTCGAGACTGGGACACAGGAACAGGAGGCAGGCACTCAACTGCTCGAGACTGGGACACAGGAACAGAAGGCAGTCACTCAACTGCTCGAGACTGGGACACAGGAACAGGAGGGCGTTACTCAACTGCTCAAGACTGGGACACAGGAACAGGACGTAGTCATTCAACTGCTCGCTACAGGGACACAGGAACAGGAGGCAGTCACGCAACTGTTCGAGACTGGAACACAGGAACAGGAGGCAGTCACTCAACTGCTCGAGACTGGGACACATGAACAGGAGGCAGGCACTCAATTGCTCGAGACTGGGACACAGGAACAGGAGGCAGGCACTCTACTGCTCGAGACTGGGACACAGGAACAGGAGGCAGTGACTCAACTGCTCGAGACTGGGACACAGGAACAGGAGGGCGTTACTCAACTGCTCAAGACTGGGACACAGGAACAGGAGGCAGTCATTCAACTGCTCGAGACTCGGATACAGGAACAGGAGGCAGTCACGCAACTGTTCGAGACTGGAACACAGGAACAGGAGGCAGTCACTCAACTGCTCGAGACTGGGGCACATGAACAGGAGGCAGGCACTCAACTGCTCGAGACTGGGACACAGGAACAGGAGGCATCACTCAACTGCTCGAGACTGGGACAGAGGAACAGAAGGCAGGCACTCAACTGCTCGAGATTGGGACACAGGAACAGGAGGGCGTTACTCAACTGCTCAAGACTGGGACACAGGAACAGGAGGCAGTCATTCAACTGCTCGAGACTGGGATACAGGAAGAGGAGGCAGTCACTCAACTGCTCGAGACTGTGACACAGGAACAGGAGGCAGGCACTCAACTGCTCGAGACTGGGACACAGGAACAGAAGGCAGTCACTCAACTGCTCGAGACTGGGACACAGGAACAGGAGGGCGTTACTCAACTGCTCAAGACTGGGACACAGGAACAGGACGCAGTCATTCAACGGCTCGCTACAGGGACACAGGAACAGGAGGCAGTCATTCAACTGTTCGAGACTGGAACGCAGGAACAGGAGGCAGTCACTCAACTGCTCGAGACTGGGACACATGAACAGGAGGCAGGCACTCAACTGCTCGAGACTGGGACACAGGAACAGGAGGCAGTCACTCAACTGCTCGAAACTGGGACACAGGAACAGGAGGCGGTCACTCAACTGCTCGAAACTGGGACCCAGGAACAGGAGGCCATCACTCAACTGCACGAGGCTGAGACACAGGAACAGGAGGCAGTCACTCAACTGCTCGAGCCTGGGACACAGGAACAGGAGGCAGTCACTCAACTGCTCGAGACTGGGACACAGGGACAGAAGGCAGGCACTCAACTGCTCGAGACTGGGACACAGGAACAGGAGGTGGTCACTCAACTGCTCGAAACTGGGTCCCAGGAACAGGAGGCCGTCACTCAACAGCACGAGACTGGGACACAGGAACAGGAGGCAGCCATTCTACTGCTCGAGACTGGGACATAGAAACAGGAGGGTGTTTCTCAACTGCATGAGACTGGGACACAGGAACAGAAGGCAGGCCCTCAACTGCTCGAGACTGGGTTACAGGAACAGGAGGCAGTCATTCAATTGCTCGAGACTGGGACACAGAAACAGGAGGGCGTTACTCAACTGCTCAAGACTGGGACACAGAAACAGGACGCAGTCATTCAACTGCTCGAGACTGGGATACAGGAACAGGAGGCAGTCATTCAACTGCTCGATACTGGGACACAGAAACAGGAGGGCGTTACTCAACTGCTCAAGACTGGGACACAGAAACAGGACGCAGTCATTCAACTGCTCGATACTGGGACACAGAAACAGGAGAGGGTCACGCAACTGCTCGAAACTGGGACACAGGAACACGAGGCATCACTCAATTGCTCGAAACTGGGACACAGAAACAGGAGGGCGTTATTCAACTGCTCAAGACTGGGACACAGGAACAGGAGGCAGTCATTCAACTGCTCGAGACTGGGATACAGGAACAGGAGGCAGTCACTCAACTGCTCGAGACTGTGACACAGGAACAGGAGGCAGTCACTCAACTGCACGAGACAGGGACACAGGAACAGGAGACAGTCATTCATCTGTTCGAGACTGGGACACAGGAACAGGAGGCAGTCACTCAACTGCTCGAAACTGGGACACAGAAAGAGGAGGCAGTCATTCGACTGCTCGAGACTGGGACACAGAAACAGGAGGCAGTCACTCAACTGCTCGAGAGTGGGACACAGAAACAGGAGGGCGCTACTCAACTGCTGAAGACTGGGACACAGGAACAGGAGGCAGTCATTCAACTGTTCGAGACAGGGTCACAGGAACAGGAGGCAGTCATTCAACTGCACGAGACTGGGACACAGGAACAGGAGAGCATTACTCAAATGCTCGAGACCAGGACAGAGCAACAGAAGGCAGGCACTCAACTGCTCGAGAATGGGACAGAGGAACAGGAGGGCGTTACTCAACTGCTCAAGACTGGGACACAGGAACAGGAGGCAGTCATTCAACTGCTCGAGATTGGGATACAGGTACAGGAGGCAGTCACTCAACTGCTCGAGACTGGGACACAGGAACAGGAGGCAGTCACTCAACTGCTCGAGACTGGGACACATGAACAGGAGGCAGGCACTCTACTGCTCGAGACTGGGACACAGGAACAGGAGGCAGTCACTCAACTGCTCGAGACTGGGACACAGGAACAGGAGGGCGTTACTCAACTGCTCAAGACTGGGACACAGGAACAGGAGGCAGTCATTCAACTGCACGAGTCTCGGATACAGGAACAGGAGGCAGTCACGCAACTGTTCGAGACTGGAACACAGGAACAAGAGGCAGTCACTCAACTGCTCGAGACTGGGACACATGAACAGGAGGCAGGCACTCAACTGCTCGCGATTGGGACACAGGAACAGGAGGCATCACTCAACTGCTCGAGACCAGGACAGAGGAACAGAAGGCAGGCACTCAACTGCTCGAGACTGGGACACAGGAACAGGAGGGCGTTACTCAACTGCTCAAGACTGGGACACAGGAACAGGAGGCAGTCATTCAACTGCTCGAGACTGGCATACAGGAACAGGAGGCAGTCACTCAACTGCTCGAGACTGGGACACAGGAACAGGAGGCAGGCACTCAACTGCTCGAGACTGGGACACAGGAACAGAAGGCAGTCACTCAACTGCTCGAGACTGGGACACAGGAACAGGAGGACGTTACTCAACTGCTCAAGACTGGGACACAGGAACAGGACGCAGTCATTCAACTGCTCGCTACAGGGACACAGGAACAGGAGGCAGTCACGCAACTGTTCGAGACTGGAACACAGGAACAGGAGGCAGTCACTCAACTGCTCGAGACTGGGACACATGAACAGGAGGCAGGCACTCAATTGCTCGAGACTGGGACACAGGAACAGGAGGCAGGCACTCTACTGCTCGAGACTGGGACACAGGAACAGGAGGCAGTGACTCAACTGCTCGAGACTGGGACACAGGAACAGGAGGGCGTTACTCAACTGCTCAAGACTGGGACACAGGAACAGGAGGCAGTCATTCAACTGCTCGAGACTCGGATACAGGAACAGGAGGCAGTCACGCAACTGTTCGAGACTGGAACACAGGAACAGGAGGCAGTCACTCAACTGCTCGAGACTGGGGCACATGAACAGGAGGCAGGCACTCAACTGCTCGAGACTGGGACACAGGAACAGGAGGCATCACTCAACTGCTCGAGACTGGGACAGAGGAACAGAAGGCAGGCACTCAACTGCTCGAGATTGGGACACAGGAACAGGAGGGCGTTACTCAACTGCTCAAGACTGGGACACAGGAACAGGAGGCAGTCATTCAACTGCTCGAGACTGGGATACAGGAAGAGGAGGCAGTCACTCAACTGCTCGAGACTGTGACACAGGAACAGGAGGCAGGCACTCAACTGCTCGAGACTGGGACACAGGAACAGAAGGCAGTCACTCAACTGCTCGAGACTGGGACACAGGAACAGGAGGGCGTTACTCAACTGCTCAAGACTGGGACACAGGAACAGGACGCAGTCATTCAACGGCTCGCTACAGGGACACAGGAACAGGAGGCAGTCATTCAACTGTTCGAGACTGGAACGCAGGAACAGGAGGCAGTCACTCAACTGCTCGAGACTGGGACACATGAACAGGAGGCAGGCACTCAACTGCTCGAGACTGGGACACAGGAACAGGAGGCAGTCACTCAACTGCTCGAAACTGGGACACAGGAACAGGAGGCGGTCACTCAACTGCTCGAAACTGGGACCCAGGAACAGGAGGCCATCACTCAACTGCACGAGGCTGAGACACAGGAACAGGAGGCAGTCACTCAACTGCTCGAGCCTGGGACACAGGAACAGGAGGCAGTCACTCAACTGCTCGAGACTGGGACACAGGGACAGAAGGCAGGCACTCAACTGCTCGAGACTGGGACACAGGAACAGGAGGTGGTCACTCAACTGCTCGAAACTGGGTCCCAGGAACAGGAGGCCGTCACTCAACAGCACGAGACTGGGACACAGGAACAGGAGGCAGCCATTCTACTGCTCGAGACTGGGACATAGAAACAGGAGGGTGTTTCTCAACTGCATGAGACTGGGACACAGGAACAGAAGGCAGGCCCTCAACTGCTCGAGACTGGGTTACAGGAACAGGAGGCAGTCATTCAATTGCTCGAGACTGGGACACAGAAACAGGAGGGCGTTACTCAACTGCTCAAGACTGGGACACAGAAACAGGACGCAGTCATTCAACTGCTCGAGACTGGGATACAGGAACAGGAGGCAGTCATTCAACTGCTCGATACTGGGACACAGAAACAGGAGGGCGTTACTCAACTGCTCAAGACTGGGACACAGAAACAGGACGCAGTCATTCGACTGCTCGAGACAGGACCACAGGAACAGGATGGTGTTACTCAACTGCTCAAGACTGGGACACAGGAACAGGAGGCAGTCATTCAACTGCTCGATACTGGGACACAGAAACAGGAGAGGGTCACGCAACTGCTCGAAACTGGGACACAGGAACACGAGGCATCACTCAATTGCTCGAAACTGGGACACAGAAACAGGAGGGCGTTATTCAACTGCTCAAGACTGGGACACAGGAACAGGAGGCAGTCATTCAACTGCTCGAGACTGGGATACAGGAACAGGAGGCAGTCACTCAACTGCTCGAGACTGTGACACAGGAACAGGAGGCAGTCACTCAACTGCACGAGACAGGGACACAGGAACAGGAGACAGTCATTCATCTGTTCGAGACTGGGACACAGGAACAGGAGGCAGTCACTCAACTGCTCGAAACTGGGACACAGAAAGAGGAGGCAGTCATTCGACTGCTCGAGACTGGGACACAGAAACAGGAGGCAGTCACTCAACTGCTCGAGAGTGGGACACAGAAACAGGAGGGCGCTACTCAACTGCTGAAGACTGGGACACAGGAACAGGAGGCAGTCATTCAACTGTTCGAGACAGGGTCACAGGAACTAGAGGCAGTCATTCAACTGCACGAGACTGGGACACAGGAACAGGACAGCATTACTCAAATGCTCGAGACCAGGACAGAGCAACAGAAGGCAGGCACTCAACTGCTCGAGAATGGGACAGAGGAACAGGAGGGCGTTACTCAACTGCTCAAGACTGGGACACAGGAACAGGAGGCAGTCATTCAACTGCTCGAGATTGGGATACAGGTACAGGAGGCAGTCACTCAACTGCTCGAGACTGGGACACAGGAACAGGAGGCAGTCACTCAACTGCTCGAGACTGGGACACATGAACAGGAGGCAGGCACTCTACTGCTCGAGACTGGGACACAGGAACAGGAGGCAGTCACTCAACTGCTCGAGACTGGGACACAGGAACAGGAGGGCGTTACTCAACTGCTCAAGACTGGGACACAGGAACAGGAGGCAGTCATTCAACTGCACGAGTCTCGGATACAGGAACAGGAGGCAGTCACGCAACTGTTCGAGACTGGAACACAGGAACAAGAGGCAGTCACTCAACTGCTCGAGACTGGGACACATGAACAGGAGGCAGGCACTCAACTGCTCGAGATTGGGACACAGGAACAGGAGGCATCACTCAACTGCTCGAGACCAGGACAGAGGAACAGAAGGCAGGCACTCAACTGCTCGAGACTGGGACACAGGAACAGGAGGGCGTTACTCAACTGCTCAAGACTGTGACACAGGAACAGGAGGCAGTCATTCAACTGCTCGAGACTGGCATACAGGAACAGGAGGCAGTCACTCAACTGCTCGAGACTGGGACACAGGAACAGGAGGCAGGCACTCAACTGCTCGAGACTGGGACACAGGAACAGAAGGCAGTCACTCAACTGTTCGAGACTGGGACACAGGAACAGGAGGGCGTTACTCAACTGTTCAAGACTGGGACACAGGAACAGGACGCAGTCATTCAACTGCTCGCTACAGGGACACAGGAACAGGAGGCAGTCACGCAACTGTTCGAGACTGGAACACAGGAACAGGAGGCAGTCACTCAACTGCTCGAGACTGGGACACATGAACAGGAGGCAGGCACTCAATTGCTCGAGACTGGGACACAGGAACAGGAGGCAGGCACTCTACTGCTCGAGACTGGGACACAGGAACAGGAGGCAGTGACTCAACTGCTCGAGACTGGGACACAGGAACAGGAGGGCGTTACTCAACTGCTCAAGACTGGGACACAGGAACAGGAGGCAGTCATTCAACTGCTCGAGACTCGGATACAGGAACAGGAGGCAGTCACGCAACTGTTCGAGACTGGAACACAGGAACAGGAGGCAGTCACTCAACTGCTCGAGACTGGGGCACATGAACAGGAGGCAGGCACTCAACTGCTCGAGACTGGGACACAGGAACAGGAGGCATCACTCAACTGCTCGAGACTGGGACAGAGGAACAGAAGGCAGGCACTCAACTGCTCGAGATTGGGACACAGGAACAGGAGGGCGTTACTCAACTGCTCAAGACTGTGACACAGGAACAGGAGGCAGTCATTCAACTGCTCGAGACTGGGATACAGGAAGAGGAGGCAGTCACTCAACTGCTCGAGACTGTGACACAGGAACAGGAGGCAGGCACTCAACTGCTCGAGACTGGGACACAGGAACAGAAGGCAGTCACTCAACTGCTCGAGACTGGGACACAGGAACAGGAGGGCGTTACTCAACTGCTCAAGACTGGGACACAGGAACAGGACGCAGTCATTCAACGGCTCGCTACAGGGACACAGGAACAGGAGGCAGTCACGCAACTGTTCGAGACTGGAACGCAGGAACAGGAGGCAGTCACTCAACTGCTCGAGACTGGGACACATGAACAGGAGGCAGGCACTCAACTGCTCGAGACTGGGACACAGGAACAGGAGGCAGTCACTCAACTGCTCGAAACTGGGACACAGGAACAGGAGGCGGTCACTCAACTGCTCGAAACTGGGACCCAGGAACAGGAGGCCATCACTCAACTGCACGAGGCTGAGACACAGGAACAGGAGGCAGTCACTCAACTGCTCGAGCCTGGGACACAGGAACAGGAGGCAGTCACTCAACTGCTCGAGACTGGGACACAGGGACAGAAGGCAGGCACTCAACTGCTCGAGACTGGGACACAGGAACAGGAGGTGGTCACTCAACTGCTCGAAACTGGGTCCCAGGAACAGGAGGCCGTCACTCAACAGCACGAGACTGGGACACAGGAACAGGAGGCAGCCATTCTACTGCTCGAGACTGGGACATAGAAACAGGAGGGTGTTTCTCAACTGCATGAGACTGGGACACAGGAACAGAAGGCAGGCCCTCAACTGCTCGAGACTGGGTTACAGGAACAGGAGGCAGTCATTCAATTGCTCGAGACTGGGACACAGAAACAGGAGGGCGTTACTCAACTGCTCAAGACTGGGACACAGAAACAGGACGCAGTCATTCAACTGCTCGAGACTGGGATACAGGAACAGGAGGCAGTCATTCAACTGCTCGATACTGGGACACAGAAACAGGAGGGCGTTACTCAACTGCTCAAGACTGGGACACAGAAACAGGACGCAGTCATTCAACTGCTCGATACTGGGACACAGAAACAGGAGAGGGTCACGCAACTGCTCGAAACTGGGACACAGGAACACGAGGCATCACTCAATTGCTCGAAACTGGGACACAGAAACAGGAGGGCGTTATTCAACTGCTCAAGACTGGGACACAGGAACAGGAGGCAGTCATTCAACTGCTCGAGACTGGGATACAGGAACAGGAGGCAGTCACTCAACTGCTCGAGACTGTGACACAGGAACAGGAGGCAGTCACTCAACTGCACGAGACAGGGACACAGGAACAGGAGACAGTCATTCATCTGTTCGAGACTGGGACACAGGAACAGGAGGCAGTCACTCAACTGCTCGAAACTGGGACACAGAAAGAGGAGGCAGTCATTCGACTGCTCGAGACTGGGACACAGAAACAGGAGGCAGTCACTCAACTGCTCGAGAGTGGGACACAGAAACAGGAGGGCGCTACTCAACTGCTGAAGACTGGGACACAGGAACAGGAGGCAGTCATTCAACTGTTCGAGACAGGGTCACAGGAACAGGAGGCAGTCATTCAACTGCACGAGACTGGGACACAGGAACAGGAGAGCATTACTCAAATGCTCGAGACCAGGACAGAGCAACAGAAGGCAGGCACTCAACTGCTCGAGAATGGGACAGAGGAACAGGAGGGCGTTACTCAACTGCTCAAGACTGGGACACAGGAACAGGAGGCAGTCATTCAACTGCTCGAGATTGGGATACAGGTACAGGAGGCAGTCACTCAACTGCTCGAGACTGGGACACAGGAACAGGAGGCAGTCACTCAACTGCTCGAGACTGGGACACATGAACAGGAGGCAGGCACTCTACTGCTCGAGACTGGGACACAGGAACAGGAGGCAGTCACTCAACTGCTCGAGACTGGGACACAGGAACAGGAGGGCGTTACTCAACTGCTCAAGACTGGGACACAGGAACAGGAGGCAGTCATTCAACTGCACGAGTCTCGGATACAGGAACAGGAGGCAGTCACGCAACTGTTCGAGACTGGAACACAGGAACAAGAGGCAGTCACTCAACTGCTCGAGACTGGGACACATGAACAGGAGGCAGGCACTCAACTGCTCGCGATTGGGACACAGGAACAGGAGGCATCACTCAACTGCTCGAGACCAGGACAGAGGAACAGAAGGCAGGCACTCAACTGCTCGAGACTGGGACACAGGAACAGGAGGGCGTTACTCAACTGCTCAAGACTGGGACACAGGAACAGGAGGCAGTCATTCAACTGCTCGAGACTGGCATACAGGAACAGGAGGCAGTCACTCAACTGCTCGAGACTGGGACACAGGAACAGGAGGCAGGCACTCAACTGCTCGAGACTGGGACACAGGAACAGAAGGCAGTCACTCAACTGCTCGAGACTGGGACACAGGAACAGGAGGGCGTTACTCAACTGCTCAAGACTGGGACACAGGAACAGGACGCAGTCATTCAACTGCTCGCTACAGGGACACAGGAACAGGAGGCAGTCACGCAACTGTTCGAGACTGGAACACAGGAACAGGAGGCAGTCACTCAACTGCTCGAGACTGGGACACATGAACAGGAGGCAGGCACTCAATTGCTCGAGACTGGGACACAGGAACAGGAGGCAGGCACTCTACTGCTCGAGACTGGGACACAGGAACAGGAGGCAGCCATTCTACTGCTCGAGACTGGGACATAGAAACAGGAGGGTGTTTCTCAACTGCATGAGACTGGGACACAGGAACAGAAGGCAGGCCCTCAACTGCTCGAGACTGGGTTACAGGAACAGGAGGCAGTCATTCAATTGCTCGAGACTGGGACACAGAAACAGGAGGGCGTTACTCAACTGCTCAAGACTGGGACACAGAAACAGGACGCAGTCATTCAACTGCTCGAGACTGGGATACAGGAACAGGAGGCAGTCATTCAACTGCTCGATACTGGGACACAGAAACAGGAGGGCGTTACTCAACTGCTCAAGACTGGGACACAGAAACAGGACGCAGTCATTCAACTGCTCGATACTGGGACACAGAAACAGGAGAGGGTCACGCAACTGCTCGAAACTGGGACACAGGAACACGAGGCATCACTCAATTGCTCGAAACTGGGACACAGAAACAGGAGGGCGTTATTCAACTGCTCAAGACTGGGACACAGGAACAGGAGGCAGTCATTCAACTGCTCGAGACTGGGATACAGGAACAGGAGGCAGTCACTCAACTGCTCGAGACTGTGACACAGGAACAGGAGGCAGTCACTCAACTGCACGAGACAGGGACACAGGAACAGGAGACAGTCATTCATCTGTTCGAGACTGGGACACAGGAACAGGAGGCAGTCACTCAACTGCTCGAAACTGGGACACAGAAAGAGGAGGCAGTCATTCGACTGCTCGAGACTGGGACACAGAAACAGGAGGCAGTCACTCAACTGCTCGAGAGTGGGACACAGAAACAGGAGGGCGCTACTCAACTGCTGAAGACTGGGACACAGGAACAGGAGGCAGTCATTCAACTGTTCGAGACAGGGTCACAGGAACAGGAGGCAGTCATTCAACTGCACGAGACTGGGACACAGGAACAGGAGAGCATTACTCAAATGCTCGAGACCAGGACAGAGCAACAGAAGGCAGGCACTCAACTGCTCGAGAATGGGACAGAGGAACAGGAGGGCGTTACTCAACTGCTCAAGACTGGGACACAGGAACAGGAGGCAGTCATTCAACTGCTCGAGATTGGGATACAGGTACAGGAGGCAGTCACTCAACTGCTCGAGACTGGGACACAGGAACAGGAGGCAGTCACTCAACTGCTCGAGACTGGGACACATGAACAGGAGGCAGGCACTCTACTGCTCGAGACTGGGACACAGGAACAGGAGGCAGTCACTCAACTGCTCGAGACTGGGACACAGGAACAGGAGGGCGTTACTCAACTGCTCAAGACTGGGACACAGGAACAGGAGGCAGTCATTCAACTGCACGAGTCTCGGATACAGGAACAGGAGGCAGTCACGCAACTGTTCGAGACTGGAACACAGGAACAAGAGGCAGTCACTCAACTGCTCGAGACTGGGACACATGAACAGGAGGCAGGCACTCAACTGCTCGCGATTGGGACACAGGAACAGGAGGCATCACTCAACTGCTCGAGACCAGGACAGAGGAACAGAAGGCAGGCACTCAACTGCTCGAGACTGGGACACAGGAACAGGAGGGCGTTACTCAACTGCTCAAGACTGGGACACAGGAACAGGAGGCAGTCATTCAACTGCTCGAGACTGGCATACAGGAACAGGAGGCAGTCACTCAACTGCTCGAGACTGGGACACAGGAACAGGAGGCAGGCACTCAACTGCTCGAGACTGGGACACAGGAACAGAAGGCAGTCACTCAACTGCTCGAGACTGGGACACAGGAACAGGAGGGCGTTACTCAACTGCTCAAGACTGGGACACAGGAACAGGACGCAGTCATTCAACTGCTCGCTACAGGGACACAGGAACAGGAGGCAGTCACGCAACTGTTCGAGACTGGAACACAGGAACAGGAGGCAGTCACTCAACTGCTCGAGACTGGGACACATGAACAGGAGGCAGGCACTCAATTGCTCGAGACTGGGACACAGGAACAGGAGGCAGGCACTCTACTGCTCGAGACTGGGACACAGGAACAGGAGGCAGTGACTCAACTGCTCGAGACTGGGACACAGGAACAGGAGGGCGTTACTCAACTGCTCAAGACTGGGACACAGGAACAGGAGGCAGTCATTCAACTGCTCGAGACTCGGATACAGGAACAGGAGGCAGTCACGCAACTGTTCGAGACTGGAACACAGGAACAGGAGGCAGTCACTCAACTGCTCGAGACTGGGGCACATGAACAGGAGGCAGGCACTCAACTGCTCGAGACTGGGACACAGGAACAGGAGGCATCACTCAACTGCTCGAGACTGGGACAGAGGAACAGAAGGCAGGCACTCAACTGCTCGAGATTGGGACACAGGAACAGGAGGGCGTTACTCAACTGCTCAAGACTGGGACACAGGAACAGGAGGCAGTCATTCAACTGCTCGAGACTGGGATACAGGAAGAGGAGGCAGTCACTCAACTGCTCGAGACTGTGACACAGGAACAGGAGGCAGGCACTCAACTGCTCGAGACTGGGACACAGGAACAGAAGGCAGTCACTCAACTGCTCGAGACTGGGACACAGGAACAGGAGGGCGTTACTCAACTGCTCAAGACTGGGACACAGGAACAGGACGCAGTCATTCAACGGCTCGCTACAGGGACACAGGAACAGGAGGCAGTCACGCAACTGTTCGAGACTGGAACGCAGGAACAGGAGGCAGTCACTCAACTGCTCGAGACTGGGACACATGAACAGGAGGCAGGCACTCAACTGCTCGAGACTGGGACACAGGAACAGGAGGCAGTCACTCAACTGCTCGAAACTGGGACACAGGAACAGGAGGCGGTCACTCAACTGCTCGAAACTGGGACCCAGGAACAGGAGGCCATCACTCAACTGCACGAGGCTGAGACACAGGAACAGGAGGCAGTCACTCAACTGCTCGAGCCTGGGACACAGGAACAGGAGGCAGTCACTCAACTGCTCGAGACTGGGACACAGGGACAGAAGGCAGGCACTCAACTGCTCGAGACTGGGACACAGGAACAGGAGGTGGTCACTCAACTGCTCGAAACTGGGTCCCAGGAACAGGAGGCCGTCACTCAACAGCACGAGACTGGGACACAGGAACAGGAGGCAGCCATTCTACTGCTCGAGACTGGGACATAGAAACAGGAGGGTGTTTCTCAACTGCATGAGACTGGGACACAGGAACAGAAGGCAGGCCCTCAACTGCTCGAGACTGGGTTACAGGAACAGGAGGCAGTCATTCAATTGCTCGAGACTGGGACACAGAAACAGGAGGGCGTTACTCAACTGCTCAAGACTGGGACACAGAAACAGGACGCAGTCATTCAACTGCTCGAGACTGGGATACAGGAACAGGAGGCAGTCATTCAACTGCTCGATACTGGGACACAGAAACAGGAGGGCGTTACTCAACTGCTCAAGACTGGGACACAGAAACAGGACGCAGTCATTCGACTGCTCGAGACAGGAACACAGGAACAGGATGGTGTTACTCAACTGCTCAAGACTGGGACACAGGAACAGGAGGCAGTCATTCAACTGCTCGATACTGGGACACAGAAACAGGAGAGGGTCACGCAACTGCTCGAAACTGGGACACAGGAACACGAGGCATCACTCAATTGCTCGAAACTGGGACACAGAAACAGGAGGGCGTTATTCAACTGCTCAAGACTGGGACACAGGAACAGGAGGCAGTCATTCAACTGCTCGAGACTGGGATACAGGAACAGGAGGCAGTCACTCAACTGCTCGAGACTGTGACACAGGAACAGGAGGCAGTCACTCAACTGCACGAGACAGGGACACAGGAACAGGAGACAGTCATTCATCTGTTCGAGACTGGGACACAGGAACAGGAGGCAGTCACTCAACTGCTCGAAACTGGGACACAGAAAGAGGAGGCAGTCATTCGACTGCTCGAGACTGGGACACAGAAACAGGAGGCAGTCACTCAACTGCTCGAGAGTGGGACACAGAAACAGGAGGGCGTTACTCAACTGCTCAAGACTGGGACACAGAAACAGGACGCAGTCATTCGACTGCTCGAGACAGGAACACAGGAACAGGATGGTGTTACTCAACTGCTCAAGACTGGGACACAGGAACAGGAGGCAGTCATTCAACTGCTCGATACTGGGACACAGAAACAGGAGAGGGTCACGCAACTGCTCGAAACTGGGACACAGGAACACGAGGCATCACTCAATTGCTCGAAACTGGGGCACAGAAACAGGAGGGCGTTATTCAACTGCTCAAGACTGGGACACAGGAACAGGAGGCAGTCATTCAACTGTTCGAGACTGGGACCCAGGAACAGGAGGCCATCACTCAACTGCACGAGGCTGAGACACAGGAACAGGAGGCAGTCACTCAACTGCTCGAGCCTGGGACACAGGAACAGGAGGCAGTCACTCAACTGCTCGAGACTGGGACACAGGGACAGAAGGCAGGCACTCAACTGCTCGAGACTGGGACACAGGAACAGGAGGTGGTCACTCAACTGCTCGAAACTGGGTCCCAGGAACAGGAGGCCGTCACTCAACAGCACGAGACTGGGACACAGGAACAGGAGGCAGCCATTCTACTGCTCGAGACTGGGACATAGAAACAGGAGGGTGTTTCTCAACTGCATGAGACTGGGACACAGGAACAGAAGGCAGGCCCTCAACTGCTCGAGACTGGGTTACAGGAACAGGAGGCAGTCACTCAACTGCTCGAGACTGTGACACAGGAACAGGAGGCAGTCACTCAACTGCACGAGACAGGGACACAGGAACAGGAGACAGTCATTCATCTGTTCGAGACTGGGACACAGGAACAGGAGGCAGTCACTCAACTGCTCGAAACTGGGACACAGAAAGAGGAGGCAGTCATTCGACTGCTCGAGACTGGGACACAGAAACAGGAGGCAGTCACTCAACTGCTCGAGAGTGGGACACAGAAACAGGAGGGCGCTACTCAACTGCTGAAGACTGGGACACAGGAACAGGAGGCAGTCATTCAACTGTTCGAGACAGGGTCACAGGAACTAGAGGCAGTCATTCAACTGCACGAGACTGGGACACAGGAACAGGAGAGCATTACTCAAATGCTCGAGACCAGGACAGAGCAACAGAAGGCAGGCACTCAACTGCTCGAGAATGGGACAGAGGAACAGGAGGGCGTTACTCAACTGCTCAAGACTGGGACACAGGAACAGGAGGCAGTCATTCAACTGCTCGAGATTGGGATACAGGTACAGGAGGCAGTCACTCAACTGCTCGAGACTGGGACACAGGAACAGGAGGCAGTCACTCAACTGCTCGAGACTGGGACACATGAACAGGAGGCAGGCACTCTACTGCTCGAGACTGGGACACAGGAACAGGAGGCAGTCACTCAACTGCTCGAGACTGGGACACAGGAACAGGAGGGCGTTACTCAACTGCTCAAGACTGGGACACAGGAACAGGAGGCAGTCATTCAACTGCACGAGTCTCGGATACAGGAACAGGAGGCAGTCACGCAACTGTTCGAGACTGGAACACAGGAACAAGAGGCAGTCACTCAACTGCTCGAGACTGGGACACATGAACAGGAGGCAGGCACTCAACTGCTCGAGATTGGGACACAGGAACAGGAGGCATCACTCAACTGCTCGAGACCAGGACAGAGGAACAGAAGGCAGGCACTCAACTGCTCGAGACTGGGACACAGGAACAGGAGGGCGTTACTCAACTGCTCAAGACTGTGACACAGGAACAGGAGGCAGTCATTCAACTGCTCGAGACTGGCATACAGGAACAGGAGGCAGTCACTCAACTGCTCGAGACTGGGACACAGGAACAGGAGGCAGGCACTCAACTGCTCGAGACTGGGACACAGGAACAGAAGGCAGTCACTCAACTGTTCGAGACTGGGACACAGGAACAGGAGGGCGTTACTCAACTGTTCAAGACTGGGACACAGGAACAGGACGCAGTCATTCAACTGCTCGCTACAGGGACACAGGAACAGGAGGCAGTCACGCAACTGTTCGAGACTGGAACACAGGAACAGGAGGCAGTCACTCAACTGCTCGAGACTGGGACACATGAACAGGAGGCAGGCACTCAATTGCTCGAGACTGGGACACAGGAACAGGAGGCAGGCACTCTACTGCTCGAGACTGGGACACAGGAACAGGAGGCAGTGACTCAACTGCTCGAGACTGGGACACAGGAACAGGAGGGCGTTACTCAACTGCTCAAGACTGGGACACAGGAACAGGAGGCAGTCATTCAACTGCTCGAGACTCGGATACAGGAACAGGAGGCAGTCACGCAACTGTTCGAGACTGGAACACAGGAACAGGAGGCAGTCACTCAACTGCTCGAGACTGGGGCACATGAACAGGAGGCAGGCACTCAACTGCTCGAGACTGGGACACAGGAACAGGAGGCATCACTCAACTGCTCGAGACTGGGACAGAGGAACAGAAGGCAGGCACTCAACTGCTCGAGATTGGGACACAGGAACAGGAGGGCGTTACTCAACTGCTCAAGACTGTGACACAGGAACAGGAGGCAGTCATTCAACTGCTCGAGACTGGGATACAGGAAGAGGAGGCAGTCACTCAACTGCTCGAGACTGTGACACAGGAACAGGAGGCAGGCACTCAACTGCTCGAGACTGGGACACAGGAACAGAAGGCAGTCACTCAACTGCTCGAGACTGGGACACAGGAACAGGAGGGCGTTACTCAACTGCTCAAGACTGGGACACAGGAACAGGACGCAGTCATTCAACGGCTCGCTACAGGGACACAGGAACAGGAGGCAGTCACGCAACTGTTCGAGACTGGAACGCAGGAACAGGAGGCAGTCACTCAACTGCTCGAGACTGGGACACATGAACAGGAGGCAGGCACTCAACTGCTCGAGACTGGGACACAGGAACAGGAGGCAGTCACTCAACTGCTCGAAACTGGGACACAGGAACAGGAGGCGGTCACTCAACTGCTCGAAACTGGGACCCAGGAACAGGAGGCCATCACTCAACTGCACGAGGCTGAGACACAGGAACAGGAGGCAGTCACTCAACTGCTCGAGCCTGGGACACAGGAACAGGAGGCAGTCACTCAACTGCTCGAGACTGGGACACAGGGACAGAAGGCAGGCACTCAACTGCTCGAGACTGGGACACAGGAACAGGAGGTGGTCACTCAACTGCTCGAAACTGGGTCCCAGGAACAGGAGGCCGTCACTCAACAGCACGAGACTGGGACACAGGAACAGGAGGCAGCCATTCTACTGCTCGAGACTGGGACATAGAAACAGGAGGGTGTTTCTCAACTGCATGAGACTGGGACACAGGAACAGAAGGCAGGCCCTCAACTGCTCGAGACTGGGTTACAGGAACAGGAGGCAGTCATTCAATTGCTCGAGACTGGGACACAGAAACAGGAGGGCGTTACTCAACTGCTCAAGACTGGGACACAGAAACAGGACGCAGTCATTCAACTGCTCGAGACTGGGATACAGGAACAGGAGGCAGTCATTCAACTGCTCGATACTGGGACACAGAAACAGGAGGGCGTTACTCAACTGCTCAAGACTGGGACACAGATACAGGACGCAGTCATTCGACTGCTCGAGACAGGAACACAGGAACAGGATGGTGTTACTCAACTGCTCAAGACTGGGACACAGGAACAGGAGGCAGTCATTCAACTGCTCGATACTGGGACACAGAAACAGGAGAGGGTCACGCAACTGCTCGAAACTGGGACACAGGAACACGAGGCATCACTCAATTGCTCGAAACTGGGACACAGAAACAGGAGGGCGTTATTCAACTGCTCAAGACTGGGACACAGGAACAGGAGGCAGTCATTCAACTGCTCGAGACTGGGATACAGGAACAGGAGGCAGTCACTCAACTGCTCGAGACTGTGACACAGGAACAGGAGGCAGTCACTCAACTGCACGAGACAGGGACACAGGAACAGGAGACAGTCATTCATCTGTTCGAGACTGGGACACAGGAACAGGAGGCAGTCACTCAACTGCTCGAAACTGGGACACAGAAAGAGGAGGCAGTCATTCGACTGCTCGAGACTGGGAGACAGAAACAGGAGGCAGTCACTCAACTGCTCGAGAGTGGGACACAGAAACAGGAGGGCGTTACTCAACTGCTCAAGACTGGGACACAGAAACAGGACGCAGTCATTCGACTGCTCGAGACAGGAACACAGGAACAGGATGGTGTTACTCAACTGCTCAAGACTGGGACACAGGAACAGGAGGCAGTCATTCAACTGCTCGATACCGGGACACAGAAACAGGAGAGGGTCACGCAACTGCTCGAAACTGGGACACAGGAACACGAGGCATCACTCAATTGCTCGAAACTGGGACACAGAAACAGGAGGGCGTTATTCAACTGCTCAAGACTGGGACACAGGAACAGGAGGCAGTCATTCAACTGTTCGAGACTGGGACCCAGGAACAGGAGGCCATCACTCAACTGCACGAGGCTGAGACACAGGAACAGGAGGCAGTCACTCAACTGCTCGAGCCTGGGACACAGGAACAGGAGGCAGTCACTCAACTGCTCGAGACTGGGACACAGGGACAGAAGGCAGGCACTCAACTGCTCGAGACTGGGACACAGGAACAGGAGGTGGTCACTCAACTGCTCGAAACTGGGTCCCAGGAACAGGAGGCCGTCACTCAACAGCACGAGACTGGGACACAGGAACAGGAGGCAGCCATTCTACTGCTCGAGACTGGGACATAGAAACAGGAGGGTGTTTCTCAACTGCATGAGACTGGGACACAGGAACAGAAGGCAGGCCCTCAACTGCTCGAGACTGGGTTACAGGAACAGGAGGCAGTCATTCAATTGCTCGAGACTGGGACACAGAAACAGGAGGGCGTTACTCAACTGCTCAAGACTGGGACACAGAAACAGGACGCAGTCATTCAACTGCTCGAGACTGGGATACAGGAACAGGAGGCAGTCATTCAACTGCTCGATACTGGGACACAGAAACAGGAGGGCGTTACTCAACTGCTCAAGACTGGGACACAGAAACAGGACGCAGTCATTCGACTGCTCGAGACAGGAACACAGGAACAGGATGGTGTTACTCAACTGCTCAAGACTGGGACACAGGAACAGGAGGCAGTCATTCAACTGCTCGATACTGGGACACAGAAACAGGAGAGGGTCACGCAACTGCTCGAAACTGGGACACAGGAACACGAGGCATCACTCAATTGCTCGAAACTGGGACACAGAAACAGGAGGGCGTTATTCAACTGCTCAAGACTGGGACACAGGAACAGGAGGCAGTCATTCAACTGCTCGAGACTGGGATACAGGAACAGGAGGCAGTCACTCAACTGCTCGAGACTGTGACACAGGAACAGGAGGCAGTCACTCAACTGCACGAGACAGGGACACAGGAACAGGAGACAGTCATTCATCTGTTCGAGACTGGGACACAGGAACAGGAGGCAGTCACTCAACTGCTCGAAACTGGGACACAGAAAGAGGAGGCAGTCATTCGACTGCTCGAGACTGGGACACAGAAACAGGAGGCAGTCACTCAACTGCTCGAGAGTGGGACACAGAAACAGGAGGGCGCTACTCAACTGCTGAAGACTGGGACACAGGAACAGGAGGCAGTCATTCAACTGTTCGAGACAGGGTCACAGGAACAGGAGGCAGTCATTCAACTGCACGAGACTGGGACACAGGAACAGGAGAGCATTACTCAAATGCTCGAGACCAGGACAGAGCAACAGAAGGCAGGCACTCAACTGCTCGAGAATGGGACAGAGGAACAGGAGGGCGTTACTCAACTGCTCAAGACTGGGACACAGGAACAGGAGGCAGTCATTCAACTGCTCGAGATTGGGATACAGGTACAGGAGGCAGTCACTCAACTGCTCGAGACTGGGACACAGGAACAGGAGGCAGTCACTCAACTGCTCGAGACTGGGACACATGAACAGGAGGCAGGCACTCTACTGCTCGAGACTGGGACACAGGAACAGGAGGCAGTCACTCAACTGCTCGAGACTGGGACACAGGAACAGGAGGGCGTTACTCAACTGCTCAAGACTGGGACACAGGAACAGGAGGCAGTCATTCAACTGCACGAGTCTCGGATACAGGAACAGGAGGCAGTCACGCAACTGTTCGAGACTGGAACACAGGAACAAGAGGCAGTCACTCAACTGCTCGAGACTGGGACACATGAACAGGAGGCAGGCACTCAACTGCTCGTGATTGGGACACAGGAACAGGAGGCATCACTCAACTGCTCGAGACCAGGACAGCGGAACAGAAGGCAGGCACTCAACTGCTCGAGACTGGGACACAGGAACAGGAGGGCGTTACTCAACTGCTCAAGACTGTGACACAGGAACAGGAGGCAGTCATTCAACTGCTCGAGACTGGCATACAGGAACAGGAGGCAGTCACTCAACTGCTCGAGACTGGGACACAGGAACAGGAGGCAGGCACTCAACTGCTCGAGACTGGGACACAGGAACAGAAGGCAGTCACTCAACTGCTCGAGACTGGGACACAGGAACAGGAGGGCGTTACTCAACTGCTCAAGACTGGGACACAGGAACAGGACGCAGTCATTCAACTGCTCGCTACAGGGACACAGGAACAGGAGGCAGTCACGCAACTGTTCGAGACTGGAACACAGGAACAGGAGGCAGTCACTCAACTGCTCGAGACTGGGACACATGAACAGGAGGCAGGCACTCAATTGCTCGAGACTGGGACACAGAAACAGGAGGCAGGCACTCTACTGCTCGAGACTGGGACACAGGAACAGGAGGCAGTGACTCAACTGCTCGAGACTGGGACACAGGAACAGGAGGGCGTTACTCAACTGCTCAAGACTGGGACACAGGAACAGGAGGCAGTCATTCAACTGCTCGAGACTCGGATACAGGAACAGGAGGCAGTCACGCAACTGTTCGAGACTGGAACACAGGAACAGGAGGCAGTCACTCAACTGCTCGAGACTGGGGCACATGAACAGGAGGCAGGCACTCAACTGCTCGAGACTGGGACACAGGAACAGGAGGCATCACTCAACTGCTCGAGACTGGGACAGAGGAACAGAAGGCAGGCACTCAACTGCTCGAGATTGGGACACAGGAACAGGAGGGCGTTACTCAACTGCTCAAGACTGGGACACAGGAACAGGAGGCAGTCATTCAACTGCTCGAGACTGGGATACAGGAAGAGGAGGCAGTCACTCAACTGCTCGAGACTGTGACACAGGAACAGGAGGCAGGCACTCAACTGCTCGAGACTGGGACACAGGAACAGAAGGCAGTCACTCAACTGCTCGAGACTGGGACACAGGAACAGGAGGGCGTTACTCAACTGCTCAAGACTGGGACACAGGAACAGGACGCAGTCATTCAACGGCTCGCTACAGGGACACAGGAACAGGAGGCAGTCACGCAACTGTTCGAGACTGGAACGCAGGAACAGGAGGCAGTCACTCAACTGCTCGAGACTGGGACACATGAACAGGAGGCAGGCACTCAACTGCTCGAGACTGGGACACAGGAACAGGAGGCAGTCACTCAACTGCTCGAAACTGGGACACAGGAACAGGAGGCGGTCACTCAACTGCTCGAAACTGGGACCCAGGAACAGGAGGCCATCACTCAACTGCACGAGGCTGAGACACAGGAACAGGAGGCAGTCACTCAACTGCTCGAGCCTGGGACACAGGAACAGGAGGCAGTCACTCAACTGCTCGAGACTGGGACACAGGGACAGAAGGCAGGCACTCAACTGCTCGAGACTGGGACACAGGAACAGGAGGCAGTCACTCAACTGCTCGAGACAAGGACACATGAACAGGAGGCAGGCACTCAACTGCCCGAGACTGTGACACAGGAACAGGAGGCAGGCACTCAACTGCTCGAGACTGGGACACAGGAACAGGAGGCGGTCACTCAACTGCTCGAAACTGGGACACAGGAACAGGAGGCGGTCACTCAACTGCTCCAAACTGGGACCCAGGAACAGGATGCCGTCACTCAACTGGACGAGGCCGGGACACAGGAACAGGAGGCAGTCATTATACTGCCCGAGATTGTGGCACAGAAACAGGACCGTGTTACACAACTGCTCAAGACTGGGACACAGGAACTGAAGGCAGTCACTCAACTGCTTGAGAGTGGGACACAGGAACAGGTGGCGGTCACTCAACTGCTCGAAACTGTGACGCAGGAAAAGGAGGCCGTCACTCAACTGCACGAGACTGGTAAACAGGAACAGGAGGCAGTCATTCTACTGCTCGATACTTGGACACAGAAACTGGAGGGTGTTACTCTACTGCATGAGACTGGGACACAGGAACAGAAGGCAGGCCCTCAAGTGCTCGAGACTGGGACACAGGAAAGGAGGCCGTTATTCAACTGCTCGAGACTGGGACACAGAAACAGGATCGTGTTGCACAACTGCTCAAGACTGGGACACAGGAACAGAAGGCAGGCACTCAACTGCTCGAGACTGGGACACAGGAAAGGAGGCAGTTATTCAACTGCTCGAGACTGGGACACAGGAACAGGAGGCAGTCAGTCAATTGTTCGAGACTGGGCTACAGGAACATGAGGCAGTCACTCAACTGCACGAGCCTGGGACACAGGAACAGGAGGCAGTCACTCAACTGCTCGAGACTGGGACACAGGAACAGGAGGCAGTCACTCAACTGCTCGAGACAGGGACACATGAACAGGAGGCAGGCACTCAACTGCTCGAGACTGGGACACAGGAACAGGAGGCAGTCACTCAACTGCTCGAGACTGGGACACAGGAACAGGAGCCAGTCACTCAACTGCTCGAGACCAGGACACAGGAACAGAAGGCAGGCACTCAACTGCTCGAGACTGGGACACAGGAACAGGAGGGCGTTACTCAACTGCTCGAGACTGGGACACAGGAACAGGAGGCAGTCATTCTACTGCTCGAGACTGGGGCATAGGAACAGGATCGTGTTACACAACTGCTCAAGACTGGGACACAGGAACAGAAGGCAGTCACTCAACTGCTCGAGAGCGGGACACAGGAACAGGAGGCGGTCACTCAACTGCTCGAAACTGGGACACAGGAACAGGGGGCGGTCACTCAACTGCTCGAAACTGGGACCCAGGAAAAGGAGGCCGTCACTCAACTGCACGAGGCTGGGACACAGGAACAGAAGGCAGGCCCTCAACTGCTCGAGACTGGGACACAGGAAAGGAGGCAGTTATTCAACTGCTCGAGACTGGGACACAGAGACAGGAGCGTGTGACACAACTGCTCGAGACTGGGACACAGGAACAGAAGGCAGGCCCTCAACTGCTCGAGACTGGGACACAGGAACAGGAGAGAGTCACTCAACTGCTCAAGAATGGGACACAGAAACAGGAGGCAGTCATTCAACTGTTCGAGACTGGGACACAGGAACAGGAGGCAGTCATTCAACAACTCGAGACTGGGCTACAGGAACAGGAGGCAGTCACTCAACTGCTCGAGACTGGGACACAGGAACAGGAGCCAGTCACTCAACTGCTCGAGACAGGGACACATGAACAGGAGGCAGGCACTCAACTGCTCGAGACTGGGACACAGGAACAGGAGGCGGTCACTCAACTGCTCGAGACTGGGACACAGGAACAGGAGGCAGTCATTCTACTGCTCGAGACTGGGGCATAGAAACAGGATCGTGTTACACAACTGCTCAAGACTGGGACACAGGAACAGAATGCAGTCACCCAACTGCTCGAGAGCGGGACTCAGGAACAGGAGGCGGTCACTCAACTGCTCGAAACTGGGACCCAGGAAAAGGAGGCCGTCACTCAACTGCACGAGGCTGGGACACAGGAACAGAAGGCAGGCCCTCAACTGCTCGAGACTGGGACACAGGAAAGGAGGGAGTTATTCAACTGCTCGAGACTGGGACACAGAGACAGGAGCGTGTTACACAACTGCTCACGACTGGGACACAGGAACAGAAGGCAGGCCCCCAACTGCTCGAGACTGGGACACAGGAAAGGAGGCAGTTATTCAACTGCTCGAGACTGGGACACAGAGACAGGAGCGTGTTACACAACTGCTCATGACTGGGACACAGGAACAGAAGGCAGGCACTCAACTGCTCGAGACTGGGACACAGGAACAGGAGAGAGTCACTCAACTGCTCAAGAATGGGACACAGAAACAGGAGGCAGTCATTCAACTGTTCGAGACTGGGACACAGGAACAGGAGGCAGTCATTCAACAACTCGAGACTGGGCTACAGGAACAGGAGGCAGTCACTCAACTGCTCGAGCCTGGGACACAGGAACAGAAGGCAGTCACTCAACTGCTCGAGACTGGGACACAGGAACAGGAGGCAGTCACTCAACTGCTCGAGACAGGGACACATGAACAGGAGGCAGGCACTCAACTGCTCGAGACTGGGACACAGGAACAGGAGGCGGTCACTCAACTGCTCGAGACTGGGACACAGGAACAGGAGGCAGTCATTCTACTGCTCGAGACTGGGGCATAGAAACAGGATCGTGTTACAACTGCTCAAGACTGGGACACAGGAACAGAAGGCAGTCACTCAACTGCTCGAGAGCGGGACACAGGAACAGGAGGCGGTCACTCAACTGCTCGATACTGGGACCCAGGAAAAGGAGGCCGTCACTCAACTGCACGAGGCTGGGACACAGGAACAGAAGGCAGGCCCTCAACTGCTCGAGACTGGGACACAGGAAAGGAGGGAGTTATTCAACTGCTCGAGACTGGGACACAGAGACAGGAGCGTGTTACACAACTGCTCACGACTGGGACACAGGAACAGAAGGCAGGCCCTCAACTGCTCGAGACTGGGACACAGGAAAGGAGGCAGTTATTCAACTGCTCGAGACTGGGTCACAGAGACAGGAGCGTGTTACACAACTGCTCATGACTGGGACACAGGAACAGAAGGCAGGCACTCAACTGCTCGAGACTGGGACACAGGAACAGGAGAGAGTCACTCAACTGCTCAAGAATGGGACACAGAAACAGGAGGCAGTCATTCAACTGTTCGAGACTGGGACACAGGAACAGGAGGCAGTCATTCAACAACTCGAGACTGGGCTACAGGAACAGGAGGCAGTCACTCAACTGCTCGAGACTGGGACACAGGAACAGGAGCCAGTCACTCAACTGCTCGAGACAGGGACACATGAACAGGAGGCAGGCACTCAACTGCTCGAGACTGGGACACAGGAACAGGAGGCGGTCACTCAACTGCTCGAGACTGGGACACAGGAACAGGAGGCAGTCATTCTACTGCTCGAGACTGGGGCATAGAAACAGGATCGTGTTACACAACTGCTCAAGACTGGGACACAGGAACAGAATGCAGTCACCCAACTGCTCGAGAGCGGGACACAGGAACAGGAGGCGGTCACTCAACTGCTCGAAACTGGGACCCAGGAAAAGGAGGCCGTCACTCAACTGCACGAGGCTGGGACACAGGAACAGAAGGCAGGCCCTCAACTGCTCGAGACTGGGACACAGGAAAGGAGGGAGTTATTCAACTGCTCGAGACTGGGACACAGAGACAGGAGCGTGTTACACAACTGCTCACGACTGGGACACAGGAACAGAAGGCAGGCCCCCAACTGCTCGAGACTGGGACACAGGAAAGGAGGCAGTTATTCAACTGCTCGAGACTGGGACACAGAGACAGGAGCGTGTTACACAACTGCTCATGACTGGGACACAGGAACAGAAGGCAGGCACTCAACTGCTCGAGACTGGGACACAGGAACAGGAGAGAGTCACTCAACTGCTCAAGAATGGGACACAGAAACAGGAGGCAGTCATTCAACTGTTCGAGACTGGGACACAGGAACAGGAGGCAGTCATTCAACAACTCGAGACTGGGCTACAGGAACAGGAGGCAGTCACTCAACTGCTCGAGCCTGGGACACAGGAACAGAAGGCAGTCACTCAACTGCTCGAGACTGGGACACAGGAACAGGAGGCAGTCACTCAACTGCTCGAGACAGGGACACATGAACAGGAGGCAGGCACTCAACTGCTCGAGACTGGGACACAGGAACAGGAGGCGGTCACTCAACTGCTCGTGACTGGGACACAGGAACAGGAGGCAGTCATTCTACTGCTCGAGACTGGGGCATAGAAACAGGATCGTGTTACAACTGCTCAAGACTGGGACACAGGAACAGAAGGCAGTCACTCAACTGCTCGAGAGCGGGACAAAGGAACAGGAGGCGGTCACTCAACTGCTCGATACTGGGACCCAGGAAAAGGAGGCCGTCACTCAACTGCACGAGGCTGGGACACAGGAACAGAAGGCAGGCCCTCAACTGCTCGAGACTGGGACACAGGAAAGGAGGGAGTTATTCAACTGCTCGAGACTGGGACACAGAGACAGGAGCGTGTTACACAACTGCTCACGACTGGGACACAGGAACAGAAGGCAGGCCCTCAACTGCTCGAGACTGGGACACAGGAAAGGAGGCAGTTATTCAACTGCTCGAGACTGGGACACAGAGACAGGAGCGTGTTACACAACTGCTCATGACTGGGACACAGGAACAGAAGGCAGGCACTCAACTGCTCGAGACTGGGACACAGGAACAGGAGAGAGTCACTCAACTGCTCAAGAATGGGACACAGGAACAGGAGGCAGTCATTCAACTGTTCGAGACTGGGACACAGGAACAGGAGGCAGTCATTCAACAACTCGAGACTGGGCTACAGGAACAGGAGGCAGTCACTCAACTGCTCGAGCCTGGGACACAGGAACAGAAGGCAGTCACTCAACTGCTCGAGACTGGGACACAGGAACAGGAGGCAGTCACTCAACTGCTCGAGACAGGGACACATGAACAGGAGGCAGGCACTCAACTGCTCGAGACTGGGACACAGGAACAGGAGGCGGTCACTCAACTGCTCGAAACTGGGACACAGGAACAGGAGGCCGTCACTCAACTGCACGAGACTGGGACACAGGAACAGGAGGCAGTCATTCTACTGCTCGAGACGGGGACACACAAACAGGAGCGTGTTACACAACTGCTCAAGACTGGGACACAGGAACAGAAGGCAGGCACTCAACTGCTCGAGACTGGAACACAGGAACAGGAGAGAGTCACTCAACTGCTCGAAACTGGGATACATGGACTGGAGGCAGTCACTCAACTACTCGAGATTGGGAAAAAGGAACAGGAGGCATTACTCAATTGCTGGAGACTGGGAGACAGGAACAGGAGGCAGTCAATCAACTGCTCGAGTCTGGGTCACAGAAACAAGAGGCATCACTCAATTGCTCGAGACTGGGACACAGGAACAGGAGGCAGTCATTCAACTGGTCGAGTCAAGCTCAAAGGAACAGGAGGCAGTCACTCAACTTCTCGAGACTGGGTCACAGAAACAAGAGGCATCACTCAATTGCTCGAGACTGGGACACAGGAACAGGAGGCATCACTCAACTCCTCGAGACTGGGAAATAGGAACAGGAGGCAGTCACTCAACTGCTCGAGACTGAGACACAGAAACAGGAGGGCATTACTCAACTGCTCAAGACTGGGACACAGAAACAGGAGGCAGTCATTCAACTGCTCGAGACAGGGTCACAGGAACAGGAGGCAGTCATTCAACTGCACGAGACTGGGACACAGAAACAGGAGGGCGTTACTCAACTGCTGAAGACTGGGACACAGGAACAGGAGGCAGTCATTCAACTGTTCGAGACTGGGACACAGGAACAGGAGGCAGTCATTCATCTGTTCGAGACTGGGATACAGGAACAGGAGGCAGTCATTCAAGTGCTCGAGACTGGGACACAGGAACAGGTGGCAGTCACTCAACTGCTCGAGTCTGGGACACAGGAACAGGAGAGAGTCATTCAAATGCACGAGACTGGGACACAGAAACAGGAGGGCGTCACTCAACTGCTCGAGACTGGGACACAGGAACAGGAGGCCGTCACTCAACTGCTCGAGACTGGGACACAGGAACAGGAGGCAGTCACTCAACTGCTCGAGACTGGGTCACAGGAACAGGAGAGAGTCATCCAAATGCACGAGACTGGGACACAGAAACAGGAGGGCGTCACTCAACTGCTCGAGACTTCGACATAGGATCAGGAAGCAGTCACTCAACTGCTCGAGACTGGGACACAGGAACAGGAGGCAGTCATTCAACTGTTCGAGTCTGGGACACAGGAACAGGAGGCAGTCATTCAACTGCTCGAGATTGGGACACAGGAACAGGAGGCAGTCACTCAACTGCTCGAGACTGGGACACAGGAACATGAGGCAGTCACTCAACTGCTCGAGACTGGGACACATGAACAGGAGGCAGTCAATCAACTGCTCGAGAGTGGGACACAGGAACAGGAGGCGGTCACTCAACTGCTCGAAACTGGGACACAGGAACAAGAGGCGGTCACTAAACTGCTCGAAACTGGGACCCAGAAAAAGGAGGCCGTCACTCAACTACACGAGGCTGGGACACAGGAACAGGAGGCAGTCATTCGACTGCTCGAAATTGGGAAAAGGGAACAGGAGGCATTACTCAATTGCTGGAGACTGGGAGACAGGAACAGGAGGCAGTCAATCAACTGCTCGAGTCTGGGTCACAGAAACAAGAGGCATCACTCAATTGCTCGAGACTGGGACACAGGAACAGGAGGGGCACAGAAACAGGAACCTGGACACAACTGCTCAAGACTGGGACACAGGAACTGAAGGCAGTTACTCAACTGCTCGAGAGTGGGACACAGGAACAGGAGGCGGTCACTCAACTGCTCGAAACTGTGACCCAGGAAAAGGAGGCCGTCACTCAACTGCACGAGACTGGTGCACAGGAACAGGAGGCAGTCATTCTCCTGCTCGAGACTTGGACACAGAAACAGGAGGGTGTCACTCAACTGCATGAGACTGGGACACAGGAACAGAAGGCAGGCCCTCAACTGCTCGAGACTGGGACACAGGAAAGGAGGCCGTTATTCAACTGCTCCAGACTGGGACACAGAAACAGGATCGTGTTACACAACTGCTCAAGACTGGGACACAGGAACAGGAGGCAGTCATTCAAATGCTCAAGACTGGGACACAGGAACAGGAGGCAGTCATTCAACTGTTCGAGACTGGGACACAGGAACAGGAGGCAGTCATTCAACAGCTCGAGACTGGGCTACAGGAACAGGAGGCAGTCACTCAACTGCTCGAGACTGGGACACAGGAACAGGAGGCAGTCACTCAACTGCTCGAGACTGGGCTACAGGAACAGGAGGCAGTCACTCAACTGCTCGAGACTGGGACACAGGAACAGGAGGGCGTTACTCAACTGCTCAAGACTGGGACACAGGAACAGGAGGCAGTCATTCAACTGCTCGAGACTGGGATACAGGTACAGGAGGCAGTCACTCAACTGCTCGAGACTGGGACACAGGAACAGGAGGCAGTCACTCAACTGCTCGAGACTGGGACACATGAACAGGAGGCAGGCACTCAACTGCTCGAGACTGGGACACAGGAACAGGAGGCATCACTCAACTGCTCGAGACCAGGACAGCGGAACAGAAGGCAGGCACTCAACTGCTCGAGACTGGGACACAGGAACAGGAGGGCGTTACTCAACTGCTCAAGACTGGGACACAGGAACAGGAGGCAGTCATTCAACTGCTCGAGACTGGGATACAGGAACAGGAGGCAGTCACTCAACTGCTCGAGACTGGGACACAGGAACAGGAGGCAGGCAGTCAACTGCTCGAGACTGGGACACAGGAACAGAAGGCAGTCACTCAACTGCTCGAGGCTGGGACACAGGAACAGGAGGGCGTTACTCAACTGCTCGAGACAGGGACACAGGAACAGGAGGCAGTCACGCAACTGTTCAAGACTGGAACACAGGAACAGGAGGCAGTCACTCAACTGCTCGAGACTGGGACACATGAACAGGAGGCAGGCACTCAACTGCTCGAGAATGGGACACAGGAAAAGGAGGCAGTCACTCAACTGCTCGAAACTGGGACACAGGAACAGGAGGCGGTCACTCAACTGCTCGAAACTGGGACCCAGGAACAGGAGGCCGTCACTCAACTGCACGAGGCTGGGACACAGTAACAGGAGGCAGTCACTCAACTGCTCGAGCCTGGGACACAGGAACTGAAGGCAGTCACTCAACTGCTCGAGACTGGGACACAGGAACAGAAGGCAGTCACTCAACTGCTCGAGACTGGGACACAGGGACAGAAGGCAGGCACTCAACTGCTCGAGACTGGGACACAGGAACAGGAGGCAGTCACTCAACTGCTCGAGACAGGGACACAGGAACAGGAGGCAGGCACTCAACTGCTCGAGACTGGGACACAGGAACAGGAGGCGGTCACTCAACTGCTCGAAACTGGGACACAGGAACAGTAGGCGGTCACTCAACTGCTCCAAACTGGGACCCAGGAACAGGATGCCGTCACTCAACTGCACGAGGCTGGGACACAGGAACAGGAGGCAGTCATTATACTGCTCGAGATTGTGGCACAGAAACAGGACCGTGTTACACAACTGCTCAAGACTGGTACACAGGAACTGAAGGCAGTCACTCAACTGCTTGAGAGTGGGACACAGGAACAGGTGGCGGTCACTCAACTGCTCGAAACTGTGAAGCAAGAAAAGGAGGCCGTCACTCAACTGCACGAGACTGGTAAACAGGAACAGGAGGCAGTCATTCTACTGCTCGATACTTGGACACAGAAACTGGAGGGTGTTACTCAACTGCATGAGACTGGGACACAGGAACAGGATCGTGTTATACAACTGCTCAAGACTGGGACACAGGAACAGAAGGCAGGCACTCAACTGCTCGAGACTGGGACACAGGAACAGGAGAGAGTCACTCAACTGCTCAAGACTGGGACACAGGAACAGGAGGCAGTCATTCAACTGTTCGAGACTGGGCTACAGGAACAGGAGGCAGTCACTCAACTGCACGAGCCTGGGACACAGGAACAGGAGGCAGTCACTCAACTGCTCGAGACTGGGACACAGGAACAGGAGGCAGTCACTCAACTGCTCGAGACAGGGACACATGAACAGGAGGCAGGCACTCAACTGCTCGAGACTGGGACACAGGAACAGGAGGCAGTCACTCAACTGCTCGAGACTGGGACACAGGAACAGGAGCCAGTCACTCAACTGCTCGAGACCAGGACACAGGAACAGAAGGCAGGCACTCAACTGCTCGAGACTGGGACAGAGGAACAGGAGGGCGTTACTCAACTGCTCGAGACTGGGACACAGGAACAGGAGGCAGTCATTCTACTGCTCGAGACTGGGGCATAGAAACAGGATCGTGTTACACAACTGCTCAAGACTGGCGCACAGGAACAGAAGGCAGTCACTCAACTGCTCGAGAGCGGGACACAGGAACAGGAGGCGGTCACTCAACTGCTCGAAACTGGGACACAGGAGCAGGAGTCGGTCACTCAACTGCTCGAAACTGGGACCCTGGAAAAGGAGGCCGTCACTCAACTGCACGAGGCTGGGACACAGGAACAGAAGGCAGGCCCTCAACTGCTCGAGACTGGGACACAGGAAAGGAGGGAGTTATTCAACTGCTCGAGACTGGGACACAGAGACAGGAGCGAGTTACACAATTGCTCAAGACTGGGACACAGGAACAGAAGGCAGGCCCTCAACTGCTCGAGACTGGGACACAGGAAAGGAGGCAGTTATTCAACTGCTCGAGACTGGGACACAGAGACAGGAGCGTGTTATACAACTGCTCATGACTGGGACACAGGACCAGAAGGCAGGCACTCAACTGCTCGAGACTGGGACACAGGAACAGGAGAGAGTCACTCAACTGCTCAAGAATGGGACACAGGAACAGGAGGCAGTCATTCAACTGTTCGAGACTGGGACACAGGAACAGTAGGCAGTCATTCAACAACTCGAGACTTGGTTACAGGAACAGAAGGCAGTCACTCAACTGCTCGAGCCTGGGACACAGGAACAGAAGGCAGTCACTCAACTGCTCGAGACTGGGACACAGGAACAGGAGGCAGTCACTCATCTGCTCGAGACAGGAACACATGAACAGGAGGCAGGCACTCAACTGCTCGAGACTGGGACACAGGAACAGGAGGCGGTCACTCAACTGCTCGAAACTGGGACACAGGAACAGGAGGACGTCACTCAACTGCACGGGACTGGGACACAGGAACAGGAGGCAGTCATTCTACTGCTCGAGACTGGGACACACAAACAGGAGCGTGTTACACAACTGCTCAAGACTGGGACACAGGAACAGAAGGCAGGCACTCAAATGCTCGAGACTGGGACACAGGAACAGGAGAGAGTCACTCAACTGCTCGAAACTGGGACACATGGACAGGAGGCAGTCACTCAACTACTCGAGACTGGGAAAAAGGAACAGGACGCATTACTCAATTGCTGGAGACTGGGAGACAGGAACAGGAGGCAGTCAATCAACTGCTCGAGTCTGGGTCACAGAAACAAGAGGCATCACTCAATTGCTCGAGACTGGGACACAGGAACAGGAGGCAGTCATTCAACTGGTCGAGTCAAGCTCAAAGGAACAGGAGGCAGTCACTCAACTGCTCGAGACTGGGTCACAGAAACAAGAGGCATCACTCAATTGCTCGAGACTGGGACACAGGAACAGGAGGCATCACTCAACTCCTCGAGACTGGGAAATAGGAACAGGAGGCAGTCACTCAACTGCTCGAGACTGAGACACAGAAACAGGAGGGCATTACTCAACTGCTCAAGACTGGGACACAGAAACAGGAGGCCGTCATTCAACTGCTCGAGACAGGGTCACAGAAATAGGAGGCAGTCATTCAACTGCACGAGACTGGGACACAGAAACAGGAGGGCGTTACTCAACTGCTGAAGACTGGGACACAGGAACAGGAGGCAGTCATTCAACTGTTCGAGACTGGGACACAGGAACAGGAGGCAGTCATTCATCTGTTCGAGACTGGGACACAGGAACAGCAGGCAGTCATTCAACTGCTCGAGACTGGGACACAGGAACAGGTGGCAGTCTCTCCACTGGTCGAGACTGGGACAGACGAACAGGAGGCAGTCACTCAACTGCTCGAGTCTGGGACACAGGAACAGGAGAGAGTCATTCAAATGCACGAGACTGGGACACAGAAACAGGAGGGCGTCACTCAACTGCTCGAGACTGGGACACAGGAACAGGAGGCCGTCACTCAACTGCTCGAGACTGGGACACAGGATCAGGAGGCAGTCAATCAACTGCTCGAGACTGGGTCACAGGAACAGGAGAGAGTCATTCAAATGCACGAGACTGGGACACAGGAACAGGAGGCAGTCACTCAACTGCTCGAGACAGGGACACAGGAACAGGAGGCAGGCACTCAACTGCTCGAGACTGGGACACAGGAACAGGAGGCGGTCACTCAACTGCTCGAAACTGGGACACAGGAACAGTAGGCGGTCACTCAACTGCTCCAAACTGGGACCCAGGAACAGGATGCCGTCACTCAACTGCACGAGGCTGGGACACAGGAACAGGAGGCAGTCATTATACTGCTCGAGATTGTGGCACAGAAACAGGACCGTGTTACACAACTGCTCAAGACTGGTACACAGGAACTGAAGGCAGTCACTCAACTGCTTGAGAGTGGGACACAGGAACAGGTGGCGGTCACTCAACTGCTCGAAACTGTGAAGCAAGAAAAGGAGGCCGTCACTCAACTGCACGAGACTGGTAAACAGGAACAGGAGGCAGTCATTCTACTGCTCGATACTTGGACACAGAAACTGGAGGGTGTTACTCAACTGCATGAGACTGGGACACAGGAACAGGATCGTGTTATACAACTGCTCAAGACTGGGACACAGGAACAGAAGGCAGGCACTCAACTGCTCGAGACTGGGACACAGGAACAGGAGAGAGTCACTCAACTGCTCAAGACTGGGACACAGGAACAGGAGGCAGTCATTCAACTGTTCGAGACTGGGCTACAGGAACAGGAGGCAGTCACTCAACTGCACGAGCCTGGGACACAGGAACAGGAGGCAGTCACTCAACTGCTCGAGACTGGGACACAGGAACAGGAGGCAGTCACTCAACTGCTCGAGACAGGGACACATGAACAGGAGGCAGGCACTCAACTGCTCGAGACTGGGACACAGGAACAGGAGGCAGTCACTCAACTGCTCGAGACTGGGACACAGGAACAGGAGCCAGTCACTCAACTGCTCGAGACCAGGACACAGGAACAGAAGGCAGGCACTCAACTGCTCGAGACTGGGACAGAGGAACAGGAGGGCGTTACTCAACTGCTCGAGACTGGGACACAGGAACAGGAGGCAGTCATTCTACTGCTCGAGACTGGGGCATAGAAACAGGATCGTGTTACACAACTGCTCAAGACTGGCGCACAGGAACAGAAGGCAGTCACTCAACTGCTCGAGAGCGGGACACAGGAACAGGAGGCGGTCACTCAACTGCTCGAAACTGGGACACAGGAGCAGGAGTCGGTCACTCAACTGCTCGAAACTGGGACCCTGGAAAAGGAGGCCGTCACTCAACTGCACGAGGCTGGGACACAGGAACAGAAGGCAGGCCCTCAACTGCTCGAGACTGGGACACAGGAAAGGAGGGAGTTATTCAACTGCTCGAGACTGGGACACAGAGACAGGAGCGAGTTACACAATTGCTCACGACTGGGACACAGGAACAGAAGGCAGGCCCTCAACTGCTCGAGACTGGGACACAGGAAAGGAGGCAGTTATTCAACTGCTCGAGACTGGGACACAGAGACAGGAGCGTGTTATACAACTGCTCATGACTGGGACACAGGACCAGAAGGCAGGCACTCAACTGCTCGAGACTGGGACACAGGAACAGGAGAGAGTCACTCAACTGCTCAAGAATGGGACACAGGAACAGGAGGCAGTCATTCAACTGTTCGAGACTGGGACACAGGAACAGGAGGCAGTCATTCAACAACTCGAGACTTGGTTACAGGAACAGAAGGCAGTCACTCAACTGCTCGAGCCTGGGACACAGGAACAGAAGGCAGTCACTCAACTGCTCGAGACTGGGACACAGGAACAGGAGGCAGTCACTCATCTGCTCGAGACAGGGACACATGAACAGGAGGCAGGCACTCAACTGCTCGAGACTGGGACACAGGAACAGGAGGCGGTCACTCAACTGCTCGAAACTGGGACACAGGAACAGGAGGACGTCACTCAACTGCACGGGACTGGGACACAGGAACAGGAGGCAGTCATTCTACTGCTCGAGACTGGGACACACAAACAGGAGCGTGTTACACAACTGCTCAAGACTGGGACACAGGAACAGAAGGCAGGCACTCAAATGCTCGAGACTGGGACACAGGAACAGGAGAGAGTCACTCAACTGCTCGAAACTGGGACACATGGACAGGAGGCAGTCACTCAACTACTCGAGACTGGGAAAAAGGAACAGGAGGCATTACTCAATTGCTGGAGACTGGGAGACAGGAACAGGAGGCAGTCAATCAACTGCTCGAGTCTGGGTCACAGAAACAAGAGGCATCACTCAATTGCTCGAGACTGGGACACAGGAACAGGAGGCAGTCATTCAACTGGTCGAGTCAAGCTCAAAGGAACAGGAGGCAGTCACTCAACTGCTCGAGACTGGGTCACAGAAACAAGAGGCATCACTCAATTGCTCGAGACTGGGACACAGGAACAGGAGGCATCACTCAACTCCTCGAGACTGGGAAATAGGAACAGGAGGCAGTCACTCAACTGCTCGAGACTGAGACACAGAAAGAGGAGGGCATTACTCAACTGCTCAAGACTGGGACACAGAAACAGGAGGCCGTCATTCAACTGCTCGAGACAGGGTCACAGAAATAGGAGGCAGTCATTCAACTGCACGAGACTGGGACACAGAAACAGGAGGGCGTTACTCAACTGCTGAAGACTGGGACACAGGAACAGGAGGCAGTCATTCAACTGTTCGAGACTGGGACACAGGAACAGGAGGCAGTCATTCATCTGTTCGAGACTGGGACACAGGAACAGCAGGCAGTCATTCAACTGCTCGAGACTGGGACACAGGAACAGGTGGCAGTCTCTCCACTGGTCGAGACTGGGACAGACGAACAGGAGGCAGTCACTCAACTGCTCGAGTCTGGGACACAGGAACAGGAGAGAGTCATTCAAATGCACGAGACTGGGACACAGAAACAGGAGGGCGTCACTCAACTGCTCGAGACTGGGACACAGGAACAGGAGGCCGTCACTCAACTGCTCGAGACTGGGACACAGGATCAGGAGGCAGTCAATCAACTGCTCGAGACTGGGTCACAGGAACAGGAGAGAGTCATTCAAATGCACGAGACTGGGACACAGAAACAGGAGGGCGTCACTCAACTGCTCGAGACTTCGACATAGGATCAGGAAGCAGTCACTCAACTGCTCGATACTGGGACCCAGGAACAGGAGGCAGTCACTCAACTGCTCGAGTCTGGGACACAGAAACAGACGCAGACATTCAACTGCTCGAGACTGGGACACAGAAACAGGAGGGTGTTACTCAACTGCATGAGACTGGGACACAGGAACAGAAGGCAGGCACTCAACTGCTCGAGGGTGGGACACAGGAACAGGTGGCAGTCATTCAACTCTCGAGTCTGGGTCAAAGGAACAGGAGGCAGTCACTCAATTCTCGAGACTGGGACACAGGAACAGGAGGCATCACTCAACTGCTCGAGACTGGGACACAGCAACAGGAGGGTGTTACTCAACTGCTCGAGTCTGGGACACAGAAACAGGAGGCAGTCATTCAATTGTTCGAAACTGGGACACAGGAACAGAAGGCAATCATTCACTTGTCCTAGACTGGGACACAGGAACAGGAAGCAGTCATTCGACTGTTCGAGACAGTGTCACAGGAACAGGAAGCAGTCATTCAACTGCACGAGAATGGGACACAGAAACAGGAGGGCGTTACTCAACTGCTCGAGACTGGGAAACAGGTACAGGAGGCAGTCACTCAACTGCTCGAAACTGAGACACAGGATCAGGAGGCAGTCACTCAACTATTCGAGACTGGGTCACAGGAACAGGAGAGAGTCATTCAAATGCACGAGACTGGGACACAGCAACAGGACACAGTCATTCAACTGCTCGAGACTGAGACACAGAAACAGGAGGGTGTGACTCAACTGCATGAGACTGGGACACAGGAACAGAAGGCAGTCACTCAACTGCACGAGACTGGGACACAGGAACATAATGCAGGCACTCAACTGCTCAAGACTAGGACACAGGAACAGGAGGCAGTCATTCAACTGCTCGAGACTGGGACACAGGAACAGGTGGCAGTCTCTCCACTGGTCGAGACTGGGACAGACGAACAGGAGGCAGTCACTCAACTGCTCGAGTCTGGGACACAGGAACAGGAGAGAGTCATTCAAATGCACGAGACTGGGACACAGAAACAGGAGGGCGTCACTCAACTGCTCGAGACTGGGACACAGGAACAGGAGGCCGTCACTCAACTGCTCGAGACTGGGACACAGGAACAGGAGGCAGTCACTCAACTGCTCGAGTCTGGGACACAGAAACAGACGCAGACATTCAACTGCTCGAGACTGGGACACAGAAACAGGAGGGTGTTACTCAACTGCATGAGACTGGGACACAGGAACAGAAGGCAGGCACTCAACTGCTCGAGGGTGGGACACAGGAACAGGTGGCAGTCATTCAACTCTCGAGTCTGGGTCAAAGGAACAGGAGGCAGTCACTCAATTGCTCGAGACTGGGACACAGGAACAGGAGGCATCACTCAACTGCTCGAGACTGGGACACAGGAACAGGAGGGTGTTACTCAACTGCTCGAGACTGGGACACAGAAACAGGAGGCAGTCATTCAATTGTTCGAAACTGGGACACAGGAACAGAAGGCAATCATTCACTTGTTCTAGACTGGGACACAGGAACAGGAAGCAGTCATTCGTCTGTTCGAGACAGTGTCACAGGAACAGGAAGCAGTCATTCAACTGCACGAGAATGGGACACAGAAACAGGAGGGCGTTACTCAACTGCTCGAGACTGGGAAACAGGAACAGGAGGCCGTCACTCAACTGCTCGAAACTGAGACACAGGATCAGGAGGCAGTCACTCAACTATTCGAGACTGGGTCACAGGAACAGGAGAGAGTCATTCAAATGCACGAGACTGGGACACAGCAACAGGACACAGTCATTCAACTGCTCGAGACTGGGACACAGAAACAGGAGGGTGTGACTCAACTGCATGAGACTGGGACACAGGAACAGAAGGCAGTCACTCAACTGCACGAGACTGGGACACAGGAACAGAATGCAGGCACTCAACTGCTCAAGACTGGGACACAGGAACAGGAGGCAGTCATTCAACTGTTCGAGACTGGACACAGGAACAGTAGGCTGTCATTCAATTGCACGAGACTGGGACACTGAAACAGGAGGGTGTTTCTCAACTGCTCAAGTCTGGGACACAGGCACAGGAGGCAGTCATTCAACTGTTCGAAACTGGGACACAGGAACAGGAGGGAGTCATTCTTTTCTCAGCAGAGAGCGGCGCGAGCTGGGCGGAAGTAAGGTTGGAGCGCAGAGCTGGTTGGGAAGGTAAGTGATATATAAAGAACTTACCTCGACGCCAACGGTCTTTTCTCAGCAGAGAGCGGCATGAGCTGTGCGGAAGTGAGGTTGGAGCGCAGAGCTGGTCGGGAAGCTAAGTGATTGATATTTGAGTGGGTGTGTTCTATACCCCAGACCCTACATAGTAGGGCCTCCCTCCCATCCTCCTCCACTAACCTAACTTTAAATTGCACAGGTAAGCTACTCAGTGTTCTTGCTTTGGAGACGAAGTATAGAGTAATGGCAGCGCAGGCAGTGGAATGTCCCTCCTGCCGGATGTTTGAGGTAGGGGTGACCACCGATACGCCTGCCGACTTCATCTGCAGGAAATGCAGTCAGATTCTGCTCCTCACAGAATGAGTTAGGGAACTGGAACTGGAGTTGGATGAACTGAGGATTATTCGAGAGGCTGAGAAGGTGATAGATAGAAGCTACAGGGACATAGTTATGCCAGAGAACAAAGGTAGCTGGGTAACAGTTAGAGGTGGGAAGGGGAGGAAGCAGGCAGTACAGGGAGCCCCTGTGGTTGTTCCCCTCAACAATAAGTATACCGCTTTGGTACTGGTGGGGGGGACAGCCAAGCAGGGGTAAGCTGCAGTGACCGGGTCTGTGGCGTGAGGTCTGGCTCTGAGACTCAGAAGGGAAAGGGGGAGAGGAGGAGAGCGCTAGTTATAGGGGACTCTCTAGTTAGAGGGACGGACAGGCGATTCTGTGGGCATGGGCGAGACTCTCGGATGGTTTGTTGCCTCCCGGGTGCCAGGGTCCGAGACGTCTCGGACCGTGTCTTCAGAATCCTTAAGGGGGAGGGTGTGCAGCCAGAAGTCGTGGTGCACGTTGGCACCAACGACATATGTAGGAAGAGAGGTGGGGAAGTCATTCAAGAGCTCAGGGAGTTAGGCTGGAAGCTGAAAGCTAGGACAGACAGAGTCGTCATCTCTGGGTTGTTGCCAGTGCCACTTGACAGTGAGGCAAGGAATAGGGAGAGAGTGTAGATTAGATTAGATTATGATTAGATTAGATTAGATTACATTACAGTGGGGAAACATTACAGTAGTTGAACACGTGGCTGCAAGGATGGTGTAGGAGGGAGGGCTTCAGGTATTTGGACAATTGGACTGCATTCTGGGGAAGTTGGGACCTGTACAAGCAGGACGGGTTGCACCTGAACCAGAAGGGCACCAATATCCTGGGGGGTAGGTTTGCTAGCTATCTTCGGGGGGGTTTAAACTAATTTGGCAGGGGCATGGGATCCGGGCTTATGGTCCAGCAAGTAGATTAACTGTTTGTCAGGATGTCCAAGTGTGTGGGGAGGCTGTGAAGAAGGTAGCACTGACAGGAAATACTTACGGACACAGAGATGGGTTCAAGTGCGTATACTTCAACGCAAGGAGTATCAGAAATAAGGTCGGTGAACTTAAGGCGTGGATTGGTGTTGTGGCCATCACGGAAACGTGGATAGAAGAGGGACAGGAATGGTTGTTGGAGGTTCCTGGTTACAGATGTTTCAGTAGGATTAGGGAGGGTGGTAAAAAAGGAGGGGGGGTATAGAAATGGTATAACAGCTGCAGAAAGGCAGTTCGAGGGGGATCTGCCTTTAGAGGTAGTATGGGCTGAAGTCAGAAATAGGAAAGGTGCAGTCACCTTGTTGGGTGTTTACTATAGGCCCCCCAATAGCAGCAGAGATGTGGAGAAACAGATTGGGAAACAGATTTTGGAAAGGTGCAGAGGCCACACGGTAGTAGTCATGGGCGATTTCAACTTCCCAAATACTGATTGGAAGCTCTTTAGATCAAGTAGATTAGATGGGGCGGTTTTTGTGCAGTGTGTCCAGGAAGCTTTTCTAACACAGTATGTAGATTGTCCGACCAGAGGGGAGGCCATTTTGGATTTGGTACTCGGTAATGAACCGGGACAAGTGATGGGCTTGTTAGTGGGTGAACATTTTGGTGATGCTGACCACAATTCTGTGACTTTCACCTTGGTTATGGAGAGAGAGATAGGTGCGTGCAACAGGGTAGGTTTTACAATTGGGGGGAGGGTAATTACGATGCTGTAAGACAGGATCTGAGGAGCATAAGTTGAGAGCATAGGCTGTCGGGGAAGGATGTCGTGGAAACGTGGAACTTTTTCAAGGAACAGATCCGACGTGTCCTTGATATGTATGTGCCTGTCAGGCAGGAAAGAGATGGTCGTGTGAGGGAACCTTGGTTGACGAGGGAGGTTGAATGTCTTGTAAGGAGGAAGAAGGAGGCTTACATAAAGTTGAGGAAACAGGGTTCAGACAGAACAGTGGAGGGATACAGGATAGCCAGAAGGGACCTGAAGAAAGGGATGAGGAGAGCCAAGAGAGGGCATGAAAAATCTCTGGCGGATAGGATCAAGGATAACCCAAAGGCATTTTATGCGGATGTGAGAAACATGAGAATGACGAGAACGAGGGTAAGTCCAATCAAGGACAGTAATGGGAGACTGTATATTGAGTCGGAAGAGATAGGAGAGGTCTTGAATGAGTACTTTTCTTCAGTATTTACGAATGAGAGGGACTGTATTGTTGAAGAGGAGAGTGTGAAACGGACTGGTAAGCTAGAGGAGATACTTGTTAGGAAGGAAGATATGTTGGACATTTTGAACAACTTGAAGATAGACAAGTCCCCAGGGCCTGATGGGATATATCCTAGGATTATGTGGGAAGCAAGAGAGGAAATTGCAGTACCGTTGGCAATGATCTTTTCATCTTCACTGTCAACGGGGGTGGTACCAGGGGACTGGAGAGTGGCGAATGTTGTGCCCCTGTTCAAAAAAGTGAATAGGGATAACCCCGGGAATTACAGGCCAGTTAGTCTTACTTCGGTGGTAGGTAAAGTAATGGAAAGGGTACTGAGGGATAGGATTAATGAGTATCTGGAAAGGCACTGCTTGATTAGGGACAGCCAGCACGGATTTGTGAAGGGTAGGTCTTGCCTTACAAGTCTGATTGAATTCTTTGAGGAGGTGACCAAGCATGGGAATGAGGGTAGAGCAGTGGATGTAGTATACATGGATTTTAGTAAGGCATTTGATAAGGTTCCCCATGGTAGGCTTATGCGGAAAGTCAGGAGGCATGGGATAGACGGAAATTTGGCCAATTGGATAGAAAACTGGCTAACCGGTTGAAGTGAGAGAGTGGTGTGTTTTAAAAAATTCTCAAGGTCAGGTTCGTAGGAGAGTAGTCTGACACAGAACAAACGACCAAGAGGCGAGTCTGCTAGAATATGAGCATTTTATTCCCCGCAGCGTCGCCACAACCAGGTCTCATACTTACAACGGGTCTGGCTTATACTCACTCTACATGTTACCGGAACTGGGAGCCGTCGGTTCTCGTAGAGCGGTTGCCAACAACCCACGCTCGGCGGTTAAACGTAACCCCGGAGCAGACTCCCGGGTCTGGCTTATACTCACTCTACATGTTACCGGAACTGGGAGCCGTCAGTTCTCGTAGAGCGGTTGCCAACAACCCACGCTCGGCGGTTAAACGTAACCCCGGAGCAGACTCCCGGGTCTGGCTTATACTCACTCTACATGTTACCAGAACTGGGAGCCGTCAGTTCTCGTAGAGCGGTTGCCAACAACCCACGCTCGGCGGTTAAACGTAACCCCGGAGCAGACTCACCGAACTGGAGACTTTTCCAGCTGATATACTCTTTTCCAGATATAAACATTCATGTGAACAGCAGAGCAAGGCTAAAAAACACATTCTATTCTGGTTACATACAGATAAGAAGATTCACACGGGGAGGTGTGTAATAAGATTCACACGGGACTAAGCAACACCTCCATTCCGGTTAGATTCACACATGTATTGGGACATAATTTTTAACCGTTTCACCACATGGTGGTAGATGGTAAATATTCAGCCTGGAGCCCAGTTACAAGTGGAGTTCCGCAGGGATCAGTTCTGGGTCCTCTGCTGTTCATAATTTTTATTAATGACTTGGATGAGGGAGTCGAAGGGTGGGTCAATAAATTTGCAGATGATACGAAGATTGGTGGAGTTGTGGATAGTGAAGAGGGCTGTTGTCGGCTGCAAAGGGACTTGGATATGATGCAGAGCTGGGCTGAGGAGTGGCAGATGGAGTTCAACCCTGCCAAGTGTGAGGTTGTCCATTTTGGAAAGACAAATAAGAATGCGGAATACAGGGTTAACGGTAGGGTTCTTAGTGAGGTGGAGGAACAGAGGGATCTTGGGGTCTATGTTCATAGGTCTTTGAAAGTTGCCACTCAGGTGGATAGAGCTTGTAAGAAGGCTTATGGTGTATTAGCGTTCATTAGCAGAGGGATTGAATTCAAGAGTCGTGAAGTGATGTTGCAACTGTACAGGACTTTGGTTAGGCCACATTTGGAGTACTGTGTGCATCTGGTCGCCTCACTTTAGGAAAGATGTGGAAGCTTTGGAGAGGATGCAGAGAGGATTTACCAGGATGTTGCCTGGAAGGGAGAATAGGTCGTACGAGGATAGGTTGAGAGTGCTAGGCCTTTTCTCATTGGAACGGCGAAGGATGAGGGGTGACTTGATAGAGGTTTATAAGATGATCAGAGGAATAGATAGAGTAGACAGTCAGAAACTTTTTCCGCGGGTACACCAGAGTGTTACAAGGGGACATAAATTTAAGGTGAAGGGTGGAAGATATAGGGGAGATGTCAGGGGTGGGTTCTTTCCCCAGAGAGTGGTGGGGGCATGGAATGCGCTGCCTGTGGGAGTGGTAGAATCAGAATCATTGGTGACCTTTAAGCGGCAATTGGATAGGTACATGGATGGGTGCTTAAGCTAGGACAAATGTTCGGCACAACATCGTGGGCCGAAGGGACTGTTCTGAGCTGTATTGTTCTATGTTCTATGTTCTATTCAATTGCACGAGACTGGGACACAGGAACAGGAGGCAGTCACTCAACTGCTCGAAACTGGGACACAGGGACAAGAGGCAGTCAGTCAACTACTCGAGACTAGGACACAGGAACAGGAGGCATCACTCAATTGTTCGAGACTGGGACACAGGAAAAGGAGGCACCACTCAACTGCTCAAAACTGGGACACTGGAACAGGAGGCAGTCACTCACATGCTCGAGTCTGGGTCCCAGGAACAGGAGGCAGTCACTCAACTGCTCGAGACTGGGACACAGAAACAGGAGGGTGTTACTCAACTGCATGAGACTGGGACAAAGGAACAGAAGGCAGGCACTCAACTGCTCGACACTGGGACACAGAAAAAGGAGGCAGTCATTCAACTGCTCGAGCCTGGGACACAGGAACAGGAGGGATCACTCAACTGCTCGAAACTGGGACACAGGAACAGGAGGGTGTTACTCAACTGCATGAGACTGGGACACAGGAACAGGAGGCAGTCATTCGACTGCTCGAGACTGGCACACAGAAACAGGAGGGTGTTATTCAACAGCTCGAGGCTGGGACACAGGAACAGGAGGCAGTTACTCAACTGCACGAGACAGGGACACATGAACAGGAGGCAGTTATTCAACTGTTCGAGAGAGGCACACAGGAACAGGAGGCAGTCATTCAACTGCCCGAGACTGGGACACAGGAACAGAAGGCAGGCACTCAACTGCTCGAGACTGGGACACAGGAACAGAAGGCAGGCACTCAACTGTTCGAGACAGGGACGCAGGAACAGGAGGCAGTCACTCATCTGCACGAGACAGTGACACATGAACAGGAGGCAGTTATTCAACTGCCCGAGACTGGGACACAGGAACAGGAGGCAGGCACTGAACTGCCCGAGACTGGGACACAGGAACAGAAGGCAGGCACTCAACTGTTCGAGACAGGGACACAGGAACAGGAGGCAGTCACTCAACTGGTCGACACTGGGACACAGGAACAGGAGGCAGTCATTCAACTACACGAGACTGGGACACAGAAACAGGAGGGCATTACTCAACTGCTCGAGACTAGGCACAGCAACAGGAGGCAGTCCTTCAACTGCACGAGACTGGGACACAGAAACAGGAGGGCGTTACTCAACTGCTCAAGACTGGGTCACAGGAACAGGAGGCAGTCATTCAACTCTTCGAGACAGGGACAGAGGAACAGGAGGCAGTCACTCTACTGCTCAAGACTGGGACACAGGAACAGGAGGCAGTCACTCAACTGCTCGAGACTGGGACACACGAACAGGAGGCAGTCACTCAACTGCTCGAAACTGGGACACAGGAACGGGTGGCAGTCACTCAACTGCTCGAGACTGGGTCACAGGAAGAGGAGAGTGTCATTCAAACGCACGAGACTGGGACACAGAAACAGGAGGGCGTCACTCAACTGCTCGAGACTGCGACACTGAAACAGGAGGCAGTCATTCAACTGCTCGAGTCTGGGACACAGGAACAGGAGGCAGTCACTCAACTGCTCGAGACTGGGACACAGGGACAGAGGCAGTCATTCAACTGCTCGAGACTGGGACACAGGAACAGGAGGCAGTCACTCAACTGCTCGACACTGGGACACAGGAATAGGAGGCAGTCACTCAACTGCTCGAGAGGGAACACAGGAACAGAAGGCAGGCACTCAACTGCTCGAGACTGGGACACAGGAACAGAAGGCAATCATTCAACCGCTCGAGACTGGGAAACAGGAACAGGAGGCATCACTCAATTGCTCGAGACTGGGACACAGGAACCGGAGGCAGTCATTCGACCGCTCGAGAATGGGACACAGGAACAGGAGGCAGTCATTCAACTGCTCGAGTCTGGGTCAAAGGAACAGGAGGCACTCACTCAACTGCTCGACACTGGGACACAGAAACAGGAGGGCGTTACTCAACTGCTCAAGTCTGGGACACAGGAACAGGAGGCATCACTCAATTGATCGGGACTGGGACACAGGAACAGGAGGTAGTCACTCAACTGCTTGAGACTGGGACACAGAAACAGGAGGGCATTACTCAACTGCTCGAGACTGGGCACAGCAACAGGAGGCAGTCCTTCAACTGCACGAGACTGGGACACAGAAACAGGAGGGAGTTACTCAACTGCTCAAGACTGGGTCACAGGAACAGGAGGCAGTCATTCAACTCTTCGAGATAGGGACAGAGGAACAGGAGGCAGTCACTCAACTGCTCAAGACTGGGACACAGGAACAGGAGGCAGTCACTCAACTGCTCGAGACTGGGACACACGAACAATAGGCAGTCACTCAACTGCTCGAAACTGGGGCACAGGAACGGGTGGCAGTCACTCAACTGCTCGAGACTGGGTCACAGGAAGAGGAGAGTGTCATTCAAACGCACGAGACTGGGACACAGAAACAGGAGGGCGTCGCTCAACTGCTCGAGACTGCGTCACAGGAACAGGAGGCAGTCATTCAACTGCTCGAGTCTGGGACACATGAACAGGAGGCAGTCACTCAACTGCTCGACACTGGGACACAGGAACAGAAGGCAGTCACTCAACTTCTCAAGACTGGGACACAGGAACAGGAGGGCGTTACTCAACTGCTCAATACTGGGACAGACGAAGAGTAGGGTGTGACTCAACTGCTCAAGACTGGGACACAGAAACAGTAGGGCGTTACTCAACTGCTCGAGACTGGGACACAGGGACAGGAGGCAGTCACTCAACTGCTCGTAACTTGGACACAGGAACAAGAGGCAGTCATCAAATGCTTGAGTCTGGGTCACAGGAACAGGAGGCAGTCACTCAACTGCTTGAGACTGGGACACAGGAACAGGAGGCATCACACAATTGATCGAGAATGGGACACAGGGTCAGGACGCAGTCACTCAACTGCTCGAAACTGGGGCACAGGAACAGGAGGCATCACTCAATTGCTCGAGACTGGGACACAGGGACAGGAGGGAGTCATTCAACTGCATGAGACTGGGACACAGGAACAGAAGCCAGGCACTCAACTGCTCGAGACTGGGACACAGGAACAGGAGGCAGTCATTCAACTGCTCGAGTCTGGGACACATGAACAGGAGGCAGTCACTCAACTGCTCGACACTGGGACACAGGAACAGGAGGCAGTCACTCAACTGCTGGAGACTGGGACACAGGGACAGAAGGCAGGCACTCAACTTCTCGAGACTGGGACACAGGAACAGGAGGGCGTTACTCAACTGCTCAAGAGTGGGACAGACGGACAGGAGGGTGTGACTCAACTGCTCAAGACTGGGACACAGAAACAGTAGGGCGTTACTCAACAGCTCGAGACTGGGACACAGGGACAGGAGGCAGTCACTCAACTGCTCGTAACTGGGACACAGGAACAAGATGCAGTCAGTCAAATGCTCGAGTCTTGGTCACAGGAACAGGAGGCAGTCACTCAACTGCTCGAGACTGGGACACAGAAACAGCAGGGTGTTCCTCAACTGCATGAGACTGGGACACAGGAACAGGAGGCATCACACAATTGATCGAGACTGGGACACAGGGACAGGACGCAGTCACTCAACTGCTCGAAACTGGGGCACAGGAACAGGAGGCATCACTCAATTGCTCGAGACTGGGACACAGGGACAGGAGGCAGTCATTCAACTGCTCGAGACTGGGACACAGGAACATGAGGCAGTCATTCAACTGTTCGAGACAGGGACACACGAACAGGAGGGAGTCATTCTACTGCTCGAAACTGGGACACAGGAACAGGAGGCAGTCACTCAACTGCTCGAAACTGGGACACAGGAATAGAAGGCAGGCCCTCAAATGCACGAGACTGGGACACAGAAACAGGAGCGCGTCACTCAACTGCTCGAGACTGGGACACATGAACAGGAGGCAGGCACTCAAATGCTCAAGACTGGGACACAGGAACAGGAGGCAGTCATTCAACTGCATGAGACTGGGACAAAGAAACAGGAGAGCGTTACTCAACTGCACAAGATTGGGACACAGGAACAGAAGGCAGGCACTCAACTGCTCGAGACTGGGACACAGGAACAGGAGAGAGTCACTCAACTGCTCGAAACTGGGACACAGAAACATGTGGCAGTCACTCAACTGCTCGAGACTGGGACACAGGAAGAGGAGAGTGTCATTCAAACGCACGAGACTGGGACACAGAAACAGGAGGCAGTCACTCAACTGCACGAGACAGGGACACAGGAACAGGAGGCAGTCACTCAACTGCACGAGACTGCGACACAGGAACAGGAGGCAGTCATTCAACTGCTCGAGTCTGTGACAGAGAAACATGAGGCAGTCACTCAACTGCTCGACACTGGGACACAGGAACAGGAGGCAGTCACTCTACTGCTCGAGACTGGGACACAGGGACAGAAGGCAGGCACTCAACTTCTCGAGACTGGGACGCGTTACTCAACTGTTCACGACTGGGACAGAGGAACAGGAGGGTGTGACTCAACTGCTCGAGACTGGAACACAGAAACAGAAGGCAGGCACTCAACTGCTCGAGATTGGTACACAGGAACAGAAGGCAGTCATTCATCCGCTCGAGACTGGGAAACAGGAACAGGAGGCATCACTCAATTGCTCGAGACTGGGACACAGGAACAGGAGGCAGTCATTCGACTGCTCGAGAATGGGACACAGGAACAGGAGGCAGTCATTCAACTGCTCGAGACTGGGACACAGGAACAGAAGGCAGTCATTCAACCGCTCGAGACTGGGAAACAGGAACAGGAGGCATCACTCAATTGCTCGAGACTGGGACACAGGAACCGGAGGCAGTCATTCGACCGCTCGAGAATGGGACAAAGGAACAGGAGGCAGTCATTCAACTGCTCGAGTCTGGGTCAAAGGAACAGGAGGCACTCACTCAACTGCTCGACACTGGGACACAGAAACAGGAGGGCGTTACTCAACTGCTCAAGTCTGGGACACAGGAACAGGAGGCATCACTCAATTGATCAGGACTGGGACACAGGAACAGGAGGTAGTCACTCAACTGCTCGAGACTGCGACACTGAAACAGGAGGCAGTCACTCAACTGCTCGAAACTGGGACACAGGAACAGGAGGCAGTCACTCAACTGCTCGAGTCTGGGACACAGGAACAGGAGGCAGTCACTCAACTGCTCGACACTGGGACACAGGAACAGGAGGCAGTCACTCAACTGCTCGAAACTGGGACACAGGAATAGGAGGCAGTCACTCAACTGCTCGAGAGGGAACACAGGAACAGAAGGCAGGCACTCAACTGCTCGAGACTGGTACACAGGAACAGAAGGCAGTCATTCAACCGCTCGAGACTGGGAAACAGGAACAGGAGGGCATTACTCAACTGCTCGAGACTGGGCACAGCAACAGGAGGCAGTCCTTCAACTGCACGAGACTGGGACACAGAAACAGGAGGGAGTTACTCAACTGCTCAAGACTGGGTCACAGGAACAGGAGGCAGTCATTCAACTCTTCGAGATAGGGACAGAGGAACAGGAGGCAGTCACTCAACTGCTCAAGACTGGGACACAGGAACAGGAGGCAGTCACTCAACTGCTCGAGACTGGGACACACGAACAGGAGGCAGTCACTCAACTGCTCGAAACTGGGGCACAGGAACGGGTGGCAGTCACTCAACTGCTCGAGACTGGGTCACAGGAAGAGGAGAGTGTCATTCAAACGCACGAGACTGGGACACAGAAACAGGAGGGCATCACTCAACTGCTCGAGACTGCGACACAGGAACAGGAGGCAGTCATTCAACTGCTCGAGTCTGGGACACATGAACAGGAGGCAGTCACTCAACTGCTCGACACTGGGACACAGGAACAGAAGGCAGTCACTCAACTGCTGGAGACTGGGACACAGGGACAGAAGGCAGGCACTCAACTTCTCAAGACTGGGACACAGGAACAGGAGGGCGTTACTCAACTGCTCAATACTGGGACAGACGAACAGTAGGGTTTGACTCAACTGCTCAAGACTGGGACACAGAAACAGTAGGGCGTTACTCAACTGCTCGAGACTGGGACACAGGGACAGGAGGCAGTCACTCAACTGCTCGTAACTTGGACACAGGAACAAGAGGCAGTCATCAAATGCTTGAGTCTGGGTCACAGGAACAGGAGGCAGTCACTCAACTGCATGAGACTGGGACACAGGAACAGGAGGCATCACACAATTGATCGAGACTGGGACACAGGGTCAGGACGCAGTCACTCAACTGCTCGAAACTGGGGCACAGGAACAGGAGGCATCACTCAATTGCTCGAGACTGGGACACAGAGACAGGAGGGAGTCATTCAACTGCATGAGACTGGGACATAGGAACAGAAGCCAGGCACTCAACTGCTCGAGACTGGGACACAGGAACAGGAGGCAGTCATTCAACTGCTCGAGTCTGGGACACATGAACAGGAGGCAGTCACTCAACTGCTCGACACTGGGACACAGGAACAGGAGGCAGTCACTCAACTGCTGGAGACTGGGACACAGGGACAGAAGGCAGGCACTCAACTTCTCGAGACTGGGACACAGGAACAGGAGGGCGTTACTCAACTGCTCAAGAGTGGGACAGACGGACAGGAGGGTGTGACTCAACTGCTCAAGACTGGGACACAGAAACAGTAGGGCGTTACTCAACAGCTCGAGACTGGGACACAGGGACAGGAGGCAGTCACTCAACTGCTCGTAACTGGAACACAGGAACAAGATGCAGTCAGTCAAATGCTCGAGTCTTGGTCACAGGAACAGGAGGCAGTCACTCAACTGCTCGAGACTGGGACACAGAAACAGCAGGGTGTTCCTCAACTGCATGAGACTGGGACACAGGAACAGGAGGCATCACACAATTGATCGAGACTGGGACACAGGGACAGGACGCAGTCACTCAACTGCTCGAAACTGGGGCACAGGAACAGGAGGCATCACTCAATTGCTCGAGACTGGGACACAGGGACAGGAGGCAGTCATTCAACTGCTCGAGACTGGGACACAGGAACAGGAGGCAGTCATTCAACTGTTCGAGACAGGGACACACGAACAGGAGGGAGTCATTCTACTGCTCGAAACTGGGACACAGGAACAGGAGGCAGTCACTCAACTGCTCGAAACTGGGACACAGGAATAGAAGGCAGGCCCTCAAATGCACGAGACTGGGACACAGAAACAGGAGCGCGTCACTCAACTGCTCGAGACTGCCCCACACGAACAGGAGGCAGGCACTCAAATGCTCAAGACTGGGACACAGGAACAGGAGGCAGTCATTCAACTGCATGAGACTGGGGCAAAGAAACAGGAGAGCGTTTCTCAACTGCTCAAGATTGGGACACAGGAACAGAAGGCAGGCACTCAACTGCTCTAGACTGGGACACAGGAACAGGAGGCAGTCACTCAACTGCTCGAGACTGGGACTCAGGGACAGAAGGCAGGCACTCAACTTCTCGAGACTGGGACACAGGAACAGGAGAGAGTCACTCAACTGCTCGAAACTGGGACACAGAAACATGTGGCAGTCACTCAACTGCTCGAGACTGGGACACAGGAAGAGGAGAGTGTCATTCAAACGCACGAGACTGGGACACAGAAACAGGAGGGCGTCACTCAACTGCACGAGACTGCGACACAGGAACAAGAGGCAGTCATTCAACTGCTCAAGACTGGGACACAGGAACAGGAGGCAGTCACTCAACTGCTCGAGACTGGGACACACGAACAGGAGGCAGTCACTCAACTGCTCGAGACTGGGACTCAGGGACAGAAGGCAGGCACTCAACTTCTCGAGACTGGGACACAGGAACAGGAGAGAGTCACTCAACTGCTCGAAACTGGGACACAGGAAGAGGAGAGTGTCATTCAAACGCACGAGACTGGGACACAGAAACAGGAGGGCGTCACTCAACTGCACGAGACTGCGACACAGGAACAAGAGGCAGTCATTCAACTGCTCAAGACTGGGGCACAGGAACGGGTGGCAGTCACTCAACTGCTCGAGACTGGGTCACAGGAAGAGGAGAGTGTCATTCAAACGCACGAGACTGGGACACAGAAACAGGAGGGCGTCACTCCATTGCTCGAGACTGCGACACAGGAACAGGAGGCAGTCATTCAACTGCTCGAGTCTGGGACACATGAACAGGAGGCAGTCACTCAACTGCTCGACACTGGGACACAGGAACAGAAGGCAGTCACTCAACTGCTGGAGACTGGGACACAGGGACAGAAGGCAGGCACTCAACTTCTCAAGCCTGGGACACAGGAACAGGAGAGCGTTACTCAACTGCTCAATACTGGGACAGACGAACAGTAGGGTGTGACTCAACTGCTCTAGACTGGGACACAGAAACAGTAGGGCGTTACTCAACTGCTCGAGGCTGGGACACAGGGACAGGAGGCAGTCACTTAACTGCTCGTAACTTGGACACAGGAACAAGAGGCAGTCATCAAATGCTTGAGTCTTGGTCACAGGAACAGGAGGCAGTCACTCAACTGCATGAGACTGGGACACAGGAACAGGAGGCATCACACAATTGATCGAGACTGGGACACAGGGTCAGGACGCAGTCACTCAACTGCTCGAAACTGGGGCACAGGAACAGGAGGCATCACTCAATTGCTCGAGACTGGGACACAGGGACAGGAGGGAATCATTCAACTGCATGAGACTGGGACATAGGAACAGAAGCCAGGCACTCAACTGCTCGAGACTGGGACACAGGAACAGGAGGCAGTCATTCAACTGCTCGAGTCTGGGACACATGAACAGGAGGCAGTCACTCAACTGCTCGACACTGGGACACAGGAACAGGAGGCAGTCACTCAACTGCTGGAGACTGGGACACAGGGACAGAAGGCAGGCACTCAACTTCTCGAGACTGGGACACAGGAACAGGAGGGCGTTACTCAACTGCTCAAGAGTGGGACAAACGGACAGGAGGGTGTGACTCAACTGCTCAAGACTGGGACACAGAAACAGTAGGGCGTTACTCAACAGCTCGAGACTGGGACACAGGGACAGGAGGCAGTCACTCAACTGCTCGTAACTGGAACACAGGAACAAGATGCAGTCAGTCAAATGCTCGAGTCTTGGTCACAGGAACAGGAGGCAGTCACTCAACTGCTCGAGACTGGGACACAGAAACAGCAGGGTGTTCCTCAACTGCATGAGACTGGGACACAGGAACAGGAGGCATCACACAATTGATCGAGACTGGGACACAGGGACAGGGCGCAGTCACTCAACTGCTCGAAACTGGGGCACAGGAACAGGAGGCATCACTCAATTGCTCGAGACTGGGACACAGGCACAGGAGGCAGTCATTCAACTGCTCGAGACTGGGACACAGGAACAGGAGGCAGTCATTCAACTGTTCGAGACAGGGACACACGAACAGGAGGGAGTCATTCTACTGCTCGAAACTGGGACACAGGAACAGGAGGCAGTCACTCAACTGCTCGAAACTGGGACACAGGAATAGAAGGCAGGCCCTCAAATGCACGAGACTGGGACACAGAAACAGGAGCGCGTCACTCAACTGCTCGAGACTGCGACACAGGAACAGGAGGCAGGCACTCAAATGCTCAAGACTGGGACACAGGAACAGGAGGCAGTCATTCAACTGCATGAGACTGGGACAAAGAAACAGGAGAGCGTTTCTCAACTGCTCAAGATTGGGACACAGGAACAGAAGGCAGGCACTCAACTGCTCGAGACTGGGACACAGGAACAGGAGGCAGTCACTCAACTGCTCGAGACTGGGACTCAGGGACAGAAGGCAGGCACTCAACTTCTCGAAACTGGGACACAGAAACATGTGGCAGTCACTCAACTGCTCGAGACTGGGACACAGGAAGAGGAGAGTGTCATTCAAACGCACGAGACTGGGACACAGAAACAGGAGGGCGTCACTCAACTGCACGAGACTGCGACACAGGAACAGGAGGCAGTCATTCAACTGCTCGAGTCTGGGACAGAGAAACATGAGGCAGTCACTCAACTGCTCGACACTGGGACACAGGAACAGGAGGCAGTCACTCAACTGCTCGAGACTGGGACACAGGGACAGAAGGCAGGCTCTCAACTTCTCGAGACTGGGACGCGTTACTCAACTGTTCAAGACTGGGACAGAGGAACAGGAGGGTGTGACTCAACTGCTCGAGACTGGAACACAGAAACAGAAGGCAGGCACTCAACTGCTCGAGATTGGTACACAGGAACAGAAGGCAGTCATTCATCCGCTCGAGACTGGGAAACAGGAACAGGAGGCATCACTCAATTGCTCGAGACTGGGACACAGGAACAGGAGGCAGTCATTCGACTGCTCGAGAATGGGACACAGGAACAGGAGGCAGTCATTCAACTGCTCGAGACTGGGACACAGGAGCAGAAGGCAGTCATTCAACCGCTCGAGACTGGGAAACAGGAACAGGAGGCATCACTCAATTGCTCGAGACTGGGACACAGGAACCGGAGGCAGTCATTCGACCGCTCGAGAATGGGACACAGGAACAGGAGGCAGTCATTCAACTGCTCGAGTCTGGGTCAAAGGAACAGGAGGCACTCACTCAACTGCTCGACACTGGGACACAGAAACAGGAGGGCGTTACTCAACTGCTCAAGTCTGGGACACAGGAACAGGAGGCATCACTCAATTGATCAGGACTGGGACACAGGAACAGGAGGTAGTCACTCAACTGCTTGAGACTGGGACACAGAAACAGGAGGGCATTACTCAACTGCTCGAGACTGGGCACAGCAACAGGAGGCAGTCCTTCAACTGCACGAGACTGGGACACAGAAACAGGAGGGCGTTACTCAACTGCTCAAGACTGGGTCACAGGAACAGGAGGCAGTCATTCAACTCTTCGAGTTAGGGACAGAGGAACAGGAGGCAGTCACTCAACTGCTCAAGACTGGGACACAGGAACAGGAGGCAGTCACTCAACTGCTCGAGACTGGGACACACGAACAGGAGGCAGTCACTCAACTGCTCGAAACTGGGACACAGGAACGGGTGGCAGTGACTCCACTGCTCGAGACTGGGTCACAGGAAGAGGAGAGTGTCATTCAAACGCACGAGTCTGGGACACAGAAACAGGAGGGCGTCACTCAACTGCTCGAGACTGTGACACAGGAACAGGATGCAGTCATTCAACTGCTCGAGTCTGGGACACATGAACAGGAGGCAGTCACTCAACTGCTCGACACTGGGACACAGGAACAGGAGGCAGTCACTCAACCGCTGGAGACTGGGACACAGGGACGGAAGGCAGGCACTCAACTTCTCGAGACTGGGACACAGGAACAGGAGGGCGTTACTCAACTGCTCAAGACTGGGACAGACGAACAGTAGGGTGTGACTCAACTGCTCAAGACTGGGACACAGAAACAGTAGGGCGTTACTCAACAGCTCGAGACTGGGACACAGGGACAGGAGGCAGTCATTCAACTGCTCGTAACTGGAACACAGGAACAAGATGCAGTCAGTCAAATGCTCGAGTCTGGATCACAGGAACAGGAGGCAGTCACTCAACTGCTCGAGACTGGGACACAGAAACAGCAGGGTGTTACTCAACTGCATGAGACTGGGACACAGGAACAGGAGGCATCACACAATTGATCGAGACTGGGACACAGGGACAGGGCGCAGTCACTCAACTGCTCGAAACTGGGGCACAGGAACAGGAGGCATCACTCAATTGCTCGAGACCGGGACACAGGCACAGGAGGCAGTCATTCAACTGCTCGAGACTGGGACACAGGAACAGGAGGCAGTCATTCAACTGTTCGAGACAGGGACACAGGAACAGTAGGGAGTAATTGTACTGCTCGAAACTGGGACACAGGAACAGGAGGCAGTCACTCAACTGCTCGCAACTGGGACACTGGAATAGAAGGCAGTCACTCAACTGCTCGAAACTGGGACACAGGAACGGGAGGCAGTCACTCAACTGCTCGAGACTGGGTCACAGGAAGAGGAGAGTGTCATTCAAACGCACGAGACTGGGACACAGAAACAGGAGGGCGTCATTCAACTGCTCGAGTCTGGGACACATGAACAGGAAGCAGTCACTCAACTGCTCGACACTGGGACACAGGAACAGGAGGCAGTCACTCAACTGCTCGAGACTGGGACACAGGGACAGAAGGCAGGCACTCAACTTCTCGAGACTGGGACGCGTTACTCAACTGTTCAAGACTGGGACAGAGGAACAGGAGGGTGTGACTCAACTGCTCGAGACTGGAACACAGAAACAGAAGGCAGTCATTCAACTGCTCGAGACTGGGACACAGGAACAGAAGGCAGTCATTCAACCGCTCGAGACTGGGAAACAGGAACAGGAGGCATCACTCAATTGCTCGAGACTGGGACACAGGAACCGGAGGCAGTCATTCGACCGCTCGAGAATGGGACACAGGAACAGGAGGCAGTCATTCAACTGCTCGAGTCTGGGTCAAAGGAACAGGAGGCACTCACTCAACTGCTCGACACTGGGACACAGAAACAGGAGGGCGTTACTCAACTGCTCAAGTCTGGGACACAGGAACAGGAGGCATCACTCAATTGATCGGGACTGGGACACAGGAACAGGAGGTAGTAACTCAACTGCTTGAGACTGGGACACAGAAACAGGAGGGCATTACTCAACTGCTCGAGACTGGGCACAGCAACAGGAGGCAGTCCTTCAACTGCACGAGACTGGGACACAGAAACAGGAGGGCGTTACTCAACTGCTCAAGACTGGGTCACAGGAACAGGAGGCAGTCATTCAACTCTTCGAGTTAGGGACAGAGGAACAGGAGGCAGTCACTCAACTGCTCAAGACTGGGACACAGGAACAGGAGGCAGTCACTCAACTTCTCGAGACTGGGACACACGAACAGGAGGCAGTCACTCAACTGCTCGAAACTGGGACACAGGAACGGGTGGCAGTGACTCAACTGCTCGAGACTGGGTCACAGGAAGAGGAGAGTGTCATTCAAACGCACGAGACTGGGACACAGAAACAGGAGGGCGTCACTCAACTGCTCGAGACTGTGACACAGGAACAGGAGGCAGTCATTCAACTGCTCGAGTCTGGGACACATGAACAGGAGGCAGTCACTCAACTGCTCGACACTGGGACACAGGAACAGGAGGCAGTCACTCAACAGCTGGAGACTGGGACACAGGGACAGAAGGCAGGCACTCAACTTCTCGAGACTGGGACACAGGAACAGGAGGGCGTTACTCAACTGCTCAAGACTGGGACAGACGAACAGTAGGGTGTGACTCAACTGCTCAAGACTGGGACACAGAAACAGTAGGGCGTTACTCAACAGCTCGAGACTGGGACACAGGGACAGGAGGCAGTCACTCAACTGCTCGTAAGTGGGACACAGGAACAAGATGCAGTCAGTCAAATGCTCGAGTCTGGGTCACAGGAACAGGAGGCAGTCACTCAACTGCTCGAGACTGGGACACAGAAACAGCAGGGTGTTACTCAACTGCATGAGACTGGGACACAGGAACAGGAGGCATCACACAATTGATCGAGACTGGGACACAGGGACAGGACGCAGTCACTCAACTGCTCGAAACTGGGGCACAGGAACAGGAGGTATCACTCAATTGCTCGAGACCGGAACACAGGGACAGGAGGCAGTCATTCAACTGCTCGAGACTGGGACACAGGAACAGGAGGCAGGCATTCAACTGTTCGAGACAGGGACACAGGAACAGTAGGGAGTCATTGTACTGCTCGAAACAGGGACACAGGAACAGGAGGCAGTCACTCAACTGCTCGCAACTGGGACACTGGAATAGAAGGCAGGCACTCAAATGCACGAGACTGGGACACAGAAACAGGAGCGCGTCACTCAACTGCTCGAGACTGCGACACAGGAACAGGAGGCAGGCATTCAAATGCTCAAGACTGGGACACAGGCACAGGAGGCAGTCATTCAACTGCTCGAGACTGGGACACAGGAACAGGAGGCAGTCATTCAACTGTTCGAGACAGGGACACAGGAACAGTAGGGAGTAATTGTACTGCTCGAAACTGGGACACAGGAACAGGAGGCAGTCACTCAACTGCTCGCAACTGGGACACTGGAATAGAAGGCAGTCACTCAACTGCTCGAAACTGGGACACAGGAACGGGAGGCAGTCACTCAACTGCTCGAGACTGGGTCACAGGAAGAGGAGAGTGTCATTCAAACGCACGAGACTGGGACACAGAAACAGGAGGGCGTCATTCAACTGCTCGAGTCTGGGACACATGAACAGGAAGCAGTCACTCAACTGCTCGACACTGGGACACAGGAACAGGAGGCAGTCACTCAACTGCTCGAGACTGGGACACAGGGACAGAAGGCAGGCACTCAACTTCTCGAGACTGGGACGCGTTACTCAACTGTTCAAGACTGGGACAGAGGAACAGGAGGGTGTGACTCAACTGCTCGAGACTGGAACACAGAAACAGAAGGCAGGCACTCAACTGCTCGAGATTGGTACACAGGAACAGAAGGCAGTCATTCATCCGCTCGAGACTGGGAAACAGGAACAGGAGGCATCACTCAATTGCTCGAGACTGGGTCACAGGAACAGGAGGCAGTCATTCGACTGCTCGAGAATGGGACACTGGAACAGGAGGCAGTCATTCAACTGCTCGAGACTGGGACACAGGAACAGAAGGCAGTCATTCAACCGCTCGAGACTGGGAAACAGGAACAGGAGGCATCACTCAATTGCTCGAGACTGGGACACAGGAACCGGAGGCAGTCATTCGACCGCTCGAGAATGGGACACAGGAACAGGAGGCAGTCATTCAACTGCTCGAGTCTGGGTCAAAGGAACAGGAGGCACTCACTCAACTGCTCGACACTGGGACACAGAAACAGGAGGGCGTTACTCAACTGCTCAAGTCTGGGACACAGGAACAGGAGGCATCACTCAATTGATCGGGACTGGGACACAGGAACAGGAGGTAGTCACTCAACTGCTTGAGACTGGGACACAGAAACAGGAGGGCATTACTCAACTGCTCGAGACTGGGCACAGCAACAGGAGGCAGTCCTTCAACTGCACGAGACTGGGACACAGAAACAGGAGGGCGTTACTCAACTGCTCAAGACTGGGTCACAGGAACAGGAGGCAGTCATTCAACTCTTCGAGTTAGGGACAGAGGAACTGGAGGCAGTCACTCAACTGCTCAAAACTGGGACACAGGAACAGGAGGCAGTCACTCAACTTCTCGAGACTGGGACACACGAACAGGAGGCAGTCACTCAGCTGCTCGAAACTGGGACACAGGAACGGGTGGCAGTGACTCAACTGCTCGAGACTGGGTCACAGGAACAGGAGGCATCACTCAATTGCTCGAGACTGGGACACAGGAACCGGAGGCAGTCATTCGACCGCTCGAGAATGGGACACAGGAACAGGAGGCAGTCATTCAACTGCTCGAGTCTGGGTCAAAGGAACAGGAGGCACTCACTCAACTGCTCGACACTGGGACACAGAAACAGGAGGGCGTTACTCAACTGCTCAAGTCTGGGACACAGGAACAGGAGGCATCACTCAATTGATCGGGACTGGGACACAGGAACAGGAGGTAGTCACTCAACTGCTTGAGACTGGGACACAGAAACAGGAGGGCATTACTCAACTGCTCGAGACTGGGCACAGCAACAGGAGGCAGTCCTTCAACTGCACGAGACTGGGACACAGAAACAGGAGGGCGTTACTCAACTGCTCAAGACTGGGTCACAGGAACAGGAGGCAGTCATTCAACTCTTCGAGTTAGGGACAGAGGAACAGGAGGCAGTCACTCAACTGCTCAAAACTGGGACACAGGAACAGGAGGCAGTCACTCAACTTCTCGAGACTGGGACACACGAACAGGAGGCAGTCACTCAGCTGCTCGAAACTGGGACACAGGAACGGGTGGCAGTGACTCAACTGCTCGAGACTGGGTCACAGGAAGAGGAGAGTGTCATTCAAACGCACGAGACTGGGACACAGAAACAGGAGGGCGTCACTCAACTGCTCGAGACTGTGACACAGGAACAGGAGGCAGTCATTCAACTGCTCGAGTCTGGGACACATGAACAGGAGGCAGTCACTCAACTGCTCGACACTGGGACACAGGAACAGGAGGCAGTCACTCAACAGCTGGAGACTGGGACACAGGGACAGAAGGCTGGCACTCAACTTCTCGAGACTGGGACACAGGAACAGGAGGGCGTTACTCAACTGCTCAAGACTGGGACAGACGAACAGTAGGGTGTGACTCAACTGCTCAAGACTGGGACACAGAAACAGTAGGGCGTTACTCAACAGCTCGAGACTGGGACACAGGGACAGGAGGCAGTCACTCAACTGCTCGTAAGTGGGACACAGGAACAAGATGCAGTCAGTCAAATGCTCGAGTCTGGGTCACAGGAACAGGAGGCAGTCACTCAACTGCTCGAGACTGGGACACAGAAACAGCAGGGTGTTACTCAACTGCATGAGACTGGGACACAGGAACAGGAGGCATCACACAATTGATCGAGACTGGGACACAGGGACAGGACGCAGTCACTCAACTGCTCGAAACTGGGGCACAGGAACAGGAGGTATCACTCAATTGCTCGAGACCGGAACACAGGGACAGGAGGCAGTCATTCAACTGCTCGAGACTGGGACACAGGAACAGTAGGGAGTCATTGTACTGCTTGAAACTGGGACACAGGAACAGGAGGCAGTCACTCAACTGCTCGCAACTGGGACACTGGAATAGAAGGCAGGCACTCAAATGCACGAGACTGGGACACAGAAACAGGAGCGCGTCACTCAACTGCTCGGGACTGCGACACAGGAACAGGAGGCAGGCATTCAAATGCTCAAGACTGGGACACAGGAACAGGAGGCAGTCATTCAACTGCATGAGACTGGGACAAAGAAACAGGAGAGCGTTACTCAACTGCTCGAGATTGGGACACAGGAACAGGAAGCAGGCACTCAACTGCTTGAGACTGGGACACAGGAACAGGAGGCAGTCATTCAACTGCTCGAGACTGGGACACAGGAACAGGAGAGAGTCACTCAACTGCTCGAAACTGGGACACAGAAACATGAGGCAGTCACTCAACTGCTCGAGACTGGGACACAGGAAGAGGAGAGTGTCATTCAAACGCACGAGACTGGGACACAGAAACAGGAGGGCGTCACTCAACTGCTCGAGACTGCGACACAGGAACAGGAGGCAGTCATTCAAAAGCTCGAGTCTGGGACAGGGAAACATGAGGCAGTCACTCAACTGCTCGACACTGGGACACAGGAACTTGAGGCAGGCACTCAACTGCTCGTGACTGGGACACAGGGACAGAAGGCAGGCACTCAACTTCTCGAGACTGGGACACAGGAACAGGCGGGTGTGACTCAACTACTCAAGACTGGGACACAGGAACAGGAGGGTGTGACTCAACTGCTCGAGACTGGAACACAGGAACAGAAGGCAGGCACTCAACTGCTCGAGATTGGTACACAGGAACAGAAGGCAGTCATTCATCCGCTCGAGACTGGGAACAGGAACTGGAGGCATCACTCAATTGCTCGAGACTGGGACACAGGAACAGGAGGCAGTCATTCGACTGCTCGAGAATGGGACACAGGAACAGGAGGCAGTCATTCAACTGATCGAGTCTGGGCCAAAGGAACAGGAGGCATTCACTCAACTGCTCGAGACAGGGACACAGGAACAGGAGGCATCACTCAACTGCTGAAGACTGGGACACAGGAGCAGGAGAGAGTCACTCAACTGCTCGAGAATGGGACACAGGAACAGGAGGCATTCATTCAACTGCTCGAGTCTGGGTCAAAGGAACAGGAGGCAGGCACTCAACTGCTCGAGACTGGGACACAGGAACAGGAGGCAGTCACTCAACTGCACGAGACTGGGACAGAGGAACAGGAGGCAGTCATTCAACTGCTCGAGACTGGAACACAGGAACAGGAGGCAGTCACTCAACTGCTTGACACTGGGACACAGGAACAGGAGGCAGTCACTCAACTGCTCGAAACTGGGACACAGGAACAGGAGGCAGTCACTCAACTGCTCGAGACTGGAACACAGGAACAGAAGGCAGGCACTCAATTGCTCGAGACTTTGACACAGGAACAGAAGGCAGTCATTCAACCGCTCGAGACTGGGAAACAGGAACAGGAGGCATCACTCAATTGCTCGAGACTGCGACACAGGAACGGGAGGCAGTCATTCGACTGCTCGAGAATGGAACACAGGAACAGGAGGCAGTCATTGAACTGCTCGAGTCTGTGTCAAAGGAAAAGGAGGCACTCACTCAACTGCTCGACACTGGGACACAGAAACAGGAGGGCGTGACTCAACTGCTCAAGACTGGGACACAGGAACAGGAGGAATCACTCAATTGATCGCGACTGGGACACAGGAACAGGAGGTAGTCACTCAAATGCTTGAGACTGGGACACAGAAACAGGAGGGCATTACTCAACTGCTCGAGACTGGGCACAGCAACAGGAGGCAGTCCTTCAACTGCACGAGACTGGGACACAGAAACAGGAGGGCGTTACTCAACTGCTCAAGACTGGGTCACAGGAACAGGAGGCAGTCATTCAACTCTTCGAGACAGGGACAGAGGAAAAGGAGGCAGTCACTCTACTGCTCAAGACTGGGACACAGGAACAGGAGGTAGTCACTCAACTGCTCGAGACTGGGACACAGGAACAGGAGGCAGTCACTCAACTGCTCGAAACTGGGACACAGGAACGGGTGGCAGTCACTCAACTGCTCGAGACTGGGTCACAGGAAGAGGAGAGTGTCATTCAAACGCACGAGACTGGGACACAGAAACAGGAGGGCGTCACTCAACTGCGCGAGACTGCGACACTGAAACAGGAGGCAGTCATTCAACTGCTCGAGTCTGGGACACAGGAACAGGAGGCAGTCACTCAACTGCTCGACACTGGGACAGAGGAACAGGAGGCAGTCACTCAACTGCTCGAGACTGGGACACAGGAACAGAGGCAGTCATTCAACTGCTCGAGACTGGGACACAGGAACGGGAGGCAGTCACTCAACTGCTCGAAACTGGGACACAGGAATAGGAGGCAGTCACTCAACTGCTCGAGAGGGAACACAGGAACAGAAGGCAGGCACTCAACTGCTCTAGACTGGGACACAGGAACAGAAGGCAGTCATTCAACCGCTCGAGACTGGGAAACAGGAACAGGAGGCATCACTCAATTGCTCGAGACTGGGACACAGGAACCGGAGGCAGTCATTCGACCGCTCGAGAATGGGACACAGGAACAGGAGGCAGTCATTCAACTGCTCGAGTCTGGGTCAAAGGAACAGGAGGCACTCACTCAACTGCTCGACACTGGGACACAGAAACAGGAGGGCCTTACTCAACTGCTCAAGTCTGGGACACAGGAACAGGAGGCATCACTCAATTGATCGGGACTGGGACACAGGAACAGGAGGTAGTTACTCAACTGCTTGAGACTGGGACAGAGAAACAGGAGGGCATTACTCAACTGCTCGAGACTGGGCACAGCAACAGGAGGCAGTCCTTCAACTGCACGAGACTGGGACACAGAAACAGGAGGGAGTTACTCAACTGCTCAAGACTGGGTCACAGGAAAAGGAGGCAGTCATTCAACTCTTCGAGACAGGGACAGAGGAGCAGGAGGCAGTCACTCTACTGCTCAAGACTGTGACACAGGAACAGGAGGCAGTCACTCAACTGCTCGAGACTGGGACACAGGAACAGGAGGCAGTCACTCAACTGCTCGAAACTGGGACACAGGAACGGGTGGCAGTCACTCAACTGCTCGAGACTGGGTCACAGGAAGAGGAGAGTGTCATTCAAACGCACGAGACGGGGACACAGAAACAGGAGGGCGTCACTCAACTGCTCGAGACTGCGACATTGAAACAGAAGGCAGTCATTCAACTGCTCGAGTCTGGGACACAGGAACAGGAGGCAGTGACTCAACTGCTCGACACTGGGACACAGGAACAGGAGGCAGTCACTCAACTGCTCGAGACTGGGACACAGGGACAGAGGCAGTCATTCAACTGCTCGAGAATGGGACACAGGAACAGGAGGCAGTCACTCAACTGCTCGACACTGGGACACTGGAACAGGAGGCAGTCACTCAACTGCTCGAAACTGGGACACAGGAATAGGAGGCAGTCACTCAACTGCTCGAGAGGGAACACAGGAACAGAAGGCAGGCACTCAACTGCTCGAGACTGGGACACAGGAACAGAAGGCAGTCATTCAACCGCTCGAGACTGGGAAACAGGAACAGGAGGCATCACTCAATTGCTCGAGACTTGGACACAGGAACCGGAGGCAGTCATTCGACCGCTCGAGAATGGGACACAGGAACAGGAGGCAGTCATTCAACTGCTCGAGTCTGGGTCAAAGGAACAGGAGGCACTCACTCAACAGCTCGACACTGGGACACAGAAACAGGAGGGCGTTACTCAACTGCTCAAGTCTGGGACACAGGAACAGGAGGCATCACTCAATTGATCGGGACTGGGACACAGGAACAGGAGGTAGTCACTCAACTGCTTGAGACTGGGACACAGAAACAGGAGGGCATTACTCAACTGCTCGAGACTGGGCACAGCAACAGGAGGCAGTCCTTCAACTGCACGAGACTGGGACACAGAAACAGGAGGGAGTTACTCAACTGCTCAAGACTGGGTCACAGGAACAGGAGGCAGTCATTCAACTCTTCGAGATAGGGACAGAGGAACAGGAGGCAGTCACTCAACTGCTCAAGACTGGGACACACGAACAGGAGGCAGTCACTCAACTGCTCGAAACTGGGGCACAGGAACGGGTGGCAGTCACTCAACTGCTCGAGACTGGGTCACAGGAAGAGGAGAGTGTCATTCAAACGCACGAGACTGGGACACAGAAACAGGAGGGCGTCATTCAACTGTTCGAGACTGCGACACAGGAACAGGAGGCAGTCATTCAACTGCTCGAGTCTGGGACACATGAACAGGAGGCAGTCACTCAACTGCTCGACACTGGGACACAGGAACAGAAGGCAGTCACTCAACTGCTGGAGACTGGGACACAGGGACAGAAGGCAGGCACTCAACTTCTCAAGACTGGGACACAGGAACAGGAGGGCGTTACTCAACTGCTCAATACTGGGACAGACGAACAGTAGGGTGTGACTCAACTGCTCAAGATTGGGACACAGAAACAATAGGGCGTTACTCAACTGCTCGAGACTGGGACACAGGGACAGGAGGCAGTCACTCAACTGCTCGTAACTGGGACACAGGAACTAGAGGCAGTCATCAAATGCTTGAGTCTGGGTCACAGGAACAGGAGGCAGTCACTCAAATGCTCGAGACTGGGACACAGAGACAGCAGGGTGTCACTCAACTGCATGAGACTGGGACACAGGAACAGGAGGCATCACACAATTGATCGAGACTGGGACACAGGGTCAGGACGCAGTCACTCAACTGCTCGAAACTGGGGCACAGGAACAGGAGGCATCACTCAATTGCTCGAGACTGGGACACAGGGACAGGAGGGAGTCATTCAACTGCATGAGACTGGGACACAGGAACAGAAGCCAGGCACTCAACTGCTCGAGACTGGGACACAGGAACAGGAGGCAGTCATTCAACTGCTCGAGTCTGGGACACATGAACAGGAGGCAGTCACTCAACTGCTCGACACTAGGACACAGGAACAGGAGGCAGTCACTCAACTGCTGGAGACTGGGACACAGGGACAGAAGGCAGGCACTCAACTTCTCGAGACTGGGACATAGGAACAGGAGGGCGTTACTCAACTGCTCAAGACTGGGACAGACGAACAGGAGGGTGTGACTCAATTGCTCAAGACTGGGACACAGGAACAAGATGCAGTCAGTCAAATGCTCGAGTCTGGGTCACAGGAACAGGAGGCAGTCACTCAACTGCTCGAGACTGGGACACAGAAACAGCAGGGTGTTCCTCACCTGCATGAGACTGGGACACAGGAACAGGAGGCATCACACAATTGATCGAGACTGGGACACAGGGACAGGACGCAGTCACTCAACTGCTCGAAACTGGGGCACAGGAACAGGAGGCATCACTCAATTGCTCGAGACTGGGACACAGGGACAGGAGGCAGTCATTCAACTGCTCGAGACTGGGACACAGGAACAGGAGGCAGTCATTCAACTGTTCGAGACAGGGACACACGAACAGGAGGGAGTCATTCTACTGCTCGAAACTGGGACACGGGAACAGTAGGCAGTCACTCTACTGCTCGAAACTGGGACACAGGAATAGAAGGCAGGCACTCAAATGCACGAGACTGGGACACAGAAACAGGAGCGCATCACTCAACTGCTCGAGACTGCGACACAGGAACAGGAGGCAGGCACTCAAATGCTCAAGACTGGGACACAGGAACAGGAGGCAGTCATTCAACTGCATGAGACTGGGACAAAGAAACAGGAGAGCGTTACTCAACTGCTCAAGATTGGGACACAGGAACAGAAGGCAGGCACTCAACTGCTCGAGACTGGGACACAGGAACAAGAGGCAGCCATTCAACTGCTCGAGACTGGGACACAGGAACAGGAGAGAGTCACTCAACTGCTCGAAACTGGGACACAGAAACATGAGGCAGTCACTCAACTGCTCGTGACTGGGACACAGGAAGAGGAGAGTGTCATTCAAACGCACGAGACTGGGACACAGAAACAGGAGGGCGTCACTCAACTGCTCGAGACTGCGACACAGGAACAGGAGGCAGTCATTCAACTGCTCGAGTCTGGGACAGAGAAACATGAGGCAGTCACTCAACTGCTCGACACTGGGACACAGGAACAGGAGGCAGTCACTCAACTTCTCGAGACTGGGACACAGGAACAGGAGGGCGTTACTCAACTGCTCAAGACTGGGACAGAGGAACAGGAGGGTGTGACTCAACTGCTCAAGACTGGAACACAGAAACAGAAGGCAGCCACTCAACTGCTCGAGATTGGTACACAGGAACAGAAGGCAGTCATTCATCCGCTCGAGACTGGGAAACAGGAACAGGAGGCATCACTCAATTGCTCGAGACTGGGACACAGGAACAGGAGGCAGTCATTCGACTGCTCGAGAATGGGACACAGGAACAGGAGGCAGTCATTCAACTGCTCGAGACTGGGACACAGGAACAGAAGGCAGTCATTCAACCGCTCGAGACTGGGAAACAGGAACAGGAGGCATCACTCAATTGCTCGAGACTGGGACACAGGAGCAGGAGGCAGTCATTCGACCCCTCGAGAATGGGACACAGGAACAGGAGGCAGCCATTCAACTGCTCGAGTCTGGGTCAAAGGAACAGGAGGCACTCACTTAACTACTCGACACTGGGACACAGAAACAGGAGGGCGTTACTCAACTGCTCAGGTCTGGGACACAGGAACAGGAGGCATCACTCAATTGATCGGGACTGGGACACAGGAACAGGAGGTAGTCACTCAACTGCTTGAGACTGGGACACAGAAACAGGAGGGCATTACTCAACTGCTCGAGACTGGGCACAGCAACAGGAGGCAGTCCTTCAACTGCACGAGACTGGGACACACATACAGGAGGGCGTTACTCAACTGCTCAAGACTGGGTCACAGGAACAGGAGGCAGTCATTCAACTCTTCGAGTTAGGGACAGAGGAACAGGAGGCAGTCACTCAACTGCTCAAGACTGGGACACAGGAACAGAAGGCAGGCACTCAACTGCTCGAGACTGGGACACAGGAACAAGAGGCAGCCATTCAACTGCTCGAGACTGGGACACAGGAACAGGAGAGAGTCACTCAACTGCTCGAAACTGGGACACAGAAACATGAGGCAGTCACTCAACTGCTCGTGACTGGGACACAGGAAGAGGAGATTGTCATTCAAACGCACGAGACTGGGACACAGAAACAGGAGGGCGTCACTCAACTGCTCGAGACTGCGACACAGGAACAGGAGGCAGTCATTCAACTGCTCGAGTCTGGGACAGAGAAACATGAGGCAGTCACTCAACTGCTCGACACTGGGACACAGGAACAGGAGGCAGTCACTCAACTTCTCGAGACTGGGACACAGGAACAGGACGGCGTTACTCAACTGCTCAAGACTGGGACAGAGGAACAGGAGGGTGTGACTCAACTGCTCGAGACTGGAACACAGAAACAGAAGGCAGGCACTCAACTGCTCGAGATTGGTACACGGAACAGAAGGCAGTCATTCATCCGCTCGAGACTTGGAAACAGGAACAGGAGGCATCACTCAATTGCTCGAGACTGGGACACAGGAACAGGAGGCAGTCATTCGACTGCTCGAGAATGGGACACAGGAACAGGAGGCAGTCATTCAACTGCTCGAGACTGGGACACAGGAACAGAAGGCAGTCATTCAACCGCTCGAGACTGGGAAACAGGAACAGGAGGCATCACTCAATTGCTCGAGACTGGGACACAGGAGCAGGAGGCAGTCATTCGACCCCTCGAGAATGGGACACAGGAACAGGAGGCAGTCCTTCAACTGCACGAGACTGGGACACAGAAACAGGAGGGCGTTACTCAACTGCTCAAGACTGGGTCACAGGAACAGGAGGCAGTCATTCAACTCTTCGAGTTAGGGACAGAGGAACAGGAGGCAGTCACTCAACTGCTCAAGACTGGGACACAGGAACAGAAGGCAGGCACTCAACTGCTCGAGACTGGGACACAGGAACAAGAGGCAGCCATTCAACTGCTCGAGACTGGGACACAGGAACAGGAGAGAGTCACTCAACTGCTCGAAACTGGGACACAGAAACATGAGGCAGTCACTCAACTGCTCGTGACTGGGACACAGGAAGAGGAGAGTGTCATTCAAACGCACGAGACTGGGACACAGAAACAGGAGGGCGTCACTCAACTGCTCGAGACTGCGACACAGGAACAGGAGGCAGTCATTCAACTGCTCGAGTCTGGGACAGAGAAACATGAGGCAGTCACTCAACTGCTCGACACTGGGACACAGGAACAGGAGGCAGTCACTCAACTGCTCGAAACTGGGACACAGGAACAGGAGGGCGTTACTCAACTGCTCAAGACTGGGACAGAGGAACAGGAGGGTGTGACTCAACTGCTCGAGACTGGAACACAGAAACAGAAGGCAGGCACTCAACTGCTCGAGATTGGTACACGGAACAGAAGGCAGTCATTCATCCGCTCGAGACTGGGAAACAGGAACAGGAGGCAGTCATTCAACTGCATGAGACTGGGACAAAGAAACAGGAGAGCGTTACTCAACTGCTCAAGATTGGGACACAGGAACAGAAGGCAGGCACTCAACTGCTCGAGACTGGGACACAGGAACAAGAGGCAGCCATTCAACTGCTCGAGACTGGGACACAGGAACAGGAGAGAGTCACTCAACTGCTCGAAACTGGGACACAGAAACATGAGGCAGTCACTCAACTGCTCGTGACTGGGACACAGGAAGAGGAGAGTGTCATTCAAACGCACGAGACTGGGACACAGAAACAGGAGGGCGTCACTCAACTGCTCGAGACTGCGACACAGGAACAGGAGGCAGTCATTCAACTGCTCGAGTCTGGGACAGAGAAACATGAGGCAGTCACTCAACTGCTCGACACTGGGACACAGGAACAGGAGGCAGTCACTCAACTTCTCGAGACTGGGACACAGGAACAGGAGGGCGTTACTCAACTGCTCAAGACTGGGACAGAGGAACAGGAGGGTGTGACTCAACTGCTCGAGACTGGAACACACAAACAGAAGGCAGGCACTCAACTGCTCGAGATTGGTACACAGGAACAGAAGGCAGTCATTCATCCGCTCGAGACTGGGAAACAGGAACAGGAGGCATCACTCAATTGCTCGAGACTGGGACACAGGAACAGGAGGCAGTCATTCGACTGCTCGAGAATGGGACACAGGAACAGGAGGCAGTCATTCAACTGCTCGAGACTGGGACACAGGAACAGAAGGCAGTCATTCAACCGCTCGAGACTGGGAAACAGGAACAGGAGGCATCACTCAATTGCTCGAGACTGGGACACAGGAGCAGGAGGCAGTCATTCGACCCCTCGAGAATGGGACACAGGAACAGGAGGCAGTCATTCAACTGCTCGAGTCTGGGTCAAAGGAACAGGAGGCACTCACTTAACTGCTCGACACTGGGACACAGAAACAGGAGGGCGTTACTCAACTGCTCAGGTCTGGGACACAGGAACAGGAGGCATCACTCAATTGATCGGGACTGGGACACAGGAACAGGAGGTAGTCACTCAACTGCTTGAGACTGGGACACAGAAACAGGAGGGCATTACTCAACTGCTCGAGACTGGGCACAGCAACAGGAGGCAGTCCTTCAACTGCACGAGACTGGGACACAGAAACAGGAGGGCGTTACTCAACTGCTCAAGACTGGGTCACAGGAACAGGAGGCAGTCATTCAACTCTTCGAGTTAGGGACAGAGGAACAGGAGGCAGTCACTCAACTGCTCAAGACTGGGACACAGGAACAGAAGGCAGGCACTCAACTGCTCGAGACTGGGACACAGGAACAAGAGGCAGCCATTCAACTGCTCGAGACTGGGACACAGGAACAGGAGAGAGTCACTCAACTGCTCGAAACTGGGACACAGAAACATGAGGCAGTCACTCAACTGCTCGTGACTGGGACACAGGAAGAGGAGAGTGTCATTCAAACGCACGAGACTGGGACACAGAAACAGGAGGGCGTCACTCAACTGCTCGAGACTGCGACACAGGAACAGGAGGCAGTCATTCAACTGCTCGAGTCTGGGACAGAGAAACATGAGGCAGTCACTCAACTGCTCGACACTGGGACACAGGAACAGGAGGCAGTCACTCAACTTCTCGAGACTGGGACACAGGAACAGGAGGGCGTTACTCAACTGCTCAAGACTGGGACAGAGGAACAGGAGGGTGTGACTCAACTGCTCGAGACTGGAACACAGAAACAGAAGGCAGGCACTCAACTGCTCGAGATTGGTACACGGAACAGAAGGCAGTCATTCATCCGCTCGAGACTGGGAAACAGGAACAGGAGGCATCACTCAATTGCTCGAGACTGGGACACAGGAACAGGAGGCAGTCATTCGACTGCTCGAGAATGGGACACAGGAACAGGAGGCAGTCATTCAACTGCTCGAGACTGGGACACAGGAACAGAAGGCAGTCATTCAACCGCTCGAGACTGGGAAACAGGAACAGGAGGCATCACTCAATTGCTCGAGACTGGGACACAGGAGCAGGAGGCAGTCATTCGACCCCTCGAGAATGGGACACAGGAACAGGAGGCAGTCATTCAACTGCTCGAGTCTGGGTCAAAGGAACAGGAGGCACTCACTCAACTGCTCGACACTGGGACACAGAAACAGGAGGGCGTTACTCAACTGCTCAAGTCTGGGACACAGGAACAGGAGGCATCACTCAATTGATCGGGACTGGGACACAGGAACAGGAGGTAGTCACTCAACTGCTTGAGACTGGGACACAGAAACAGGAGGGCATTACTCAACTGCTCGAGACTGGGCACAGCAACAGGAGGCAGTCCTTCAACTGCACGAGACTGGGACACAGAAACAGGAGGGCGTTACTCAACTGCTCAAGACTGGGTCACAGGAACAGGAGGCAGTCATTCAACTCTTCGAGTGAGGGACAGAGGAACAGGAGGCAGTCACTCAACTGCTCAAGACTGGGACACAGGAACAGGAGGCAGTCACTCAACTGCTCGAGACTGGGACACACGAACAGGAGGCAGTCACTCAACTGCTCGAAACTGGGACACAGGAACGGGTGGCAGTCACTCAACTGCTCGAGACTGGGTCACAGGAAGAGGAGAGTGTCATTCAAACGCACGAGACTGGGACACAGAAACAGGAGGGCGTCACTCAACTGCTCGAGACTGCGACACAGGAACAGGAGGCAGTCATTCAACTGCTCGAGTCTGGGACACATGAACAGGAAGCAGTCACTCAACTGCTCGACACTGGGACACAGGAACAGGAGGCAGTCACTCAACTGCTGGAGACTGGGACACAGGGACAGAAGGCAGGCACTCAACTTCTCGAGACTGGGACACAGGAACAGGAGGCAGTCACTCAACCGCTCAAGATTGGGACACAGGAACGGAAGGCAGGCACTCAACTGCTCGAGACTGGGACACAGGAACAGGAGGCAGTCATTCAACTGCTCGAGACTGGGACACAGGAACAGGAGAGAGTCACTCAACTGCTCGAAACTGGGACACAGAAACATGAGGCAGTCACTCAACTGCTCGAGACTGGGACACAGGAAGAGGAGAGTGTCATTCAAACGCACGAGACTGGGACACAGAAACAGGAGGGCGTCACTCAACTGCTCGAGACTGAGACACAGGAACAGGAGGCAGTCATTCAACTGCTCGAGTCTGGGACACATGAACAGGAGGCAGTCACGCAACTGCTCGACACTGGGACACAGGAACAGGAGGCAGTCACTCAACTGCTGGAGACTGGGACACAGAAACAGGAGGGCGTTAGTCAACTGCTCAAGACTGGGACAGACGAACAGTAGGGTGTGACTCAACTGCTCAAGACTGGGACACCGAAACAGTAGGGCGTTACTCAACTGCTCGAGACTGGGACACAGGGACAGGAGGCAGTCACTCAACTACTCGTAACTGGGACACAGGAACAAGAGGCAGTCAATCAAATGCTCGAGTCTGGGTCACAGGAACAGGAGGCAGTCACTCAAATGCTCGAGACTGGGACACAGAAACAGCAGGGTGTTACTCAACTGCATGAGACTGGGACACAGGAACAGGAGGCATCACACAATTGATCGAGACTGGGACACAGGGACAGGACGCAGTCACTCAACTGCTCGAAACTGGGGCATCACTCAATTGCTCGAGACTGGGACACAGGGACAGGAGGGAGTCATTCAACTGCATGAGACTGGGACACAGGAACAGAAGCCAGGCACTCAACTGCTCGAGACTGGGACACAGGAACAGGAGGCAGTCATTCAACTGCTCGAGTCTGGGACACATGAACAGGAGGCAGTCACTCAACTGCTCGACACTGGGATACAGGAACAGGAGGCAGTCACACAACTGCTGGAGACTGGGACACAAGGACAGAAGGCAGGCACTCAACGTCTCGAGACTGGGACACAGGAACAGGAGGGCGTTACTCAACTGCTCGAGTCTGGGTCAAAGGAACAGGAGGCAGGCACTCATCTGCTCGAGATTGGGACACAGGAACAGGAGGCAGTCACTCAACTGCTCGAGACTGGGACAGAGGAACAGGAGGCACTCACTCAACTGCTCGACACTGGGACACAGAAACAGGAGGGCGTTACTCAACTGCTCAAGTCTGGGACACAGGAACAGGAGGCATCACTCAATTGATCGGGACTGGGACACAGGAACAGGAGGTAGTCACTCAACTGCTTGAGACTGGGACACAGAAACAGGAGGGCATTACTCAACTGCTCGAGACTGGGCACAGCAACAGGAGGCAGTCCTTCAACTGCACGAGACTGGGACACAGAAACAGGAGGGCGTTACTCAACTGCTCAAGACTGGGTCACAGGAACAGGAGGCAGTCATTCAACTCTTCGAGATAGGGACAGAGGAACAGGAGGCAGTCACTCAACTGCTCAAGACTGGGACACAGGAACAGGAGGCAGTCACTCAACTGCTCGAGACTGGGACACACGAACAGGAGGCAGTCACTCAACTGCTCGAAACTGGGACACAGGAACGGGTGGCAGTCACACAACTGCTCGAGACTGGGTCACAGGTCGAGGAGAGTGTCATTCAAACGCACGAGACTGGGACACAGAAACAGGAGGGCGTCACTCAACTGCTCGAGACTGCGACACAGGAACAGGAGGCAGTCACTCAACTGCTCGACACTGGGACACAGGAACAGGAGGCAGTCACTCAACTGCTGGAGACTGGGACACAGGGACAGAAGGCAGGCACTCAACTTCTCGAGACTGGGACACAGGAACAGGAGGGCGTTACTCAACTGCTCAAGAGTGGGACAGACGAACAGTAGGGTGTGACTCAACTGCTCAAGACTGGGACACAGAAACAGTAGGGCGTTACTCAACTGCTCTAGACTGGGACACAGGGACAGGAGGCAGTCACTCAACTGCTCGTAACTGGGACACAGGAACAAGAGGCAGTCAGTCAAATGCTCGAGTCTGGGTCACAGGAACAGGAGGCAGTCACTCAAATGCTCGAGACTGGGACACAGAAACAGCAGGGTGTTACTCAACTGCATGAGACTGGGACACAGGAACAGGAGGCATCACACAATTGATCGAGACTGGGACACAGGGACAGGACGCAGTCACTCAACTGCTCGAAACTGGGGCACAGGAACAGGAGGCATCACTCAATTGCTCGAGACTGGGACACAGGGACAGGAGGGAGTCATTCAACTGCATGAGACTGGGACACAGGAACCGAAGCCAGGCACTCAACTGCTCGAGACTGGGACACAGGAACAGGAGGCAGTCATTCAACTGCTCGAGTCTGGGACACATGAACAGGAGGCAGTCACTCAACTACTCGACACTGGGACACAGGAACAGGAGGCAGTCACTCAACTGCTGGAGACTGGGACACAGGGACAGAAGGCAGGCACTCAACTTCTCGAGACTGGGACACAGGGACAGGAGGGCGTTACTCAACTGCTCAAGACTGGGACAGACGAATTGGAGGGTGTGACTCAACTGCTCAAGACTGGGACACAGAAACAGTAGGGCGTTACTCAACTGCTCGAGACTGGGACACAGGGACAGGAGGCAGTCACTCAACTGCTCGTAACTGGGACACAGGAACAAGATGCAGTCAGTCAAATGCTCGCGTCTGGATCACAGGAACAGGAGGCAGTCACTCAACTGCTCGAGACTGGGACACAGAAACAGCAGGGTGTTACTCAACTGCATGAGACTGGGACACAGGAACCGGAGGCATCACACAATTGATCGAGACTGGGACACAGGGACAGGGCGCAGTCACTCAACTGCTCGAAACTGGGGCACAGGAACAGGAGGCATCACTCAATTGCTCGAGACCGGGACACAGGGACAGGAGGCAGTCATTCAACTGCTCGAGAATGGGACACAGGAACAGGAGGCAGTCATTCAACTGTTCGAGACAGGGACACAGGGACAGGAGGGAGTCATTCTACTGCTCGAAACTGGGACACAGGAACTGGAGGCAGTCACTCAACTGCTCGAAACTGGGACACTGGAATAGAAGGCAGGCACTCAAATGCACGAGACTGGGACACAGAAACAGGAGCGCGTCACTCAACTGCTCGAGACTGCGACACAGGAACAGGAGGCAGGCACTCAACTGCTCGAGACTGGGACACAGGAACAGGAGGCAGTCATTCAACTGCTCGAGACTGTGACACAGGAACAGGAGGCAGTCACTCAACTGCTCGCAACTGGGACACTGGAATAGAAGGCAGGCACTCAAATGCACGAGACTGGGACACAGAAACTGGAGCGCGTCACTCAACTGCTCGAGACTGCGACACAGGAACAGGAAGCAGGCACTCAACTGCTTGAGACTGGGGCACAGGAACAGGAGGCAGTCATTCAACTGCTCGAGTCTGGGACAGAGAAACATGAGGCAGTCACTCAACTGCTCGACACTGGGACACAGGAACTTGAGGCAGGCACTCAACTGCTCGAGACTGGGACACAGGGACAGAAGGCAGGCACTCAACTTCTCGAGACTGGGACACAGGAACAGGAGGGCGTTACTCAACTACTCAAGACTGGGACACAGGAACAGGAGGGTGTGACTCAACTGCTCGAGACTGGAACACAGGAACAGAAGGCATGCACTCAACTGCTCGAGATTGGTACACAGGAACAGAAGGCAGTCATTCATCCGCTCGAGACTGGGAAACAGGAACAGGAGGCATCACTCAATTGCTCGAGACTGGGACACAGGAACAGGAGGCAGTCATTCGACTGCTCGAGAATGGGACACAGGAACAGGAGGCAGTCATTCAACTGCTCGAGTCTGGGTCAAAGGAACAGGAGGCATTCACTCAACTGCTCGAGACAGGGACACAGGAACAGGAGGCATCACTCAACTGCTGAAGACTGGGACACAGGAGCAGGAGAGAGTCACTCAACTGCTCGAGAATGGGACACAGGAACAGGAGGCAGTCATTCAACTGCTCGAGTCTGGGTCAAAGAAACAGGAGGCAGGCACTCAACTGCTCGAGACTGGGACACAGGAACAGGAGGCAGTCACTCAACTGCTCGAGACTGGGACAGAGGAACAGGAGGCAGTCATTCAACTGCTCGAGACTGGGACACAGGAACAGGAGGCAGTCACTCAACTGCTTGACACTGGGACACAGGAACAGGAGGCAGTCACTCAACTGCTCGAAACTGGGACACAGGAACAGGAGGCACTCACTCAACTGCTCGAGACTGGAACACAGGAACAGAAGGCAGGCACTCAATTGCTCGAGACTTTGACACAGGAACAGAAGGCAGTCATTCAACCTCTCGAGACTGGGAAACAGGAACAGGAGGCATCACTCAATTGCTCGAGACTGGGACACAGGAACGGGAGGCAGTCATTCGACTGCTCGAGAATGGGACACAGGAACAGGAGGCATCACTCAACTGCTCGAGACTGGGACACAGAAACAGGAGGGCGTGACTCAACTGCTCAAGACTGGGACACAGGAACAGGAGGCATCACTCAATTGATCGAGACTGGGACACAGAAACAGGAGGGCATTACTCAACTGCTCGAGACTGGGCACAGCAATAGGAGGCAGTCCTTCAACTGCACGAGACTGGGACACAGGAACAGGAGGGCGTTACTCAACTGCTCAAGACTGGGTCACAGGAACAGGAGGCAGTCATTCAACTCTTCGAGACAGGGACAGAGGAACAGGAGGCAGTCACTCAACTGCTCGAGACTGGGACACACGAACAGGAGGCAGTCACTCAACTGCTCGAGACTGGGACACACGCACAGGAGGTTGTCACTCAACTGCTCGAAACTGGGACATAGGAACGGGTGGCAGTCACTCAACTGCTCGAGACTGGGTCACAGGAAGAGGAGAGTGTCATTCAAAGCACGAGACTGGGACACAGGAACAGGAGGCAGTCACTCAACTGCTCGAGACTGCGACACAGGAACAGGAGGCAGTCATTCAACTGCTCGACACTGGGACACAGGAACAGGAGGCAGTCACTCAACTGCTCGAGACTGGGACACAGGGACAGAAGGCAGGCACTCAACTTCTCGAGACTGGGACACAGGAACAGGAGGGCGTTACTCAACTGCTCAAGACTGGGACCGAGGAACAGGAGGGTGTGACTCAACTGCTCAAGACTGGGACACAGAAACAGTAGGGCGTTACTCAACTGCTCGAGACTGGGACACAGGGACAGGAGGCAGTCACTCAACTGCTCGTAACTGGGACACAGGAACAAGAGGCAGTCAGTCAAATGCTCGAGTCTGGGTCACAGGAACAGGAGGCAGTCACTCAACTGCTCCAGACTGGGACACAGAAACAGCAGGGTGTTACTCAACTGCATGAGACTGGGACACAGGAACAGAAGCCAGGCGCTCAACTGCTCGAGACTGGGACACAGGAACAGGAGGCTGGTACTCAACTGCTCGAAACTGGGGCACAGGAACAGGAGGCATCACACAATTGATCGAGACTGGGACACAGGGACAGGACGCAGTCACTCAACTGCTCGAAACTGGGGCACAGGAACAGGAGGCATCACTCACTTGCTCGAGACTGGGGCACAGGGACAGGAGGGAGTCATTCAAATGCATGAGACTGGGACACAGGAACAGAAGCCAGGCGCTCAACTGCTCGAGACAGGGACACAGGAACAGGAGGCTGGTACTCAACTGCTCAAGACTAGGACACAGGAACAGGAGGCAGTCATTCAACTTTTCGATACTGGGACACAGGAACAGGAGGCAGTCATTCAATTGCACGAGACTGGGACACAGAAACAGGAAGGTACTACTCAAGTGCTCGAAACTGGGACACAGGGAAAGGAGGGAGTCATTCAACTGCTCGAAAATGGGACACAGGAATAGGAGGCAGTCACTCAAATGCTCTAGACTGGGACACAGGAACAGGAGGCAGTCTTTCAACTGCTCGAGACTGGGACACAGAAACAGGTGGGCGTTCCTCAACTGCTCAAGACTGGGTCACAGGAACAGGAGGCAGTCATTCAACTGCTCGAGACTGGGACACAGGGACAGGAGGCAGTCACTCAACTGCTCGAGACTGGGACACAGGAACAGGAGGCAGTCACTCAACTGCTCGAGACTGGGACACACGAACAGGAGGCAGTCACTCAACTGCTCGAGACTGGGACACACGAACAGGAGCTTGTCACTCAACTGCTCGAAACTGGGACACAGGAACAGGAGGCAGTCACTCAAATGCTCTAGACTGGGACACAGGAACAGGAGGCAGTCCTTCAACTGCACGAGACTGGGACACAGAAACAGGAGGGCGTTACTCAATTGCTCGAGACTGGGACACAGGAACGGGAGGCAGTCATTCGACTGCTCGAGAATGGGACACAGGAACAGGAGGCAGTCATTCAACTGCTCGAGTCTGGTTCAAAGGAAAAGGAGGCACTCACTCAACTGCTCGACACTGGGACACAGAAACAGGAGGGCGTTACTCAACTGCTCAAGTCTGGGACACAGGAACAGGAGGCATCACTCAATTGATCGGGACTGGGACACAGGAACAGGAGGTAGTCACTCAACTGCTTGAGACTGGGACACAGAAACAGGAGGGCATTACTCAACTGCTCGAGACTGGGCACAGCAACAGGAGGCAGTCCTTCAACTGCACGAGACTGGGACACAGAAACAGGAGGGAGTTACTCAACTGCTCAAGACTGGGTCACAGGAACAGGAGGCAGTCATTCAACTCTTCGAGATAGGGACAGAGGAACAGGAGGCAGTCACTCAACTGCTCAAGACTGGGACACAGGAACAGGAGGCAGTCACTCAACTGCTCGAGACTGGGACACACGAACAGGAGGCAGTCACTCAACTGCTCGAAACTGGGGCACAGGAACGGGTGGCAGTCACTCAACTGCTCGAGACTGGGTCACAGGAAGAGGAGAGTGTCATTCAAACGCACCAGACTGGGACACAGAAACAGGAGGGCGTCACTCAACTGCTCGAGACTGCGACACAGGAACAGGAGGCAGTCACTCAACTGCTCGACACTGGGACACAGGAACAGAAGGCCGTCACTCAACTGCTGGAGACTGGGACACAGGGACAGAAGGCAGGCACTCAACATCTCAAGACTGGGAGACAGGAACAGGAGGGCGTTACTCAACTACTCAATACTGGGACAGACGAACAGTAGGGTGTGACTCAACTGCTCAAGACTGGGACACAGAAACAGTAGGGCGTTACTCAACTGCTCGAGACTGGGACACAGGGACAGGAGGCAGTCACTCAACCGCTCGTAACTGGGACACAGGAACAAGAGGCAGTCATCAAATGCTTGAGTCTGGTTCACAGGAACAGGAGGCAGTCACTCAAATGCTCGAGACTGGGACACAGAAACAGCAGGGTGTCACTCAACTGCATGAGACTGGGACACAGTAACAGGAGGCATCACACAATTGATCGAGACTGGGACACAGGGTCAGGACGCAGTCACTCAACTGCTCGAAACTGGGGCACAGGAACAGGAGGCATCACTGAATTGCTCGAGACTGGGACACAGGGACAGGAGGGAGTCATTCAACTGCATGAGACTGGGACACAGGAACAGAAGCCAGGCACTCAACTGCTCGAGACTGGGACACAGGAACAGGAGGCAGTCATTCAACTGCTCGAGTCTGGGACACATGAACAGGAGGCAGTCACTCAACTGCTCGACACTGGGACACAGGAACAGGAGGCAGTCACTCAACTGCTGGAGACTGGGACACAGGGACAGAAGGCAGGCACTCAACTTCTCGAGACTGGGACACAGGAACAAGATGCAGTCTGTCAAATGCTCGAGTCTGGGTCACAGGAACAGGAGGCAGTCACTCAACTGCTCGAGACTGGGACACAGAAACAGTAGGGCGTTACTCAACAGCTCGAGACTGGGACACAGGGACAGGAGGCAGTCACTCAACTGCTCGTAACTGGGACACAGGAACAAGATGCAGTCTGTCAAATGCTCGAGTCTGGGTCACAGGAACAGGAGGCAGTCACTCAACTGCTCGAGACTGGGACACAGAAACAGCAGGGTGTTCCTCAACTGCATGAGACTGGGACACAGGAACAGGAGGCATCACACAATTGATCGAGACTGGGACACAGGGACAGGACGCAGTCACTCAACTGCTCGAAACTGGGGCACAGGAACAGGAGGCATCACTGAATTGCTCGAGACTGGGACACAGGGACAGGAGGCAGTCATTCAACTGCTCGAGACTGGGACACAGGAACAGGAGGCAGTCATTCAACTGTTCGAGACAGGGACACAGGAATAGAAGGCAGGCACTCAAATGCACGAGACTGGGACACAGGAACAGGAGCGCGTCACTCAACTGCTCGAGACTGCGACACAGGAACAGGAGGCAGGCACTCAAATGCTCAAGACTGGGACACAGGAACAGGAGGCAGTCATTCAACTGCATGAGACTGGGACAAAGAAACAGGAGAGCGTTACTCAACTGCTCGAGATTGGGACACAGGAACAGGAGGCAGGCACTCAACTGCTCGAGACTGGGACACAGGAACAGGAGGCAGTCATTCAACTGCTCGAGACTGGGACACAGGAACAGGAGAGAGTCACTCAACTGCTCGAAACTGGGACACAGAAACATTAGGCTGTCACTCAACTGCTCGAGACTGGGACACAGGAAGAGGAGAGTGTCATTCAAACGCACGAGACTGGGACACAGAAACAGGAGGGCGTCACTCAGCTGCTCGAGACTGCGACACAGGAACAGGAGGCAGTCATTCAACTGCTCGAGTCTGGGACAGAGAAACATGAGGCAGTCACTCAACTGCTCGACACTGGGACACAGGAACTTGAGGCAGGCACTCAACTGCTCGAGACTGGGACACAGGGACAGAAGGCAGGCACTCAACTTCTCGAGACTGGGACACAGGAACAGGAGGGCGTTACTCAACTACTCAAGACTGGGACACAGGAACAGGAGGGTGTGACTCAACTGCTCGAGACTGGAACACAGGAACAGAAGGCAGGCACTCAACTGTTCGAGATTGGTACACAGGAACAGAAGGCAGTCATTCATCCGCTCGAGACTGGGAAACAGGAACAGGAGGCATCACTCAATTGCTCGAGACTGGGACACAGGAACAGGAGGCATCACTCAACTGCTGAAGACTGGGACACAGGAGCAGGAGAGAGTCACTCAACTGCTCGAGAATGGGACACAGGAACAGGAGGCAGTCATTCAACTGCTCGAGTCTGTGTCAAAGGAACAGGAGGCAGTCATTCAACTGCTCGAGACTGGGACACAGGAACAGGAGGCAGTCACTCAACTGCTTGACACTGGGACACAGGAACAGGAGGCAGTCACTCAACTGCTCGAAACTGGGACACAGGAACAGGAGGCAGGCACTCAGCTGCTCGAGACTGGAACACAGGAACAGAAGGCAGGCACTCAATTGCTCGAGACTTTGACACAGGAACAGAAGGCAGTCATTCAACCGCTCGAGACTGGGAAACAGGAACAGGAGGCATCACTCAATTGCTCGAGACTGGGACACAGGAACGGGAGGCAGTCATTCGACTGCTCGAGAATGGGACACAGGAACAGGAGGCAGTCATTCAACTGCTCGAGTCTGTGTCAAAGTAAAAGGAGGCACTCACTCAACTGCTCGAGACTGGGACACAGAAACAGGAGAGCGTGACTCAACTGCTCAAGACTGGGACACAGGAACAGGAGGCATCACTCAATTGACCGAGACTGGGACACAGGAACAGGAGGTAGTCACTCAACTGCTTGAGACTGGGACACAGAAACAGGAGGGCATTACTCAACTGCTCGAGACTGGGCACAGCAATAGGAGGCAGTCCTTCAACTGCACGAGACTGGGACACAGGAACAGGAGGGCGTTACTCTACTGCTCAAGACTGGTTCACAGGAACAGGAGGCAGTCATTCAACTATTCGAGACAGGAACAGAGGAACAGGAGGCAGTCACTCAACTGCTCGAGACTGGGACACAGGAACAGGAGGCAGTCACTCAACTGCTCGAGACTGGGACACACGCACAAGAGGTTGTCACTCAACTGCTCGAAACTGGGACACAGGAACGGGTGGCAGTCACTCAACTGCTCGAGACTGGGTCACAGGAAGAGGAGAGTGTCATTCAAACGCACGAGACTGGGACACATGAACAGGAGGCAGTCATTCAACTGCTCGACACTGGGACACAGGAACAGGAGGCAGTCACTCAACTGCTCGAGTCTGGGACACAGGGACAGAAGGCAGGCACTCAACTTCCAGTGCGAGCAGCAGCGAAGGTAAGACCGTTTGGTTTTAAAAGTGCTTACCGGTAGCGGGCAGCGGTGTTTTTTTTCTCTCTCTTCACAGAAAGAGCGGGAGCACCAGGGGGAAGTGACGACGACCAGAGGGGCAGCCGGGAAGGAAAGCGGTGAGTATTTATACTCACCCTTCGAAGCCGTCGGTCATTTCCAGTGCGAGCAGCAGCGAAGGTAAGACCGTTTGGTTTTAAAAGTGCGTACCGGTAGCGGGCAGCGGTGTTTTTTTTCTCTCTCTTCACAGAAAGAGCGGGAGCACCAGGGGGAAGTGACGACGACCAGAGGGGCAGCCGGGAAGGAAAGCGGTGAGTATTTATACTCACCCTTCGAAGCCGTCGGTCATTTCCAGTGCGAGCAGCAGCGAAGGTAAGACCGTTTGGTTTTAAAAGTGCGTACCGGTAGCGGGCAGCGGTGTTTTTTTTCTCTCTCTTCACAGAAAGAGCGGGAGCACCAGGGGGAAGTGACGACGACCAGAGGGGCAGCCGAGACCCGGAAGCAGTTAGTGTAAGCTTACCTGGGTAGGTTTTTTCCCCCTTTAAAAGCGCGAAGGAGAGTTAGAACGAACAGAGTTGTTGTCTCTGGTTTGTTACCTGTGCCACGTGATAGAGATTCGAGGAATAGGGAAAGAGAACACTTAAATGCGTGGCTACAGGGATGGTGCAGGAGGGAGGGATTCCGGTTTTTGGATAACTGGGGTTCTTTCTGGGGACGGTGGGACCTCTATAAACAGGATGGTCTACACCTGAACCTGAGGGGCACCAGTATCCTTGGGGGGAGGTTTGCTAGTGCTCTTGGGGGGGGGGTTTAAACTAACTCTGCAGGGGCATGGGAACCCAGATTGTAGCTTCAGGGTGCAGGGCCAGGAGTGTAGGGAGGTTAGGAACATGGCATCAATTTCCAAGGAGGGTGGCTGTAAACAGGAAAGTGGCTTGAAGTGTGTATACTTCAATGCAAGAAGTATACGAAATAAGGTAGGTGAACTTGCAGCGTGGGTTGGTACCTGGGACTTCGATGTTGTGGCTATTACGGAGACATGGCTAGAACAGGGACAGGATTGGCTGTTGCAGGTTCCAGGATTTAAATGTTTTAGTAGGGTCAGAGGTGGGGGTAAAAGAGGGGGAGGTGTGGCATTGCTTGTCAAAGATAGTATTACAGTGGTGGAAAGGACGATGGATGAGGACTTGCCATCTGAGGTAGTTTGGGCTGAGGTTCGGAATAGGAAAGGTGAGGTCACCCTGTTAGGAGTCTTCTACAGGCCTCCCAATAGTCCTAGAAACGTAGAAGAAAGGATAGGGAAGGTGATTCAGGAGATGAGTGACAGTAATAGGGTGGTGGTTATGGGGGACTTTAACTTTCCTGATCTTGATTGGGAAAGCTATAGCTCAAGTTCGTTAGATGGGTCAGTGTTTGTTCAATGTGTGCAGGAGAGTTTCCTGACACAATATGTAGACAGGCCAACAAGAGGTGAGGCCATACTGGATTTGGTTCTGGGTAACGAACCAGGCCAGGTGTTAGAATTAGAGGTAGGTGAGCACTTTGGGGATAGTGACCATAATTCGGTGATTTTTACTCTCGTGATGGAGAGGGATAAGTGTGTACTACAGGGCAAGAGTTATAGCTGGGGTCAGGGAAATTATGATGCGGTGAGGCATGACTTAGGATGTGTGGCCTGGAAAAGTAGACTCCAAGGCAAGAGTGTAAATGATATGTGGAGCTTGTTCAAGGAGCAACTATTGAGTGTCCTTGATAATTATGTACCTGTCAGGCAGGGAGGAAAGGGTCGTGCGAGGGAGCCGTGGTTTAATAAGGAATTGGAATCCCTTGTTAAATGGAAGAGGGCGGCCTATCTCAAGATGAGACGTGAAGGTTCAATTGGGGCGATTGAGAGTTATAGGGTAGCCAGGAAGGACCTAAAGAGAGAGTTAAGAGCAGCAAGGAGGGGACATGAAAGGTCCTTAGTCGGTAGGATTAGGGAAAACCCTAAGGCTTTCTATAGGTATGTTAGGAATAAAAGAATGACTAGGGTAGGAATAGGTCCAGTCAAGGATAGTAGTGGGAAGTTGCGTGTGGAGGCGGAAGAGATTGGGGAGACACTGAATGAATACTTTTCTTCAGTATTTACTCAGGAACAGGGCATTGTCGTCGATGTGAATACTGAGTCACAAATAAGTAGAATGGATGGCTTTGAGGTATGTAGAGAAGAGGTGTTGGAAATCCTGGAAAAGGTGAAAATAGATAAGTCCCCTGGGCCTGATGGCATTTATCCTAGGATTCTCTGGGAAGCAAGGGAGGAGATTGCAGAGCCATTGGCCTTGATTTTTATGTCCTCTTTGTCTACAGGAGTAGTGCCAGAAGACTGGAGGATAGCAAATGTGGTTCCCTTGTTCAAAAAGGGGAGTAGGGATAACCCTAGTAACTGTAGGCTGGTGAGTCTCACTTCTGTTGTGGGCAAAGTCTTAGAGAGAATTGTAAGGGATAGGATTTATGCACATCTGGATAGGAATAATGTGATCAAGGATAGTCAGCATGGTTTTGTGAAGGGCAGGTCGTGCCTCACAAACCTTATTGAATTCTTTGAAAAGGTGACGAAGGAGGTTGATGAGGGGAAAGCGGTAGATGTGGGATATATGGATTTTAGTAAGGCGTTTGATAAGGTTCCCCATGGTAGGCTACTGCAGAAAATACGGAGATATGGCATTGAGGGTGAGTTGGAGGTTTGGATTAGGAATTGGCTGGATGGAAGAAGACAGAGGGTAATAGTTGATGGCAAAGTTTCTTCATGGAGTGCCGTCACTAGCGGTGTTCTGCAAAGATCTGTTTTGGGACCATTGCTGTTTGTCATTTTTATAAATGACCTGGAAGAGGGGTTAGAAGGTTGGGTGAGCAAGTTTGCGGATGATACGAAAGTCGGAGGAGTTGTTGACAGTGAGGAAGGATGTGGCAGGTTACAGCAGGATATAGAGAAGCTGCAGAGCTGGGCAGAAAGTTGGCAAATGGAATTCAATGTAGCTAAATGTGAGGTGATTCACTTTGGGAAGAATAACAAAAAGATGGGGTACTGGGCTAATGGTCGGATACTTGGTAGTGTGGATGAGCAGAGGGATCTTGGTGTCCATGTACACAGATCTCTGAAAGTTGCCACCCAGGTAAATAGTGCGGTGAGGAAGGCATATGGCGTACTGGCTTTTATTGGTAGAGGAATTGAGTTCCGGAGTCCTGAGGTCATGATGCAGTTGTATAAAACTCTGGTGCGGCCGCATCTGGAATATTGTGTGCAGTTTTGGTCGCCATACTATAGGAAGGATGTGGAGGCACTGGAATGGGTGCAGAGGAGGTTTACCAGGATGTTGCCTGGTATGGAAGGAAGATCGTATGAGGACAGACTGAGACACTTGGGGCTGTTTTCATTAGAGAAAAGAAGGTTTAGGGGTGACTTGATTGAGGTGTACAAGATGATTAGGGGGTTAGATAGGGTTGACAGTGTGAACCTTTTCCCGCGTATGGAGTCGGGTATTACAAGGGGGCATAGCTTTAAATTAAGGGGGGGGGGGTAGATATAGGACTGATGTGAGGGGTAGGTTCTTCACTCAGCGAGTCGTAAGTTCATGGAATGCCCTGCCAGCAGCAGTGGTGGACTCTCCCTCTTTATGGGCATTTAAGCGGGCATTGGATAGGTATATGGAGGATAGTGGGTTAGTATAGGTTAGGTGGGCTTGGATCGGCGCAACATCGAGGGCCAAAGGGCCTGTACTGCGCTGTATTCTTCTATGTTCTATGTTCTATGTTCTCGAGACTGGGACACAGGAACAGGAGGGCGTTACTCAACTGCTCAAGACTGGGACAGACGAACAGGAGGGTGTGACTCAACTGCTCAAGGCTGGGACACAGAAACAGTAGGGCGTTACTCAACTGCTCAAGACTGGGACACAGGAACAGGAGGCAGTCACTCAACTGCTCGTAACTGGGACACAGGAACAAGAGGCAGTCAGTCAAATGCTCGAGTCTGGGTCAAAGGAACAGGAGGCAGTCACTCAACTGCATGAGACTGGGACACAGAAACAGGAGGCATCACACAATTGATCGAGACTGGGACACAGGGACAGGACGCAGTCACTCAACTGCTCGAAACTGGGGCACAGGAACAGGAGGCATCACTCACTTGCTCGAGACTGGGACACAGGGACAGGAGGGAGTCATTCAACTGCATGAGACTGGGACACAGGAACAGAAGCCAGGCGCTCAACTGCTCGAGACTGGGACACAGGAACAGGAGGCTGGTACTCAACTGCTCAAGACTAGGACACAGGAACAGGAGGCAGTCATTCAACTTTTCGATACTGAGACACAGGAACAGGAGGCAGTCATTCAATTGCACGAGAATGGGACACAGAAACAGGAAGGTACTACTCAAGTGCTCGAAACTGGGACACAGGGAAAGGAGGGAGTCATTCAACTGCTCGAAACTGGGACACAGGAATAGGAGGCAGTCACTCAAATGCTCTAGACTGGACACAGGAACAGGAGGCAGTCTTTCAACTGCTCGAGACTGGGACACAGAAACAGATGGGCGTTCCTCAACTGCTCAAGACTGGGTCACAGGAACAGGAGGCAGTCATTCAACTGCTCGAGACTGGGACACAGGGACAGGAGGCAGTCACTCAACTGCTCAAGACTGGGAGACAGGAACAGGAGGCAGTCACTCAACTGCTCGAGACTGGGACACAGGAACAGGAGGCAGTCACTCAACTGCTCGAAACTGGGACACAGAAACAGGAGGGCGTTACTCAACTGCTCAAGATTGGGACACAGGAACAGAAGGCAGGCACTCAACTGCTCGAGACTGGTACACAGGAACAGGAGGCAGTCATTCAACTGTTCGAGACAGGGACACACGAACAGGAGGGAGTCATTCTACTGCTCGAAACTGGGACACAGGAACAGGAGGCAGTCACTCAACTGCTCGAAACTGGGACACAGGAATAGAAGGCAGGCACTCAAATGCACGAGACTGGGACACAGAAACAGGAGCGCGTCACTCAACTGCTCGAGACTGCGACACAGGAACAGGAGGCAGGCACTCAAATGCTCAAGACTGGGACACAGGAACAGGAGGCAGTCATTCAACTGCATGAGACTGGGACAAAGAAACAGGAGAGCGTTACTCAACTGCTCAAGATTGGGACACAGGAACAGAAGGCAGGCACTCAACTGCTCGAGACTGGGACACAGGAACAGGAGGCAGTCATTCAACTGCTCGAGACTGGGACACAGGAACAGGAGAGAGTCACTCAAGTGCTCGAAACTGGGACACAGAAACTTGTGGCAGTCACTCAACTGCTCGAGACTGGGACACAGGAAGAGGAGAGTGTCATTCAAACGCACGAGACTGGGACACAGAAACAGGAGGGCGTCACTCAACTGCTCGAGACTGCGACACAGGAACAGGAGGCAGTCATTCAACTGCTCGAGTCTGGGACAGAGAAACATGAGGCAGTCATTCAACTGCATGAGACTGGGACACAGGAACAGAAGCCAGGCGCTCAACTGCTCGAGACTGGGACACAGGAACAGGAGGCTGGTACTCAACTGCTCGAGACTGGGACACAGGAACAGGAGGCAGTCATTCGACTGCTCGAGACTGGGACACAGGGACAGGAGGCAGTCACTCAACTGCTCAAGACTGGGACACAGGAACAGGAGGCAGTCACTCAACTGCTCGAGACTGGGACACAGGAACAGGAGGCAGTCACTCAACTGCTCGAAACTGGGACACAGAAACAGGAGGCAGTCACTCAAATGCTCTAGACTGGGACACAGGAACAGGAGGCAGTCCTTCAACTGCTCGAAACTGGGACACAGAAACATGTGGCAGTCACTCAACTGCTCGAGACTGGGACACAGTAAGAGGAGAGTGTCATTCAAACGCACGAGACTGGGACACAGAAACAGGAGGGCGTCACTCAACTGCTCGAGACTGCGACACAGGAACAGGAGGCAGTCATTCAACTGCTCGAGTCTGGGACAGAGAAACATGAGGCAGTCAGTCAACTGCTCGACACTGGGACAGAGGAACTAGAGGCAGTCACTCAACTGCTCGAGACTGGGACACAGGGACAGAAGGCAGGCACGCAACTTCTCGAGACTGGGACACAGGAACAGGAGGGCGTTACTCAACTGCTCAAGACTGGGACAGAGGAACAGGAGGGTGTGACTCAACTGCTCGAGATTGGTACACAGGAACAGAAGGCAGTCATTCATCCGCTCGAGACTGGGAAACAGGAACAGGAGGCATCACTCAATTGTTCGAGACTGGGACACAGGAACAGGAGGCAGTCATTCGACTGCTCGAGAATGGGACACAGGAACAGGAGGCAGTCATTCAACTGCTCGAGACTGGGACACAGGAACAGAAGGCAGTCATTCAACCGCTCGAGACTGGGACACAGTTACAGGAGGCAGTCATTCAACTGCTCGAGTCTGGGTCAAAGGAACAGGAGGCACTCACTCAACTGCTCGACACTGGGACACAGGAACAGGAGGTAGTCACTCAACTGCTTGAGACTGGGACACAGAAACAGGAGGGCATTACTCAACTGCTCGAGACTGGGCACAGCAACAGGAGGCAGTCCTTCAACTGCACGAGACTGGGACACAGAAACAGGAGGGCGTTACTGAACTGCTCAAGACTAGGTCACAGGAACAGGAGGCAGTCATTCAACTCTTCGAGATAGGGACAGAGGAACAGGAGGCAGTCACTCAACTGCTCAAGACTGGGACACAGGAACAATAGGCAGTCAGTCAACTGCTCGAGACTGGGACACAGGAACAGGAGGCAGTCACTCAACTGCTCGAGACTGGGCACAGCAACAGGAGGCAGTCCTTCAACTGCACGAGACTGGGACACAGAAACAGGAGGGCGTTACTCAACTGCTCAAGACTAGGTCACAGGAACAGGAGGCAGTCATTCAACTCTTCGAGATAGGGACAGAGGAACAGGAGGCAGTCACTCAACTGCTCGTAACTGGGACACAGGAACAATAGGCAGTCAGTCAACTGCTCGAGACTGGGACACAGGAACAGGAGGCAGTCACTCAACTGCTCGAGACTGGGACACACGAACAGGAGGTTGTCACTCAACTGCTCGAAACTGGGACACAGGAACAGGAGGCATCACTCACTTGCTCGAGACTGGGACACAGGGACAGGAGGGAGTCATTCAACTGCATGAGACTGGGACACAGGAACAGAAGCCAGGCGCTCAACTGCTCGAGACTGGGACACAGGAACAGGAGGCTGGTACTCAACTGCTCAAGACTAGGACACAGGAACAGGAGGCAGTCATTCAACTTTTCGATACTGGGACACAGGAACAGGAGGCAGTCATTCAATTGCACGAGAATGCGACACAGAAACAGGAAGGTACTACTCAAGTGCTCGAAACTGGGACACAGGGAAAGGAGGGAGTCATTCAACTGCTCGAAACTGGGACACAGGAATAGGAGGCAGTCACTCAAATGCTCTAGACTGGGACACAGGAACAGGAGGCAGTCTTTCAACTGCTCGAGACTGGGACACAGAAACAGGTGGGCGTTCCTCAACTGCTCAAGACTGGGTCACAGGAACAGGAGGCAGTCATTCAACTGCTCGTGACTGGGACACAGGGACAGGAGGCAGTCACTCAACTGCTCAAGACTGGGACACAGGAACAGGAGGCAGTCACTCAACTGCTCGAGACTGGGACACAGGAACAGGAGGCAGTCACTCAACTGCTCGAAACTGGGACACAGAAACAGGAGGCAGTCACTCAACTGCTCGAGACTGGGACACAGGAACAGGAGGCAGTCCTTCAACTGCACGATACTGGGACACAGAAACAGGAGGGCGTTACTCAACTGCACGAAACTGGGACACAGGAACAGAAGGCAGGCACTCAACTGCTCGTAACTGGGACACAGGAACAATAGGCAGTCAGTCAAATGCTCGAAACTGGGGCACAGGAACAGGAGGCATCACTCACTTGCTCGAGACTGGGACACAGGGACAGGAGGGAGTCATTCAACTGCATGAGACTGGGACACAGGAACAGAGCCAGGCGCTCAACTGCTCGAGACTGGGACACAGGAACAGGAGGCCGGTACTCAACTGCTCAAGACTAGGACACAGGAACAGGAGACAGTCATTCAACGTTTCGATACTGGGACACAGGAACAGGAGGCAGTCATTCAATTGCACGAGACTGGGACACAGAAACAGGAAGGTACTACTCAAGTGCTCGAAACAGGGACACAGGGACAGGAGGGAGTCATTCAACTGCTCGAAACTGGGACACAGGAACAGGAGGCAGTCACTCAAATGCTCTAGACTGGGACACAGGAACAGGAGGCAGTCATTCAACTGCTCGAGACTGGGACACAGGAACAGGAGGCAGTCATTCAACTGTTCGAGACAGGAACACAGGAACAGGAGGGAGTCATTCTACTGCTCGAATTTGGGACACAGGAACAGGAGGCTGTCACTCAAATGCTCGAAACTGGGACACAGGAATAGATGGCAGGCACTCAAATGCACAAGACTGGGACACAGGAACAGGAGGCAGTCATTCAACTGCATGAGACTGGGACAAAGAAACAGGAGAGCGTCACTCAACAGCTCAAGACTGGGACACAGGAACAGGAGGCAGGCACTCAACTGCTCGAGACTGGGACACAGGAACAGGAGGCAGGCACTCAACTGCTCGAGACTGGGACACAGGAACAAGAGGCAGTCATTCAATTGCTCGAGACTGGGACACAGGAACAGGAGAGAGTCACTCAACTGCTCGAAACTGGGACACAGGAAGAGGAGAGTGTCATTCAAACGCACGAGACTGGGACACAGAAAAAGGAGGGCGTCACTCAACTGCTCGAGACTGCGACACAGGAACAGGAGGCAGTCATTCAACTGCTCGAGTCTGGGACACAGGAACAGGAGGCAGTCACTCAACTGCTCGACACTGGGATACAGGAACAGGAGGCAGTCACTCAACTGCTCGAGACTGGGACACAGGGGCAGAAGGCAGGCACTCAACTTCTCGAGATTGGGACCAGGAACAGGAGGGCGTTACTCAACTGCTCAAGACTGGAACACAGGAACAGGAGGGTGTGACTCAACTGCTCGAGACTGGAACACAGGAACAGAAGGCAGGCACTCAACTGCTCGAGATTGGTACACAGGAACAGAAGGCAGTCATTCATCCGCTCGAGACTGGGAAACAGGAACAGGAGGCATCACTCAATTGCTCGAGACTGGGACACAGGAACAGGAGGCAGTCATTCGACTGCTCGAGAATGGGACACAGGAACAGGCGGCAGTCATTCAACTGCTCGAGTCTGGGTCAAAGGAACAGGATGCAGGCACTCAACTGCTCGAGACTGGGACACAGGAACAGGAGGCAGTCCCTCAACTGCTCATAACTGGGACACAGGAACAGGAGGCAGTCACTCAACTGCACGAGACAGGGACACATGAACAGGAGGCAGCTATTCAACTGTTCGAGACAGGGACACAGGAACAGGAGGCAGTCATTCAACTGCCCCGAGACTGGGACACAGGAACAGAAGGCAGTCACTCAACTGTTCGAGACAGGGACACAGGAACAGGAGGCAGTCACTCAACTGCTCGAGACTGGGACACAGGAACAGGAGGGTGTTACTCAACTGCATGAGACTGGGACACAGGAACAGGAGGCATCACTCAATTGATCGAGACTGGGACACAGGGACAGGAGGCAGTCACTCAACAGCTCGAAACTGGGAGACAGGAACAGGAGGATGTTACTCAACTGCATGAGATTGGGACACAGGAACAGAAGGCAGGCACTCAACTGCACGAGACTGGGAGACAGGAACAGGAGGCAGTCATTCAACTGCTTAAGACTGGGATACAGGAAGGGGAGGCAGTCACTCAACTGTTCGAGACAGGGACACGGAACAGGAGGGAGTCATTCAACTGCATGAGACTGGGACACAGGAACAGAAGACAGGCACTCAAATGCTCGAGACTGGGACACAGGAACAGGAGGCCGGTACTCAACTGCTCAAGACTGGGACACAGGAACAGGAGGCAGTCATTCAACTTTTCGATTCTGGGACACAGGAACAGGAGGCAGTCATTCAATTGCACGAGACTGGGACACAGAAACAGGAAGGTACTACTCAAGTGCTCGAAACTGGCACACAGGGACAGGATGGAGTCATTCAACTGTTCGAGACAGGGACACAGGAACAGGAGGGAGTCATTTTACTGCTCGAAACTGGGACACAGGAACAGGAAGGAGTCATTCAACTGCTCGAGACTGGGACACAGGAACAGGAGGCAGTCACTCAAATGCTCTAGACTGGGACACAGGAACAGGAGGCAGTCATTCAACTGCTCGAGACTGGGACACAGGAACAGGAGGCAGTCATTCAACTGTTCGAGACTGGGACACAGGAACAGGAGGGAGTCATTCTACGGCTCGAAACTAGGGCCCCAGAAACAGGAGGGCGTCACTCAACTGCTCGAGACTGCGACACAGGAACAGGAGGCAGGCACTCAAATGCTCGAGACTGGGACACAGGAACAGGAGGCAGTCATTCAAAAGCATGAGACTCGGACAAAGAAACAGGAGAGCGTTACTCAACTGCTCAAGACTGGGACACAGGAACAGGAGGCAGTCATTCAACTGCTCGAGTCTGGGACACAGGAACAAGAGGCAGTTACTCAACTGCTCGACACTGGGACACAGGAACAGGAGGCAGTCACTCAACTGCTCGAGACTGGGACAGAGGAACAGGAGGCAGTCGTTCAACTGCTCGAGACTGGGACACAGGAACAGGAGGCAGTCACTCAACTGCTCGAGACTGGGACACAGGAACAGGAGGCAGTCACTCAACTGCTCGAAACTGGGACACAGGAACAGGGGACAGTCAATCAACTGCTCGAGAATGGGACACAGGAACAGGTGGCAGTCATTCAACTGCCCGAGTCTGGGACACAGGAACAAGAGGCAGTCATTCAATTGCTCGAGACTGGGACACAGGAACAGGAGAGAGTCACTCAACTGCTCGAAACTGGGACACAGGAAGAGGAGAGTGTCATTCAAACGCACGAGACTGGGACACAGAAACAGGAGAGCGTTACTCAACTGCTCAAGACTGGGACACAGGAACAGGAGGCAGTCATTCAACTGCTCGAGTCTGGGACACAGGAACAAGAGGCAGTCACTTAACTGCTCGACACTGGGACACAGGAACAGGAGGCAGTCACTCAACTGCTCGAGACTGGGACAGAGGAACAGGAGGCAGTCATTCAACTGCTCGAGACTGGGACACAGGAACAGGAGGCAGTCACTCAACTGCTCGAGACTGGGACACAGGAACAGGAGGCAGTCACTCAACTGCTCGAAACTGGGACACAGGAACAGGGGACAGTCAATCAACTGCTCGAGAATGGGACACAGGAACAGGAGGCAGTCATTCAACTGCCCGAGTCTGGGTCAAAGGAACAGGAGGCAGTCACTCAACTGCTCGAGTCTGGGACAGAGAAACATGAGGCAGTCACTCAACTGCTCGACACTGGGACACAGAAACATGTGGCAGTCACTCAACTGCTCGAGACTGGAACACAGGATCAGAGGGCAGGCACTCAACTGCTCGAGACTGGGACACTGGAACAGGAGGCAGTCATTCAACTGCTCGAGACTGGGACACAGGAACAGGAGAGAGTCACTCAACTGCTCGAAACTGGGACACAGAAACATGTGGCAGTCACTCAACTGCTCGAGACTGGGACACAGGAAGAGGAGAGTGTCATTCAAACGCACGAGACTGGGACACAGAAACAGGAGGGTGTCACTCAACTGCTCGAGACTGCGACACAGGAACAGGAGGCAGTCATTCAACTGCTCGAGTCTGGGACAGAGAAACATGAGGCAGTCACTCAACTGCTCGACACTGGGACAGAGGAACAGGAGGCAGTCACTCAACTGCTCGAGACTGGGACACAGGGACAGAAGGCAGGCACTCAACTTCTCGAGACTGGGACACAGGAACAGGAGGGCGTTACTCAACTGCTCCAGACTGGGACAGAGGAACAGGAGGGTGTGACTCAACAGCTCGAGATTGGTACACAGGAACAGAAGGCAGTCATTCATCCGCTCGAGACTGGGAAACAGGAACAGGAGGCATCACTCAATTGCTCGAGACTGGGACACAGGAACAGGAGGCAGTCATTCGACTGCTCGAGAATGGGACACAGGAACAGGAGGCAGTCATTCAACTGCTCGAGACTGGGACACAGGAACAGAAGGCAGTCATTCAACCGCTCGAGACTGGGAAACAGGAACAGGAGGCATCACTCAATTGCTCGAGACTGGGACACAGGAACCGGAGGCAGTCATTCGACCGCTCGAGAATGGGACACAGGAACAGGAGGCAGTCATTCAACTGCTCGAGTCTGGGTCAAAGGAACAGGAGGCACTCACTCAACTGCTCGAAACTGGGACACAGAAACATGTGGCAGTCACTCAACTGCTCGAGACTGGGACACAGGAAGAGGAGAGTGTCATTCAAACGCACGAGACTGGGACACAGAAACAGGAGGGCGTCACTCAACTGCTCGAGACTGCGACACAGGAACAGGAGGCAGTCATTCAACTGCTCGAGTCTGGGACAGAGAAACATGAGGCAGTCACTCAACTGCTCGACACTGGGACAGAGGAACTAGAGGCAGTCACTCAACTGCTCAAGACTGGGTCACAGGAACAGGAGGCAGTCATTCAACTCTTCGAGATAGGGACAGAGGAACAGGAGGCAGTCACTCAACTGCTCGAGACTGGGACACAGGAACAGGAGGCAGTCACTCATCTTCTCAAGACTGGGACTCAGAAACCGTAGGGCGTTACTCAACTGCTCGAGACTGGGACACAGGGACATGAGGCAGTCACTCAACTGCTCGTAACTGGGACACAGGAACAATAGGCAGTCAGTCAACTGCTCGAGACTGGGACACAGGAACAGGATGCAGTCACTCAACTGCTCGAGACTGGGACACACGAACAGGAGGTTGTCACTCAACTGCTCGAAACTGGGACACAGGAACAGGAGGCAGTCACTCAAATGCTCTAGACTGGGACACAGGAACAGGAGGCAGTCCTTCAACTGCACGAGACTGGGACACAGAAACAGGAGGGCGTTACTCAACTGCTCAAGACTGGGTCACAGGAACAGGAGGCAGTCACTCAAATGCTCTAGACTGGGATACAGGTACAGGAGGCAGTCCTTCAACTGCACGAGACTGGGACACAGAAACAGGAGGGCGTTACTCAACTGCTCAAGTCTGGGTCACAGGAACAGGAGGCAGTCACTCAACTGCTCAAGCTTGGGACACAGGAACAGGAGGCAGTCACTCAACTGCTCGAGACTGGGACACAGGAACAGGAGGCAGTCACTCAACTGCTCGAGACTGGGACACACGAACAGGAGGTTGTCACTCAACTGCTCGAAACTGGGACACAGGAACGGGTGGCAGTCACTCAACTGCTCGAGACTGGGACACAGGAAGAGGAGAGTGTCATTCAAAAGCATGAGACTCGGACAAAGAAACCGGAGAGCGTTACTCAACTGCTCAAGACTGGGACACAGGAACAGAAGGCAGGCACTCAACTGCTCGAGACTGGGACACAGGAACAGGAGGCAGTCATTCAAAAGCATGAGACTCGGACAAAGAAACCGGAGAGCGTTACTCAACTGCTCAAGACTGGGACACAGGAACAGAAGGCAGTCACTCAACTGCTCGAGACAGGGACACAGGAACAGGAGGGAGTCATTCTACGGCTCGAAACTAGGGCCCCAGAAACAGGAGGGCGTCACTCAACTGCTCGAGACTGCGACACAGGAACAGGAGGCAGGCACTCAAATGCTCGAGACTGGGACACAGGAACAGGAGGCAGTCATTCAAAAGCATGAGACTCGGACAAAGAAACCGGAAAGCGTTACTCAACTGCTCAAGACTGGGACACAGGAACAGAAGGCAGGCACTCAACTGCTCGAGACTGGGACACAGGAACAGGAGGCAGTCATTCAACTGATCGAGACTGGGACACAGGAACAGGAGAGAGTCACTCAACTGCTCGAAACTGGGACACAGAAATATGAGGCAGTCACTCAACTGCTCGAGACTGGGACACAGGAAGAGGAGAGTGTCATTCAAACGCACGAGACTGGGAGACAGAAACAGGAGGGCGTCACTCAACTGCTCGAGACTGCGACACAGGAACAGGAGGCAGTCATTCAACTGCTCGAGTCTGGGACACAGGAACAAGAGGCAGTCACTCAACTGCTCGACACTGGGACAGAGGAACAGGAGGCAGTCACTCAACTGCTCGAGTCTGGGACACAGGAACAGGAGGCAGTCACTCAACTGCTCGACACTGGGATACAGGAACAGGAGGCAGTCACTCAACTGCTCGAGACTGGGACACAGGGGCAGAAGGCAGGCACTCAACTTCTCGAGATTGGGACCAGGAACAGGAGGGCGTTACTCAACTGCTCAAGACTGGAACACAGGAACAGGAGGGTGTGACTCAACTGCTCGAGACTGGAACACAGGAACAGAAGGCAGGCACTCAACTGCTCGAGATTGGTACACAGGAACAGAAGGCAGTCATTCATCCGCTCGAGACTGGGAAACAGGAACAGGAGGCATCACTCAATTGCTCGAGACTGGGACACAGGAACAGGAGGCAGTCATTCGACTGCTCGAGAATGGGACACAGGAACAGGCGGCAGTCATTCAACTGCTCGAGTCTGGGTCAAAGGAACAGGATGCAGGCACTCAACTGCTCGAGACTGGGACACAGGAACAGGAGGCAGTCCCTCAACTGCTCATAACTGGGACACAGGAACAGGAGGCAGTCACTCAACTGCACGAGACAGGGACACATGAACAGGAGGCAGCTATTCAACTGTTCGAGACAGGGACACAGGAACAGGAGGCAGTCATTCAACTGCCCCGAGACTGGGACACAGGAACAGAAGGCAGTCACTCAACTGTTCGAGACAGGGACACAGGAACAGGAGGCAGTCACTCAACTGCTCGAGACTGGGACACAGGAACAGGAGGGTGTTACTCAACTGCATGAGACTGGGACACAGGAACAGGAGGCATCACTCAATTGATCGAGACTGGGACACAGGGACAGGAGGCAGTCACTCAACAGCTCGAAACTGGGAGACAGGAACAGGAGGATGTTACTCAACTGCATGAGATTGGGACACAGGAACAGAAGGCAGGCACTCAACTGCACGAGACTGGGAGACAGGAACAGGAGGCAGTCATTCAACTGCTTAAGACTGGGATACAGGAAGGGGAGGCAGTCACTCAACTGTTCGAGACAGGGACACGGAACAGGAGGGAGTCATTCAACTGCATGAGACTGGGACACAGGAACAGAAGACAGGCACTCAAATGCTCGAGACTGGGACACAGGAACAGGAGGCCGGTACTCAACTGCTCAAGACTGGGACACAGGAACAGGAGGCAGTCATTCAATTGCACGAGACTGGGACACAGAAACAGGAAGGTACTACTCAAGTGCTCGAAACTGGCACACAGGGACAGGAGGGAGTCATTCAACTGTTCGAGACAGGGACACAGGAACAGGAGGGAGTCATTCTACTGCTCGAAACTGGGACACAGGAACAGGAAGGAGTCATTCAACTGCTCGAGACTGGGACACAGGAACAGGAGGCAGTCACTCAAATGCTCTAGACTGGGACACAGGAACAGGAGGCAGTCATTCAACTGCTCGAGACTGGGACACAGGAACAGGAGGCAGTCATTCAACTGTTCGAGACTGGGACACAGGAACAGGAGGGAGTCATTCTACGGCTCGAAACTAGGGCCCCAGAAACAGGAGGGCGTCACTCAACTGCTCGAGACTGCGACACAGGAACAGGAGGCAGGCACTCAAATGCTCGAGACTGGGACACAGGAACAGGAGGCAGTCATTCAAAAGCATGAGACTCGGACAAAGAAACCGGAGAGCGTTACTCAACTGCTCAAGACTGGGACACAGGAACAGGAGGCAGTCATTCAACTGCTCGAATCTGGGACACAGGAACAAGAGGCAGTCACTCAACTGCTCGACACTGGGACACAGGAACAGGAGGCAGTCACTCAACTGCTCGAGACTGGGACAGAGGAACAGGAGGCAGTCGTTCAACTGCTCGAGACTGGGACACAGGAACAGGAGGCAGTCACTCAACTGCTCGAGACTGGGACACAGGAACAGGAGGCAGTCACTCAACTGCTCGAAACTGGGACACAGGAACAGGGGACAGTCAATCAACTGCTCGAGAATGGGACACAGGAACAGGAGGCAGTCATTCAACTGCCCGAGTCTGGGTCAAAGGAACAGGAGGCAGTCACTCAACTGCTCGAGTCTGGGACAGAGAAACATGAGGCAGTCACTCAACTGCTCGACACTGGGACACAGGGTCAGGAGCCAGTCACTCAACTGCTCGAGACTGGAACACAGGATCAGAGGGCAGGCACTCAACTGCTCGAGACTGGGACACTGGAACAGGAGGCAGTCATTCAACTGCTCGAGACTGGGACACAGGAACAGGAGAGAGTCACTCAACTGCTCGAAACTGGGACACAGAAACATGTGGCAGTCACTCAACTGCTCGAGACTGGGACACAGGAAGAGGAGAGTGTCATTCAAACGCACGAGACTGGGACACAGAAACAGGAGGGTGTCACTCAACTGCTCGAGACTGCGACACAGGAACAGGAGGCAGTCATTCAACTGCTCGAGTCTGGGACAGAGAAACATGAGGCAGTCACTCAACTGCTCGACACTGGGACAGAGGAACAGGAGGCAGTCACTCAACTGCTCGAGACTGGGACACAGGGACAGAAGGCAGGCACTCAACTTCTCGAGACTGGGACACAGGAACAGGAGGGCGTTACTCAACTGCTCAAGACTGGGACAGAGGAACAGGAGGGTGTGACTCAACAGCTCGAGATTGGTACACAGGAACAGAAGGCAGTCATTCATCCGCTCGAGACTGGGAAACAGGAACAGGAGGCATCACTCAATTGCTCGAGACTGGGACACAGGAACAGGAGGCAGTCATTCGACTGCTCGAGAATGGGACACAGGAACAGGAGGCAGTCATTCAACTGCTCGAGACTGGGACACAGGAACAGAAGGCAGTCATTCAACCGCTCGAGACTGGGAAACAGGAACAGGAGGCATCACTCAATTGCTCGAGACTGGGACACAGGAACCGGAGGCAGTCATTCGACCGCTCGAGAATGGGACACAGGAACAGGAGGCAGTCATTCAACTGCTCGAGTCTGGGTCAAAGGAACAGGAGGCACTCACTCAACTGCTCGACACTGGGACACAGAAACAGGAGGGCGTTACTCAACTGCTCAAGTCTGGGACACAGGAACAGGAGGCATCACTCAATTGATCGGGACTGGGACACAGGAACAGGAGGTAGTCTCTCAACTGCTTGAGACTGGGACACAGAAACAGGAGGGCATTACTCAACTGCTCGAGACTGGGCACAGCAACAGGAGGCAGTCCTTCAACTGCACGATACTGGGACACAGAAACAGGAGGGCGTTACTCAACTGCTCAAGACTGGGTCACAGGAACAGGAGGCAGTCATTCAACTCTTCGAGATAGGGACAGAGGAACAGGAGGCAGTCACTCAACTGCTCGAGACTGGGACACAGGAACGGGAGGCAGTCACTCAACTGCTCGAAACTGGGACACAGGAACGGGTGGCAGTCACTCAACTGCTCGAGACTGGGACGCAGGGACAGAAGGCAGGCACTCAACTTCTCAAGACTGGGACTCAGAAACCGTAGGGCGTTACTCAACTGCTCGAGACTGGGACACAGGGACATGAGGCAGTCACTCAACTGCTCGTAACTGGGACACAGGAACAATAGGCAGTCAGTCAACTGCTCGAGACTGGGACACAGGAACAGGATGCAGTCACTCAACTGCTCGAGACTGGGACACACGAACAGGAGGTTGTCACTCAACTGCTCGAAACTGGGACACAGGAACAGGAGGCAGTCACTCAAATGCTCTAGACTGGGACACAGGAACAGGAGGCAGTCCTTCAACTGCACGAGACTGGGACACAGAAACAGGAGGGCGTTACTCAACTGCTCAAGACTGGGTCACAGGAACAGGAGGCAGTCACTCAAATGCTCTAGACTGGGATACAGGTACAGGAGGCAGTCCTTCAACTGCACGAGACTGGGACACAGAAACAGGAGGGCGTTACTCAACTGCTCAAGTCTGGGTCACAGGAACAGGAGGCAGTCACTCAACTGCTCAAGCTTGGGACACAGGAACAGGAGGCAGTCACTCAACTGCTCGAGACTGGGACACAGGAACAGGAGGCAGTCACTCAACTGCTCGAGACTGGGACACACGAACAGGAGGTTGTCACTCAACTGCTCGAAACTGGGACACAGGAACGGGTGGCAGTCACTCAACTGCTCGAGACTGGGACACAGGAAGAGGAGAGTGTCATTCAAACGCACGAGACTGGGACACAGGAACAGGAGGCAGTCACTCAACTGCTCGAGACTGCGACACAGGAACAGGAGGCAGTCATTCAACTGCTCGAGTCTGGGACACAGGAACAGGAGGCAGTCACTCAACTGCTCGAGACAGGGACACAGGAACAGGAGGGAGTCATTCTACGGCTCGAAAGTAGGGCCCCAGAAACAGGAGGGCGTCACTCAACTGCTCGAGACTGCGACACAGGAACAGGAGGCAGGCACTCAAATGCTCGAGACTGGGACACAGGAACAGGAGGCAGTCATTCAAAAGCATGAGACTCGGACAAAGAAACCGGAGAGCGTTACTCAACTGCTCAAGACTGGGACACAGGAACAGAAGGCAGGCACTCAACTGCTCGAGACTGGGACACAGGAACAGGAGGCAGTCATTCAACTGATCGAGACTGGGACACAGGAACAGGAGAGAGTCACTCAACTGCTCGAAACTGGGACACAGAAATATGAGGCAGTCACTCAACTGCTCGAGACTGGGACACAGGAAGAGGAGAGTGTCATTCAAACGCACGAGACTGGGAGACAGAAACAGGAGGGCGTCACTCAACTGCTCGAGACTGCGACACAGGAACAGGAGGCAGTCATTCAACTGCTCGAGTCTGGGACACAGGAACAAGAGGCAGTCACTCAACTGCTCGACACTGGGACACAGGAACAGGAGGCAGTCACTCAACTGCTCGAGACTGGGACAGAGGAACAGGAGGCAGTCATTCAACCTCTCGAGTCTGGGTCAAAGGAACAGGAGGCAGTCACTCAACTGCTCGAGACAGGGACACAGGAACAGGAGGCATCACTCAACTGCTCGAGACTGGGACACAGGAACAGGAGGCATCACTCAACTGCTCGAGACTGGGACACAGGAACAGGAGGCAGTCACTCAACTGCTCGAGACTGGAACACAGGAACAGAAGGCAGGCACTCAACTGCTCGAGACTGGGACACAGGAACAGAAGGCAGTCATTCAACCGCTGGAGACTGGGAAGCAGGAACATGAGGCATCACTAAATTGCTCGAGACTGGGACACAGGAAAAGGAGGCATCACTCAATTGATCGAGACTGGGACACAGGAACAGGAGGGCGTTACTCAACTGCTCGAGACTGGGACAGAGGAACAGGAGGCAGTCATTCAACTGCTCGAGACTGGGACACAGGAACAGGAGGCATTCACTCAACTGCTCGAGACTGGGACAAAGGAACAGGAGGCAGTCACTCAACTGCTCGAAACTGGAACACAGGAACAGGAGACAGTCACTCAACTGCTCGAGACTGGAACACAGGAACAGAAGGCAGGCACTCAACTGCTCGAGATTGGGACACAGGAACAGGTGGCATCACTCAATTGCTCGAGACTGGGACACAGGAACAGGAGGCAGTCATTGGACTGCTCGAGAATGGGACACAGGAACAGGAGGCAGTCATTCAACCTCTCGAGTCTGGGTCAAAGGAACAGGAGGCAGTCACTCAACTGCTCGAGACAGGGACACAGGAACAGGAGGCATCACTCAACTGCTCGAGACTGGGACACAGGAACAGGAGGCATCACTCAACTGCTCGACACTGGGACACAGGAACAGGAGGCAGTCACTCAACTGCTCGAGACTGGAACACAGGAACAGAAGGCAGGCACTCAACTGCTCGAGACTGGGACACAGGAACAGAAGGCAGTCATTCAACCGCTGGAGACTGGGAATCAGGAACATGAGGCATCACTAAATTGCTCGAGACTGGGACACAGGAAAAGGAGGCATCACTCAATTGATCGAGACTGGGACACAGGAACAGGAGGGCGTTACTCAACTGCTCAAGACTGGGTCACAGGAACAGGAGGCAGTCATTCAACTCTTCGAGACAGGGACAGTGGAACAGGAGGCAGTCACTCAACTGCTCAAGTCTGGGACACAGGAACAGGAGGCAGTCACTCAACTGCTCGAGACTGGGACACACGAACAGGAGGCAGTCACTCAACTGCTCGAAACTGGGACACAGGAACGGGAGGCAGTCACTCAACTGCTCGAGACTGGGTCACAGGAAGAGGAGAGTGTCATTCAAACGCACGAGACTGGGACACAGGGACAGAAGGCAGGCACTCAACTTCTCGAGACTGGGATACAGGAACAGGAGGGCGTTACTCAACTGCTCAAGCCTGGGACAGAGAAACAGGAGGGTGTGACTCAACTGCTCGAGACTGCGACACAGGAACAGGAGGCAGTCACTCAACTGCTCGAGACTGGGATAGAGGAACAGGAGGCAGTCACTCACCTGCTCGAGACTGGGTCACAGAAACAAGAGGCATCACTCAATTGCTCGAGACTGGGACACAAGAACAGGAGGCAATCACTCAACTGCTCATGACTGGGACACAGGAACAGGAGGCTGTCACTCGTCTGCTCGAGACTGGGACACAGAAACAGGAGGATGTTACTCAACTGCTCGAGGCTGGGACACAGGAACAAGAGGCAGTCACTCAACTGCACGAGACAGGGACACATGAACAGGAGGCAGCTATTCAACTGTTTGAGACATGGACACAGGAACAGGAGGCAGTCATTCAACTGCCCCGAGACTGGGACACAGGAACAGAAGGCAGTCACTCAACTGTTCGAGACAGGGACACAGGGACAGGAGGCAGTCACTCAACTGCTCGAGAGTGGGACACAGGAACAGGAGGGTGTTACTCAGCTGCACGAGACTGGGACACAGAAACAGGAGTGCGTTACTCAACGGCTCGAGACTGGGACACAGGAACAGGAGGGTGCTACTCAACTGCATGAGACTGGGACAAAGGAACAGAAGGCAGTCACTCGACTGCTCGAGACTGGGACACAGAAACAGGAGGGTGTTACTCAACTGCTCGAGGCTGGGACACAGGAACAGGAGGGAGTCATTCAACTGCATGAGACTGGGACACAGGAACAGAAGACAGGCACTCAAATGCTCGAGACTGGGACACAGGAACAGGAGGCCGGTACTCAACTGCTCAAGACTGGGACACAGGAACAGGAGGCAGTCATTCAACTTTTCGATACTGTGACACAGGAACAGGAGGCAGTCATTCAATTGCACGAGACTCGGACACAGAAACAGGAAGTTACTACTCAAGTGCTCGAAACTGGGACACAGGGACAGGAGGCAGTCACTCAACTGCTCGAGACTGGGTCACAGGAAGAGGAGAGTGTCATTCAAACGCACGAGACTGGGACACAGGGACAGAAGGCAGGCACTCAACTTCTCGAGACTGGGATACAGGAACAGGAGGGCGTTACTCAACTGCTCAAGACTGGGACAGAGAAACAGGAGGGTGTGACTCAACTGCTCGAGACTGCGACACAGGAACAGGAGGCAGTCACTCAACTGCTCGAGACTGGGATAGAGGAACAGGAGGCAGTCACTCACCTGCTCGAGACTGGGTCACAGAAACAAGAGGCATCACTCAATTGCTCGAGACTGGGACACAAGAACAGGAGGCAATCACTCAACTGCTCATGACTGGGACAGAGGAACAGGAGGCTGTCACTCGTCTGCTCGAGACTGGGACACAGAAACAGGAGGATGTGACTCAACTGCTCGAGACTGGGACACAGGAACAGGAGGCAGTCACACAAATGCTCGAGACTGGGACACAGGGACAGAAGGCAGGCACTCAACTTCTCGAGACTGGGACACAGGAACAGGAGGGCGTTACTCAACTGCTCAAGACTGGGACAGAGGAACAGGAGGGTGTGACTCAACTGCTCGAGATTGGTACACAGGAACAGAAGGCAGTCATTCATCCGCTCGAGACTGGGACACAGGAACAGGAGGCAGTCACTCAACTGCTCGAGACTGGGACACACGAACAGGAGGTTGTCACTCAACTGCTCGAAACTGGGACACAGGAACAGGAGGTAGTCACTCAAATGCTCTAGACTGGGACACAGGAACAGGAGGCAGTCCTTCAACTGCACGAGACTGGGACACAGAAACAGGAGGGCGTTACTCAACTGCTCAAGACTGGGTCACAGGAACAGGAGGCAGTCACTCAAATGGTCTAGACTGGGAAACAGGTACAGGAGGCAGTCCTTCAACTGCACGAGACTGGGACACAGAAACAGGAGGGCGTTACTCAACTGCTCAAGTCTGGGTCACAGGAGCAGGAGGCAGTCACTCAACTGCTCAAGCCTGGGACACAGGAACAGGAGGCAGTCACTCAACTGCTCGAGACTGGGACACAGGAACAGGAGGCAGTCACTCAACTGTTCGAGACTGGGACACACGAACAGGAGGTTGTCACTCAACTGCTCGAAACTGGGACACAGGAACGGGTGGCAGTCACTCAATTGCTAGAGACTGGGACACAGGAAGAGGAGAGTGTCATTCAAACGCACGAGACTGGGACACAGGAACAGGAGGCAGTCACTCAACTGCTCGAGACTGCGACACAGGAACAGGAGGCAGTCATTCAACTGCTCGAGTCTGGGACACAGGAACAGGAGGCAGTCACTCAACTGCTCGAGACTGGGACACAGGGACAGAAGGCAGGCACTCAACTTCTCGAGACTGGGACACAGGAACAGGAGGGCGTTACTCAACTGCTCAAGACTGGGACAGAGGAACAGGAGGGTGTGACTCAACTGCTCGAGATTGGTACACAGGAACAGAAGGCAGTCATTCATCCGCTCGAGACTGGGACACAGGAACAGGAGGCAGTCACTCAACTGCTCGAGACTGGGACACACGAACAGGAGGTTGTCACTCAACTGCTCGAAACTGGGACACAGGAACAGGAGGTAGTCACTCAAATGCTCTAGACTGGGACACAGGAACAGGAGGCAGTCCTTCAACTGCACGAGACTGGGACACAGAAACAGGAGGGCGTTACTCAACTGCTCAAGACTGGGTCACAGGAACAGGAGGCAGTCACTCAAATGGTCTAGACTGGGAAACAGGTACAGGAGGCAGTCCTTCAACTGCACGAGACTGGGACACAGAAACAGGAGGGCGTTACTCAACTGCTCAAGTCTGGGTCACAGGAGCAGGAGGCAGTCACTCAACTGCTCAAGCCTGGGACACAGGAACAGGAGGCAGTCACTCAACTGCTCGAGACTGGGACACAGGAACAGGAGGCAGTCACTCAACTGCTCGAGACTGGGACACACGAACAGGAGGTTGTCACTCAACTGCTCGAAACTGGGACACAGGAACGGGTGGCAGTCACTCAATTGCTAGAGACTGGGACACAGGAAGAGGAGAGTGTCATTCAAACGCACGAGACTGGGACGCAGGAACAGGAGGCAGTCACTCAACTGCTCGAGACTGCGACACAGGAACAGGAGGCAGTCATTCAACTGCTCGAGTCTGGGACACAGGAACAGGAGGCAGTCACTCAACTGCTCGAGACTGGGACACAGGGACAGAAGGCAGGCACTCAACTTCTCAAGACTGGGACACAGGAACAGGAGGGCGTTACTCAACTGCTCAAGACTGGGACAGAGGAACAGGAGGGTGTGACTCAACTGCTCAAGACTGGGACACAGAAACAGTAGGGCGCTACTCAACTGCTCGAGACTGGGACACAGGGACAGGAGGCAGTCACTCAAATGCTCGTAACTGGGACACAGGAACAAGAGGCAGTCACTCAAATGCTCGAATTTGGGTCACAGGAACAGGAGGCAGTCACTCAACTGCTCGAGACTGGAACACAGAAACAGCAGGGTGTTACTCAACTGCATGAGACTGGGACACAGGAACAGGAGGCATCACACAATTGATCGAGACTGGGACACAGGGACAGGACGCAGTCACTCAACTGCTCGAAACTGGGGCACAGGAACAGGAGGCATCACTCACTTGCTCGAGACTGGGACACAGGGACAGGAGGGAGTCATTCAACTGCATGAGACTGGGACACAGGAACAGAGCCAGGCGCTCAACTGCTCGAGACTGGGACACAGGAACAGGAGGCCGGTACTCAACTGCTCAAGACTAGGACACAGGAACAGGAGACAGTCATTCAACGTTTCGATACTGGGACACAGGAACAGGAGGCAGTCATTCAATTGCACGAGACTGGGACACAGAAACAGGAAGGTACTACTCAAGTGCTCGAAACAGGGACACAGGGACAGGAGGGAGTCATTCAACTGCTCGAAACTGGGACACAGGAACAGGAGGCAGTCACTCAAATGCTCTAGACTGGGACACAGGAACAGGAGGCAGTCATTCAACTGCTCGAGACTGGGACACAGGAACAGGAGGCAGTCATTCAACTGTTCGAGACAGGGACACAGGAACAGGAGGGAGTCATTCTACTGCTCGAATCTGGGACACAGGAACAGGAGGCTGTCACTCAACTGCTCGAAACTGGGACACAGAAATAGATGGCAGGCACTCAAATGCACGAGACTGGGCCACAGAAACAGGAGCGCGTCACTCAACTGCTCGAGACTGCGACACAGGAACAGGAGGCAGGCACTCAAATGCACAAGACTGGGACAGAGGAACAGGAGGCAGTCATTCAACTGCATGAGACTGGGACAAAGAAACAGGAGAGCGTCACTCAACTGCTCAAGACTGGGACACAGGAACAGGAGTCAGGCACTCAACTGCTCGAGACTGGGCCACAGGAACAAGAGGCACTCATTCAATTGCTCGAGACTGGGACACAGGAACAGGAGAGAGTCACTCAACTGCTCGAAACTGGGACACAGGAAGAGGAGAGTGTCATTCAAACGCACGAGACTGGGACACAGAAAAAGGAGGGCGTCACTCAACTGCTCGAGACTGCGAGACAGGAACAGGAGGCAGTCATTCAACTGCTCGAGTCTGGGACACAGGAACAGGAGGCAGTCACTCAACTGCTCAACACTGGGACACAGGAACAGGAGGCAGTCACTCAACTGCTCGAGACTGGGACACAGGGACAGAAGGCAGGCACTCAACTTCTCGAGATTGGGACACAGGAACAGGAGGGCGTTACTCAACTGCTCAAGACTTGGACACAGGAACAGGAGGGTGTGACTCAACTGCTGGAGACTGGAACACAGGAACAGAAGGCAGGCACTCAACTGCTCGAGATTGGTACACAGGAACAGAAGGCAGTCATTCAAACGCTCGAGACTGGGAAACAGGAACAGGAGGCATCACTCAATTGCTCGAGACTGGGACACAGGAACAGGAGGCAGTCATTCGACTGCTCGAGAATGGGACACAGGAACAGGCGGCAGTCATTCAACTGCTCGAGTCTGGGTCAAAGGAACAGGATGCAGGCACTCAACTGCTCGAGACTGGGACACAGGAACAGGAGGCAGTCACTCAACTGCTCATAACTGGGACACAGGAACAGGAGGCAGTCACTCAACTGCACGAGACAGGGACACATGAACAGGAGGCAGCTATTCAACTGTTCGAGACAGGGACACAGGAACAGGAGGCAGTCATTCAACTGCCCCGAGACTGGGACACAGGAACAGAAGGCAGTCACTCAACTGTTCGAGACAGGGACACAGGTACAGGCGGCAGTCACTCAACTGCTCGAGACTGGGACACAGGAACAGGAGGGTGTTACTCAACTGCATGAGACTGGGACACAGGAACAGGAGGCATCACTCAATTGATCGAGACTGGGACACAGGGACAGGAGGCAGTCACTCAACAGCTCGAAACTGGGAGACAGGAACAGGAGGATGTTACTCAACTGCATGAGATTGGGACACAGGAACAGAAGGCAGGCATTCAACTGCTCGAGACTGGGAGACAGGAACAGGAGGCAGTCATTCAACTGCTTAAGACTGGGATACAGGAAGGGGAGGCAGTCACTCAACTGTTCGAGACAGGGACACAGAACAGGAGGGAGTCATTCAACTGCATGAGACTGGGACACAGGAACAGAAGACAGGCACTCAAATGCTCGAGACTGGGACACAGGAACAGGAGGCCGGTACTCAACTGCTCAAGACTGGGACACAGGAACAGGAGGCAGTCATTCAACTTTTCGATACTGGGACACAGGAACAGGAGGCAGTCATTCAATTGCACGAGACTGGGACACAGAAACAGGAAGGTACTACTCAAGTGCTAGAAACTGGGACACAGGGACAGGAGGGAGTCATTCAACTGCTCGAGACTGGGACACAGGAGCAGGAGGCAGTCATTCAACTGTTCGAGACAGGGACACAGGAACAGGAGGGGGTCATTCTACTGCTCGAGACTGGGACACAGGAACAGGAGGCAGTCACTCAAATGCTCTAGACTGGGACACAGGAACAGGAGGCAGTCATTCAACTGCTCGAGACTGGGACACAGGAACAGGAGGCAGTCATTCAACTGTTCGAGACTGGGACACAGGAACAGGAGGGAGTCATTCTACGGCTCGAAACTAGGGCCCCAGAAACAGGAGGGCGTCACTCAACTGCTCGAGACTGCGACACAGGAACAGGAGGCAGGCACTCAAATGCTCGAGACTGGGACACAGGAACAGGAGGCAGTCATTCAAAAGCATGAGAATCGGACAAAGAAACAGGAGAGCGTTACTCAACTGCTCAAGACTGGGACACAGGAACAGGAGGCAGTCATTCAACTGCTCGAGTCTGGGACACAGGAACAAGAGGCAGTCACTTAACTGCTCGACACTGGGACACAGGAACAGGAGGCAGTCACTCAACTGCTCGAGACTGGGACAGAGGAACAGGAGGCAGTCATTCAACTGCTCGAGACTGGGACACAGGAACAGGAGGCAGTCACTCAACTGCTCGAGACTGGGACACAGGAACAGGAGGCAGTCACTCAACTGCTCGAAACTGGGACACAGGTACAGGTGACAGTCAATCAACTGCTCGAGAATGGGACACAGGAACAGGAGTCAGTCATTCAACTGCCCGAGTCTGGGTCAAAGGAACAGGAGGCAGTCACTCAACTGCTCGAGACAGGGACACAGGAACAGGAGGCATCACTCAACTGCTCGAGACTGGGACACAGGAACAGGATGCATCACTCAACTGCTCGAGAATGGGAGACAGTAACAGGAGGCAGTCATTCATCTTCTCGAGTCTGGGACAAAGGAACAGGAGGCAGTCACTCAACTGCTCGACACTGGGACACAGGAACAGGGGGCAGTCACACAACTGCTCGAGACTGGAACACTGGAACAGAAGGCAGGCACTCAACTGCTCGAGACTGGGACACAGGAACAGAAGGCAGTCATTCAACCGCTGGAGACTGGGAAGCAGGAACAGGAGGCATCACTAAATTGCTCGAGACTGGGACACAGGAACCGGAGGCAGTCATTCAATTGCTCGAGTCTGTGTCAAAGGAACAGGAGGGCGTTACTCAACTGCTCAAGACTGGGACACAGGAAAAGGAGGCATCACTCAATTGATCGAGACTGGGACACAGGAACAGGAGGGCGTTACTCAACTGCTCGAGACTGGGTCACAGGAAGAGGAGAGTGTCATTCAAACGCACCAGACTGGGACACAGAAACAGGAGGGCGTCACTCAACTGCTCGAGACTGCGACACCGGAACAGGAGGCAGTCATTCAACTGCTCGAGTCTGGGACACAGGAACAGGAGGCAGTCACTCAACTGCTCGAGACTGGGACACAGGAACAGGAGGCAGTCACTCAACTGCTCGAGACTGGGACACAGGGACAGAAGGCAGGCACTCAACTTCTCGAGACTGGGACACAGGAACAGGAGGGCGTTACTCAACTGCTCAAGACTGGGACAGAGAAACAGGAGGGTGTGACTCAACTGCTCGAGACTGGGACACATGAAAAGGCGGCAGTCACTCAATTGCTCGGGACTGGGACTGAGGAACAGGAGGCAGTCACTCACCTGCTCGAGACTGGGTCACAGAAACAAGAGGCATCACTCAACTGCTCGAGACTGGGACACAGGAACAGGAGGCATCACTCAACTGCTCGAGACTGGGACACAGGAATAGGAGGCAGTCCTTCAACTGCTCGGGAGTGGGACACAGAAACTGGAGGGCGTTACTCATCTGCTCAAGACTGGGACACAACAATAGGAGGCAGTCATTCGACTGCTCAAGACTGGGACACAGGAACAGGAGGCAGTCACTCAACTGCTCGAGACTGGGACACAGGAACAGGAGGCAGTCACTCAACGTCTCGAGACTGGGACACAGGAACAGGAGGGCGTTACTCAACTTCTCAAGACTGGGACAGACGAACAGGAGGGTGTGACTCAACTGCTCAAGACTGGGACACAGAAACAGGAGGGCGTTACTCAACTGCTCGAGACTGGGACACAGGAACAAGAGGCAGTCAGTCAAATGCTCGAGTCTGGGTCACAGGAACAGGAGGCAGTCACTCGACTGCTCGAGACTGGGACACAGAAACAGCAGGGTGTTACTCAACTGCATGAGACTGGGACACAGGAACAGGAGGCATCACACAATTGATCGAGACTGGGACACAGGGACAGGACGCAGTCACTCAACTGGTCGAAACTGGGGCACAGGAACAGGAGGCAGTCATTCAATTGCTCGAGACTGGGACACAGGGACAGGAGGGAGTCATTCAACTGCATGAGACTGGGACACAGGAACAGAAGCCAGGCATTCAACTGCTCGAGACTGGGACACAGGAACAGGAGGCAGTCATTCAACTGCTCGAGTCTGGGACACATGAACAGGAGGCAGTCACTCAACTGCTGGAGACTGGGACCCAGGGACAGAAGGCAGGCACTCAACTTCTCGAGACTGGGACACAGGAACAGGAGGGCGTTACTCAACTGCTCAAGACTGGGACAGACGAACAGGAGTGTGTGACTCAACTGCTCAAGACTGGGACACAGAAACAGTAGGGCGTTACTCAACTGCTCGAGACTGGGACACAGGGACAGGAGGCAGTCACTGAACTGCTCGTAACTGGGACACAGGAACAAGAGGCAGTCACTCAAATGCTCGAGTCTGGGTCACAGGAACAGGAGGCAGTCACTCAACAGCTCGAGACTGGGACACAGAAACAGCAGGGTGTTACTCAACTGCATGAGACTGGGACACAGGAACAGGAGGCATCACACAATTGATCGAGACTGGGACACAGGGACAGGACGCAGTCACTCAACTGCTCGAAACTGGGGCACAGGAACAGGAGGCATCACTCAATTGCTCGAGACTGGGACACAGGGACAGGAGGCAGTCATTCAACTGCATGAGGCTGGGACACAGGAACAGAAGCCAGGCACTCAACTGCTCGAGACTAGGACACAGGAACAGGATGCAGACATTCAACTTTTCGATACTGGGACACAGGAACAGGAGGCAGTCATTCAATTGCACGAGACTGGGACACAGAAACAGGAAGGTACTACTCAAGTGCTCGAAACTGGGAAACACGGACAGGAGGGAGTCATTCAACTGCTCGAAACTGGGACACAGGAACAGGAGGCAGTCACTCAAATGCTCTAGACTGGGACACAGGAACAGGAGGCAGTCATTCAACTGTTCGAGACAGGGACACAGGAACAGGAGGGAGTCATTCTACTGCACGAGAATGGGTCACAGGAACAGGAGGCAGTCACTCAACTGCTCGAAACTGGGACACAGGAACAGGAGGCAGGCACTCAAATGCTCAAGACTGGGACACAGGAACAGGAGGCAGTCATTCAACTGCATGAGACTGGGACAAAGAAACAGGAGAGCATTACTCAACTGCTCAAGATTGGGACACAGGAACAGAAGGCAGGCACTCAACTGCTCGAGATTGGGACACAGGAAAAGAAGGCAGTCATTCATCCGCTCGAGACTGGGAAACAGGAACAGGAGGCATCACTCAATTGCTCGAGACTGGGACACAGGAACAGGAGGCAGTCATTCGACAGCTCGAGAACGGGACACAGGAACAGGAGGCAGTCATTCAACTGCTCGAGTCTGGGTCAAAGGAACAGGATGCAGGCACTCAACTGCTCGAGACTGGGACACAGGAACAGGAGGCAATCACTCAACTGCTCATGACTGGGACAGAGGAACAGGAGGCTGTCACTCGACTGCTCGAGACTGGGACACAGAAACAGGAGGGTGTTACTCAACTGCTCGAGGCTGGGACACAGGAACAGGAGGCATCACTCAACTGCACGAGACAAGGACACATGAACAGGAGGCAGCTATTCAACTGTTCGAGACAGGGACACAGGAACAGGAGGCAGTCATTCAACTGCCCCGAGACTGGGACACAGGAACAGAAGGCAGTCACTCAACTGTTTGAGACAGGGACACATTGACAGGAGGCAGTCACTCAACTGCTCGAGAGTGGGACACAGGAACAGGAGGGCGTTACTCAGCTGCACGAGACTGGGACACAGAAACAGGAGGGCGTTACTCAACGGCTCGAGACTGGGACACAGGAACAGGAGGGTGTTACTCAACTGCATGAGACTGGGACAAAGCAACAGAAGGCAGGCACTCAACTGCTCGAGACTGGGAGACAGGGACAGGAGGCAGTCACTCAACAGCTCGAAACTGGGACACAGGAACAGGACGGTGTTACTCAACTGCATGAGACTGGGACAAAGGAACAGAAGGCAGTCACTCGACTGCTCGAGACTGGGACACAGAAACAGGAGGGTGTTACTCAACTGCTCGAGGCTGGGACACAGGAACAGGAGGGAGTCATTCAACTGCATGAGACTGGGACAACAGGAACAGAAGACAGGCACTCAAATGCTCGAGACTGGGACACAGGAACAGGAGGCCGGTACTCAACTGCTCAAGACTGGGACACAGGAACAGGAGGCAGTCATTCAACTTTTCGATACTGGGACACAGGAACAGGAGGCAGTCATTCAATTGCACGAGACTCGGACACAGAAACAGGAAGGTACTACTCAAGTGCTCGAAACTGGGACACAGGGACAGGAGGGAGTCATTCAACTGCTCGAGACTGGGACACAGGAACAGGAGGCAGTCACACAAATGCTCTAGACTGGACACAGGAACAGGAGGCAGTCATTCAACTGCTCGAGACTGGGAAACAGGAACAGGAGGCAGTCATTCAACTGTTCGAGACAGGGACACAGGAACAGGAGGGAGTCATTCTACGGCTCGAAAGTAGGGCCCCAGAAACAGGAGGGCGTCACTCAACTGCTCGAGACTGCGACACAGGAACAGGAGGCAGGCACTCAAATGCTCGAGACTGGGACACAGGAACAGGAGGCAGTCATTCAAAAGCATGAGACTCGGACAAAGAAACCGGAGAGCGTTACTCAACTGCTCAAGACTGGGACACAGGAACAGAAGGCAGGCACTCAACTGCTCGAGACTGGGACACAGGAACAGGAGGCAGTCATTCAACTGATCGAGACTGGGACACAGGAACAGGAGATAGTCACTCAACTGCTCGAAACTGGGACACAGAAATATGAGGCAGTCACTCAACTGCTCGAGACTGGGACACAGGAAGAGGAGAGTGTCATTCAAACGCACGAGACTGGGAGACAAAACAGGAGGGCGTCACTCAACTGCTCGAGACTGCGACACAGGAACAGGAGGCAGTCATTCAACTGCTCGAGTCTGGGACACAGGAACAAGAGGCAGTCACTCAACTGCTCGACACTGGGACACAGGAACAGGAGGCAGTCATTCAACTGCTCGAGACGGGGACACAGGAACCGGAGGCATTCACTCAACTGCTCGAGACTGGGACAAAGGAACAGGAGGCAGTCACTCAACTGCTCGAAACTGGAACACAGGAACAGGAGACAGTCACTCAACTGCTCGAGACTGGAACACAGGAACAGAAGGCAGGCACTCAACTGCTCGAGATTGGGACACAGGAACAGGAGGCATCACTCAATTGCTCGAGACTGGGACACAGGAACAGGAGGCAGTCATTGGACTGCTCGAGAATGGGACACAGGAACAGGAGGCAGTCATTCAACCTCTCGAGTCTGGGTCAAAGGAACAGAAGGCAGTCACTCAACTGCTCGAGACAGCGACACAGGAACAGGAGGCATCACTCAACTGCTCGAGACTGGGACACAGGAACAGGAGGCATCACTCAACTGCTCGACACTGGGACACAGGAACAGGAGGGAGTCATTCTACTGCTCGAGACTGGGACACAGGAGCAGGAGGCAGTCATTCAACTGTTCGAGACAGGGACACAGGAACAGGAGGGAGTCATTCTACTGCTCGAGACTGGGACACAGGAACAGGAGGCAGTCACTCAAATGCTCTAGACTGGGACACAGGAACAGGAGGCAGTCATTCAACTGCTCGAGACTGGGACACAGGAACAGGAGGCAGTCATTCAACTGTTCGAGAGTGGGACACAGGAACAGGAGGGAGTCATTCTACGGCTCGAAACTAGGGCCCCAGAAACAGGAGGGCGTCACTCAACTGCTCGAGACTGCGACACAGGAACAGGAGGCAGGCACTCAAATGCTCGAGACTGGGACACAGGAACAGGAGGCAGTCATTCAAAAGCATGAGAATCGGACAAAGAAACAGGAGAGCGTTACTCAACTGCTCAAGACTGGGACACAGGAACAGGAGGCAGTCATTCAACTGCTCGAGTCTGGGACACAGGAACAAGAGGCAGTCACTTAACTGCTCGACACTGGGACACAGGAACAGGAGGCAGTCACTCAACTGCTCGAGACTGGGACAGAGGAACAGGAGGCAGTCATTCAACTGCTCGAGACTGGGACACAGGTACAGGTGACAGTCAATCAACTGCTCGAGAATGGGACACAGGAACAGGAGTCAGTCATTCAACTGCCCGAGTCTGGGTCAAAGGAACAGGAGGCAGTCACTCAACTGCTCGAGACAGGGACACAGGAACAGGAGGCATCACTCAACTGCTCGAGACTGGGACACAGGAACAGGAGGCATCACTCAACTGCTCGAGAATGGGAGACAGTAACAGGAGGCAGTCATTCATCTTCTCGAGTCTGGGACAAAGGAACAGGAGGCAGTCACTCAACTGCTCGACACTGGGACACAGGAACAGGGGGCAGTCACACAACTGCTCGAGACTGGAACACAGGAACAGAAGGCAGGCACTCAACTGCTCGAGACTGGGACACAGGAACAGAAGGCAGTCATTCAACCGCTGGAGACTGGGAAGCAGGAACAGGAGGCATCACTAAATTGCTCGAGACTGGGACACAGGAACCGGAGGCAGTCATTCAACTGCTCGAGTCTGTGTCAAAGGAACAGGAGGGCGTTACTCAACTGCTCAAGACTGGGACACAGGAAAAGGAGGCATCACTCAATTGATCGAGACTGGGACACAGGAACAGGAGGGCGTTACTCAACTGCTCGAGACTGGGTCACAGGAAGAGGAGAGTGTCATTCAAACGCACCAGACTGGGAGACAGAAACAGGAGGGCGTCACTCAACTGCTCGAGACTGCGACACCGGAACAGGAGGCAGTCATTCAACTGCTCGAGTCTGGGACACAGGAACAGGAGGCAGTCACTCAACTGCTCGAGACTGGGACACAGGAACAGGAGGCAGTCACTCAACTGCTCGAGACTGGGACACAGGGACAGAAGGCAGGCACTCAACTTCTCGAGACTGGGACACAGGAACAGGAGGGCGTTACTCAACTGCTCAAGACTGGGACAGAGAAACAGGAGGGTGTGACTCAACTGCTCGAGACTGGGACACATGAAAAGGCGGCAGTCACTCAATTGCTCGGGACTGGGACTGAGGAACAGGAGGCAGTCACTCACCTGCTCGAGACTGGGTCACAGAAACAAGAGGCATCACTCAACTGCTCGAGACTGGGACACAGGAACAGGAGGCATCACTCAACTGCTCGAGACTGGGACACAGGAATAGGAGGCAGTCCTTCAACTGCTCGGGAGTGGGACACAGAAACTGGAGGGCGTTACTCATCTGCTCAAGACTGGGACACAACAATAGGAGGCAGTCATTCGACTGCTCAAGACTGGGACACAGGAACAGGAGGCAGTCACTCAACTGCTCGAGACTGGGACACAGGAACAGGAGGCAGTCACTCAACGTCTCGAGACTGGGACACAGGAACAGGAGGGCGTTACTCAACTTCTCAAGACTGGGACAGACGAACAGGAGGGTGTGACTCAACTGCTCAAGACTGGGACACAGAAACAGGAGGGCGTTACTCAACTGCTCGAGACTGGGACACAGGAACAAGAGGCAGTCAGTCAAATGCTCGAGTCTGGGTCACAGGAACAGGAGGCAGTCACTCGACTGCTCGAGACTGGGACACAGAAACAGCAGGGTGTTACTCAACTGCATGAGACTGGGACACAGGAACAGGAGGCATCACACAATTGATCGAGACTGGGACACAGGGACAGGACGCAGTCACTCAACTGGTCGAAACTGGGGCACAGGAACAGGAGGCAGTCATTCAATTGCTCGAGACTGGGACACAGGGACAGGAGGGAGTCATTCAACTGCATGAGACTGGGACACAGGAACAGAAGCCAGGCACTCAACTGCTCGAGACTGGGACACAGGAACAGGAGGCAGTCATTCAACTGCTCGAGTCTGGGACACATGAACAGGAGGCAGTCACTCAACTGCTCGACACTGGGACACAGGAACAGGGGGCAGTCACACAACTGCTCGAGACTGGAACACAGGAACAGAAGGCAGGCACTCAACTGCTCGAGACTGGGACACAGGAACAGAAGGCAGTCATTCAACCGCTGGAGACTGGGAAGCAGGAACAGGAGGCATCACTAAATTGCTCGAGACTGGGACACAGGAACCGGAGGCAGTCATTCAACTGCTCGAGTCTGTGTCAAAGGAACAGGAGGGCGTTACTCAACTGCTCAAGACTGGGACACAGGAAAAGGAGGCATCACTCAATTGATCGAGACTGGGACACAGGAACAGGAGGGCGTTACTCAACTGCTCGAGACTGGGTCACAGGAAGAGGAGAGTGTCATTCAAACGCACCAGACTGGGACACAGAAACAGGAGGGCGTCACTCAACTGCTCGAGACTGCGACACCGGAACAGGAGGCAGTCATTCAACTGCTCGAGTCTGGGACACAGGAACAGGAGGCAGTCACTCAACTGCTCGAGACTGGGACACAGGAACAGGAGGCAGTCACTCAACTGCTCGAGACTGGGACACAGGGACAGAAGGCAGGCACTCAACTTCTCGAGACTGGGACACAGGAACAGGAGGGCGTTACTCAACTGCTCAAGACTGGGACAGAGAAACAGGAGGGTGTGACTCAACTGCTCGAGACTGGGACACATGAAAAGGCGGCAGTCACTCAATTGCTCGGGACTGGGACTGAGGAACAGGAGGCAGTCACTCAACTGCTCGAGACTGGGACACAGGGACAGAAGGCAGGCACTCAACTTCTCGAGACTGGGACACAGAAACAAGAGGCATCACTCAACTGCTCGAGACTGGGACACAGGAACAGGAGGCATCACTCAACTGCTCGAGACTGGGACACAGGAATAGGAGGCAGTCCTTCAACTGCTCGGGAGTGGGACACAGAAACTGGAGGGCGTTACTCATCTGCTCAAGACTGGGACACAACAATAGGAGGCAGTCATTCGACTGCTCAAGACTGGGACACAGGAACAGGAGGCAGTCACTCAACTGCTCGAGACTGGGACACAGGAACAGGAGGCAGTCACTCAACGTCTCGAGACTGGGACACAGGAACAGGAGGGCGTTACTCAACTTCTCAAGACTGGGACAGACGAACAGGAGGGTGTGACTCAACTGCTCAAGACTGGGACACAGAAACAGGAGGGCGTTACTCAACTGCTCGAGACTGGGACACAGGAACAAGAGGCAGTCAGTCAAATGCTCGAGTCTGGGTCACAGGAACAGGAGGCAGTCACTCGACTGCTCGAGACTGGGACACAGAAACAGCAGGGTGTTACTCAACTGCATGAGACTGGGACACAGGAACAGGAGGCATCACACAATTGATCGAGACTGGGACACAGGGACAGGACGCAGTCACTCAACTGGTCGAAACTGGGGCACAGGAACAGGAGGCAGTCATTCAATTGCTCGAGACTGGGACACAGGGACAGGAGGGAGTCATTCAACTGCATGAGACTGGGACACAGGAACAGAAGCCAGGCACTCAACTGCTCGAGACTGGGACACAGGAACAGGAGGCAGTCATTCAACTGCTCGAGTCTGGGACACATGAACAGGAGGCAGTCACTCAACTGCTGGAGACTGGGACCCAGGGACAGAAGGCAGGCACTCAACTTCTCGAGACTGGGACACAGGAACAGGAGGGCGTTACTCAACTGCTCAAGACTGGGACAGACGAACAGGAGTGTGTGACTCAACTGCTCAAGACTGGGACACAGAAACAGTAGGGCGTTACTCAACTGCTCGAGACTGGGACACAGGGACAGGAGGCAGTCACTGAACTGCTCGTAACTGGGACACAGGAACAAGAGGCAGTCACTCAAATGCTCGAGTCTGGGTCACAGGAACAGGAGGCAGTCACTCAACAGCTCGAGACTGGGACACAGAAACAGCAGGGTGTTACTCAACTGCATGAGACTGGGACACAGGAACAGGAGGCATCACACAATTGATCGAGACTGGGACACAGGGACAGGACGCAGTCACTCAACTGCTCGAAACTGGGGCACAGGAACAGGAGGCATCACTCAATTGCTCGAGACTGGGACACAGGGACAGGAGGGAGTCATTCAACTGCATGAGGCTGGGACACAGGAACAGAAGCCAGGCACTCAACTGCTCGAGACTAGGACACAGGAACAGGAGGCAGACATTCAACTTTTCGATACTGGGACACAGGAACAGGAGGCAGTCATTCAATTGCACGAGACTGGGACACAGAAACAGGAAGGTACTACTCAAGTGCTCGAAACTGGGAAACACGGACAGGAGGGAGTCATTCAACTGCTCGAAACTGGGACACAGGAACAGGAGGCAGTCACTCAAATGCTCTAGACTGGGACACAGGAACAGGAGGCAGTCATTCAACTGCTCGAGACTGGGACACAGGAACAGGAGGCAGTCATTCAACTGTTCGAGACAGGGACACAGGAACAGGAGGGAGTCATTCTACTGCACGAGAATGGGACACAGGAACAGGAGGCAGTCACTCAACTGCTCGAAACTGGGACACAGGAACAGGAGGCAGGCACTCAAATGCTCAAGACTGGGACACAGGAACAGGAGGCAGTCATTCAACTGCATGAGACTGGGACAAAGAAACAGGAGAGCGTTACTCAACTGCTCAAGATTGGGACACAGGAACAGAAGGCAGGCACTCAACTGCTCGAGATTGGGACACAGGAAAAGAAGGCAGTCATTCATCCGCTCGAGACTGGGAAACAGGAACAGGAGGCATCACTCAATTGCTCGAGACTGGGACACAGGAACAGGAGGCAGTCATTCGACAGCTCGAGAACGGGACACAGGAACAGGAGGCAGTCATTCAACTGCTCGAGTCTGGGTCAAAGGAACAGGATGCAGGCACTCAACTGCTCTAGACTGGGACACAGGAACAGGAGGCAATCACTCAACTGCTCATGACTGGGACAGAGGAACAGGAGGCTGTCACTCGACTGCTCGAGACTGGGACACAGAAACAGGAGGGTGTTACTCAACTGCTCGAGGCTGGGACACAGGAACAGGAGGCATCACTCAACTGCACGAGACAAGGACACATGAACAGGAGGCAGCTATTCAACTGTTCGAGACAGGGACACAGGAACAGGAGGCAGTCATTCAACTGCCCCGAGACTGGGACACAGGAACAGAAGGCAGTCACTCAACTGTTTGAGACAGGGACACATTGACAGGAGGCAGTCACTCAACTGCTCGAGAGTGGGACACAGGAACAGGAGGGCGTTACTCAGCTGCACGAGACTGGGACACAGAAACAGGAGGGCGTTACTCAACGGCTCGAGACTGGGACACAGGAACAGGAGGGTGTTACTCAACTGCATGAGACTGGGACAAAGCAACAGAAGGCAGGCACTCAACTGCTCGAGACTGGGAGACAGGGACAGGAGGCAGTCACTCAACAGCTCGAAACTGGGACACAGGAACAGGACGGTGTTACTCAACTGCATGAGACTGGGACAAAGGAACAGAAGGCAGTCACTCGACTGCTCGAGACTGGGACACAGAAACAGGAGGGTGTTACTCAACTGCTCGAGGCTGGGACACAGGAACAGGAGGGAGTCATTCAACTGCATGAGACTGGGACAACAGGAACAGAAGACAGGCACTCAAATGCTCGAGACTGGGACACAGGAACAGGAGGCCGGTACTCAACTGCTCAAGACTGGGACACAGGAACAGGAGGCAGTCATTCAACTTTTCGATACTGGGACACAGGAACAGGAGGCAGTCATTCAATTGCACGAGACTCGGACACAGAAACAGGAAGGTACTACTCAAGTGCTCGAAACTGGGACACAGGGACAGGAGGGAGTCATTCAACTGCTCGAGACTGGGACACAGGAACAGGAGGCAGTCACACAAATGCTCTAGACTGGACACAGGAACAGGAGGCAGTCATTCAACTGCTCGAGACTGGGAAACAGGAACAGGAGGCAGTCATTCAACTGTTCGAGACAGGGACACAGGAACAGGAGGGATTCATTCTACGGCTCGAAAGTAGGGCCCCAGAAACAGGAGGGCGTCACTCAACTGCTCGAGACTGCGACACAGGAACAGGAGGCAGGCACTCAAATGCTCGAGACTGGGACACAGGAACAGGAGGCAGTCATTCAAAAGCATGAGACTCGGACAAAGAAACCGGAGAGCGTTACTCAACTGCTCAAGACTGGGACACAGGAACAGAAGGCAGGCACTCAACTGCTCGAGACTGGGACACAGGAACAGGAGGCAGTCATTCAACTGATCGAGACTGGGACACAGGAACAGGAGAGAGTCACTCAACTGCTCGAAACTGGGACACAGAAATATGAGGCAGTCACTCAACTGCTCGAGACTGGGACACAGGAAGAGGAGAGTGTCATTCAAATGCACGAGACTGGGAGACAAAACAGGAGGGCGTCACTCAACTGCTCGAGACTGCGACACAGGAACAGGAGGCAGTCATTCAACTGCTCGAGTCTGGGACACAGGAACAAGAGGCAGTCACTCAACTGCTCGACACTGGGACACAGGAACAGGAGGCAGTCATTCAACTGCTCGAGACGGGGACACAGGAACCGGAGGCATTCACTCAACTGCTCGAGACTGGGACAAAGGAACAGGAGGCAGTCACTCAACTGCTCGAAACTGGAACACAGGAACAGGAGACAGTCACTCAACTGCTCGAGACTGGAACACAGGAACAGAAGGCAGGCACTCAACTGCTCGAGATTGGGACACAGGAACAGGAGGCATCACTCAATTGCTCGAGACTGGGACACAGGAACAGGAGGCAGTCATTGGACTGCTCGAGAATGGGACACAGGAACAGGAGGCAGTCATTCAACCTCTCGAGTCTGGGTCAAAGGAACAGAAGGCAGTCACTCAACTGCTCGAGACAGCGACACAGGAACAGGAGGCATCACTCAACTGCTCGAGACTGGGACACAGGAACAGGAGGCATCACTCAACTGCTCGACACTGGGACACAGGAACAGGAGGCAGTCACTCAACTGCTCGAGACTGGAACACAGGAACAGAAGGCAGGCACTCAACTGCTCGAGACTGGGACACAGGAACAGAAGGCAGTCATTCAACCGCTGGAGACTGGGAAGCAGGAACATGAGGCATCACTAAAATGCTCGAGACTGGGACACAGGAAAAGGAGGCATCACTCAATTGATCGAGACTGGGACACAGGAACAGGAGGGCGTTACTCAACTGCTCAAGACTGGGTCACAGGAACAGGAGGCAGTCATTCAACTCTTCGAGACGGGGACAGTGGAACAGGAGGCAGTCACTCAACTGCTCAAGTCTGGGACACAGGAACAGGAGCCAGTCACTCAACTGCTCGAGACTGGGACACAGGAACAGGAGGCAGTCACTCAACTGCTCGAGACTGGGACACACGAACAGGAGGCAGTCACTCAACTGCTCGAAACTGGGACACAGGAACGGGAGGCAGTCACTCAACTGCTCGAGACTGGGTCACAGGAAGAGGAGAGTGTCATTCAAACGCTCGAGACTGGGACACAGAAACAGGAGGACGTCACTCAACTGCTCGAGACTGCGACACCGGAACAGGAGGCAGTCATTCAACTGCTCGAGTCTGGGACACAGAAACAGGAGGCAGTCACTCAACTGCTCGACACTGGGACACAGGAACAGGAGGCATCACTCAACTGCTCGAGACTGGGACACAGGGACAGAAGGCAGGCACTCAACTTCTCGAGACTGGGCTACAGGAACAGGAGGGCGTTACTCAACTGCTCAAGACTGGGACAGAGAAACAGGAGGGTGTGACTCAACTGCTCGAGACTGCGACACAGGAACAGGAGGCAGTCACTCAACTGCTCGAGACTGGGATAGAGGAACAGGAGGCAGTCACTCACCTGCTCGAGACTGGGTCACAGAAACAAGAGGCATCACTCAATTGCTCGAGACTGGGACACAAGAACAGGAGGCAATCACTCAACTGCTCATGACTGGGACAGAGGAACAGGAGGCTGTCACTCGTCTGCTCGAGACTGGGACACAGAAACAGGAGGATGTTACTCAACTGCTCGAGGCTGGGACACAGGAACAGGAGGCAGTCACTCAACTGCACGAGACAGGGACACATGAACAGGAGGCAGCTATTCAACTGTTCGAGACATGGACACAGGAACAGGAGGCAGTCATTCAACTGCCCCGAGACTGGGACACAGGAACAGAAGGCAGTCACTCAACTGTTCGAGACAGGGACACAGGGACAGGAGGCAGTCACTCAACTGCTCGAGAGTGGGACACAGGAACAGGAGGGTGTTACTCAGCTGCACGAGACTGGGACACAGAAACAGGAGGGCGTTACTCAACGGCTCGAGACTGGGACACAGGAACAGGAGGGTGTTACTCAACTGCATGAGACTGGGACAAAGGAACAGAAGGCAGTCACTCGACTGCTCGAGACTGGGACACAGAAACAGGAGGGTGTTACTCAACTGCTCGAGGCTGGGACACAGGAACAGGAGGGAGTCATTCAACTGCTCGAGACTGGGAAACAGGAACAGGAGGCAGTCATTCAACTGTTCGAGACAGGGACACAGGAACAGGAGGGAGTCATTCTACGGCTCGAAACTAGGGCCCCAGAAACAGGAGGGCGTCACTCAACTGCTCGAGACTGCGACACAGGAACACGAGGCAGGCACTCAAATGCTCGAGACTGGGACACAGGAACAGGAGGCAGTCATTCAAAAGCATGAGACTCGGACAAAGAAACCGGAGAGCGTTACTCAACTGCTCAAGACTGGGACACAGGAACAGAAGGCAGGCACTCAACTGCTCGAGACTGGGACACAGGAACAGGAGGCAGTCATTCAACTGATCGAGACTGGGACACAGGAACAGGAGAGAGTCACTCAACTGCTCGAAACTGGGACACAGAAATATGAGGCAGTCACTCAACTGCTCGAGACTGGGACACAGGAAGAGGAGAGTGTCATTCAAACGCACGAGACTGGGAGACAGAAACAGGAGGGCGTCACTCAACTGCTCGAGACTGCGACACAGGAACAGGAGGCAGTCATTCAATTGCTCGAGTCTGGGACACAGGAACAAGAGGCAGTCACTCAACTGCTCGACACTGGGACACAGGAACAGGAGGCAGTCACTCAACTGCTCGAGACTGGGACAGAGGAACAGGAGGCAGTCATTCAACTGCTCGAGACTGGGACACAGGAACAGGAGGCATTCACTCAACTGCTCGAGACTGGGACACAGGAACAGGAGGCAGTCACTCAACTGCTCGAAACTGGAACACAGGAACAGGAGACAGTCACTCAACTGCTCGAGACTGGAACACAGGAACAGAAGGCAGGCACTCAACTGCTCGAGATTGGGACACAGGAACAGAAGGCAGTCATTCAACCGCTCGAGACTGGGAAACAGGAACAGGAGGCATCACTCAATTGCTCGAGACTGGGACACAGGAACAGGAGGCAGTCATTCGACTGCTCGAGAATGGGACACAGGAACAGGAGGCAGTCATTCAACTGCTCGAGTCTGGGTCAAAGGAACAGGAGGCAGTCACTCAACTACTCGAGACAGGGACACAGGAACAGGAGGCATCACTCAACTGCTCGAGACTGGGACACAGGAACAGGAGGCATAACTCAACTGCTCGACACTGGGACACAGGAACAGGAGGCAGTCACTCAACTGCTCGAGACTGGAACACAGGAACAGAAGGCAGGCACTCAACTGCTCGAGACTGGGACACAGGAACAGAAGGCAGTCATTCAACCGCTGGAGACTGGGAAGCAGGAACATGAGGCATCACTAAATTGCTCGAGACTGGGACACAGGAAAAGGAGGCATCACTCAATTGATCGAGACTGGGACACAGGAACAGGAGGGCGTTACTCAACTGCTCAAGACTGGGTCACAGGAACAGGAGGCAGTCATTCAACTCTTCGAGACAGGGACAGTGGAACAGGAGGCAGTCACTCAACTGCTCAAGTCTGGGACACGGGAACAGGAGGCAGTCACTCAACTGCTCGTGACTGGGACACAGGAACAGGAGGCAGTCACTCAACTGCTCGAGACTGGGACACACGAACAGGAGGCAGTCACTCAACTGCTCGAAACTGGGACACAGGAACGGGAGGCAGTCACTCAACTGCTCGAGACTGGGTCACAGGAAGAGGAGAGTGTCATTCAAACGCACGAGACTGGGACACAGAAACAGGAGGGCGTCACTCAACTGCTCGAGACTGCGACACCGGAACAGCAGGCAGTCATTCAACTGCTCGAGTCTGGGACACAGAAACAGGATGCAGTCACTCAACTGCTCGACACTGGGACACAGGAACAGGAGGCAGTCACTCAACTGCTCGAGACTGGGACACAGGGACAAAAGGCAGGCACTCAACTTCTCGAGACTGGGATACAGGAACAGGAGGGCGTTACTCAACTGCTCAAGACTGGGACAGAGAAACAGGAGGGTGTAACTCAACTGCTCGAGACTGCGACACAGGAACAGGAGGCAGTCACTCAACTGCTCGAGACTGGGAGAGAGGAACAGGAGGCAGTCACTCACCTGCTCGAGACTGGGTCACAGAAACAAGAGGCATCACTCAATTGCTCGAGACTGGGACACAAGAACAGGAGGCATCACTCAACTGCTTGAGACTGGGACACAGGAATAGGAGGCAGTCCTTCAACTGTTCGGGAGTGGGACACAGAAACTGGAGGGCGTTACTCATCTGCTCAAGACTGGGACACAGGAACAGGAGGCAGTCACTCAACTGCTCGAGACTGGGACACAGGAACAGGAGGCAGTCATTCAACTGCTCGAGTCTGGGTCAAAGGAACAGGATGCAGGCACTCAACTGCTCGAGACTGGGACACAGGAACAGGAGGCAATCACTCAACTGCTCATGACTGGGAGAGAGAAACAGGAGGCTGTTACTCGACTGCTCGAGACTGGGACACAGAAACAGGAGGGTGTTACTCAACTGCTCGAGGCTGGGACACAGGAACAGGAGGCAGTCACTCAACTGCACGAGACAGGGACACATGAACAGGAGGCAGCTATTCAACTGTTCGAGACAGGGACACAGGAACAGGAGGCAGTCATTCAACTGCACCGAGACTGGGACACAGGAACAGAAGGCAGTCACTCAACTGTTCGAGACTGGGACACAGAGACAGGAGGCAGTCACTCAACTGCTCGAGAGTGGGACACAGGAACAGGAGGGCGTTACTCAGCTGCACGAGACTGGGACACAGAAACAGGAGGGCGTTACTCAACGGCTCGAGACTGGGACACAGGAACAGGAGGGTGTTACTCAACTGCATGAGACTGGGACAAAGCAACAGAAGGCAGGCACTCAACTGCTCGAGACTGGGAGACAGGGACAGGAGGCAGTCACTCAACAGCTCGAAACTGGGACACAGGAACAGGACGGTGTTACTCAACTGCATGAGACTGGGACAAAGGAACAGAAGGCAGTCACTCGACTGCTCGAGACTGGGACACAGAAACAGGAGGGTGTTACTCAACTGCTCGAGGCTGGGACACAGGAACAGGAGGGAGTCATTCAACTGCATGAGACTGGGACACAGGAACAGAAGACAGGCACTCAAATGCTCGAGATTGGGACACAGGAACAGGAGGCCGGTACTCAACTGCTCAAGACTGGGACACAGGAACAGGAGGCAGTCATTCAACTTTTCGATACTGGGACACAGGAACAGGAGGCAGTCATTCAATTGCACAAGACTCGGACACAGAAACAGGAAGGTACTACTCAAGTGCTCGAAACTGGGACACAGGGACAGGAGGGAGTCATTCAACTGCTCGAGACTGGGACACAGGAACAGGAGGAAGTCACACAAATGCTCTAGACTGGACACAGGAACAGGAGGCAGTCATTCAACTGCTCGAGACTGGGAAACAGGAACAGGAGGCAGTCATTCAACTGTTCGAGACAGGGACACAGGAACAGGAGGGAGTCATTTTACGGCTCGAAAGTAGGGCCCCAGAAACAGGAGGGCGTCACTCAACTGCTCGAGACTGCGACACAGGAACAGGAGGCAGGCACTCAAATGCTCGAGACTGGGACACAGGAACAGGAGGCAGTCATTCAAAAGCATGAGACTCGGACAAAGAAACCGGAGAGCGTTACTCAACTGCTCAAGACTGGGACACAGGAACAGAAGGCAGGCACTCAACTGCTCGAGACTGGGACACAGGAACAGGAGGCAGTCATTCAACTGATCGAGACTGGGACACAGGAACAGGAGAGAGTCACTCAACTGCTCGAAACTGGGACACAGAAATATGAGGCATCACTCAATTGCTCGAGACTGGGACACAAGAACAGGAGGCAATCACTCAACTGCTCATGACTGGGACAGAGGAACAGGAGGCTGTCACTCGTCTGCTCGAGACTGGGACACAGAAACAGGAGGATGTTACTCAACTGCTCGAGGCTGGGACACAGGAACAGGAGGCAGTCACTCAACTGCACGAGACAGGGACACATGAACAGGAGGCAGCTATTCAACTGTTCGAGACATGGACACAGGAACAGGAGGCCCCGAGACTGGGACACAGGAACAGAAGGCAGTCACTCAACTGCTCGAGACTGGGACACAGGAACAGAAGGCAGTCATTCAACCGCTGGAGACTGGGAAGCAGGAACATGAGGCATCACTAAATTGCTCGAGACTGGGACACAGGAAAAGGAGGCATCACTCAATTGATCGAGACTGGGACACAGGAACAGGAGGGCGTTACTCAACTGCTCAAGACTGGGTCACAGGAACAGGAGGCAGTCATTCAACTCTTCGAGACAGGGACAGTGGAACAGGAGGCAGTCACTCAACTGCTCAAGTCTGGGACACAGGAACAGGAGGCAGTCTCTCAACTGCTCGAGACTGGGACACAGGAACAGGAGGCAGTCACTCAACTGCTCGAGACTGGGACACACGAACAGGAGGCAGTCACTCAACTGCTCGAAACTGGGACACAGGAACGGGAGGCAGTCACTCAACTGCTCGAGACTGGGTCACAGGAAGAGGAGAGTGTCATTCAAACGCACGAGACTGGGACACAGAAACAGGAGGGCGTCACTCAACTGCTCGAGACTGCGACACCGGAACAGGAGGCAGTCATTCAACTGCTCGAGTCTGGGACACAGAAACAGGAGGCAGTCACTCAACTGCTCGACACTGGGACACAGGAACAGGAGGCAGTCACTCAACTGCTCGAGACTGGGACACAGGGACAGAAGGCAGGCACTCAACTTCTCGAGACTGGGATACAGGAACAGGAGGGCGTTACTCAACTGCTCAAGACTGGGACAGAGAAACAGGAGGGTGTGTCTCAACTGCTCGAGACTGCGACACAGGAACAGGAGGCAGTCACTCAACTGCTCGAGACTGGGATAGAGGAACAGGAGGCAGTCACTCACCTGCTCGAGACTGGGTCACAGAAACAAGAGGCATCACTCAATTGCTCGAGACTGGGACACAAGAACAGGAGGCAATCACTCAACTGCTCATGACTGGGACAGAGGAACAGGAGGCTGTCACTCGACTGCTCGAGACTGGGACACAGAAACAGGAGGGTGTTACTCAACTGCTCGAGGCTGGGACACAGGAACAGGAGGCAGTCATTCAACTTTTCGATACTGGGACACAGGAACAGGAGGCAGTCATTCAATTGCACGAGACTCGGACACAGAAACAGGAAGGTACTACTCAAGTGCTCGAAACTGGGACACAGGGACAGGAGGGAGTCATTCAACTGCTCGAGACTGGGACACAGGAACAGGAGGCAGTCACACAAATGCTCTAGACTGGACACAGGAACAGGAGGCAGTCATTCAACTGCTCGAGACTGGGAAACAGGAACAGGAGGCAGTCATTCAACTGTTCGAGACTGGGAAGCAGGAACATGAGGCATCACTAAATTGCTCGAGACTGGGACACAGGAAAAGGAGGCATCACTCAATTGATCGAGACTGGGACACAGGAACAGGAGGGCGTTACTCAACTGCTCAAGACTGGGTCACAGGAACAGGAGGCAGTCATTCAACTCTTCGAGACAGGACAGTGGAACAGGAGGCAGTCACTCAACTGCTCAAGTCTGGGACACAGGAACAGGAGGCAGTCACTCAACTGCTCGAGACTGGGACACAGGAACAGGAGGCAGTCACTCAACTGCTCGAGACTGGGACACACGAACAGGAGGCAGTCACTCAACTGCTCGAAACTGGGACACAGGAACGGGAGGCAGTCACTCAACTGCTCGAGACTGGGTCACAGGAAGAGGAGAGTGTCATTCAAACGCACGAGACTGGGACACAGAAACAGGAGGGCGTCACTCAACTGCTCGAGACTGCGACACCGGAACAGGAGGCAGGCACTCAACTGCTCGAGACTGGGACACAGGGACAGAAGGCAGGCACTCAACTTCTCGAGACTGGGATACAGGAACAGGAGGGCGTTACTCAACTGCTCAAGACTGGGACAGAGAAACAGGAGGGTGTGACTCAACTGCTCGAGACTGCGACACAGGAACAGGAGGCAGTCACTCAACTGCTCGAGACTGGGATAGAGGAACAGGAGGCAGTCACTCACCTGCTCGAGACTGGGTTACAGAAACAAGAGGCATCACTCAATTGCTCGAGACTGGGACACAAGAACAGGAGGCATCACTCAACTGCTTGAGACTGGGACACAGGAATAGGAGGCAGTCCTTCAACTGCTCGGGAGTGGGACACAGAAACTGGAGGGCGTTACTCATCTGCTCAAGACTGGGACACAGGAACAGGAGGCAGTCATTCGACTGCTCAAGACTGGGACACAGGAACAGGAGGCATCACTCAACTGCTCGAGACTGGGACACAGGAACAGGAGGCAGTCACTCAACTGCTCGAGACTGGGTCAAAGGAACAGGATGCAGGCACTCAACTGCATGAGACTGGGACACAGGAACAGGAGGCAATCACTCAACTGCTCATGCCTGGGACAGAGGAACAGGAGGCTGTCACTCGACTGCTCGAGACTGGGACACAGAAACAGGAGGGTGTTACTCAACTGCTCGAGGCTGGGATACAGGAACAGGAGGCAGTCACTCAACTGCACGAGACAGGGACACATGAACAGGAGGCAGCTATTCAACTGTTCGAGATAGGGACACAGGAACAGGAGGCAGTCATTCAACTGCCCCGAGACTGGGACACAGGAACAGAAGGCAGTCACTCAACTGTTCGAGACAGGGACACAGGGACAGGAGGCAGTCACTCAACTGCTCGAGAGTGGGACACAGGAACAGGAGGGCGTTACTCAGCTGCACGAGACTGGGACACAGAAAGAGGAGGGCGTTACTCAACGGCTCGAGTCTGGGACACAGAAACAGGAGGGTGTTACTCAACTGCATGAGACTGGGACACAGAAACAGGAGGCAGTCACTCAACTGCACGAGACAGGGACACATGAACAGGAGGCAGCTATTCAACTGTTCGAGACATGGACACAGGAACAGGAGGCCCCGAGACTGGGACACAGGAACAGAAGGCAGTCACTCAACTGCTCGAGACTGGGACACAGGAACAGAAGGCAGTCATTCAACCGCTGGAGACTGGGAAGCAGGAACATGAGGCATCACTAAATTGCTCGAGACTGGGACACAGGAAAAGGAGGCATCACTCAATTGATCGAGACTGGGACACAGGAACAGGAGGGCGTTACTCAACTGCTCAAGACTGGGTCACAGGAACAGGAGGCAGTCATTCAACTCTTCGAGACAGGGACAGTGGAACAGGAGGCAGTCACTCAACTGCTCAAGTCTGGGACACAGGAACAGGAGGCAGTCACTCAACTGCTCGAGACTGGGACACAGGAACAGGAGGCAGTCACTCAACTGCTCGAGACTGGGACACACGAACAGGAGGCAGTCACTCAACTGCTCGAAACTGGGACACAGGAACGGGAGGCAGTCACTCAACTGCTCGAGACTGGGTCACAGGAAGAGGAGAGTGTCATTCAAACGCACGAGACTGGGACACAGAAACAGGAGGGCGTCACTCAACTGCTCGAGACTGCGACACCGGAACAGGAGGCAGTCATTCAACTGCTCGAGTCTGGGACACAGAAACAGGAGGCAGTCACTCAACTGCTCGACACTGGGACACAGGAACAGGAGGCAGTCACTCAACTGCTCGAGACTGGGACACAGGGACAGAAGGCAGGCACTCAACTTCTCGAGACTGGGATACAGGAACAGGAGGGCGTTACTCAACTGCTCAAGACTGGGACAGAGAAACAGGAGGGTGTGACTCAACTGCTCGAGACTGCGACACAGGAACAGGAGGCAGTCACTCAACTGCTCGAGACTGGGATAGAGGAACAGGAGGCAGTCACTCACCTGCTCGAGACTGGGTCACAGAAACAAGAGGCATCACTCAATTGCTCGAGACTGGGACACAAGAACAGGAGGCAATCACTCAACTGCTCATGACTGGGACAGAGGAACAGGAGGCTGTCACTCGACTGCTCGAGACTGGGACACAGAAACAGGAGGGTGTTACTCAACTGCTCGAGGCTGGGACACAGGAACAGGAGGCAGTCATTCAACTTTTCGATACTGGGACACAGGAACAGGAGGCAGTCATTCAATTGCACGAGACTCGGACACAGAAACAGGAAGGTACTACTCAAGTGCTCGAAACTGGGACACAGGGACAGGAGGGAGTCATTCAACTGCTCGAGACTGGGACACAGGAACAGGAGGCAGTCACACAAATGCTCTAGACTGGACACAGGAACAGGAGGCAGTCATTCAACTGCTCGAGACTGGGAAACAGGAACAGGAGGCAGTCATTCAACTGTTCGAGACTGGGAAGCAGGAACATGAGGCATCACTAAATTGCTCGAGACTGGGACACAGGAAAAGGAGGCATCACTCAATTGATCGAGACTGGGACACAGGAACAGGAGGGCGTTACTCAACTGCTCAAGACTGGGTCACAGGAACAGGAGGCAGTCATTCAACTCTTCGAGACAGGACAGTGGAACAGGAGGCAGTCACTCAACTGCTCAAGTCTGGGACACAGGAACAGGAGGCAGTCACTCAACTGCTCGAGACTGGGACACAGGAACAGGAGGCAGTCACTCAACTGCTCGAGACTGGGACACACGAACAGGAGGCAGTCACTCAACTGCTCGAAACTGGGACACAGGAACGGGAGGCAGTCACTCAACTGCTCGAGACTGGGTCACAGGAAGAGGAGAGTGTCATTCAAACGCACGAGACTGGGACACAGAAACAGGAGGGCGTCACTCAACTGCTCGAGACTGCGACACCGGAACAGGAGGCAGGCACTCAACTGCTCGAGACTGGGACACAGGGACAGAAGGCAGGCACTCAACTTCTCGAGACTGGGATACAGGAACAGGAGGGCGTTACTCAACTGCTCAAGACTGGGACAGAGAAACAGGAGGGTGTGACTCAACTGCTCGAGACTGCGACACAGGAACAGGAGGCAGTCACTCAACTGCTCGAGACTGGGATAGAGGAACAGGAGGCAGTCACTCACCTGCTCGAGACTGGGTTACAGAAACAAGAGGCATCACTCAATTGCTCGAGACTGGGACACAAGAACAGGAGGCATCACTCAACTGCTTGAGACTGGGACACAGGAATAGGAGGCAGTCCTTCAACTGCTCGGGAGTGGGACACAGAAACTGGAGGGCGTTACTCATCTGTTCAAGACTGGGACACAGGAACAGGAGGCAGTCATTCGACTGCTCAAGACTGGGACACAGGAACAGGAGGCATCACTCAACTGCTCGAGACTGGGACACAGGAACAGGAGGCAGTCACTCAACTGCTCGAGACTGGGTCAAAGGAACAGGATGCAGGCACTCAACTGCATGAGACTGGGACACAGGAACAGGAGGCAATCACTCAACTGCTCATGACTGGGACAGAGGAACAGGAGGCTGTCACTCGACTGCTCGAGACTGGGACACAGAAACAGGAGGGTGTTACTCAACTGCTCGAGGCTGGGATACAGGAACAGGAGGCAGTCACTCAACTGCACGAGACAGGGACACATGAACAGGAGGCAGCTATTCAACTGTTCGAGATAGGGACACAGGAACAGGAGGCAGTCATTCAACTGCCCCGAGACTGGGACACAGGAACAGAAGGCAGTCACTCAACTGTTCGAGACAGGGACACAGGGACAGGAGGCAGTCACTCAACTGCTCGAGAGTGGGACACAGGAACAGGAGGGCGTTACTCAGCTGCACGAGACTGGGACACAGAAAGAGGAGGGCGTTACTCAACGGCTCGAGTCTGGGACACAGAAACAGGAGGGTGTTACTCAACTGCATGAGACTGGGACACAGAAACAGGAGGCAGTCACTCAAATGCTCGAGTCTGGGTCACAGGAACAGGAGGCAGTCACTCAACTGCTCAAGACTGGGAAACAGGAACACGAGGCAGTCATTCAACTGCTCGCGACTGTTTCAATGGAACAGGAGGCAGTCACTCAACAGCTCGAGACTGGGACACAGAAACAGGAGGGTGTTACTCAACTGCATGAGACTGGGACACAGGAACAGAAGGCAGGCACTCAACTGCTCGATACTGGGAGACAGGAACAGGAGGCAGTCATACAACTGCTTAAGACTGGGATAGAGGAAGGGGAGGCAGTCACTGAACTGCACGAGACAGGGACACAGGAACAGGAGGCAGTCATTCAACTGTTCGAGACAGGGACACAGGAACAGGAGGCAGTCACTCAACTGCTCGAGACTGGGACAGAGGAACAGGAGGCAGTCATTCAACTGCTCGAGACTGGGACACAGGAACAGGAGGCAGTCACTCAACTGCTCGAGACTGGGACAAAGGAACAGGAGGCAGTCACTCAACTGCTCGAAACTGGGACACAGGAACAGGAGACAGTCACTCAACTGCTCGAGACTGGAACACAGGAACAGAAGGCAGGCACTCAACTGCTCGAGATTGGGACACAGGAACAGAAGGCAGTCATTCAACCGCTCGAGACTGGGAAACAGGAACAGGAGGCATCACTCAATTGCTAGAGAATGGGACACAGGAACAGGAGGCATGCATTCAACTGCTCGAGTCTGGGTCAAAGGAACAGGAGGCAGTCACTCAACTGCTCGAGACAGGGACACAGGAACAGGAGGCATCACTCAACTGCTCGAGACTGGGACACAGGAACAGGAGGCATCACTCAACTGCTCGACACTGGGACACAGGAACAGGAGGCAGTCACTCAACTGCTCGAGACTGGAACACAGGAACAGAAGGCAGGCACTCAACTGCTCGAGACTGGGACACAGGAACAGAAGGCAGTCATTCAACCGCTGGAGACTGGGAAGCAGGAACATGAGGCATCACTAAATTGCTCGAGACTGGGACACAGGAAAAGGAGGCATCACTCAATTGATCGAGACTGGGACACAGGAACAGGAGGGCGTTACTCAACTGCTCAAGACTGGGTCACAGGAACAGGAGGCAGTCATTCAACTCTTCGAGACAGGGACAGTGGAACAGGAGGCAGTCACTCAACTGCTCAAGTCTGGGACACAGGAACAGGAGGCAGTCACTCAACTGCTCGAGACTGGGACACAGGAACAGGAGGCAGTCACTCAACTGCTCGAGACTGGGACACACGAACAGGAGGCAGTCACTCAACTGCTCGAAACTGGGACACAGGAACGGGAGGCAGTCACTCAACTGCTCGAGACTGGGTCACAGGAAGAGGAGAGTGTCATTCAAACGCACGAGACTGGGACACAGAAACAGGAGGGCGTCACTCAACTGCTCGAGACTGGGACACCGGAACAGGAGGCAGTCATTCAACTGCTCGAGTCTGGGACACAGAAACAGGAGGCAGTCACTCAACTGCTCGACACTGGGACACAGGAACAGGAGGCAGTCACTCAACTGCTCGAGACTGGGACACAGGGACAGAAGGCAGGCACTCAACTTCTCGAGACTGGGATACAGGAACAGGAGGGCGTTACTCAACTGCTCAAGACTGGGACAGAGAAACAGGAGGGTGTGACTCAACTGCTCGAGACTGCGACACAGGAACAGGAGGCAGTCACTCAACTGCTCGAGACTGGGATAGAGGAACAGGAGGCAGTCACTCACCTGCTCGAGACTGGGTCACAGAAACAAGAGGCATCACTCAATTGCTCGAGACTGGGACACAAGAACAGGAGGCAATCACTCAACTGCTCATGACTGGGACAGAGGAACAGGAGGCTGTCACCCGACTGCTCGAGACTGGGACACAGAAACAGGAGGGTGTTACTCAACTGCTCGAGGCTGGGACACAGGAACAGGAGGCAGTCATTCAACTTTTCGATACTGGGACACAGGAACAGGAGGCAGTCATTCAATTGCACGAGACTCGGACACAGAAACAGGAAGGTACTACTCAAGTGCTCGAAACTGGGACACAGGGACAGGAGGGAGTCATTCAACTGCTCTAGACTGGGACACAGGAACAGGAGGCAGTCACACAAATGCTCTAGACTGGACACAGGAACAGGAGGCAGTCATTCAACTGCTCGAGACTGGGAAACAGGAACAGGAGGCAGTCATTCAACTGTTCTAGACTGGACACAGGAACAGGAGGCAGTCATTCTACGGCTCGAAACTAGGGCCCCAGAAACAGGAGGGCGTCACTCAACTGCTCGAGACTGCGACACAGGAACAGGAGGCAGGCACTCAAATGCTCGAGACTGGGACACAGGAACAGGAGGCAGTCATTCAAAAGCATGAGACTCGGACAAAGAAACCGGAGAGCGTTACTCAACTGCTCAAGACTGGGACACAGGAACAGAAGTCAGGCACTCAACTGCTCGAGACTGGGACACAGGAACAGGAGGCAGTCATTCAACTGATCGAGACTGGGACACAGGAACAGGAGAGAGTCACTCAACTGCTCGAAACTGGGACACAGAAATATGAGGCAGTCACTCAACTGCTCGAGACTGGGACACAGGAAGAGGAGAGTGTCATTCAAACGCACGAGACTGGGAGACAGAAACAGGAGGGCGTCACTCAACTGCTCGAGACTGCGACACAGGAACAGGAGGCAGTCATTCAACTGCTCGAGTCTGGGACACAGGAACAAGAGGCAGTCACTCAACTGCTCGACAGTGGGACACAGGAACAGGAGGCAGTCACTCAACTGCTCGAGACTGGGACAGAGGAACAGGAGGCAGTCATTCAACTGCTCGAGACTGGGACACAGGAACAGGAGGCATTCACTCAACTGCTCGAGACTGGGACAAAGGAACAGGAGGCAGTCACTCAACTGCTCGAAACTGGAACACAGGAACATGAGACAGTCACTCAACTGCTCGAGACTGGAACACAGGAACAGAAGGCAGGCACTCAACTGCTCGAGATTGGGACACAGGAACAGAAGGCAGTCATTCAACCGCTCGAGACTGGGACACAGGAACAGGAGGGCGTTACTCAACTGCTCAAGACTGGGACAGAGAAACAGGAGGGTGTGACTCAACTGCTCGAGACTGCGACACAGGAACAGGAGGCAGTCACTCAACTGCTCGAGACTCGGATAGAGGAACAGGAGGCAGTCACTCACTTGCTCGAGACTGGGTCACAGAAACAAGAGGCATCACTCAATTGCTCGAGACTGGGACACAAGAACAGGAGGCATCACTCAACTGCTCGAGACTGGGACACAGGAATAGGAGGCAGTCCTTCAACTGCTCGGGAGTGGGACACAGAAACTGGAGGGCGTTACTCATCTGCTCAAGACTGGGACACAGGAACAGGAGGCAGTCATTCGACTGCTCAAGACTGGGACACAGGAACAGGAGGCAGTCACTCAACTGCTCGAGACTGGGACACAGGAACAGGAGGCAGTCACTCAACTGCTCGACACTGGGACACAGGAACAGAAGGCAGGCACTCAACTGCTCGAGTCTGGGACACAGAAACAGGAGGGTGTTACTCAACTGCATGACACTTGGACACAGGAACAGGAGAGAGTCACTCAACGGCTCGAAACTGGGACACAGAAATATGAGGCAGTCACTCAACTGCTCGAGACTGGGACACAGGAAGAGGAGAGTGTCATTCAAACGCACGAGACTGGGAGACAGAAACAGGAGGGCGTCACTCAACTGCTCGAGTCTGGGACACAGGAACAGGAGGCAGTCATTCAACTGCTCGAGTCTGGGACACAGGAACAAGAGGCAGTCACTCAACTGCTCGACACTGGGACACAGGAACAGGAGGCAGTCACTCAACTGCTCGAGACTGGGACAGAGGAACAGGAGGCAGTCATTCAACTGCTCGAGACTGGGACACAGGAACAGGAGGCATTCACTCAACTGCTCGAGACTGGGACAAAGGAACAGGAGGCAGTCACTCAACTGCTCGAAACTGGAACACAGGAACAGGAGACAGTCACTCAACTGCTCGAGACTGGAACACAGGAACAGAAGGCAGGCACTCAACTGCTCGAGATTGGGACACAGGAACAGAAGGCAGTCATTCAACCGCTCGAGACCGGGAAACAGGAACAGGAGGCATCACTCAATTGCTCGAGACGGGGACACAGGAACAGGAGGCACTCATTCGACTGCTCGAGAACGGGACACAGTAACAGGAGGCAGTCATTCAACTGCTCGAGTCTGGGTCAAAGGAACAGGAGGCAGTCACTCAACTGCTCGAGACAGGGACACAGGAACAGGAGGCATCACTCAACTGCTCGAGACTGGGACACAGGAACAGGAGGCATCACTCAACTGCTAGACACTGGGACACAGGAACAGGAGGCAGTCACTCAACTGCTCGAGACTGGGACACAGGAACAGAAGGCAGGCACTCAACTGCTCGAGACTGGGACGCAGGAACAGAAGGCAGTCATTCAACCGCTGGAGACTGGGAAGCAGGAACATGAGGCATCACTAAATTGCTCGAGACTGGGACACAGGAAAAGGAGGAATCACTCAATTGATCGAGACTGGGACACAGGAACAGGAGGGCGTTACTCAACTGCTCAAGACTGGGTCACAGGAACAGGAGGCAGTCATTCAACTCTTCGAGACAGGGACAGTGGAACAGGAGGCAGTTACTCAACTGCTCAAGTCTGGGACACAGGAACAGGAGGCAGTCACTCAACTGCTCGAGACTGGGACACAGGAACAGGAGGCAGTCACTCAACTGCTCGAGACTGGGACACACGAACAGGAGGCAGTCACTCAACTGCTCGAAACTGGGGCTCAGGAACGGGAGGCAGTCACTCAACTGCTCGAGACTGGGTCACAGGAAGAGGAGAGTGTCATTCAAACGCACGAGACTGGGACACAGAAACAGGAGGGCGTCACTCAACTGCACGAGACTGCGACACCGGAACAGGAGGCAGTCATTCAACTGCTCGACACTGGGACACAGGAACAGGAGGCAGTCACTCAACTGCTCGAGACTGGGACACAGGGACAGAAGGCAGGCACTCAACTTCTCGAGACTGGGATACAGGAACAGGAGGGCGTTACTCAACTGCTCAAGACTGGGACAGAGAAACAGGAGGGTGTGACACAACTGCTCGAGACTGCGACACAGGAACAGGAGGCAGTCACTCAACTGCTCGAGACTGGGATAGAGGAACAGGAGGCAGTCACTCACCTGCTCGAGACTGGGTCACAGAAACAAGAGGCATCACTCAATTGCTCGAGACTGGGACACAAGAACAGGAGGCATCACTCAACTGCTTGAGACTGGGACACAGCATTAGGAGGCAGTCCTTCAACTGCTCGGGAGTGGGACACAGAAACTGGAGGGCGTTACTCATCTGCTCAAGACTGGGACACAGGAACAGGAGGCAGTCATTCGACTGCTCAAGACTGGGACACAGGAACAGGAGGCAGTCACTCAACTGCTCGAGACTGGGACACAGGAACAGGAGGCAGTCACTCAACTGCTCGACACTGGGACACAGGAACAGAAGGCAGGCACTCAACTGCTCGAGTCTGGGACACAGAAACAGGAGGGTGTTACTCAATTGCATGAGACTGGGACACAGAAACAGGAGGCAGTCACTCAAATGCTCGAGTCTGGGTCACAGGAACAGGAGGCAGTCACTCAACTGCTCAAGACTGGGAAACAGGAACATGAGGCAGTCATTCAACTGCTCGCGACTGTTTCAATGGAACAGGAGGCAGTCACTCAACAGCTCGAGACTGGGACACAGAAACAGGAGGGTGTTACTCAACTGCATGAGACTGGGACACAGGAACAGAAGGCAGGCACTCAACTGCTCGAGACTGGGAGACAGGAACAGGAGGCAGTCATACAACTGCTTAAGACTGGGATAGAGGAAGGGGAGGCAGTCACTGAACTGCACGAGACAGGGACACAGGAACAGGAGGCAGTCATGCAACTGTTCGAGACAGGGACACAGGAACAGGAGGCAGTCACTCAACTGCTCGAGACTGGGACAGAGGAACAGGAGGCAGTCATTCAACTGCTCGAGACTGGGACACAGGAACAGGAGGCAGTCACTCAACTGCTCGAAACTGGGACACAGGAACAGGAGACAGTCACTCAACTGCTCGAGACTGGAACACAGGAACAGAAGGCAGGCACTCAACTGCTCGAGATTGGGACACAGGAACAGAAGGCAGTCATTCAACCGCTCGAGACTGGGAAACAGGAACAGGAGGCATCACTCAATTGCTCGAGACTGGGACACAGGACCAGGAGGCAGTCATTCGACTGCTCGAGAATGGGACACAGGAATAGGAGGCATGCATTCAACTGCTCGAGTCTGGGTCAAAGGAACAGGAGGCAGTCACTCAACTGCTCGAGACAGGGACACAGGAACAGGAGGCATCACTCAACTGCTCGAGACTGGGACACAGGAACAGGAGGCATCACTCAACTGCTCGAGAATGGGAGACAGTAACAGGAGGCAGTCATTCAACTGCTGGAGTCTGGGACAAAGGAACAGGAGGCAGGCACTCAACTGCTCGAGACTGGGACACAGGAACAGGAGGCAGTCACTCAACTGCGCGACACTGGGACACAGGAACAGGAGGCAGTCACTCAACTGCTCGAAACTGGGACACAGGAACAGGAGGCAGTCACTCAACTGCTCTAGACTGGAACACAGGAACAGAAGGCAGGCACTCAACTGCTCGAGACTGGGACACAGGAACAGAAGGCATCACTAAATTGCTCGAGACTGGGACACAGGAACCGGAGGCAGTCAGTCGACTGCTCGAGAATGGGACACAGGAACAGGAGGCAGTCATTCAACTGCTCGAGTCTGTGTCAAAGGAACAGGAGCGCGTTACTCAACTGCTCAAGACTGGGACACAGGAAAAGGAGGCATCACTCAATTGATCGAGACTGGGACACAGGAACAGGAGGGCGTTACTCAACTGCTCAAGACTGGGCCACAGGAACAGGAGGCAGTCATTCAACTCTTCGAGACAGGGACAGAGGAACAGGAGGCAGTCACTCAACTGCTCAAGTCTGGGACACAGGAACAGGAGGCAGTCATTCAACTGCTCGAGTCTGGGACACATGAACAGGAGGCAGTCACTCAACTGCTCGACACTGGGACACAGGAACAGGAGGCAGTCACTCAAATGCTCGAAACTGGGACACAGGAACGGGAGGCAGTCACTCAACTGCTCGAGACTGGGTCACAGGAAGAGGAGAGTGTCATTCAAACGCACGAGACTGGGACACAGAAACAGGAGGGCGTCACTCAACTGCTCTAGACTGCGACACCGGAACAGGAGGCAGTCATTCAACTGCTCGAGACTGGGACACAGGAACAGGAGGCGGTCACTCAACTGCTCGAGACTGGGACACAGGAACAGGAGGCAGTCACTCAACTGCTCGAAACTGGGACACAGGAACAGGAGGCAGTCACTCAACTGCTCGAGACTGGAACACAGGAACAGAAGGCAGGCACTCAACTGCTCGAGACTGGGACACAGGAACAGAAGGCAGTCATTCAACCGCTGGAGACTGGGAAGCAGGAACAGGAGGCATCACTAAATTGCTCGAGACTGGGACACAGGAACCGGAGGCAGTCATTCAACTGCTCGAGTCTGTGTCAAAGGAACAGGAGGGCGTTACTCAACTGCTCAAGACTGGGACACAGGAAAAGGAGGCATCACTCAATTGATCGAGACTGGGACACAGGAACAAGAGGCAGTCATTCAACCGCTCGAGACTGGGATACAGGAACAGGAGGGCGTTACTCAACTGCTCGAGACTGGGACAGAGAAACAGGAGGGTGTGACTCAACTGCTCGAGACTGCGACACAGGAACAGGAGGCAGTCACTCAACTGCTCGAGACTGGGATAGAGGAACAGGAGGCAGTCACTCACCTGCTCGAGACTGGGTCACAGAAACAAGAGGCATCACTCAATTGCTCGAGACTGGGACACAAGAACAGGAGGCATCACTCAACTGCTTGAGACTGGGACACAGGAATAGGAGGCAGTCCTTCAACTGCTCGGGAGTGGGACACAGAAACTGGAGGGCGTTACTCATCTGCTCAAGACTGGGACACAGGAACAGGAGGCAGTCATTCGACTGCTCAAGACTGGGACACAGGAACAGGAGGCAGTCACTCAACTGCTCGACACTGGGACACAGGAACAGAAGGCAGGCACTCAACTGCTCGAGTCTGGGACAAAGAAACAGGAGGGTGTTACTCAACTTGCATGAGACTTGGACACAGGAACAGGAGAGAGTCACTCAACGGCTCGAAACTGGGACACAGAAATATGAGGCAGTCACTCAACTGCTCGAGACTGGGACACAGGAAGAGGAGAGTGTCATTCAAACGCACGAGACTGGGAGACAGAAACAGGAGGGCGTCACTCAACTGCGCGAGTCTGGGACACAGGAACAGGAGGCAGTCATTCAACTGCTCGAGTCTGGGACACAGGAACAAGAGGCAGTCACTCAACTGCTCGACACTGGGACAGAGGAACAGGAGGCAGTCACTCAACTGCTCGAGACTGGGACAGAGGAACAGGAGGCAGTCATTCAACTGCTCGAGACTGGGACACAGGAACAGGAGGCATTCACTCAACTGCTCGAGACTGGGACAAAGGAACAGGAGGCAGTCACTCAACTGCTCGAAACTGGAACACAGGAACAGGAGACCGTCACTCAACTGCTCGAGACTGGAACACAGGAACAGAAGGCAGGCACTCAACTGCTCGAGATTGGGACACAGGAACAGAAGGCAGTCATTCAACCGCTCGAGACTGGGAAACAGGAACAGGAGGCATCACTCAATTGCTCGAGAACGGGACACAGGAACAGGAGGCAATCATTCAACTGCTCGAGTCTGGGTCAAAGGAACAGGAGGCAGTCACTCAACTGCTCGAGACAGGGACACAGAAACAGGAGGCATCACTCAACTGCTCGAGACTGGGACACAGGAACAGGAGGCATCACTCAACTGCTCGAGACTGGGACACAGGAACAAAAAGCAGGCACTCAACTGCTCGAGACTGGGACACAGGAACAGAAGGCAGTCATTCAACCGCTGGAGACTGGGAAGCAGGAACATGAGGCATCACTAAATTGCTCGAGACTGGGACACAAGAAAAGGAGGAATCACTCAATTGATCGAGACTGGGACACAGGAACAGGAGGGCGTTACTCAACTGCTCAAGAATGGGTCACAGGAACAGGAGGCAGTCATTCAACTCTTCGAGACAGGGACAGTGGAACAGGAGGCAGTCACTCAACTGCTCAAGTCTGGGACACAGGAACAGGAGGCAGTCACTCAACTGCTCGAGACTGGGACACAGGAACAGGAGGCAGTCACTCAACTGCTCGAGACTGGGACACACGAACAGGAGGCAGTCACTCAACTGCTCGAAACTGGGACACAGGAACGGGAGGCAGTCACTCAACTGCTCGAGACTGGGTCACAGGAAGAGGAGAGTGTCATTCAAACGCACGAGACTGGGACACAGAAACAGGAGCGCGTCACTCAACTGCTCGAGACTGCGACACCGGAACAGGAGGCAGTCATTCAACTGCTCGAGACTGGGACACAGGGACAGAAGGCAGGCACTCAACTTCTCGAGACTGGGATACAGGAACAGGAGGGCGTTACTCAACTGCTCAAGACTGGGACAGAGAAACAGGAGGGTGTGACTCAACTGCTCGAGACTGCGACACAGGAACAGGAGGCAGTCACTCAACTGCTCGAGACTGGGATAGAGGAACAGGAGGCAGTCACTCACCTGCTCGAGACTGGGTCACAGAAACAAGAGGCATCACTCAATTGCTCGAGACTGGGACACAAGAACAGGAGGCATCACTCAACTGCTTGAGACTGGGACACAGGAATAGGAGGCAGTCCTTCAACTGCTCGGGAGTGGGACACAGAAACTGGAGGGCGTTACTCATCTGCTCAAGACTGGGACACAGGAACAGGAGGCAGTCATTCGACTGCTCAAGACTGGGACACAGGAACAGGAGGCAGTCACTCAACTGCTCGAGACTGGGACATAGGAACAGGAGGCAGTCACTCAACTGCTCGACACTGGGACACAGGAACAGAAGGCAGGCACTCAACTGCTCGAGTCTGGGACACAGAAACAGGAGGGTGTTACTCAACTGCTCGAGACTGCGACACCGGAACAGGAGGCAGTCACTCAAATGCTCGAGTCTGGGTCTCAGGAACAGGAGGCAGTCACTCAACTGCTCAAGACTGGGAAACAGGAACACGAGGCAGTCATTCAACTGCTCGCGACTGTTTCAATGGAACAGGAGGCAGTCACTCAACAGCTCGAGACTGGGACACAGAAACAGGAGGGTGTTACTCAACTGCATGAGACTGGGACACAGGAACAGAAGGCAGGCACTCAACTGCTCGAGACTGGGAGACAGGAACAGGAGGCAGTCATACAACTGCTTAAGACTGGGATAGAGGAAGGGGAGGCAGTCACTGAACTGCACGAGACAGGGACACAGGAACAGGAGGCAGTCATTCAACTGTTCGAGACAGGGACACAGGAACAGGAGGCAGTCACTCAACTGCTCGAGACTGGGACAGAGGAAAAGGAGGCAGTCATTCAACTGCTCGAGACTGGGACACAGGAACAGGAGGCAGTCACTCAACTGCTCGAGACTGGGACAAAGGAACAGGAGGCAGTCACTCAACTGCTCGAAACTGGGACACAGGAACAGGAGACAGTCACTCAACTGCTCGAGATTGGGACACAGGAACAGAAGGCAGTCATTCAACCGCTCGAGACTGGGAAACAGGAACAGGAGGCATCACTCAAATGCTCGAGACTGGGACACAGGACCAGGAGGCAGTCATTCGACTGCTCGAGAATGGGACACAGGAATAGGAGGCATGCATTCAACTGCTCGAGACTGGGTCACAGAAACAAGAGGCATCACTCAATTGCTCGAGACTGGGACACAAGAACAGGAGGCATCACTCAACTGCTTGAGACTGGGACACAGGAATAGGAGGCAGTCCTTCAACTGCTCGGGAGTGGGACACAGAAACTGGAGGGCGTTACTCATCTGCTCAAGACTGGGACACAGGAACAGGAGGCAGTCATTCGACTGCTCAAGACTGGGACACAGGAACAGGAGGCAGTCACTCAACTGCTCGAGACTGGGACACAGGAACAGGAGGCAGTCACTCAACTGCTCGACACTGGGACACAGGAACAGAAGGCAGGCACTCAACTGCTCGAGTCTGGGACACAGAAACAGGAGGGTGTTACTCAACTTGCATGAGACTTGGACACAGGAACAGGAGAGAGTCACTCAACGGCTCGAAACTGGGACACAGAAATATGAGGCAGTCACTCAACTGCTCGAGACTGGGACACAGGAAGAGGAGAGTGTCATTCAAACGCACGAGACTGGGAGACAGAAACAGGAGGGCGTCACTCAACTGCGCGAGTCTGGGACACAGGAACAGGAGGCAGTCATTCAACTGCTCGAGTCTGGGACACAGGAACAAGAGGCAGTCACTCAACTGCTCGACACTGGGACAGAGGAACAGGAGGCAGTCACTCAACTGCTCGAGACTGGGACAGAGGAACAGGAGGCAGTCATTCAACTGCTCGAGACTGGGACACAGGAACAGGAGGCATTCACTCAACTGCTCGAGACTGGGACAAAGGAACAGGAGGCAGTCACTCAACTGCTCGAAACTGGAACACAGGAACAGGAGACAGTCACTCAACTGCTCGAGACTGGAACACAGGAACAGAAGGCAGGCACTCAACTGCTCGAGATTGGGACACAGGAACAGAAGGCAGTCATTCAACCGCTCGAGACTGGGAAACAGGAACAGGAGGCATCACTCAATTGCTCGAGACGGGGACACAGGAACAGGAGGCAGTCATTCGACTGCTCGAGAACGGGACACAGGAACAGGAGGCAATCATTCAACTGCTCGAGTCTGGGTCAAAGGAACAGGAGGCAGTCACTCAACTGCTCGAGACAGGGACACAGAAACAGGAGGCATCACTCAACTGCTCGAGACTGGGACACAGGAACAAAAAGCAGGCACTCAACTGCTCGAGACTGGGACACAGGAACAGAAGGCAGTCATTCAACCGCTGGAGACTGGGAAGCAGGAACATGAGGCATCACTAAATTGCTCGAGACTGGGACACAGGAAAAGGAGGAATCACTCAATTGATCGAGACTGGGACACAGGAACAGGAGGGCGTTACTCAACTGCTCAAGAATGGGTCACAGGAACAGGAGGCAGTCATTCAACTCTTCGAGACAGGGACAGTGGAACAGGAGGCAGTCACTCAACTGCTCAAGTCTGGGACACAGGAACAGGAGGCAGTCACTCAACTGCTCGAGACTGGGACACAGGAACAGGAGGCAGTCACTCAACTGCTCGAGACTGGGACACACGAACAGGAGGCAGTCACTCAACTGCTCGAAACTGGGACACAGGAACGGGAGGCAGTCACTCAACTGCTCGAGACTGGGTCACAGGAAGAGGAGAGTGTCATTCAAACGCACGAGACTGGGACACAGAAACAGGAGGGCGTCACTCAACTGCTCGAGACTGCGACACCGGAACAGGAGGCAGTCATTCAACTGCTCGAGACTGGGACACAGGGACAGAAGGCAGGCACTCAACTTCTCGAGACTGGGATACAGGAACAGGAGGGCGTTACTCAACTGCTCAAGACTGGGACAGAGAAACAGGAGGGTGTGACTCAACTGCTCGAGACTGCGACACAGGAACAGGAGGCAGTCACTCAACTGCTCGAGACTGGGATAGAGGAACAGGAGGCAGTCACTCACCTGCTCGAGACTGGGTCACAGAAACAAGAGGCATCACTCAATTGCTCGAGACTGGGACACAAGAACAGGAGGCATCACTCAACTGCTTGAGACTGGGACACAGGAATAGGAGGCAGTCCTTCAACTGCTCGGGAGTGGGACACAGAAACTGGAGGGCGTTACTCATCTGCTCAAGACTGGGACACAGGAACAGGAGGCAGTCATTCAACTGCTCAAGACTGGGACACAGGAACAGGAGGCAGTCACTCAACTGCTCGAGACTGGGACACAGGAACAGGAGGCAGTCACTCAACTGCTCGACACTGGGACACAGGAACAGAAGGCAGGCACTCAACTGCTCGAGTCTGGGACACAGAAACAGGAGGGTGTTACTCAACTGCATGAGACTGGGACACAGAAACAGGAGGCAGTCACTCAAATGCTCGAGTCTGGGTCTCAGGAACAGGAGGCAGTCACTCAACTGCTCAAGACTGGGAAACAGGAACACGAGGCAGTCATTCAACTGCTCGCGACTGTTTCAATGGAACAGGAGGCAGTCACTCAACAGCTCGAGACTGGGACACAGAAACAGGAGGGTGTTACTCAACTGCATGAGACTGGGACAGAGGAACAGAAGGCAGGCACTCAACTGCTCGAGACTGGGAGACAGGAACAGGAGGCAGTCATACAACTGCTTAAGACTGGGATAGAGGAAGGGGAGGCAGTCACTGAACTGCACGAGACAGGGACACAGGAACAGGAGGCAGTCATTCAACTGTTCGAGACAGGGACACAGGAACAGGAGGCAGTCACTCAACTGCTCGAGACTGGGACAGAGGAACAGGAGGCAGTCATTCAACTGCTCGAGACTGGGACACAGGAACAGGAGGCAGTCACTCAACTGCTCGAGACTGGGACAAAGGAACAGGAGGCAGTCACTCAACTGCTCGAAACTGGGACACAGGAACAGGAGACAGTCACTCAACTGCTCGAGACTGGAACACAGGAACAGAAGGCAGGCACTCAACTGCTCGAGATTGGGACACAGGAACAGAAGGCAGTCATTCAACCGCTCGAGACTGGGAAACAGGAACAGGAGGCATCACTCAAATGCTCGAGACTGGGACACAGGACCAGGAGGCAGTCATTCGACTGCTCGAGAATGGGACACAGGAATAGGAGGCATGCATTCAACTGCTCGAGACTGGGACACATGATCAGGAGGCATCACTCAACTGCTCGAGACTGGGACACAGGAACAGGAGGCATCACTCAACTGCTCGAGAATGGGAGACAGTAACAGGAGGCAGTCATTCAACTGCTGGAGTCTGGGACAAAGGAACAGGAGGCAGGCACTCAACTGCTCGAGACTGGGACACAGGAACAGGAGGCAGTCACTCAACTGCGCGACACTGGGACACAGGAACAGGAGGCAGTCACTCAAGTGCTCGAAACTGGGACACAGGAACAGGAGGCAGTCACTCAACTGCTCGAGACTGGAACACAGGAACAGAAGGCAGGCACTCAACTGCTCGAGACTGGGACACAGGAACAGAAGGCAGTCATTCAATCGCTGGAGACTGGGAAACAGGAACAGAAGGCATCACTAAATTGCTCGAGACTGGGACACAGGAACCGGAGGCAGTCAGTCGACTGCTCGAGAATGGGACACAGGAACAGGAGGCAGTCATTCAACTGCTCGAGTCTGTGTCAAAGGAACAGGAGGGCGTTACTCAACTGCTCAAGACTGGGACACAGGAAAAGGAGGCATCACTCAATTGATCGAGACTGGGACACAGGAACAGGAGGGCGTTACTCAACTGCTCAAGACTGGGTCACAGGAACAGGAGGCAGTCAATCAAATCTTTGAGACAGGGACAGAGGAACAGGAGGCAGTCACTCAACTGCTCAAGTCTGGGACACAGGAACAGGAGGCAGTCATTCAACTGCTCGAGTCTGGGACACATGAACAGGAGGCAGTCACTCAACTGCTCGACACTGGGACACAGGAACAGGAGGCAGTCACTCAAATGCTCGAAACTGGGACACAGGAACGGGAGGCAGTCACTCAACTGCTCGAGACTGGGTCACAGGAAGAGGAGAGTGTCATTCAAATGCACGAGACTGGGACACAGAAACAGGAGGGCGTCACTCAACTGCTCTAGACTGGGAAACAGGAACACGAGGCAGTCATTCAACTGCTCGCGACTGTTTCAATGGAACAGGAGGCAGTCACTCAACAGCTCGAGACTGGGACACAGAAACAGGAGGGTGTTAGTCAACTGCATGAGACTGGGACACAGGAACAGAAGGCAGGCACTCAACTGCTCGAGACTGGGAGACAGGAACAGGAGGCAGTCATACAACTGCTTAAGACTGGGATAGAGGAAGGGGAGGCAGTCACTGAACTGCACGAGACAGGGACACAGGAACAGGAGGCAGTCATTCAACTGTTCGAGACAGGGACACAGGAACAGGAGGCAGTCACTCAACTGCTCGAGACTGGGACAGAGGAACTGGAGGCAGTCATTCAACTGCTCGAGACTGGGACACAGGAACAGGAGGCAGTCATTCAACTGCTCGAGTCTGTGTCAAAGGAACAGGAGGGCATAGAACATAGATAGAACATAGAACATAGAAGAATACAGCGCAGTACAGGCCCTTGGGCCCTCGATGTTGCGCCGATCCAAGCCCACCTAAACTACACTAACCCACTATCCTCCATATACCTATCCAATGCCCTCTTAAATGCCCATAAAGAGGGAGAGTCCACCACTGTTACTGGCAGGGCATTCCATGAACTAACGACTCGCTGAGTGAAGAACCTACCCCTAACATCAGTCCTATATCTACCCCCCCTTAATTTAAAGCTATGCCCCCTTGTAATACCCGACTCAATACGCGGGAAAAGGTTCATACTGTCGACCCTATCTAACCCCCTAATCATCTTGTACACCTCAATCAAGTCACCCCTAAACCTTCTTTTCTCTAATGAAAACAGCCCCAAGTGCCTCAGTCTTTCCTCATACGATTTTCCTTCCATACCAGGCAACATCCTGGTAAACCTCCTCTGCACCCGTTCCAATGCCTCCACATCCTTCCTATAGTATGGCGACCAAAACTGCACACAATATTCCAGATGCGGCCGTACCAGAGTCTTATACAACTGCATCATGACCTCAGGACTCCGGAACTCAATTCCTCTACCAATAAAAGCCAGTACGCCATATGCCTTCCTCACCGCACTATTTACCTGGGTGGCAACTTTCAGAGATCTGTGTACATGGACACCAAGATCCCTCTGCTCATCCACACTACCAAGTATCCGACCATTAGCCCAGTACCCCATCTTTTTGTTATTCTTCCCAAAGTGAATCACCTCGCACTTAGCTACATTGAATTCCATCTGCCACCTTTCTGCCCAGCTCTGCAGCTTCTCTATATCCTGCTGTAACCTGCCACATGCTTCCTCACTGTCAACAACTCCTCCGACTTTCGTGTCATCCGCAAACTTCCTCACCCAACCTTCTAACCCCTCTTCCAGGTCATTTCCAGGGCGTTACTCAACTGCTCAAGACTGGGACACAGGAAAAGGAGGCATCACTCAATTGATCGAGACTGGGACACAGGAACAGGAGGGCGTTACTCAACTGCTCAAGACTGGGTCACAGGAACAGGAGGCAGTCATTCAACTCTTCGAGACAGGGACAGAGGAACAGGAGGCAGTCACTCAACTGCTCAAGTCTGGGACACAGGAACAGGAGGCAGTCATTCAACTGCTCGAGTCTGGGACACATGAACAGGAGGCAGTCACTCAACTGCTCGACACTGGGACACAGGAACAGGAGGCAGTCACTCAAATGCTCGACACTGGGACACAGGAACGGGAGGCAGTCACTCAACTGCTCGAGACTGGGTCACAGGAAGAGGAGAGTGTCATTCAAACGCACGAGACTGGGACACAGAAACAGGAGGGCGTCACTCAACTGCTCTAGACTGCGACACCGGAACAGGAGGCAGTCATTCAACTGCTCGAGTCTGGGACACAGGAACAGGAGGCAGTCACTCAACTGCTCGAGACTGGGACACAGGAACAGGAGGCAGTCACTCAACTGCTCGAAACTGGGACACAGGAACAGGAGGCAGTCACTCAACTGCTCGAGACTGGAACACAGGAACAGAAGGCAGGCACTCTACTGCTCGAGACTGGGACACAGGAACAGAAGGCAGTCATTCAACCGCTGGAGACTGGGAAGCAGGAACAGGAGGCATCACTTAATTGCTCGAGACTGGGACACAGGAACCGGAGGCAGTCATTCAACTGCTCGAGTCTGTGTCAAAGGAACAGGAGGGCGTTACTCAACTGCTCAAGACTGGGACACAGGAAAAGGAGGCATCACTCAACTGCTCGAAACTGGGACACAGGAACGGGAGGCAGTCACTCAACTGCTCGAGACTGGGTCAAAGGAAGAGGAGAGTGTCATTCAAACGCACGAGACTGGGACACAGAAACAGGAGGGCGTCACTCAACTGCTCGAGACTGCGACACCGGAACAGGAGGCAGTCATTCAACTGCTCGAGACTGGGACACAGGGACAGAAGGCAGGCACTCAACTTCTCGAGACTGGGATACAGGAACAGGAGGGCGTTACTCAACTGCTCAAGACTGGGACAGAGAAACAGGAGGGTGTGACTCAACTGCTCGAGACTGCGACACAGGAACAGGAGGCAGTCACTCAACTGCTCGAGACTGGGATAGAGGAACAGGAGGCAGTCACTCACCTGCTCGAGACTGGGTCACAGAAACAAGAGGCATCACTCAATTGCTCGAGACTGGGACACAAGAACAGGAGGCATCACTCAACTGCTTGAGACTGGGACACAGGAATAGGAGGCAGTCCTTCAACTGCTCGGGAGTGGGACACAGAAACTGGAGGGCGTTACTCATCTGCTCAAGACTGGGACACAGGAACAGGAGGCAGTCATTCGACTGCTCAAGACTGGGACACAGGAACAGGAGGCAGTCACTCAACTGCTCGAGACTGGGACAAAGGAACAGGAGGCAGTCACTCAACTGCTCGACACTGGGACACAGGAACAGAAGGCAGGCACTCAACTGCTCGAGTCTGGGACACAGAAACAGGAGGGTGTTACTCAACTGCATGAGACTGGGACACAGAAACAGGAGGCAGTCACTCAAATGCTCGAGTCTGGGTCTCAGGAACAGGAGGCAGTCACTCAACTGCTCGCGACTGTTTCAATGGAACAGGAGGCAGTCACTCAACAGCTCGAGACTGGGACACAGAAACAGGAGGGTGTTACTCAACTGCATGAGACTGGGACACAGAAACAGGAGGCAGTCACTCAAGTGCTCGAGTCTGGGTCACAGGAACAGGAGGCAGTCACTCAACTGCTCAAGACTGGGAAACAGGAACACGAGGCAGTCATTCAACTGCTCGCGACTGTTTCAATGGAACAGGAGGCAGTCACTCAACAGCTCGAGACTGGGACACAGAAACAAGAGGGTGTTACTCAACTGCATGAGACTGGGACACAGGAACAGAAGGCAGGCACTCAACTGCTCGAGACTGGGAGACAGGAACAGGAGGCAGTCATACAACTGCTTAAGACTGGGATAGAGGAAGGGGAGGCAGTCACTGAACTGCACGAGACAGGGACACAGGAACAGGAGGCAGTCATTCAACTGTTCGAGACAGGGACACAGGAACAGGAGGCAGTCACTCAACTGCTCGAGACTGGGACAGAGGAACAGGAGGCAGTCTATCAACTGCTCGAGACTGGGACACAGGAACAGGAGGCAGTCACTCAACTGCTCGAGACTGGGACAAAGGAACAGGAGGCAGTCACTCAACTGCTCGAAACTGGGACACAGGAACAGGAGACAGTCACTCAACTGCTCGAGATTGGGACACAGGAACAGAAGGCAGTCATTCAACCGCTCGAGACTGGGAAACAGGAACAGGAGGCATCACTCAAATGCTCGAGACTGGGACACAGGACCAGGAGGCAGTCATTCGACTGCTCGAGAATGGGACACAGGAATAGGAGGCATGCATTCAACTGCTCGAGACTGGGACACATGATCAGGAGGCATCACTCAACTGCTCGAGACTGGGACACAGGAACAGGAGGCATCACTCAACTGCTCGAGAATGGGAGACAGTAACAGGAGGCAGTCATTCAACTGCTGGAGTCTGGGACAAAGGAACAGGAGGCAGGCACTCAACTGCTCGAGACTGGGACACAGGAACAGGAGGCAGTCACTCAACTGTGCGACACTGGGACACAGGAACAGGAGGCAGTCACTCAAGTGCTCGAAACTGGGACACAGGAACAGGAGGCAGTCACTCAACTGCTCGAGACTGGAACACAGGAACAGAAGGCAGGCACTCAACTGCTCGAGACTGGGACACAGGAACAGAAGGCAGTCATTCAATCGCTGGAGACTGGGAAACAGGAACAGAAGGCATCACTAAATTGCTCGAGACTGGGACACAGGAACCGGAGGCAGTCAGTCGACTGCTCGAGAATGGGACACAGGAACAGGAGGCAGTCTTTCAACTGCTCGAGTCTGTGTCAAAGGAACAGGAGGGCGTTACTCAACTGCTCAAGACTGGGACACAGGAAAAGGAGGCATCACTCAATTGATCGAGACTGGGACACAGGAACAGGAGGGCGTTACTCAACTGCTCAAGACTGGGTCACAGGAACAGGAGGCAGTCAATCAAATCTTTGAGACAGGGACAGAGGAACAGGAGGCAGTCACTCAACTGCTCAAGTCTGGGACACAGGAACAGGAAGCAGTCATTCAACTGCTCGAGTCTGGGACACATGAACAGGAGGCAGTCACTCAACTGCTCGACACTGGGACACAGGAACAGGAGGCAGTCACTCAAATGCTCGAAACTGGGACACAGGAACGGGAGGCAGTCACTCAACTGCTCGAGACTGGGTCACAGGAAGAGGAGAGTGTCATTCAAATGCACGAGACTGGGACACAGAAACAGGAGGGCGTCACTCAACTGCTCTAGACTGGGAAACAGGAACACGAGGCAGTCATTCAACTGCTCGCGACTGTTTCAATGGAACAGGAGGCAGTCACTCAACAGCTCGAGACTGGGACACAGAAACAGGAGGGTGTTACTCAACTGCATGAGACTGGGACACAGGAACAGAAGGCAGGCACTCAACTGCTCGAGACTGGGAGACAGGAACAGGAGGCAGTCATACAACTGCTTAAGACTGGGATAGAGGAAGGGGAGGCAGTCACTGAACTGCACGAGACAGGGACACAGGAACAGGAGGCAGTCATTCAACTGTTCGAGACAGGGACACAGGAACAGGAGGCAGTCACTCAACTGCTCGAGACTAAGACAGAGGAACTGGAGGCAGTCATTCAACTGCTCGAGACTGGGACACAGGAACAGGAGGCAGTCACTCAACTGCTCGAGACTGGGACTAAGGAACAGGAGGCAGTCACTCAACTGCTCGAAACTGGGACACAGGAACAGGAGACAGTCACTCAACTGCTCGAGACTGGAACACAGGAACAGAAGGCAGGCACTCAACTGCTCGAGATTGGGACACAGGAACAGAAGGCAGTCATTCAACCGCTCGAGACTGGGAAGCAGGAACAGGAGGCATCACTCAAATGCTCGAGACTGGGACACAGGACCAGGAGGCAGTCATTCGACTGCTCGAGAATGGGACACAGGAATAGGAGGCATGCATTCAACTGCTCGAGTCTGGGTCAAAGGAACAGGAGGCAGTCACTCAACTGCTCGAGACTGGGACACAGGAAGAGGAGGCATCACTCAACTGCTCGAGACTGGGACACAGGAACAGGAGGCATCACTCAACTGCTCGAGAATGGGAGACAGTAACAGGAGGCAGTCATTCAACTGCTGGAGTCTGGGACAAAGGAACAGGAGGCATGCACTCAACTGCTCGAGACTGGGACACAGGAACAGGAGGCAGTCACTCAACTGCGCGACACTGGGACACAGGAACAGGAGGCAGTCACTCAACTGCTCGAGACTGGAACACAGGAACAGAAGGCAGGCACTCAACTGCTCGAGACTGGGACACAGGAACAGAAGGCAGTCATTCAATCGCTGGAGACTGGGACACAGGAACAGGAGGGCGTTACTCAACTGCTCAAGACTGGGACAGAGGAACAGGAGGGTGTGACTCAACAGCTCGAGATTGGTACACAGGAACAGAAGGCAGTCATTCAACCGCTCGAGACTGGGAAACAGGAACAGGAGGCATCACTCAAATGCTCGAGACTGGGACACAGGACCAGGAGGCAGTCATTCGACTGCTCGAGAATGGGACACAGGAATAGGAGGCATGCATTCAACTGCTCGAGACTGGGACACATGATCAGGAGGCATCACTCAACTGCTCGAGACTGGGACACAGGAACAGGAGGCATCACTCAACTGCTCGAGAATGGGAGACAGTAACAGGAGGCAGTCATTCAACTGCTGGAGTCTGGGACAAAGGAACAGGAGGCAGGCACTCAACTGCTCGAGACTGGGACACAGGAACAGGAGGCAGTCACTCAACTGCGCGACACTGGGACACAGGAACAGGAGGCAGTCACTCAAGTGCTCGAAACTGGGACACAGGAACAGGAGGCAGTCACTCAACTGCTCGAGACTGGAACACAGGAACAGAAGGCAGGCACTCAACTGCTCGAGACTGGGACACAGGAACAGAAGGCAGTCATTCAATCGCTGGAGACTGGGAAACAGGAACAGAAGGCATCACTAAATTGCTCGAGACTGGGACACAGGAACCGGAGGCAGTCAGTCGACTGCTCGAGAATGGGACACAGGAACAGGAGGCAGTCATTCAACTGCTCGAGTCTGTGTCAAAGGAACAGGAGGGCGTTACTCAACTGCTCAAGACTGGGACACAGGAAAAGGAGGCATCACTCAATTGATCGAGACTGGGACACAGGAACAGGAGGGCGTTACTCAACTGCTCAAGACTGGGTCACAGGAACAGGAGGCAGTCAATCAAATCTTTGAGACAGGGACAGAGGAACAGGAGGCAGTCACTCAACTGCTCAAGTCTGGGACACAGGAACAGGAGGCAGTCATTCAACTGCTCGAGTCTGGGACACATGAACAGGAGGCAGTCACTCAACTGCTCGACACTGGGACACAGGAACAGGAGGCAGTCACTCAAATGCTCGAAACTGGGACACAGGAACGGGAGGCAGTCACTCAACTGCTCGAGACTGGGTCACAGGAAGAGGAGAGTGTCATTCAAATGCACGAGACTGGGACACAGAAACAGGAGGGCGTCACTCAACTGCTCTAGACTGGGAAACAGGAACACGAGGCAGTCATTCAACTGCTCGCGACTGTTTCAATGGAACAGGAGGCAGTCACTCAACAGCTCGAGACTGGGACACAGAAACAGGAGGGTGTTACTCAACTGCATGAGACTGGGACACAGGAACAGAAGGCAGGCACTCAACTGCTCGAAACTGGGACACAGGAACAGGAGACAGTCACTCAACTGCTCGAGACTGGAACACAGGAACAGGAGGCAGTCATACAACTGCTTAAGACTGGGATAGAGGAAGGGGAGGCAGTCACTGAACTGCACGAGACAGGGACACAGGAACAGGAGGCAGTCATTCAACTGTTCGAGACAGGGACACAGGAACAGGAGGCAGTCACTCAACTGCTCGAGACTGGGACAGAGGAACAGGAGGCAGTCATTCAACTGCTCGAGACTGGGACACAGGAACAGGAGGCAGTCACTCAACTGCTCGAGACTGGGACAAAGGAACAGGAGGCAGTCACTCAACTGCTCGAAACTGGGACACAGGAACAGGAGACAGTCACTCAACTGCTCGAGACTGGAACACAGGAACAGAAGGCAGGCACTCAACTGCTCGAGATTGGGACACAGGAACAGAAGGCAGTCATTCAACCGCTGGAGACTGGGAAGCAGGAACAGGAGGCATCACTTAATTGCTCGAGACTGGGACACAGGAACCGGAGGCAGTCATTCAACTGCTCGAGTCTGTGTCAAAGGAACAGGAGGGCGTTACTCAACTGCTCAAGACTGGGACACAGGAAAATGAGGCATCACTCAACTGCTCGAAACTGGGACACAGGAACGGGAGGCAGTCACTCAAACGCACGAGACTGGGACACAGAAACAGGAGGGCGTCACTCAACTGCTCGAGACTGCGACACCGGAACAGGAGGCAGTCATTCAACTGCTCGAGACTGGGACACAGGGACAGAAGGCAGGCACTCAACTTCTCGAGACTGGGATACAGGAACAGGAGGGCGTTACTCAACTGCTCAAGACTGGGACAGAGAAACAGGAGGGTGTGACTCAACTGCTCGAGACTGCGACACAGGAACAGGAGGCAGTCACTCAACTGCTCGAGACTGGGATAGAGGAACAGGAGGCAGTCACTCATCTGCTCGAGACTGGGTCACAGAAACAAGAGGCATCACTCAATTGCTCGAGACTGGGACACAAGAACAGGAGGCATCACTCAACTGCTTGAGACTGGGACACAGGAATAGGAGGCAGTCCTTCAACTGCTCGGGAGTGGGACACAGAAACTGGAGGGCGTTACTCATCTGCTCAAGACTGGGACACAGGAACAGGAGGCAGTCATTCGACTGCTCAAGACTGGGACACAGGAACAGGAGGCAGTCACTCAACTGCTCGAGACTGGGACACAGGAACAGGAGGCAGTCACTCAACTGCTCGACACTGGGACACAGGAACAGAAGGCAGGCACTCAACTGCTCGAGTCTGGGACACAGAAACAGGAGGGTGTTACTCAACTGCATGAGACTGGGACACAGAAACAGGAGGCAGTCACTCAAATGCTCGAGTCTGGGTCTCAGGAACAGGAGGCAGTCACTCAACTGCTCGCGACTGTTTCAATGGAACAGGAGGCAGTCACTCAACAGCTCGAGACTGGGACACAGATACAGGAGGGTGTTACTCAACTGCATGAGACTGGGACACAGAAACAGGAGGCAGTCACTCAAGTGCTCGAGTCTGGGTCACAGGAACAGGAGGCAGTCACTCAACTGCTCAAGACTGGGAAACAGGAACACGAGGCAGTCATTCAACTGCTCGCGACTGTTTCAATGGAACAGGAGGCAGTCACTCAACAGCTCGAGACTGGGACACAGAAACAGGAGGGTGTTACTCAACTGCATGAGACTGGGACACAGGAACAGAAGGCAGGCACTCAACTGCTCGAGACTGGGAGACAGGAACAGGAGGCAGTCATACAACTGCTTAAGACTGGGATAGAGGAAGGGGAGGCAGTCACTGAACTGCACGAGACAGGGACACAGGAACAGGAGGCAGTCATTCAACTGTTCGAGACAGGGACACAGGAACAGGAGGCAGTCACTCAACTGCTCGAGACTGGGACAGAGGAACAGGAGGCAGTCATTCAACTGCTCGAGACTGGGACACAGGAACAGGAGGCAGTCACTCAACTGCTCGAGACTGGGACAAAGGAACAGGAGGCAGTCACTCAACTGCTCGAAACTGGGACACAGGAACAGGAGACAGTCACTCAACTGCTCGAGACTGGAACACAGGAACAGAAGGCAGGCACTCAACTGCTCGAGATTGGGACACAGGAACAGAAGGCAGTCATTCAACCGCTCGAGACTGGGAAACAGGAACAGGAGGCATCACTCAAATGCTCGAGACTGGGACACAGGACCAGGAGGCAGTCATTCGACTGCTCGAGAATGGGACACAGGAATAGGAGGCATGCATTCAACTGCTCGAGACTGGGACACATGATCAGGAGGCATCACTCAACTGCTCGAGACTGGGACACAGGAACAGGAGGCATCACTCAACTGCTCGAGAATGGGAGACAGTAACAGGAGGCAGTCATTCAACTGCTGGAGTCTGGGACAAAGGAACAGGAGGCAGGCACTCAACTGCTCGAGACTGGGACACAGGAACAGGAGGCAGTCACTCAACTGCGCGACACTGGGACACAGGAACAGGAGGCAGTCACTCAAGTGCTCGAAACTGGGACACAGGAACAGGAGGCAGTCACTCAACTGCTCGAGACTGGAACACAGGAACAGAAGGCAGGCACTCAACTGCTCGAGACTGGGACACAGGAACAGAAGGCAGTCATTCAATCGCTGGAGACTGGGAAACAGGAACAGAAGGCATCACTAAATTGCTCGAGACTGGGACACAGGAACCGGAGGCAGTCAGTCGACTGCTCGAGAATGGGACACAGGAACAGGAGGCAGTCATTCAACTGCTCGAGTCTGTGTCAAAGGAACAGGAGGGCGTTACTCAACTGCTCAAGACTGGGACACAGGAAAAGGAGGCATCACTCAATTGATCGAGACTGGGACACAGGAACAGGAGGGCGTTACTCAACTGCTCAATACTGGGTCACAGGAACAGGAGGCAGTCAATCAACTCTTCGAGACAGGGACAGAGGAACAGGAGGCAGTCACTCAACTGCTCAAGTCTGGGACACAGGAACAGGAGGCAGTCATTCAACTGCTCGAGTCTGGGACACATGAACAGGAGGCAGTCACTCAACTGCTCGTCACTGGGACACAGGAACAGGAGGCAGTCACTCAAATGCTCGAAACTGGGACACAGGAACGGGAGGCAGTCACTCAACTGCTCGAGACTGGGTCACAGGAAGAGGAGAGTGTCATTCAAATGCACGAGACTGGGACACAGAAACAGGAGGGCGTCACTCAACTGCTCTAGACTGCGACACCGGAACAGGAGGCAGTCATTCAACTGCTCGAGTCTGGTACACAGGAACAGGAGGCAGTCACTCAACTGCTCGAGACTGGGACACAGGAACAGGAGGCACTCACTCAACTGCTCGAGACTGGAACACAGGAACAGGAGGCATCACTCAACTGCTCGAAACTGGGACACAGGAACAGGAGGCAGTCACTCAACTGCTCGAGACTGGAACACAGGAACAGAAGGCAGGCACTCAACTGCTCGAGACTGGGACACAGGAACAGAAGGCAGTCATTCAACCGCTGGAGACTGGGAAGCAGGAACAGGAGGCATCACTAAATTGCTCGAGACTGGGACACAGGAACCGGAGGCAGTCATTCAACTGCTCGAGTCTGTGTCAAAGGAACAGGAGGGCGTTACTCAACTGCTCAAGACTGGGACACAGGAAAAGGAGGCATCACTCAATTGATCGAGACTGGGACACAGGAACAGAAGGGCGTTACTCAACTGCTCAAGACTGGGTCACAGGAACAGGAGGCAGTCATTCAACTCTTCGAGACAGGGACAGAGGAACAGGAGGCAGTCACTCAACTGCTCGAGACTGGGACACAGGAACAGGAGGCAGTCACTCAACTGCTCGAGACTGGGACACAGGAACAGGAGGCAGTCACTCAACTGCTCGAGACTGGGACACACGAACAGGAGGCAGTCACTCAACTGCTCGAAACTGGGACACAGGAACGGGAGGCAGTCACTCATCTGCTCGAGACTGGGTCACAGGAAGAGGAGAGTGTCATTCAAACGCACGAGACTGGGACACAGAAACAGGAGGGCGTCACTCAACTGCTCGAGACTGCGACACCGGAACAGGAGGCAGTCATTCAACTGCTCGAGTCTGGGACACAGGAACAGGAGGCAGTCACTCAACTGCTCGAGACTGGGACACAGGAACAGGAGGCAGTCACTCAACTGCTCGAGACTGGGACACAGGAACAGGAGGCAGTCACTCAACTTCTCGAGACTGGGACACAGGAACAGGAGGGCGTTACTCAACTGCTCAAGACTGGGACAGAGAAACAGGAGGGTGTGACTCAACTGCTCGAGACTGGGACACATGAAAAGGCGGCAGTCATTCAACAGCTCGAGACTGGGACAGAGGAACAGGAGGCAGTCACTCACATGCTCGAGACTGGGACACAGAAACAAGAGGCATCAGTCAATTGCTCGAGACTGGGACACAGGAACAGGAGGCATCACTCAACTGCTCGAGACTGGGACACAGGAATAGGAGGCAGTCCTTCAACTGCTCGGGAGTGGGACACAGAAACTGGAGGGCGTTACTCATCTGCTCAAGACTGGGACACAGGAACAGGAGGCAGTCATTCGACTGCTCAAGACTGGGACACAGGAACAGGAGGCAGTCACTCAACTGCTCGAGACTGGGACACAGGAACAGGAGGCTGTCACTCAACTTCTCGAGACTGGGACACACGAACAGGAGGGCGTTACTCAACTGCTCAAGACTGGGACAGATGAACAGGAGGGTGTGACTCAACTGCTCAAGACTGGGACACAGAAACAGTAGGGCGTTACTCAACTGCTCGAGACTGGGACACAGGAACAAGAGGCAGTCAGTCAAATGCTCGAGTCTGGGTCACAGGAACAGGAGGGTGTTACTCAACTGCATGAGACTGGGACACAGGAACAGGAGGCATCACACAATTGATCGAGACTGGGACACAGGGACAGGACGCAGTCACTCAACTGCTCGAAACTGGGACACAGGAACAAGAGGCAGTCAGTCAAATGCTCGAGTCTGGGTCACAGGAACAGGAGGCAGTCACTCAACTGCTCGAGACTGGGACACAGGAACAGGAGGGCGTTACTCAACTGCTCAAGACTGGGTCACAGGAACAGGAGGCAGTCATTCAACTCTTCGAGACAGGGACAGTGGAACAGGAGGCAGTCACTCAACTGCTCAAGTCTGGGACACAGGAACAGGAGGCAGTCACTCAACTGCTCGAGACTGGGACACAGGAACAGGAGGCAGTCACTCAACTGCTCGAGACTGGGACACACGAACAGGAGGCAGTCACTCAACTGCTCGAAACTGGGACACAGGAACGGGAGGCAGTCACTCAACTGCTCGAGACTGGGTCGCAGGAAGAGGAGAGTGTCATTCAAACGCACGAGACTGGGACACAGAAACAGGAGGGCGTCACTCATCTGCTCGAGTCTGGGACACAGAAACAGGAGGCAGTCACTCAACTGCTCGACACTGGGACACAGGAACAGGAGGCAGTCACTCAACTGCTCGAGACTGGGACACAGGGACAGAAGGCAGGCACTCAACTTCTCGAGACTGGGATACAGGAACAGGAGGGCGTTACTCAACTGCTCAAGACTGGGACAGAGAAACAGGAGGGTGTGACTCAACTGCTCGAGACTGCGACACAGGAACAGGAGGCAGTCACTCAACTGCTCGAGACTGGGAGAGAGGAACAGGAGGCAGTCACTCACCTGCTCGAGACTGGGTCACAGAAACAAGAGGCATCACTCAATTGCTCGAGACTGGGACACAAGAACAGGAGGCATCACTCAACTGCTTGAGACTGGGACACAGGAATAGGAGGCAGTCCTTCAACTGCTCGGGAGTGGGACACAGAAACTGGAGGGCGTTACTCATCTGCTCAAGACTGGGACACAGGAACAGGAGGCAGTCATTCGACTGCTCAAGACTGGGACACAGGAACAGGAGGCAGTCACTCAACTGCTCGAGACTGGGACACAGGAACAGGAGGCAGTCACTCAACTGCTCGACACTGGGACACAGGAACAGAAGGCAGGCACTCAACTGCTCGAGTCTGGGACACAGAAACAGGAGGGTGTTACTCAACTGCATGAGACTGGGACACAGAAACAGGAGGCAGTCACTCAAGTGCTCGAGTCTGTGTCACAGGAACAGGAGGCAGTCACTCAACTGCTCAAGACTGGGAAACAGGAACACGAGGCAGTCATTCAACTCCTCGCGACTGTTTCAATGGAACAGGAGGCAGTCACTCAACAGCACGAGACTGGGACACAGAAACAGGAGGGTGTTACTCAACTGCATGAGACTGGGACACAGGAACAGGAGGCAGTCATTCAACTGTTCGAGACAGGGACACAGGAACAGGAGGCAGTCACTCAACTGCTCGAGACTGGGACACAGGAACAGGAGGCAGTCACTCAACTGCTCGACACTGGGACACAGGAACAGAAGGCAGGCACTCAACTGCTCGAGTCTGGGACACAGAAACAGGAGGGTGTTACTCAACTGCATGAGACTGGGACACAGAAACAGGAGGCAGTCACTCAAGTGCTCGAGTCTGTGTCACAGGAACAGGAGGCAGTCACTCAACTGCTCAAGACTGGGAAACAGGAACACGAGGCAGTCATTCAACTGCTCGCGACTGTTTCAATGGAACAGGAGGCAGTCACTCAACAGCTCGAGACTGGGACACAGAAACAGGAGGGTGTTACTCAACTGCATGAGACTGGGACACAGGAACAGAAGGCAGGCACTCAACTGCTCGAGACTGGGAGACAGGAACAGGAGGCAGTCATACAACTGCTTAAGACTGGGATAGAGGAAGGGGAGGCAGTCACTGAACTGCACGAGACAGGGACACAGGAACAGGAGGCAGTCATTCAACTGTTCGAGACAGGGACACAGGAACAGGAGGCAGTCACTCAACTGCTCGAGACTGGGACAGAGGAACTGGAGGCAGTCATTCAACTGCTCGAGACTGGGACACAGGAACAGGAGGCAGTCACTCAACTGCTCGAGACTGGGACAAAGGAACAGGAGGCAGTCACTCAACTGCTCGAAACTGGGACACAGGAACAGGAGACAGTCACTCAACTGCTCGAGACTGGAACACAGGAACAGAAGGCAGGCACTCAACTGCTCGAGATTGGGACACAGGAACAGAAGGCAGTCATTCAACCGCTCGAGACTGGGAAACAGGAACAGGAGGCATCACTCAATTGCTCGAGACTGGGACACAGGACCAGGAGGCAGTCATTCGACTGCTCGAGAATGGGACACAGGAATAGGAGGCATGCATTCAACTGCTCGAGTCTGGGTCAAAGGAACAGGAGGCAGTCACTCAACTGCTCGAGACTGGGACACAGGAAGAGGAGGCATCACTCAACTGCTCGAGACTGGGACACAGGAACAGGAGGCATCACTCAACTGCTCGAGAATGGGAGACAGTAACAGGAGGCAGTCATTCAACTGCTGGAGTCTGGGACAAAGGAACAGGAGGCAGGCACTCAACTGCTCGAGACTGGGACACAGGAACAGGAGGCAGTCACTCAACTGCGCGACACTGGGACACAGGAACAGGAGGCAGTCACTCAACTGCACGAAACCGGGACACAGGAACAGGAGGCAGTCACTCAACTGCTCGAGACTGGAACACAGGAACAGAAGGCAGGCACTCAACTGCTCGAGACTGGGACACAGGAACAGAAGGCAGTCATTCAATCGCTGGAGACTGGGAAACAGGAACAGAAGGCATCACTAAATTGCTCGAGACTGGGACACAGGAACCGGAGGCAGTCAGTCGACTGCTCGAGAATGGGACACAGGAACAGGAGGCAGTCATTCAACTGCTCGAGTCTGTGTCAAAGGAACAGGAGGGCGTTACTCAACTGCTCAAGACTGGGACACAGGAAAAGGAGGCATCACTCAATTGATCGAGACTGGGACACAGGAACAGGAGGGCGTTACTCAACTGCTCAAGACTGGGTCACAGGAACAGGAGGCAGTCATTCAACTCTTCGAGACAGGGACAGAGGAACAGGAGGCAGTCACTCAACTGCTCAAGTCTGGGACACAGGAACAGGAGGCAGTCATTCAACTGCTCGAGTCTGGGACACATGAACAGGAGGCAGTCACTCAACTGCTCGACACTGGGACACAGGAACAGGAGGCAGTCACTCAAATGCTCGAAACTGGGACACAGGAACGGGAGGCAGTCACTCAACTGCTCGAGACTGGCTCACAGGAAGAGGAGAGTGTCATTCAAACGCACGAGACTGGGACACAGAAACAGGAGGGCGTCACTCAACTGCTCTAGACTGCGACACAGGAACAGGAGGCAGTCATTCAACTGCTCGAGTGTGGGACACAGGAACAGGAGGCAGTCACTCAACTGCTCGAGACTGGGACACAGGAACAGGAGGCAGTCACTCAACTGCTCGAGACTGGGACACAGGAACAGGAGGCAGTCACTCAACTGCTCGAGACTGGAACACAGGAACAGAAGGCAGGCACTCAACTGCTCGAGACTGGGACACAGGGGCAGAAGGCAGTCATTCAACCGCTGGAGACTGGGAAGCAGGAACAGGAGGCATCACTAAATTGCTCGAGACTGGGACACAGGAACCGGAGGCAGTCATTCAACTGCTCGAGTCTGTGTCAAAGGAACAGGAGGGCGTTACTCAACTGCTCAAGGCTGGGACACAGGAAAAGGAGGCATCACTCAATTGATCGAGAGTGGGACACAGGAACAGGAGGGCGTTACTCAACTGCTCAAGACTGGGTCACAGGAACAGGAGGCAGTCATTCAACTCTTCGAGACAGGGACAGAGGAACAGGAGGCAGTCACTCAACTGCTCGAGACTGGGACACAGGAACAGGAGGCAGTCACTCAACTGCTCGAGACTGGGACACAGGAACAGGAGGCAGTCACTCAACTGCTCGAGACTGGGACACACGAACAGGAGGCAGTCACTCAACTGCTCGAAACTGGGACACAGGAACGGGAGGCAGTCACTCAACTGCTCGAGACTGGGACACAGGAACAGGAGGCAGTCACTCAACTGATCCAAACTGGGACACAGGAACGGGAGGCAGTCACTCAACTGCTCGAGACTGGGTCACAGGAAGAGGAGAGTGTCATTCAAACGCACGAGACTGGGACACAGAAACAGGAGGGCGTCACTCAACTGCTCGAGACTGCGACACCGGAACAGGAGGCAGTCATTCAACTGCTCGAGTCTGGGACACAGGAACAGGAGGCAGTCACTCAACTGCTCGAGACTGGGACACAGGAACAGGAGGCAGTCACTCAACTGCTCGAGACTGGGACACAGGGACAGAAGGCAGGCACTCAACTTCTCGAGACTGGGACACAGGAACAGGAGGGCGTTACTCAACTGCTCAAGACTGGGACAGAGAAACAGGAGGGTGTAACTCAACTGCTCGAGACTGGGACACATGAAAAGGCGGCAGTAACTCAACTGCTCGAGACTGGGACACAGGAACAGGAGGGCGTTACTCAACTGCTCAAGACTGGGTCACAGGAACAGGAGGCAGTCATTCAACTCTTCGAGACAGGGACAGAGGAACAGGAGGCAGTCACTCAACTGCTCAAGTCTGGGACACAGGAACAGGAGGCAGTCATTCAACTGCTCGAGTCTGGGACACAGGAACAGGAGGGCGTTACTCAACTGCTAAGACTGGGACAGAGAAACAGGAGGGTGTAACTCAACTGCTCGAGACTGGGACACATGAAAAGGCGGCAGTAACTCAACTGCTCGAGACTGGGACACAGAAACAGGAGGGCGTCACTCAACTGCTCGAGACTGCGACACCGGAACAGGAGGCAGTCATTCAACTGCTCGAGTCTGGGACACAGGAACAGGAGGCAGTCACTCAACCGCTCGAGACTGGGACACAGGAACAGGAGGCAGTCACTCAACTGCTCGAGACTGGGACACAGGGACAGAAGGCAGGCACTCAACTTCTCGAGACTGGGACACAGGAACAGGAGGGCGTTACTCAACTGCTCAAGACTGGGACAGAGAAACAGGAGGGTGTAACTCAACTGCTCGAGACTGGGACACATGAAAAGGCGGCAGTAACTCAACTGCTCGAGACTGGGACACAGGAACAGGAGGGCGTTACTCAACTGCTCAAGACTGGGTCACAGGAACAGGAGGCAGTCATTCAACTCTTCGAGACAGGGACAGAGGAACAGGAGGCAGTCACTCAACTGCTCAAGTCTGGGACACAGGAACAGGAGGCAGTCATTCAACAGCTCGAGTCTGGGACACATGAACAGGAGGCAGTCACTCAACTGCTCGACACTGGGACACAGGAACAGGAGGCAGTCACTCAAATGCTCGAAACTGGGACACAGGAACGGGAGGCAGTCACTCAACTGCTCGAGACTGGCTCACAGGAAGAGGAGAGTGTCATTCAAACGCACGAGACTGGGACACAGAAACAGGAGGGCGTCACTCAACTGCTCTAGACTGCGACACAGGAACAGGAGGCAGTCATTCAACTGCTCGAGTGTGGGACACAGGAACAGGAGGCAGTCACTCAACTGCTCGAGACTGGGACACAGGAACAGGAGGCAGTCACTCAACTGCTCGAAACTGGGACACAGGAACAGGAGGCAGTCACTCAACTGCTCGAGACTGGAACACAGGAACAGAAGGCAGGCACTCAACTGCTCGAGACTGGGACACAGGAGCAGAAGGCAGTCATTCAACCGCTGGAGACTGGGAAGCAGGAACAGGAGGCATCACTAAATTGCTCGAGACTGGGACACAGGAACCGGAGGCAGTCATTCAACTGCTCGAGTCTGTGTCAAAGGAACAGGAGGGCGTTACTCAACTGCTCAAGGCTGGGACACAGGAAAAGGAGGCATCACTCAATTGATCGAGAGTGGGACACAGGAACAGGAGGGCGTTATCAACTGCTCAAGACTGGGTCACAGGAACAGGAGGCAGTCATTCAACTCTTCGAGACAGGGACAGAGGAACAGGAGGCAGTCACTCAACTGCTCGAGACTGGGACACAGGAACAGGAGGCAGTCACTCAACTGCTCGAGACTGGGACACAGGAACAGGAGGCAGTCACTCAACTGCTCGAGACTGGGACACACGAACAGGAGGCAGTCACTCAACTGCTCGAAACTGGGACACAGGAACGGGAGGCAGTCACTCAACTGCTCGAGACTGGGACACAGGAACAGGAGGCAGTCACTCAACTGCTCCAAACTGGGACACAGGAACGGGAGGCAGTCACTCAACTGCTCGAGACTGGGTCACAGGAAGAGGAGAGTGTCATTCAAACGCACGAGACTGGGACACAGAAACAGGAGGGCGTCACTCAACTGCTCGAGACTGCGACACCGGAACAGGAGGCAGTCATTCAACTGCTCGAGTCTGGGACACAGGAACAGGAGGCAGTCACTCAACTGCTCGAGACTGGGACACAGGAACAGGAGGCAGTCACTCAACTGCTCGAGACTGGGACACAGGGACAGAAGGCAGGCACTCAACTTCTCGAGACTGGGACACAGGAACAGGAGGGCGTTACTCAACTGCTCAAGACTGGGACAGAGAAACAGGAGGGTGTAACTCAACTGCTCGAGACTGGGACACATGAAAAGGCGGCAGTAACTCAACTGCTCGAGACTGGGACAGAGGAACAGGAGGCAGTCACTCACCTGCTCGAGACTGGGTCACAGAATCAAGAGGCTTCACTCAATTGCTCGAGACTGGGACACAGGAACAGGAGGCATCACTCAACTGCTCGAGACTGGGACACAGGAATAGGAGGCAGTCCTTCAACTGCTCGGGAGTGGGACACAGAAACTGGAGGGCGTTACTCATCTGCTCAAGACTGGGACACAGGAACAGGAGGCAGTCATTCGACTGCTCAAGACTGGGACACAGGAACAGGAGGCAGTCACTCAACTGCTCGAGACTGGGACACAGGAACAGGAGGCAGTCACTCAACTTCTCGAGACTGGGACACAGGAACAGGAGGGCGTTACTCAACTGCTCAAGACTGGGACAGACGAACAGGAGGGTGTGACTCAACTGCTCAAGACTGGGACACAGAAACAGTAGGGCGTTATTCAACTGCTCGAGACTGGGACACAGGGACAGGAGGCAGTCACTCAACTGCTCGTAACTGGGACACAGGAACAAGAGGCAGTCAGTCAAATGCTCGAGTCTGGGTCACAGGAACAGGAGGCAGTCACTCAACTGCTCGAGACTGGGACACAGAAACAGCAGGGTGTTACTCAACTGCATGAGACTGGGACACAGGAACAGGAGGCATCACACAATTGATCGAGACTGGGACACAGGGACAGGACACAGTCACTCAACTGCTCGAAACTGGGGCACAGGAACAGGAGGCAGTCATTCAACTGCTCGAGACTGGGACACATGAAAAGGCGGCAGTCACTCAACTGCTCGAGACTGGGACAGAGGAACAGGAGGCAGTCACTCACCTGCTCGAGACTGGGTCACAGAAACAAGAGGCATCACTCAATTGCTCGAGACTGGGACACAGGAACAGGAGGCATCACTCAACTGCTCGAGACTGGGACACAGGAATAGGAGGCAGTCCTTCAACTGCTCGGGAGTGGGACACAGAAATTGGAGGGCGTGACTCATCTGCTCAAGACTGGGACACAGGAACAGGAGGCAGTCATTCGACTGCTCAAGACTGGGACACAGGAACATGAGGCAGTCACTCAACTGCTCGAGACTGGGACACAGGAACAGGAGGCAGTCAATCAACTGCTCGAGACTGGGACACAGGAACAGGAGGCAGTCACTCAACTTCTCGAGACTGGGACACAGGAACAGGAGGGCGTTACTCATCTGCTCAAGACTGGGGCAGACGAACAGGAGTGTGTGACTCAACTGCTCAAGACTGGGACACAGAAACAGTAGGGCGTTACTCAACTGCTCGAGACTGGGACACAGGGACAGGAGGCAGTCACTTAACTGCTCGTAACTGGGACACAGGAACAAGAGGCAGTCAGTCAAATGCTCGAGTCTGGGTCACAGGAACAGGAGGCAGTCACTCAACTGCTCGAGACTGGGACACAGAAAAAGCAGGGTGTTACTCAACTGCATGAGACTGGGACACAGGAACAGGAGGCAGCACACAATTGATCGAGACTGGGACACAGGGACAGGACGCAGTCACTCAACTGCTCGAAACTGGGGCACAGGAACAGGAGGCAGTCATTCAACTGCTCGAGACTGGGACACAAGAAAAGGCGGCAGTCACTCAACTGCTCGAGACTGGGACAGAGGAACAGGAGGCAGTCACTCACCTGCTCGAGATTGGGTCACAGAAACAAGAGGCATCACTCAATTGCTCGAGACTGGGACACAGGAACAGGAGACAGCACTCAACTGCTCGAGACTGGGACACAGGAATAGGAGGCAGTCCTTCAACTGCTCGGGAGTTGGACACAGAAACTGGAGGGCGTTACTCATCTGCTCAAGACTGGGACACAGGAACAGGAGGCAGTCATTCGACTGCTCAAGACTGGGACACAGGAACAGGAGGCAGTCACTCAACTTCTCGAGACTGGGACACAGGAACAGGAGGGCGTTACTCAACTGCTCAAGTCTGGGACAGACGAACAGGAGGGTGTGACTCAACTGCTCAAAACTGGGACACAGAAACAGTAGGGCGTTACTCAACTGCTCGAGACTGGGACACAGGGACAGGAGGCAGTCACTCAACTGCTCGTAACTGGGACACAGGAACAAGTGGCAGTCAGTCAAATGCTCGAGTCTGGGTCACAGGAACAGGAGGCAGTCACTCAACCTCTCGAGACTGGGACACAGAAACAGCAGGGTGTTACTCAACTGCATGAGACTGGGACACAGGAACAGGAGGCATCACACAATTGATCGAGCCTGGGACACAGGGACAGGACGCAGTCACTCAACTGCTCGAAACTGGGACACAGGAACAAGAGGCAGTCAGTCAAATGCTCGAGTCTGGGTCACAGGAACAGGAGGCAGTCACTCAACTGCTCGAGACTGGGACACAGGAACAGGAGGGCGTTACTCAACTGCTCAAGACTGGGTCACAGGAACAGGAGGCAGTCATTCAACTCTTCGAGACAGGGACAGTGGAACAGGAGGCAGTCACTCAACTGCTCAAGTCTGGGACACAGGAACAGGAGGCAGTCTCTCAACTGCTCGAGACTGGGACACAAAAACAGGAGGCAGTCACTCAACTGCTCGAGACTGGGACACACGAACAGGAGGCAGTCACTCAGCTGCTCGAAACTGGGACAGAGGAACAGGAGCCAGTCACTCACCTGCTCGAGACTTGGTCACAGAAACAAGAGGCATCACTCAATTGCTGGAGACTGGGACACAGGAACAGGAGGCAGTCACACAACTGCTCGAGACTGGGTCACAGGAAGAGGAGAGTGTCATTCAAACGCACGAGACTGGGACACAGAAACAGGAGGGCGTCACTCAACTGCTCGAGACTGCGACACCGGAACAGGAGGCAGTCACTCAACTGCTCGTAACTGGGACACAGGAACAAGAGGCAGTCAGTCAAATGCTCGAGTCTGGGTCACAGGAACAGGAGGCAGTCACTCAACTGCTCGAGACTGGGACACAGAAACAGCAGGGTGTTACTCAACTGCATGAGACTGGGACACAGGAACAGGAGGCATCACAGAATTGATCGAGACTGGGACACAGGGACAGGACGCAGTCACTCAACTGCTCGAAACTGGGGCACAGGAACAGGAGGCAGTCATTCAATTGCTCGAGACTGGGACGCAGGGACAGGAGGGAGTCATTCAACTGCATGAGACTGGGACACAGGAACAGAAGCCAGGCACTCAACTGCTCGAGACTGGGACACAGGAACAGGAGGCAGTCATTCAACTTTTCGATACTGGGACACAGGAACAGGAGGCAGTCATTCAATTGCACGAGACTGGGACACAGAAACAGGAAGGTACTACTCAAGTGCTCGAAACTGGGAAACACGGACAGGAGGGAGTCATTCAACTGCTCGAAACTGGGACACAGGAACAGGAGGCAGTCACTCAAATGCTCTAGACTGGGACACAGGAACAGGAGGCAGTCAGTCAAATGCTCGAATCTGGGTCACAGGAACAGGAGGCAGTCATTCAACTGCTCGAGACTGGGACACAGGGACAGGAGGCAGTCACTCAACTGCTCAAGACTGGGACACAGGAACAGGAGGCAGTCACTCAACTGCTCGAGACTGGGACACAGGAACAGGAGGCAGTCACTCAACTGCTCGAGACTGGGACACAGGAACAGGAGGCAGTCACTCAAATGGTCTAGACTGGGACACAGGAACAGGAGGCAGTCCTTCAACTGCACGAGACTGGGACACAGAAACAGGAGGGCGTTACTCAACTGCTCAAGACTGGGTCACAGGAACAGGAGGCAGTCACTCAAATGCTCTAGACTGGGACACTGGAACAGGAGGCAGTCCTTCAACTGCACGATACTGGGACACAGAAACAGGAGGGTGTTACTCAACTGCTCAAGTCTGGGTCACAGGAACAGGAGGCAGTCACTCAACTGCTCGAGACTGGGACACAGGAACAGGAGGCAGTCACTCAACTGCTCGAGACTGGGACACACGAACAGGAGGTTGTCACTCAACTGCTCGAAACTGGGACACAGGAACGGGTGGCAGTCACTCAACTGCTCGAGACTGGGACACAGGAAGGGGAGAGTGTCATTCAAACGCACGAGACTGGGACACAGGAACAGGAGGCAGTCACTCAACTGCTCGAGACTGCGACACAGGAACAGGAGGCAGTCATTCAACTGCTCGAGTCTGGGACACAGGAACAGGAGGCAGTCATTCAACTGCTCGAGACTGGGACACGGGGACAGGAGGGCGTTACTCAACTGCTCAAGACTGGGACAGACGAACAGGAGGGTGTGACTCAACTGCTCAAGACTGGGACACAGAAACAGTAGGGCGTTACTCAACTGCTCGAGACTGGGACACAGGGGCAGGAGGCAGTCACTCAACTGCTCGTAACTGGGACACATGAACAATAGGCAGTCAGTCAAATGCTCGAATCTGGGTCACAGGAACAGGAGGCAGTCACTCAACTGCTCGAGACTGGGACACAGAAACAGCAGGGTGTTACTCAACTGCATGAGACTGGGACACAGGAACAGGAGGCATCACACAATTGATCGAGACTGGGACACAGGGACAGGACGCAGTCACTCAACTGCTCGAAACTGGGGCACAGGAACAGGATGCATCACTCACTTGCTCGAGACTGGGACACAGGGACAGGAGGGAGTCATTCAACTGCATGAGACTGGGACACAGGAACAGAAGCCAGGCGCTCAACTGCTCGAGACTGGGACACAGGAACAGGAGGCCGGTACTCAACTGCTCAAGACTAGGACACAGGAACAGGAGGCAGTCACTCAATTGCTCGAAACTGGGACACAGGAATAGAAGGCAGGCACTCAAATGCACGAGACTGGGACACAGAAACAGAAGGGCGTCACTCAACCGCTCGAGTCTGCGACACAGGAACAGGAGGCAGGCACTCAAATGCTCGAGACTGGGACACAGGAACAGGAGGCAGTCTTTCAACTGCTCGAGACTGGGTCAAAGGAACAGGAGGCAGTCTTTCAACTGCTCGAGACTGGGTCAAAGGAACAGGAGGCAGTCACTCAACTGCTCGAGATTGGGACACAGAAACAGGAGGGCGTTACTCAACTGCTCAAGACTGGGACACAGGAACAGGAGGCATCACTCAATTGATCGAGACTGGGACACAGGCACAGGAGGGCGTTACTCAACTGCTCAAGACTGGGTCACAGGAACAGGAGGCAGTCATTCAACTCTTCGAGACAGGGACAGAGGAACAGGAGGCAGTAACTCAACTGCTCAAGACTGGGGCACAGGAACAGGAGGCAGTCACTCAACTGCTCGAGACTGGGACACAGGAACAGGAGTCAGTCACTCAACTGCTCGAGACTGGGACACACGAACAGGAGGCAGTCACTCAACTGCTAGAAACTGGGGCACAGGAACGGGAGGCAGTCACTCAACTGCTCGAGACTGGGTCACAGGAAGAGGAGAGTGTCATTCAAACGCACGAGACTGGGACACAGAAACAGGAGGCAGTCATTAAACTGCTCGAGTCTGGGACACAGGAACAGGAGGCTGTCACTGAACTGCTCGACACTGGGACACAGGAACAGGAGGCAGTCACTCAACTGCTCGAGACTGGGACACAGGGACAGAAGGCAGGCACTCAACCTGTCGAGACTGGGACACAGGAACAGGAGGGCGTTACTCAACTGCTCAAGACTTGGACAGAGGAACAGGAGGGTGTGACTCAACTGCTCGAGTCTGGGACAGAGGAACAGGAGGCAGTCACTCACCAGCTCGAGATTGGGTCACAGAAACAAGAGGCATCACTCAATTGCTCGAGACTGCGACACAGGAACAGGAGGCATCACTCAACTGCTCGAGATTGGGACACAGGAATAGGAGGCAGTCCTTCAACTGCTCGGGAGTGGGACACAGAAACAGGAGTGCGTTACTCATCTCCTCAAGACTGGGACACAGGAACAGGAGGCAGTCATTCGACTGCTCAAGACTGGGACACAGGAACAGGAGGCAGTCACTCAACTGCTCGAGACTGGGACACAGGAACAGGAGGCAGTCACTCAACTGCTCGACACTGGGACACAGGAACAGAAGGCAGTCACTCACCTGCTCGAGACTGGGTCACAGAAACAAGAGGCATCACTCAATTGGTCGAGACTGGGACACAGGAACAGGAGGCATCACTCAACTGCTCGAGACTGGGACACAGGAAGAGGAGGCAGTCCTTCAACTGCTCGGGAGTGGGACACAGAAACTGGAGGGCGTTACTCATCTGCTCAAGACTGGGACACAGGAACAGGAGGCAGGCATTCGACTGCTCAAGACTGGGACACAAGAACAGGAGGCAGTCACTCGACACTGGGACACAGGAACAGAAGGCAGGCACTCAACTGCTCGAGTCTGGGACACAGAAACAGGAGGGTGTTACTCAACTGCATGAGACTGGGACACAGAAACAGGAGGCAGTCACTCAACTGCTCGCGACTGTTTCAATGGAACAGGAGGCAGTCACTCAACTGCTCGAGACTGGGACACAGAAACAGGAGGGTGTTACTCAACTGCATGAGACTGGGACACAGGAACAGAAGGCAGGCACTCAACTGCTCGAGACTGGGAGACAGGAACAGGAGGCAGTCATTCAACTGCTTAAGACTGGAATAGAGGAAGGGGAGGCAGTCACTGAACTGCACGCGACAGGGACACAGGAACAGGAGGCAGTCATTCAACTGTTCGAGACAGGGACACAGGAACAGGAGGCAGTCACTCAACTGCTCGAGACTGGGACAAAGGAACAGGAGGCAGTCATTCAACTGCTCGAGACTGGGACACAGGAACAGGAGGCAGTCATTCAACTGTTCGAGACAGGGACACAGGAACAGGAGGCAGTCATTCAACTGCTCGAGACTGGGACACAGGAACAGAAGGCAGTCATTCAACCGCTCGAGACTGGGAAACAGGAACAGGAGGCATCACTCAATTGCTCGAGACTGGGACACAGGAACAGGAGGCAGTCATTCGACTGCTCGAGAATGGGACACAGGAACAGGAGGCAGTCATTCAACTGCTCGAGTCTGGGTCAAAGGAACAGGAGGCAGTCACTCAACTGCTCGAGACAGGGACACAGGAACAGGAGGCATCACTCAACTGCTCGAGACTGGGACACAGGAACAGGAGGCATCACTCAACTGCTCGAGAATGGGAGACAGTAACAGGAGGCAGTCATTCAACTGCTGGAGTCTGGGACAAAGGAACAGGAGGCAGGCACTCAACTGCTCGAGACTGGGACACAGGAACAGGAGGCAGTCACTCAACTGCACGACACTGGGACACAGGAACAGGAGGCAGTCACTCAACTGCTCGAAACTGGGACACAGGAACAGGAGGCAGTCACTCAACTGCTCTAGACTGGAACACAGGAACAGAAGGCAGGCACTCAACTGCACGAGACTGGGACACAGGAACAGAAGGCAGTCATTCAATCGCTGGAGACTGGGAAGCAGGAACAGAAGGCATCACTAAATTGCTCGAGACTTGGACACAGGAACCGGAGGCAGTCAGTCGACTGCTCGAGGATGTGACACAGGAACAGGAGGCAGTCATCCAACTGCTCGAGTCTGTGTCAAAGGAACAGGAGGGCGTTACTCAACTGCTCAAGACTGGGACACAGGAAAAGGAGGCATCACTCAATTGATCGAGACTGGGACACAGGAACAGGAGGGCGTTACTCAACTGCTCAAGACTGGGTCACAGGAACAGGAGGCAGTCATTCAACTCTTCGAGACAGGGACAGAGGAACAGGATGCAGTCACTCAACTGCTCAAGTCTGGGACACAGGAACAGGAGGCAGTCACTCAACTGCTCGAGACTGGGACACAGGAACAGGAGGCAGTCACTCAACTGCTCGAGACTGCGACACCGAAACAGGAGGCAGTCATTCAACTGCTCGAGTCTGGGACACAGGAACAGGAGGCAGTCACTCAACTGCTCGAGACTGGGACACAGGGACAGAAGGCAGGCACTCAACTTCTCGAGACTGGGACACAGGAACAGGAGGGCGTTACTCAACTGCTCAAGACTGGGACAGAGAAACAGGAGGGTGTGACTCAACTGCTCGAGACTGCGACACAGGAACAGGAGGCAGTCACTCAATTGCTGGAGACTGGGACAGAGGAACAGGAGGCAGTCACTCACCTGCTCGAGACTGGGTCACAGAAACAAGAGGCATCACTCAATTGCTCGAGACTGGGACACAGGAACAGGAGGCATCACTCAACTGCTCGAGACTGGGACACAGGAATTGGAGGCAGTCCTTCAACTGCTCGGGAGTGGGACACAGAAACAGGAGGGCGTTACTCAACTGCTCAAGTCTGGGACACAGAAACAGGAGGGTGTTACTCAACTGCATGAGACTGGGACACAGAAACAGGAGGCAGTCACTCAAATGCTCGAGTCTGGGTCACAGGAACAGGAGGCAGTCACTCAACTGCTCAAGACTGGGAAACAGGAACACGAGGCAGTCATTGAACTGCTCGCGACTGTTTCAATGGAACAGGAGGCAGTCACTCAACAGCTCGAGACTGGGACACAGAAACAGGAGGGTGTTACTCAACTGCATGAGACTGGCACACAGGTACAGAAGGCAGGCACTCAACTGATCGAGACTGGGAGACAGGAACAGGAGGCAGTCATTCAACTGCTTAAGACTGGGATAGAGGAAGGGGAGGCAGTCACTGAACTGCAAGAGACAGGGACACAGGAACAGGAGGCAGTCATTCAACTGTTCGAGACAGGGACACAGGAACAGGAGGGAGTCATTCAACTGCATGAGACTGGGACACAGGAACAGAAGCCAGGCACTCAACTGCTCGAGACTGGGACACAGGAACAGGAGGCCGGTACTCAACTGCTCAAGACTGGGACACAGGAACAGGAGGCAGTCATTCAACTTTTCGATACTGGGACACAGGAACAGGAGGCAGTCATTCAATTGCACGAGACTCGGACACAGAAAGAGGAAGGTACTACTCAAGTGCTCGAAACTGGGACAGAGGGATAGGAGGGAGTCATTCAACTGCTCGAGACTGGGACACAGGAACAGGAGGCAGTCACTCAATTGCTCGAAACTGGGACACAGGAATAGAAGGCAGGCACTCAAATGCACGAGACTGGGACACAGAAACAGGAAGGCGTCACTCAACCGCTCGAGACTGCGACACAGGAACAGGAGGCAGGTACTCAAATGCTCGAGACAGGGACACAGGAACAGGAGGCAGTCATTCAACTGCTCGAGTCTGGGTCAAAGGAACAGGAGGCAGTCACTCAACTGCTCGAGATTGGGACACAGAAACAGGAGGGCGTTACTCAACTGCTCAAGACTAGGACACAGGAACAGGAGGCATCACTCAATTGATCAAGACTGGCACACAGGCACAGGAGGGCGTTACTCAACTGCTCAAGACTGGGTCACAGGAACAGGAGGCAGTCATTCAACTCTTCGAGACACGGACAGAGGAACAGGAGGCAGTCACTCAACTGCTCAAGACTGGGACACAGGAACAGGAGGCAGTCACTCAACTGCTCGAGACTGGGACACAGGAACAGGAGGCAGTCACTCAACTGCTCGAAACTGGGACACAGGAACGGGAGGCAGTCACTCAACTGCTCGAGACTGGGTCACAGGAAGAGGAGAGTGTCATTCAAACGCACGAGACTGGGACACAGAAACAGGAGGGCGTCACTCAACTGCTCGAGACTGCGACACCGGAACAGGAGGCAGTCATTCAACTGCTCGAGTCTGGGACACAGGAACAGGAGGCAGTCACTCAACTGCTCGAGACTGGGACACAGGGACAGAAGGCAGGCACTCAACTTCTCGAGACTGGGACACAGGAACAGGAGGGCGTTACTCAACTGCTCAAGACTGGGACAGTGAAACAGGAGGCAGTCACTCAACTGCTCGAGACTGGGACAGAGGAACAGGAGGCAGTCACTCACCTGCTCGAGACTGGGTCACAGAAAAAAGAGGCATCACTCAATTGCTCGAGACTGGGACACAGGAACAGGAGGCATCACTCATCTGCTCGAGACTGCGACACAGGGACAGAAGGCAGGCACTCAACTTCTCGAGACTGGGACACAGGAACAGGAGGCAGTCATTCGACTGCTCAAGACTGGGACACAGGAACAGGAGGCAGTCACTCAACTGCTCGACACTGGGACACAGGAACAGGGGGCAGTCACTCAACTGCTCGAGACTGGGACACATGGACAGAAGGCAGGCACTCAACTTCTCGAGACTGGGACACAGAAACAGGAGGCAGTCATTCAACTATTCGAGACTGGGACACAGGAACAGTAGGCAGTCATTCAACTGCTCGACACTGGGACAAAGGAACAGGAGGCATCACTCAATTGCTCGAGAGTGGAACACAGGAACAGGAGGCAGTCATTCAACTGTTCGAGACTGGGACACAGGTAGAGGAGGCAGTCATTCAATTGCACGAAACAGGGACACAGAAGCAGGAGGGTGTGACTCAACTGCTCAAGACTGGGACACAGGAACAGGAGGCACTCATTCAACTGCTCGAGACTGGGAAACAGGAATAGGAGGCAGTCACTCAACTGCTCGAGACTGGGACACAGGAACAGGAGGCAGTCACTCAACTGCTCGAGACTGGGACACAGGAACAGGAGGTCGTTACTCAACTGCTCAAGACTGGGACACACGAACAGGAGGTTGTCATTCAACTGTTCGAGACAGGGATACAGGAACAGGAGGGAGTCATTCAACTGCACGAGACTGGGACACAGGAACAGAAGGCAGGCACTCAACTGCTCGAGACTGGGACACAGGAACAGGAGGCATCACTCAATTGCTCGAGACTGGGACACAGAAACATAAGGCAGGCACTCAACTTCTCGAGACTGGGACACAGGAACAGGAGACAGTCACTCAAATGCTCGAGTCTGGGTCACAGGAACAGGAGGCAGTCACTCAACTGCTCAAGACTGGGAAACAGGAACACGAGGCAGTCATTCAACTGCTCGCGACTGGTTCAACAGAACAGGAGGCAGACACTCAACAGCTCGAGACTGGGACACAGAAACAGGAGGGTGTTACTCAACTGCATGAGACTGGGACACAGGAACAGAAGGCAGGCACTCAACTGCTCGAGACTGGGAGACAGGAACAGGAGGCAGTCATTCAACTGCTGAAGACTGGGATACAGGAAGGGGAGGCAGTCACTGAACTGCACGAGACAGGGACACAGGAACAGGAGGCAGTCACTCAACTGTTCGAGACAGGGACACAGGAACAGGAGGGAGTCATTCAACTGCATGAGACTGGGACACAGGAACAGAAGCCAGGCACTCAACTGCTCGAGACTGGGACACAGGAACAGGAGGCAGGTACTCAACTGTTCAAGATGGGACACAGGAACAGGAGGCAGTCATTCAATTGCACGAGACTCGGACACAGAAACAGGAAGGTACTACTCAAGTGCTCGAAACTGGGACACAGGGACAGGAGGCATCACTCAATTGCTCGAGACTGGGACACAGAAACATAAGGCAGGCGCTCAACTTCTCGAGACTGGGACACAGGAACAGGAGGCAGTCACTCAAATGCTCGAGTCTGGGTCACAGGAACAGGAGGCAGTCACTCAACTGCTCAAGACTGGGAAACAGTAACACGAGGCAGTCATTCAACTGCTCGCGACTGGTTCAACAGAACAGGAGGCAGACACTCAACAGCTCGAGACTGGGACACAGAAACAGGAGGGTGTTACTCAACTGCATGAGACTGGGACACAGGAACAGAAGGCAGGCACTCAACTGCTCGAGACTGGGAGACAGGAACAGGAGGCAGTCGTTCAACTGCTGAAGACTGGGATACAGGAAGGGGAGGCAGTCACTGAACTGCACGAGACAGGGACACAGGAACAGGAGGCAGTCATTCAACTGTTGGAGACAGGGACACAGGAACAGGAGGGAGTCATTCAACTGCATGAGACTGGGACACAGGAACAGAAGCCAGGCACTCAACTGCTCGAGACTGGGACACAGGAACAGGAGGCCGGTACTCAACTGTTCAAGATGGGACACAGGAACAGGAGGCAGTCATTCAATTGCACGAGACTCGGACACAGAAACAGGAAGGTACTACTCAAGTGCACGAAACTGGGACACAGGGACAGGAGGGAGTCATTCAACTGCTCGAGACTGGGACACAGGAACAGGAGGCAGTCATTCAACTGTTCGAGACAGGGACACAGGAACAGGAGGGAGTCATTCTACTGCTCGAAACTGGGACACAGGAACAGGAGGCAGTCACTCAACTGCTCGAAACTGGGACACAGGAATAGAAGGCAGGCACTCAAATGCACGAGACTGGGACACAGAAACAGGAGGGCGTCACTCAACCGCTCGAGACTGCGACACAGGAACAGGAGGCAGGCACTCAAATGCTCAAGACTGGGACACAGGAACAGGAGGCAGTCATTCAACTGCTCGAGACTGGGTCAAAGGAACAGGAGGCAGTCACTCAACTGCTCGAGATTGGGACACAGAAACAGGAGGGCGTTACTCAACTGCTCAAGACTGGGACACAGGAACAGGAGGCATCACTCAATTGATCGAGACTGGGACACAGGCACAGGAGGGCGTTACTCAACTGCTCAAGAATGGGACACAGGAACAGGAGGCAGTCACTCAACTGCTCGAGACTGGGACACAGGAACAGGAGTCAGTCACTCAACTGCTCGAGACTGGGACACACGAACAGGAGGCAGTCACTCAACTGCTCGAAACTGGGACACAGGAACGGGAGGCAGTCACTCAACTGCTCGAGACTGGGTCACAGGAAGAGGAGAGTGTCATTCAAACGGACGAGACTGGGACAAAGAAACAGGAGGCAGTCATTCAACTGCTCGAGTCTGGGACACAGGAACAGGAGGCAGTCACTCAACTGCTCGACACTGGGACACAGGAACAGGAGGCAGTCACTCAACTGCTCGAGACTGGGACACAGGGACAGAAGGCAGGCACTCAACTTCTCGAGACTGGGACACAGGAACAGGGGGCGTTACTCAACTGCTCAAGACTTGGACAGAGTAACAGGAGGGTGTGACTCAACTGCTCGAGACTGGGACAGAGGAACAGGAGGCAGTCACTCACCTGCTCGAGACTGGGTCACAGAAACAAGAGGCATCACTCAATTGCTGGAGACTGGGACACAGGAACAGGAGGCATCACTCAACTGGTCGAGACTGGGACACAGGAATAGGAGGCAGTCCTTCAACTGCTCGGGAGTGGGACACAGAAACAGGAGTGCGTTACTCATCTGCTCAAGACTGGGACACAGGAACAGGAGGCAGTCATTCGACTGCTCAAGACTGGGACACAGGACCAGGAGGCAGTCACTCAACTGCTCGAGACTGGGACACAGGAACAGGAGGCAGTCACTCAACTGCTCGACACTGGGACACAGGAACAGAAGGCAGGCACTCAACTGCTCGTGACTGGGACACAGGAACAGGAGGCAGTCACTCAACTGCTCGAGACTGGGACACACGAACAGGAGGCAGTCACTCAACTGTTCGAAACTGGGACACAGGGACAGGAGACAGCACTCAATTGCTCGAGACTGGGACACAGGAACAGGAGGCAGTCACTCAACTGCTCGAGACTGGGAAACAGGAACACGAGGAAGTCACTCAACTGCTCGAGTCTGGGACACAAAAACAGGAGGGTGTTACTCAACTGCTCGAGACTGGGACACAGAAACAGGAGGCAGTCACTCAAATGCTCGAGTCTGGGTCACAGGCACAGGATGCAGTCACTCAACTGCTCAAGACTGGGAAACAGGAACACGAGGCAGTCATTCAACTGCTCGCGACTGGTTCAACGGAACAGGAGGCAGTCACTCAACTGCTCGAGACTGGGACACAGAAACAGGAGGGTGTTACTCAACTGCATGAGACTGGGACAGAGGAACAGAAGGCAGGCACTCAACTGCTCGAGACTGGGAGACAGGAACAGCAGGCAGTCATTCAACTGCTAAAGACTGGGATAGAGGAAGGGGAGGCAGTCACTGAACTGCACGAGACAGGGACACAGGAACAGGAGGCAGTCATTCAACTGTTCGAGACAGGGACACAGGAACAGGAGGGAGTCATTCAACTGCATGAGACTGGGAAACAGGAACAGAAGCCCGGCACTCAACTGCTCGAGACTGGGACACAGGAACAGGAGGCAGTCACTCAACTGCTCGACACTGGGACACAGGAACAGAAGGCAGGCACTCAACTGCTCGTGACTGGGACACAGGAACAGGAGGCAGTCACTCAACTGCTCGAGACTGGGACACACGAACAGGAGGCAGTCACTCAACTGTTCGAAACTGGGACACAGGGACAGGAGACAGCATTCAATTGCTCGAGACTGGGACACAGGAACAGGCGGCAGTCACTCAACTGCTCGAGACTGGGAAACAGGAACACGAGGAAGTCACTCAACTGCTCGAGTCTGGGACACAAAAACAGGAGGGTGTTACTCAACTGCTCGAGACTGGGACACAGAAACAGGAGGCAGTCACTCAAATGCTCGAGTCTGGGTCACAGGAACAGGATGCAGTCACTCAACTGCTCAAGACTGGGAAACAGGAACACGAGGCAGTCATTCAACTGCTCGCGACTGGTTCAACGGAACAGGAGGCAGTCACTCAACTGCTCGAGACTGGGACACAGAAACAGGAGGGTGTTACTCAACTGCATGAGACTGGGACACAGGAACAGAAGGCAGGCACTCAACTGCTCGAGACTGGGAGACAGGAACAGCAGGCAGTCATTCAACTGCTTAAGACTGGGATAGAGGAAGGGGAGGCAGTCACTCAACTGCACGAGACAGGGACACAGGAACAGGAGGCAGTCATTCAACTGTTCGAGACAGGGACACAGGAACAGGAGGGAGTCATTCAACTGCATGAGACTGGGAAACAGGAACAGAAGCCCGGCACTCAACTGCTCGAGACTGGGACACAGGAACAGGAGGCCGGTACTCAACTGCTCAAGACTGGGACACAGGAACAGGAGGCAGTCATTCAACTCTTCGAGACAGGGACAGAGGAACAGGAGGCAGTTACTCAACTGCTCAAGAGTGGGACACAGGAACAGGAGGCAGTCACTCAACTGCTCGAGACTGGGACACAGGAACAGGAGTCAGTCACTCAACTGCTCGAGACCGGGACACACGAACAGGAGGCAGTCACTCAACTGCTCGAAACTGGGACATAGGAACAGGAGGCAGTCACTCAACTGCTCGAGACTGGGTCACAGGAAGAGGAGAGTGTCATTCAAAAGCACGAGGCTGGGACACAGAAACAGGAGGCAGTCATTCAACTGCTCGAGTCTGGGACACAGGAACAGGAGGCAGTCACTCAACTGCTCGAGTCTGGGACACAGGAACAGGAGGCAGTCACTCAACTGCTCGACACTGGGACACAGGAACAGGAGGCAGTCACTCAACTGCTCGAGACTGGGACACAGGGACAGAAGGCAGGCACTCAACTTCTCGAGACTGGGACACAGGAACAGGAGGGCGTTACTCAACTGCTCAAGACTTGGACAGAGGAACAGCAGGGTGTGACTCAACTGCTCGAGACTGGGACAGAGGAACAGGAGGCAGTCACTCACCTGCTCGAGACTGGGTCGAGAAACAAGAGGCATCACTCAACTGCTCGAGACTGGGACACAGGAAAAGGAGGCAGTCCATCAACTGCTCGGGAGTGGGACACAGAAACAGGAGTGCGTTACTCATCTGCTCAAGACTGGGACACAGGAACAGGAGGCAGTCATTCGACTGCTCAAGACTGGGACACAGGAACAGGAGGCAGTCACTCAACAGCTCGAGACTGGGACACAGGAACAGGAGGCAGTCACTCAACTGCTCGACACTGGGACACAGGAACAGAAGGCAGGCACTCAACTGCTCGTGACTGGGACACAGGAACAGGAGGCAGTCACTCAACTGCTCGAGACTGGGACACAGGAACAGGAGGCAGTCACTCAACTGTTCGAAACTGGGACACAGGGACAGGAGGCATCACTCAATTGCTCGAGACTGGGACACAGGAACAGGAGGCAGTCACTCAACTGCTCGAGACTGGGAAAGAGGAACACGAGGAAGTCACTCAACTGCTCGAGTCTGGGACACAGAAACAGGAGGGTGTTACTCAACTGCTCGAGACTGGGACACAGAAACAGGAGGCAGTCACTCAAATGCTCGAGTCTGGGTCACAGGAACATGATGCAGTCACTCAACTGCTCAAGACTGGGAAACAGGAACACGAGGCAGTCATTCAACTGCTCGCGACTGGTTCAACGGAACAGGAGGCAGTCACTCAACTGCTCGAGACTGGGACACAGAAACAGGAGGGTGTTACTCAACTGCATGAGACTGGGACACAGGAACAGAAGGCAGGCACTCAACTGCTCGAGACTGGGAGACAGGAACAGCAGGCAGTCATTCAACTGCTTAAGACTGGGATAGAGGAAGGGGAGGCAGTCACTCAACTGATCGAGACAGGGACACAGGAACAGGAGGGAGTCATTCAACTGCATGAGACTGGGAAACAGGAACAGAAGCCCGGCACTCAACTGCTCGAGACTGGGACACAGGAACAGGAGGCAGTCATTCAACTTTTCGATACTGGGACACAGGAACAGGAGGCAGTCATTCAATTGCACGAGACTGGGACACAGAAACAGGAAGGTACTACTCAAGTGCTCGACACTGGGACACAGGGACAGGAGGGAGTCATTCAACTGCTCGAGACTGGGACACAGGAACAGGAGGCAGTCATTCAATTGTTCGAGACAGGGACACAGGAACAGGAGGCAGTCATTCTACTGCTCGAGACTGGGACACAGGAACAGGAGGCAGTCACTCAACTGCTCGAAACTGGGACACAGGAATAGAAGGCAGGCACTCAAATGCACGAGACTCGGACACAGAAACAGGAGGGCGTCACTCAACTGCTCGAGACTGCGACACAGGAACAGTAGGCAGGCACTCAAATGCTCGAGACTGGGACACAGGAACAGGAGGCAGTCATTCAACTGCATGAGACTGGGGCAAAGAAACAGGAGAGCGTTACTCAACTGCTCAAGACTGGGACACAGGAACAGAAGGCAGGCACTCGATTGCTCGAGACTGGGACACAGGAACAGGAGGCAGTCATTCAACTGCTCGAGACTGGGACACAGGAACACGAGGCAGTCATTCAACTGCTCGCGACTGGTTCAACGGAACAGGAGGCAGTCACTCAACTGCTCGAGACTGGGACACAGAAACAGGAGGGTGTTACTCAACTGCATGAGACTGGGACACAGGAACAGAAGGCAGGCACTCAACTGCTCGAGACTGGGAGACAGGAACAGCAGGCAGTCATTCAACTGCTTAAGACTGGGATAGAGGAAGGGGAGGCAGTCACTCAACTGCACGAGACAGGGACACAGGAACAGGAGGCAGTCATTCAACTGTTCGAGACAGGGACACAGGAACAGGAGGGAGTCATTCAACTGCATGAGACTGGGAAACAGGAACAGAAGCCCGGCACTCAACTGCTCGAGACTGGGACACAGGAACAGGAGGCCGGTACTCAACTGCTCAAGACTGGGACACAGGAACAGGAGGCAGTCATTCAACTCTTCGAGACAGGGACAGAGGAACAGGAGGCAGTTACTCAACTGCTCAAGACTGGGACACAGGAACAGGAGGCAGTCACTCAACTGCTCGAGACTGGGACACAGGAACAGGAGTCAGTCACTCAACTGCTCGAGACTGGGACACACGAACAGGAGGCAGTCACTCAACTGCTCGAAACTGGGACACAGGAACGGGAGGCAGTCTCTCAACTGCTCGAGACTGGGTCACAGGAAGAGGAGAGTGTCATTCAAACGCACGAGACTGGGACACAGAAACAGGAGGCAGTCATTCAACTGCTCGAGTCTGGGACACAGGAACAGGAGGCAGTCACTCAACTGCTCGAGTCTGGGACACAGGAACAGGAGGCAGTCACTCAACTGCTCGACACTGGGACACAGGAACAGGAGGCGGTCACTCAACTGCTCGAGACTGGGACACAGGGACAGAAGGCAGGCACTCAACTTCTCGAGACTGGGACACAGGAACAGGAGGCAGTCACTCAACTGCTCGAAACTGGGACACAGGAACGGGAGGCAGTCACTCAACTGCTCGAGACTGGGTCACAGGAAGAGGAGAGTGTCATTCAAACGCACGAGACTGGGACACAGAAACAGGAGGCAGTCATTCAACTGCTCGAGTCTGGGACACAGGAACAGGAGGCAGTCACTCAATTGCTCGAGTCTGGGACACAGGAACAGGAGGCAGTCACTCAACTGCTCGACACTGGGACACAGGAACAGGAGGCAGTCACTCAACTGCTCGAGACTGGGACACAGGGACAGAAGGCAGGCACTCAACTTCTCGAGACTGGGACACAGGAACAGGAGGGCGTTACTCAACTGCTCAAGACTTGGACAGAGGAACAGGAGGGTGTGACTCAACTGCTCGAGACTGGGACAGAGGAACAGGAGGCAGTCACTCACCTGCTCGAGACTGGGTCACAGAAACAAGAGGCATCACTCAATTGCTCGAGACTGGGACACAGGAACAGGAGGCATCACTCAACTGGTCGAGACTGGGACACAGGAATAGGAGGCAGTCCTTCAACTGCTCGGGAGTGGGACACAGAAACTGGAGGGCGTTACTCATCTGCTCAAGACTGGGACACAGGAACAGGAGGCAGACATTCGACTGCTGAAGACTGGGATACAGGAAGGGGAGGCAGTCACTGAACTGCACGAGACAGGGACACAGGAACAGGAGGCAGTCATTCAACTGTTCGAGACAGGGACACAGGAACAGGAGGGAGTCATTCAACTGCATGAGACTGGGACACAGGAACAGAAGCCCGGCACTCAACTGCTCGAGACTGGGACACAGGAACAGGAGGCCGGTACTCAACTGCTCAAGACTGGGACACAGGAACAGGAGGCAGTCATTCAACTCTTCGACACAGGGACAGAGGAACAGGAGGCAGCTACTCAACTGCTCAAGACTGGGACACAGGAACAGGAGGCAGTCACTCAACTGCTCGAGACTGGGACACAGGAACAGGAGTCAGTCACTCAACTGCTCGAGACTGGGACACACGAACAGGAGGCAGTCACTCAACTGCTCGAGACTGGGGACACAGGAACAGGAGGGCGTTACTCCACTGCTCAAGACTAGGACACAGGAACAGGAGGCAGTCATTCAACTGCTCGAGACTGGGACACAGGAACAGGAGGCAGTCATTCAACTCTTCGAGACAGGGACAGAGGAACAGGAGGCAGTTACTCAACTGCTCAAGACTGGGATACAGGAACAGGAGGCAGTCACTCAACTGCTCGAGTCTGGGACACAGGAACAGGAGGCAGTCACTCAACTGCTCGAGTCTGGGACACAGGAACAGGAGGCAGTCACTCAACTGCTCGACACTGGGACACAGGAACAGGAGGCAGTCACTCAACTGCTCGAGACAGGGACATAGGGACAGAAGGCAGGCACTCAACTTCTCGAGACTGGGACACAGGAACAGGAGGGCGTTACTCAACTGCTCAAGACTTGGACAGAGGAACAGGAGGGTGTGACTCAACTGCTCGAGACTGGGACAGAGGAACAGGAGGCAGTCACTCACCTGCTCGAGACTGGGTCACAGAAACAAGAGGCATCACTCAATTGCTCGAGACTGGGACACAGGAACATGAGGCATCACTCAACTGGTCGAGACTGGGACACAGGAATAGGAGGCAGTCCTTCAACTGCTCGGGAGTGGGACACAGAAACAGGAGTGCGTTACTCATCTGCTCAAGACTGGGACACAGGAACAGGAGGCAGACATTCGACTGCTGAAGACTGGGATACAGGAAGGGGAGGCAGTCACTGAACTGCACGAGACAGGGACACAGGAACAGGAGGCAGTCATTCAACTGTTCGAGACAGGGACACAGGAACAGGAGGGAGTCATTCAACTGCATGAGACTGGGACACAGGAACAGAAGCCAGGCACTCAACTGCTCGAGACTGGGACACAGGAACAGGAGGCCGGTACTCAACTGTTCAAGATGGGACACAGGAACAGGAGGCAGTCATTCAACTTTTCGATACTGAGACACAGGAACAGGAGGCAGTCATTCAATTGCACGAGACTCGGACACAGAAACAGGAAGGTACTACTCAAGTGCTCGAAACTGGGACACAGGGACAGGAGGGAGTCATTCAACTGCTCGAGACTGGGACACAGGAACAGGAGGCAGTCATTCAACTGTTCGAGACAGGGACACAGGAACAGGAGGGAGTCATTCTACTGCTCGAAACTGGGACACAGGAACAGGAGGCAGTCACTCAACTGCTCGAAACTGGGACACAGGAATAGAAGGCAGGCACTCAAATGCACGAGACTGGGACACAGAAACAGGAGGGCGTTACTCAACCGCTCGAGACTGCGACACAGGAACAGGAGGCAGTCACTCAAATGCTCGAGACTGGGACACAGGAACAGGAGGCAGTCATTCAACTGCTCGAGACTGGGTCAAAGGAACAGGAGGCAGTCACTCAACTGCTCGAGATTGGGACACAGAAACAGGACGGCGTTACTCAACTGCTCAAGACTGGGACACAGGAACAGGAGGCATCACTCAATTGATCGAGACTGGGACACAGGCACAGGAGTGCGTTACTCAACTGCTCAAGAATGGGACACAGGAACAGGAGGCAGTCACTCAACTGCTCGAGACTGGGACACAGGAACAGGAGTCAGTCACTCAACTGCTCGAGACTGGGACACAGGAACAGGAGGCAGTCACTCAACTGCTCGAAACTGGGACACAGGAACGGGAGGCAGTCACTCAACTGCTCGAGACTGGGTCACAGGAAGAGGAGAGTGTCATTCAAACGCACGATACTGGGACACAGAAACAGGAGGCAGTCATTCAAATGCTCGAGTCTGGGACACAGGAACAGGAGGCAGTCACTCAACTGCTCGAGTCTGGGACACAGGAACAGGAGGCAGTCACTCAACTGCTCGACACTGGGACACAGGAACAGGAGGCAGTCACTCAACTGCTCGAGACTGGGACACAGGGACAGAAGGCAGGCACTCAACTTCTCGAGACTGGGACACAGGAACAGGAGGGCGTTACTCAACTGCTCAAGACTTGGACAGAGTAACAGGAGGGTGTGACTCAACTGCTCGAGACTGGGACAGAGGAACAGGAGGCAGTCACTCACCTGCTCGAGACTGGGTCACAGAAACAAGAGGCATCACTCAATTGCTGGAGACCGGGACACAGGAACAGGAGGCATCACTCAACTGGTCGAGACTGGGACACAGGAATAGGAGGCAGTCCTTCAACTGCTCGGGAGTGGGACACAGAAACAGGAGTGCGTTACTCATCTGCTCAAGACTGGGACACAGGAACAGGAGGCAGTCATTCGACTGCTCAAGACTGGGACACAGGAACAGGTGGCAGTCACTCAACTGCTCGAGACTGGGACACAGGAACAGGAGGCAGTCACTCAACCGCTCGACACTGGGACACAGGAACAGAAGGCAGGCACTCAACTGCTCGTGACTGGGACACAGGAACAGGAGGTAGTCACTCAACTGTTCGAGACTGGGACACACGAACAGGAGGCAGTCACTCAACTGTTCGAAACTGGGACACAGGGACAGGAGACAGCACTCAATTGCTCGAGACTGGGACACAGGAACAGGAGGCAGTCACTCAACTGCTCGAGACTGGGAAACAGGAACACGAGGAAGTCACTCAACTGCTCGAGTCTGGGACACAAAAACAGGAGGGTGTTACTCAACTGCTCGAGACTGGGACACAGAAACAGGAGGCAGTCACTCAAATGCTCGAGTCTGGGTCACAGGAACAGGATGCAGTCACTCAACTGCTCAAGACTGGGAAACAGGAACACGAGGCAGTCATTCAACTGCTCGCGACTGGTTCAACGGAACAGGAGGCAGTCACTCAACTGCTCGAGACTGGGACACAGAAACAGGAGGGTGTTACTCAACTGCATGAGACTGGGACAGAGGAACAGAAGGCAGGCACTCAACTGCTCGAGACTGGGAGACAGGAACAGCAGGCAGTCATTCAACTGCTTAAGACTGGGATAGAGGAAGGGGAGGCAGTCACTCAACTGCACGAGACAGGGACACAGGAACAGGAGGCAGTCATTCAACTGTTCGAGACAGGGACACAGGAACAGGAGGGAGTCATTCAACTGCATGAGACTGGGAAACAGGAACAGAAGCCCGGCACTCAACTGCTCGAGACTGGGACACAGGAACAGAGGCAGTCATTCAACTTTTCGATACTGGGACACAGGAACAGGAGGCAGTCATTCAACTCTTCGAGACAGGGACAGAGGAACAGGAGGCAGTTACTCAACTGCTCAAGACTGGGACACAGGAACAGGAGGCAGTCACTCAACTGCTCGAGACTGGGACACAGGAACAGGAGTCAGTCACTCAACTGCTCGAGACTGGGACACACGAACAGGAGGCAGTCACTCAACTGCTCGAAACTGGGACACAGGAACGGGAGGCAGTCACTCAACTGCTCGAGACTGGGTCACAGGAAGAGGAGAGTGTCATTCAAACGCACGAGACTGGGACACTGAAACAGAAGGCAGTCATTCAACTGCTCGAGTCTGGGACACAGCAACAGGAGGCAGTCACTCAACTGCTCGAGTCTGGGACACAGGAACAGGAGGCAGTCACTCAACTGCTCGACACTGGGACACAGGAACAGGAGGCAGTCACTCAACTGCTCGAGACTGGGACACAGGGACAGAAGGCAGGCACTCAACTTTTCGAGACTGGGACACAGGAACAGGAGGGCGTTACTCAACTGCTCAAGACTTGGACAGAGGAACAGGAGGGTGTGACTCAACTGCTCGAGACTGGGACAGAGGAACAGGAGGCAGTCACTCACCTGCTCGAGACTGGGTCACAGAAACAAGAGGCATCACTCAATTGCTGGAGACTGCGACACAGGAACAGGAGGCATCACTCAACTGCTCGAGACTGGGACACAGGAATAGGAGGCAGTCCTTCAACTGCTCGGGAGTGGGACACAGAAACAGGAGTGCGTTACTCATCTGCTCAAGACTGGGACACAGGAACAGGAGGCAGTCATTCGACTGCTCAAGACTGGGACACAGGAACAGGAGGCAGTCACTCAACTGCTCGAGACTGGGACACAGGAACAGGAGGCAGTCACTCAACTGCTCGACACTGGGACACAGGAACAGAAGGCAGGCACTCAACTGCTCGTGACTGGGACACAGGAACAGGAGGCAGTCACTCAACTGCTCGAGACTGGGACACAGGAACAGGAGGCAGTCACTCAACTGTTCGAAACTGGGACACAGGGACAGGAGGCATCACTCAATTGCTCGAGACTGGGACACAGGAACAGGCGGCAGTCACTCAACTGCTCGAGACTGGGAAAGAGGAACACGAGGAAGTCACTCAACTGCTCGAGTCTGGGACACAGAAACAGGAGGGTGTTACTCAACTGCTCGAGACTGGGACACAGAAACAGGAGGCAGTCACTCAAATGCTCGAGTCTGGGTCACAGGAACAGGATGCAGTCACTCAACTGCTCAAGACTGGGAAACAAGAACACGAGGCAGTCATTCAACTGCTCGCGACTGGTTCAACGGAACAGGAGGCAGTCACTCAACTGCTCGAGACTGGGACACAGAAAGAGGAGGGTGTTACTCAACTGCATGAGACTGGGACACAGGAACAGAAGGCAGGCACTCAACTGCTCGAGACTGGGAGACAGGAACAGCAGGCAGTCATTCAACTGCTTAAGACTGGGATAGAGGAAGGGGAGGCAGTCACTCAACTGATCGAGACAGGGACACAGGAACAGGAGGGAGTCATTCAACTGCATGAGACTGGGAAACAGGAACAGAAGCCCGGCACTCAACTGCTCGAGACTGGGACACAGGAACAGGAGGCAGTCATTCAACTTTTCGATACTGGGACACAGGAACAGGAGGCAGTCATTCAATTGCACGAGACTGGGACACAGAAACAGGAAGGTACTACTCAAGTGCTCGAAACTGGGACACAGGGACAGGAGGGAGTCATTCAACTGCTCGAGACTGGGACACAGGAACAGGAGGCAGTCATTCAATTGTTCGAGACAGGGACACAGGAACAGGAGGCAGTCATTCTACTGCTCGAGACTGGGACACAGGAACAGGAGGCAGTCACTCAACTGCTCGAAACTGGGACACAGGAATAGAAGGCAGGCACTCAAATGCACGAGACTCGGACACAGAAACAGGAGGGCGTCACTCAACTGCTCGAGACTGGGACACAGGAACAGGAGGCAGGCACTCAAATGCTCGAGACTGGGACACAGGAACAGGAGGCAGTCATTCAACTGCATGAGACTGGGACAAAGAAACAGGAGAGCGTCACTCAACTGCTCGAGACTGGGACACAGGAACAGGAGGCAGGCACTCAAATGCTCGAGACTGGGACACAGGAACAGGAGGCAGTCATTCAACTGCATGAGACTGGGACAAAGAAACAGGAGAGCGTTACTCAACTGCTCAAGACTGGGACACAGGAACAGAAGGCAGGCACTCGATTGCTCGAGACTGGGACACAGGAACAGGAGGCAGTCATTCAACTGCTCGAGACTGGGACATAGGAGCAGGAGAGAGTCACTCAACTGCTCGAAACTGGGACACAGAACATGAGGCAGTCACTCAACTGCTCGAGACTGGGACACAGAAACAGGAGGGTGTGACTCAACTGCATGAGACTGGGACACAGGAACAGAAGGCAGGCACTCAACTGCTCGAGACTGGGAGACAGGAACAGCAGGCAGTCATTCAACTGCTTAAGACTGGTATAGAGGAAGGGAAGGCAGTCACTCAACTGCACGAGACAGGGACACAGGAACAGGAGGCATTCATTCAACTGTTCGAGACAGGGACACAGGAACAGGAGGGAGTCATTCAACTGCATGAGACTGGGAAACAGGAACAGAAGCCCGGCACTCAACTGCTCGAGACTGGGACACAGGAACAGGAGGCCGGTACTCAACTGCTCAAGACTGGGACACAGGAACAGGAGGCAGTCATTCAACTCTTCGAGACAGGGACAGAGGAACAGGAGGCAGTTACTCAACTGCTCAAGACTGGGACACAGGAACAGGAGGCAGTCACTCAACTGCTCGAGACTGGGACACAGAAACAGGAGTGTGTTACTCAACTGCTCGAGACTGGGACACAGAAACAGGAGGCAGTCACTCAAATGCTCGAGTCTGGGTCACAGGAACAGGATGCAGTCACTCAACTGCTCAAGACTGGGAAACAGGAACACGAGGCAGTCATTCAACTGCTCGCGACTGGTTCAACGGAACAGGAGGCAGTCACTCAACTGCTCGAGACTGGGACACAGAAACAGGAGGGTGTTACTCAACTGCATGAGACTGGGACAGAGGAACAGAAGGCAGGCACTCAACTGCTCGAGACTGGGAGACAGGAACAGCAGGCAGTCATTCAACTGCTTAAGACTGGGATAGAGGAAGGGGAGGCAGTCACTCAACTGCACGAGACAGGGACACAGGAACAGGAGGGAGTCATTCAATTGCATGAGACTGGGAAACAGGAACAGAAGCCCGGCACTCAACTGCTCGAGACTGGGACACAGGAACAGGAGGCAGTCATTCAACTTTTCGATACTGGGACACAGGAACAGGAGGCAGTCATTCAATTGCACGAGACTGGGACACAGAAACAGGAAGGTACTACTCAAGTGCTCGAAACTGGGACACAGGGACAGGAGGGAGTCATTCAACTGCTCGAGACTGGGACACAGGAACAGGAGGCAGTCATTCAATTGTTCGAGACAGGGACACAGGAACAGGAGGCAGTCATTCTACTGCTCGAGACTGGGACACAGGAACAGGAGGCAGTCACTCAACTGCTCGAAACTGGGACACAGGAATAGAAGGCAGGCACTCAAATGCACGAGACTCGGACACAGAAACAGGAGGGCGTCACTCAACTGCTCGAGACTGGGACACAGGAACAGGAGGCAGGCACTCAAATGCTCGAGACTGGGACACAGGAACAGGAGGCAGTCATTCAACTGCATGAGACTGGGACAAAGAAACAGGAGAGCGTTACTCAACTGCTCAAGACTGGGACACAGGAACAGAAGGCAGGCACTCGATTGCTCGAGACTGGGACACAGGAACAGGAGGCAGTCATTCAACTGCTCGAGACTGGGACACAGAAACAGGAGAGAGTCACTCAACTGCTCGAAACTGGGACACAGAACATGAGGCAGTCACTCAACTGCTCGAGACTGGGACACAGAAACAGGAGGGTGTGACTCAACTGCATGAGACTGGGACACAGGAACAGAAGGCAGGCACTCAACTGCTCGAGACTGGGAGACAGGAACAGCAGGCAGTCATTCAACTGCTTAAGACTGGTATAGAGGAAGGGGAGGCAGTCACTCAACTGCACGAGACAGGGACACAGGAACAGGAGGCATTCATTCAACTGTTCGAGACAGGGACACAGGAACAGGAGGGAGTCATTCAACTGCATGAGACTGGGAAACAGGAACAGAAGCCCGGCACTCAACTGCTCGAGACTGGGACACAGGAACAGGAGGCCGGTACTCAACTGCTCAAGACTGGGACACAGGAACAGGAGGCAGTCATTCAACTCTTCGAGACAGGGACAGAGGAACAGGAGGCAGTTACTCAACTGCTCAAGACTGGGACACAGGAACAGGAGGCAGTCACTCAACTGCTCGAGACTGGGACACAGGAACAGGAGTCAGTCACTCAACTGCTCGAGACTGGGACACAGGAACAGGAGGCAGTCACTCAACTGCTCGAAACTGGGACACAGGAACGGGAGGCAGTCACTCAACTGCTCGAGACTGGGTCACAGGAAGAGGAGAGTGTCATTCAAACGCACGAGACTGGGACACAGAAACAGGAGGCAGTCATTCAACTGCTCGAGTCTGGGACACAGGAACAGGAGGCAGTCACTCAACTGCTCGAGTCTGGGACACAGGAACAGGAGGCAGTCACTCAACTGCTCGACACTGGGACACAGGAACAGGAGGCAGTCACTCAACTGCTCGAGACTGGGACACAGGGACAGAAGGCAGGCACTCAACTTCTCGAGACTGGGACACAGGAACAGGAGGGCGTTACTCAACTTCTCAAGACTTGGACAGAGGAACAGGAGGCAGTCACTCACCTGCTCGAGACTGGGTCACAGAAACAAGAGGCATCACTCAATTGCTGGAGACTGGGACACAGGAACAGGAGGCATCACTCAACTGCTCGAGACTGGGACACAGGAATAGGAGGCAGTCCTTCACCTGCTCGGGAGTGGGACACAGAAACAGGAGGCAGTCACTCAACTGCTCGACACTGGGACACAGGAACAGAAGGCAGGCACTCAACTGCTCGTGACTGGGGCACAGGAACAGGAGGCAGTCACTCAACTGCTCGAGACTGGGACACAGGAACAGGAGGCAGTCACTCAACTGTTCGAAACTGGGACACAGGGACAGGAGGCATCACTCAATTGCTCGAGACTGGGACACAGGAACAGGAGGCAGTCACTCAACTGCTCGAGACTGGGAAAGAGGAACACGAGGAAGTCACTCAACCGCTCGAGACTGGGACACACGAACAGGAGGTAGTCACTCAACTGCTCGAAACTGGGACACAGGAACGGGAGGCAGTCACTCAACTGCTCGAGACTGGGTCACAGGAAGAGGAGAGTGTCATTCAAACGCACTAGACTGGGACACAGAAACAGGAGGCAGTCATTCAACTGCTCGAGTCTGGGACACAGCAACAGGAGGCAGTCACTCAACTGCTCGAGTCTGGGACACAGGAACAGGAGGCAGTCACTCAACTGCTCGACACTGGGACACAGGAACAGGAGGCAGTCACTCAACTGCTCGAGACTGGGACACAGGGACAGAAGGCAGGCACTCAACTTCTCGAGACTGGGACACAGGAACAGGAGGGCGTTACTCAACTGCTCAAGACGTGGACAGAGGAACAGGAGGGTGTGACTCAACTGCTCGAGACTGGGACAGAGGAACAGGAGGCAGTCACTCACCTGCTCGAGACTGGGTCACAGAAACAAGAGGCATCACTCAATTGCTGGAGACTGGGACACAGGAACAGGAGGCATCACTCAACTGCTCGAGACTGGGACACAGGAATAGGAGGCAGTCCTTCAACTGCTCGGGAGTGGGACACAGAAACAGGAGTGCGTTACTCATCTGCTCAAGACTGGGACACAGGAACAGGAGGCAGTCATTCGACTGCTCAAGACTGGGACACAGGAACAGGAGGCAGTCACTCAACTGCTCGAGACTGGGACACAGGAACAGGAGGCAGTCACTCAACTGCTCGACACTGGGACACAGGAACAGAAGGCAGGCACTCAACTGCTCGTGACTGGGACACAGGAACAGGAGGCAGTCACTCAACTGCTCGAGACTGGGACACAGGAACAGGAGGCAGTCACTCAACTGTTCGAAACTGGGACACAGGGACAGGAGGCATCACTCAATTGCTCGAGACTGGGACACAGGAACAGGAGGCAGTCACTCAACTGCTCGAGACTGGGAAAGAGGAACACGAGGAAGTCACTCAACTGCTCGAGTCTGGGACACAGAAACAGGAGGGTGTTACTCAACTGCTCGAGACTGGGACACAGAAACAGGAGGCAGTCACTCAAATGCTCGAGTCTGGGTCACAGGAACAGGATGCAGTCACTCAACTGCTCAAGACTGGGAAACAGGAACACGAGGCAGTCATTCAACTGCTCGCGACTGGTTCAACGGAACAGGAGGCAGTCACTAAACTGCTCGAGACTGGGACACAGAAACAGGAGGGTGTTACTCAACTGCATGAGACTGGGACAGAGGAACAGAAGGCAGGCACTCAACTGCTCGAGACTGGGAGACAGGAACAGCAGGCAGTCATTCAACTGCTTAAGACTGGGATAGAGGAAGGGGAGGCAGTCACTCAACTGCACGAGACAGGGACACAGGAACAGGAGGCATTCATTCAACTGTTCGAGACAGGGACACAGGAACAGGAGGGAGTCATTCAACTGCATGAGACTGGGAAACAGGAACAGAAGCCCGGCACTCAACTGCTCGAGACTGGGACACAGGAACAGGAGGCCGGTACTCAACTGCTCAAGACTGGGACACAGGAACAGGAGGCAGTCATTCAACTTTTCGATACTGGGACACAGGAACAGGAGGCAGTCATTCAATTGCACGAGACTGGGACACAGAAACAGGAAGGTACTACTCAAGTGCTCGAAACTGGGACACAGGGACAGGAGGGAGTCATTCAACTGCTCGAGACTGGGACACAGGAACAGGAGGCAGTCATTCAACTGTTCGAGACAGGGACACAGGAACAGGAGGCAGTCATTCTACTGCTCGAGACTGGGACACAGGAACAGGAGGCAGTCACTCAACTGCTCGAAACTGGGACACAGGAATAGAAGGCAGGCACTCAAATGCACGAGACTCGGACACAGAAACAGGAGGGCGTCACTCAACTGCTCGAGACTGGGACACAGGAACAGGAGGCAGGCACTCAAATGCTCGAGACTGGGACACAGGAACAGGAGGCAGTCATTCAACTGCATGAGACTGGGACAAAGAAACAGGAGAGCGTTACTCAACTGCTCAAGACTGGGACACAGGAACAGAAGGCAGGCACTCAACTGCTCGAGACTGGGACACAGGAACAGAAGGCAGGCACTCAACTGCTCGTGACTGGGACACAGGAACAGGAGGCAGTCACTCAACTGCTCGAGACTGGGACACAGGAACAGGAGGCAGTCACTCAACTGTTCGAAACTGGGACACAGGGACAGGAGGCATCACTCAATTGCTCGAGACTGGGACACAGGAACAGGAGGCAGTCACTCAACTGCTCGAGACTGGGAAAGAGGAACACGAGGAAGTCACTCAACTGCTCGAGTCTGGGACACAGAAACAGGAGGGTGTTACTCAACTGCTCGAGACTGGGACACAGAAACAGGAGGCAGTCACTCAAATGCTCGAGTCTGGGTCACAGGAACACGATGCAGTCACTCAACTGCTCAAGACTGGGAAACAGGAACACGAGGCAGTCATTCAACTGCTCGCGACTGGTTCAACGGAACAGGAGGCAGTCACTAAACTGCTCGAGACTGGGACACAGAAACAGGAGGGTGTTACTCAACTGCATGAGACTGGGACAGAGGAACAGAAGGCAGGCACTCAACTGCTCGAGACTGGGAGACAGGAACAGCAGGCAGTCATTCAACTGCTTAAGACTGGGATAGAGGAAGGGGAGGCAGTCACTCAACTGCACGAGACAGGGACACAGGAACAGGAGGCATTCATTCAACTGTTCGAGACAGGGACACAGGAACAGGAGGGAGTCATTCAACTGCATGAGACTGGGAAACAGGAACAGAAGCCCGGCACTCAACTGCTCGAGACTGGGACACAGGAACAGGAGGCCGGTACTCAACTGCTCAAGACTGGGACACAGGAACAGGAGGCAGTCATTCAACTTTTCGATACTGGGACACAGGAACAGGAGGCAGTCATTCAATTGCACGAGACTGGGACACAGAAACAGGAAGGTACTACTCAAGTGCTCGAAACTGGGACACAGGGACAGGAGGGAGTCATTCAACTGCTCGAGACTGGGACACAGGAACAGGAGGCAGTCATTCAACTGTTCGAGACAGGGACACAGGAACTGGAGGCAGTCATTCTACTGCTCGAGACTGGGACACAGGAACAGGAGGCAGTCACTCAACTGCTCGAAACTGGGACACAGGAATAGAAGGCAAGCACTCAAATGCTCGAGACTCGGACACAGAAACAGGAGGGCGTCACTCAACTGCTCGAGACTGGGACACAGGAACAGGAGGCAGGCACTCAAATGCTCGAGACTGGGACACAGGAACAGGAGGCAGTCATTCAACTGCATGAGACTGGGACAAAGAAACAGGAGAGCGTTACTCAACTGCTCAAGACTGGGACACAGGAACAGAAGGCAGGCACTCGATTGCTCGAGACTGGGACACAGGAACAGGAGGCAGTCATTCAACTGCTCGAGACTGGGACACAGAAACAGGAGAGAGTCACTCAACTGCTCGAAACTGGGACACAGAACATGAGGCAGTCACTCAACTGCTCGATTGGGACACAGAAACAGGAGGGTGTTACTCAACTGCATGAGACTGGGACACAGGAACAGAAGGCAGGCACTCAACTGCTCGAGACTGGGAGACAGGAACAGCAGGCAGTCATTCAACTGCTTAAGACTGGGATAGAGGAAGGGGAGGCAAACACTCAACTGCACGAGACAGGGACACAGGAACAGGAGGCAGTCATTCAACTGTTCGAGACAGGGACACAGGAACAGGAGGGAGTCATTCAACTGCATGAGACTGGGAAACAGGAACAGAAGCCCGGCACTCAACTGCTCGAGACTGGGACACAGGAACAGGAGGCCGGTACTCAACTGCTCAAGACTGGGACACAGGAACAGGAGGCAGTCATTCAACTCTTCGAGACAGGGACAGTGGAACAGGAGGCAGTTACTCAACTGCTCAAGACTGGGACACAGGAACAGGAGGCAGTCACTCAACTGCTCGAGACTGGGACACAGGAACAGGAGTCAGTCACTCAACTGCTCGAGACTGGGACACACGAACAGGAGGCAGTCACTCAACTGCTCGAAACTGGGACACAGGAACGGGAGGCAGTCACTCAACTGCTCGAGACTGGGTCACAGGAAGAAGAGAGTGTCATTCAAACGCACGAGACTGGGACACAGAAACAGGAGGCAGTCATTCAACTGCTCGAGTCTGGGACACAGGAACAGGAGGCAGTCACTCAACTGCTCGAGTCTGGGACACAGGAACAGGAGGCAGTCACTCAACTGCTCGACACTGGGACACAGGATCAGGAGGCAGTCACTCAACTGCTCGAGACTGGGACACAGGGACAGAAGGCAGGCACTCAACTTCTCGAGACTGGGACACAGGAACAGGAGGGCGTTACTCAACTGCTCGAGACTGGGACAGAGGAACAGGAGCCAGTCACTCACCTGCTCGAGACTTGGTCACAGAAACAAGAGGCATCACTCAATTGCTGGAGACTGGGACACAGGAACAGGAGGCAGTCACACAACTGCTCGAGACTGGGTCACAGGAAGAGGAGAGTGTCATTCAAACGCACGAGACTGGGACACAGAAACAGGAGGCAGTCATTCAACTGCTCGAGTCTGGGACACAGGAACAGGAGGCAGTCACTCAACTGCTCGAGTCTGGGACACAGGAATAGGAGGCAGTCCTTCACCTGCTCGGGAGTGGGACACAGAAACAGGAGGCAGTCACTCAACTGCTCGACACTGGGACACAGGAACAGAAGGCAGGCACTCAACTGCTCGTGACTGGGGCACAGGAACAGGAGGCAGTCACTCAACTGCTCGAGACTGGGACACAGGAACAGGAGGCAGTCACTCAACTGTTCGAAACTGGGACACAGGGACAGGAGGCATCACTCAATTGCTCGAGACTGGGACACAGGAACAGGAGGCAGTCACTCAACTGCTCGAGACTGGGAAAGAGGAACACGAGGAAGTCACTCAACCGCTCGAGACTGGGACACACGAACAGGAGGTAGTCACTCAACTGCTCGAAACTGGGACACAGGAACGGGAGGCAGTCACTCAACTGCTCGAGACTGGGTCACAGGAAGAGGAGAGTGTCATTCAAACGCACTAGACTGGGACACAGAAACAGGAGGCAGTCATTCAACTGCTCGAGTCTGGGACACAGCAACAGGAGGCAGTCACTCAACTGCTCGAGTCTGGGACACAGGAACAGGAGGCAGTCACTCAACTGCTCGACACTGGGACACAAGAACAGGAGGCAGTCACTCAACTGCTCGAGACTGGGACACAGGGACAGAAGGCAGGCACTCAACTTCTCGAGACTGGGACACAGGAACAGGAGGGCGTTACTCAACTGCTCAAGACTTGGACAGAGGAACAGGAGGGTGTGACTCAACTGCTCGAGACTGGGACAGAGGAACAGGAGGCAGTCACTCACCTGCTCGAGACTGGGTCACAGAAACAAGAGGCATCACTCAATTGCTGGAGACTGGGACACAGGAACAGGAGGCATCACTCAACTGCTCGAGACTGGGACACAGGAATAGGAGGCAGTCCTTCAACTGCTCGGGAGTGGGACACAGAAACAGGAGTGCGTTACTCATCTGCTCAAGACTGGGACACAGGAACAGGAGGCAGTCATTCGACTGCTCGTGACTGGGACACAGGAACAGGAGGCAGTCACTCAACTGCTCGAGACTGGGACACAGGAACAGGAGGCAGTCACTCAACTGCTCGACACTGGGACACAGGAACAGAAGGCAGGCACTCAACTGCTCGTGACTGGGACACAGGAACAGGAGGCAGTCACTCAACTGCTCGAGACTGGGACACAGGAACAGGAGGCAGTCACTCAACTGTTCGAAACTGGGACACAGGGACAGGAGGCATCACTCAATTGCTCGAGACTGGGACACAGGAACAGGAGGCAGTCACTCAACTGCTCGAGACTGGGAAAGAGGAACACGAGGAAGTCACTCAACTGCTCGAGTCTGGGACACAGAAACAGGAGGGTGTTACTCAACTGCTCGAGACTGGGACACAGAAACAGGAGGCAGTCACTCAAATGCTCGAGTCTGGGTCACAGGAACAGGATGCAGTCACTCAACTGCTCAAGACTGGGAAACAGGAACACGAGGCAGTCATTCAACTGCTCGTGACTGGTTCAACGGAACAGGAGGCAGTCACTAAACTGCTCGAGACTGGGACACAGAAACAGGAGGGTGTTACTCAACTGCATGAGACTGGGACAGAGGAACAGAAGGCAGGCACTCAACTGCTCGAGACTGGGAGACAGGAACAGCAGGCAGTCATTCAACTGCTTAAGACTGGGATAGAGGAAGGGGAGGCAGTCACTCAACTGCACGAGACAGGGACACAGGAACAGGAGGCATTCATTCAACTGTTCGAGACAGGGACACAGGAACAGGAGGGAGTCATTCAACTGCATGAGACTGGGAAACAGGAACAGAAGCCCGGCACTCAACTGCTCGAGACTGGGACACAGGAACAGGAGGCCGGTACTCAACTGCTCAAGACTAGGACACAGGAACAGGAGGCAGTCATTCAACTTTTCGATACTGGGACACAGGAACAGGAGGCAGTCATTCAATTGCACGAGACTGGGACACAGAAACAGGAAGGTACTACTCAAGTGCTCGAAACTGGGACACAGGGACAGGAGGGAGTCATTCAACTGCTCGAGACTGGGACACAGGAACAGGAGGCAGTCATTCAACTGTTCGAGACAGGGACACAGGAACAGGAGGCAGTCATTCTACTGCTCGAGACTGGGACACAGGAACAGGAGGCAGTCACTCAACTGCTCGAAACTGGGACACAGGAATAGAAGGCAGGCACTCAAATGCACGAGACTCGGACACAGAAACAGGAGGGCGTCACTCAACTGCTCGAGACTGCGACACAGGAATAGTAGGCAGGCACTCAAATGCTCGAGACTGGGACACAGGAACAGGAGGCAGTCATTCAACTGCATGAGACTGGGACAAAGAAACAGGAGAGCGTTACTCAACTGCTCAAGACTGGGACACAGGAACAGAAGGCAGGCACTCGATTGCTCGAGACTGGGACACAGGAACAGGAGGCAGTCATTCAACTGCTCGAGACTGGGACACAGAAACAGGAGAGAGTCACTCAACTGCTCGAAACTGGGACACAGAACATGAGGCAGTCACTCAACTGCTCGATTGGGACACAGAAACAGGAGGGTGTTACTCAACTGCATGAGACTGGGACACAGGAACAGAAGGCAGACACTCAACTGCTCGAGACTGGGAGACAGGAACAGCAGGCAGTCATTCAACTGCTTAAGACTGGGATAGAGGAAGGGGAGGCAAACACTCAACTGCACGAGACAGGGACACAGGAACAGGAGGCAGTCATTCAACTGTTCGAGACAGGGACACAGGAACAGGAGGGAGTTATTCAACTGCATGAGACTGGGAAACAGGAACAGAAGCCCGGCACTCAACTGCTCGAGACTGGGACACAGGAACAGGAGGCCGGTACTCAACTGCTCAAGACTGGGACACAGGAACAGGAGGCAGTCATTCAACTCTTCGAGACAGGGACAGTGGAACAGGAGGCAGTTACTCAACTGCTCAACACTGGGACACAGGAACAGGAGGCAGTCACTCAACTGCTCGAGACTGGGACACAGGAACAGGAGTCAGTCACTCAACTGCTCGAGACTGGGACACACGAACAGGAGGCAGTCACTCAACTGCTAGAAACTGGGACACAGGAACGGGAGGCAGTCACTCAACTGCTCGAGACTGGGTCACAGGAAGAGGAGAGTGTCATTCAAACGCACGAGACTGGGACACAGAAACAGGAGGCAGTCATTCAACTGCTCGAGTCTGGGACACAGGAACAGGAGGCAGTCACTCAACTGCTCGAGTCTGGGACACAGGAACAGGAGGCAGTCACTCAACTGCTCGACACTGGGACACAGGAACAGGAGGCAGTCACTCAACTGCTCGAGACTGGGACACAGGGACAGAAGGCACGCACTCAACTTCTCGAGACTGGGACACAGGAACAGGAGGGCGTTACTCAACTGCTCGAGACTGGGACAGAGGAACAGGAGCCAGTCACTCACCTGCTCGAAACTGGGTCACAGAAACAAGAGGCATCACTCAATTGCTGGAGACTGGGACACAGGAACAGGAGGCAGTCACACAACTGCTCGAGACTGGGTCATAGGAAGAGGAGAGTGTCATTCAAACGCACGAGACTGGGACACAGAAACAGGAGGCAGTCATTCAACTGCTCGAGTCTGGGACACAGGAACAGGAGGCAGTCACTCAACTGCTCGAGTCTGGGACACAGGAACAGGAGGCAGTCACTCAACTGCTCGACACTGGGACACAGGAACAGGAGGCAGTCACTCAACTGCTCGAGACTGGGACACAGGGACAGAAGGCAGGCACTCAACTTCTCGAGACTGGGACACAGGAACAGGAGGGCGTTAATCAACTGCTCAAGACTTGGACAGAGGAACAGGAGGGTGTGACTCAACTGCTCGAGACTGGGACAGAGGAACAGGAGGCAGTCACTCACCTGCTCGAGACTGGGTCACAGAAACAAGAGGCATCACTCAATTGCTGGAGACTGGGACACAGGAACAGGAGGCATCACTCAACTGCTCGAGACTGGGACACAGGAATAGGAGGCAGTCCTTCAACTGCTCGGGAGTGGGACACAGAAACAGGAGTGCGTTACTCATCTGCTCAAGACTGGGACACAGGAACAGGAGGCAGTCATTCGACTGCTCAACACTGGGACACAGGAACAGGAGGCAGTCACTCAACTGCTCGAGACTGGGACACAGGAACAGGAGGCAGTCACTCAACTGCTCGACACTGGGACACAGGAACAGAAGGCAGGCACTCAACTGCTCGTGACTGGGACACAGGAACAGGAGGCAGTCACTCAACTGCTCGAGACTGGGACACAGGAACAGGAGGCAGTCACTCAACTGTTCGAAACTGGGACACAGGGACAGGAGGCATCACTCAATTGCTCGAGACTGGGACACAGGAACAGGAGGCAGTCACTCAACTGCTCGAGACTGGGAAAGAGGAACACGAGGAAGTCACTCAACTGCTCGAGTCTGGGACACAGAAACAGGAGGGTGTTACTCAACTGCTCGAGACTGGGACACAGAAACAGGAGGCAGTCACTCAAATGCTCGAGTCTGGGTCACAGGAACAGGATGCAGTCACTCAACTGCTCAAGACTGGGAAACAGGAACACGAGGCAGTCATTCAACTGCTCGCGACTGGTTCAACGGAACAGGAGGCAGTCACTAAACTGCTCGAGACTGGGACACAGAAACAGGAGGGTGTTACTCAACTGCATGAGACTGGGACAGAGGAACAGAAGGCAGGCACTCAACTGCTCGAGACTGGGAGACAGGAACAGCAGGCAGTCATTCAACTGCTTAAGACTGGGATAGAGGAAGGGGAGGCAGTCACTCAACTGCACGAGACAGGGACACAGGAACAGGAGGCATTCATTCAACTGTTCGAGACAGGGACACAGGAACAGGAGGGAGTCATTCAACTGCATGAGACTGGGAAACAGGAACAGAAGCCCGGCACTCAACTGCATGAGACTGCGACACAGGAACAGGAGGCCGGTAATCAACTGCTCAAGACTAGGACACAGGAACAGGAGGCAGTCATTCAACTTTTCGATACTGGGACACAGGAACAGGAGGCAGTCATTCAATTGCACGAGACTGGGACACAGAAACAGGAAGGTACTACTCAAGTGCTCGAAACTGGGACACAGGGACAGGAGGGAGTCATTCAACTGCTCGAGACTGGGACACAGGAACAGGAGGCAGTCATTCAACTGTTCGAGACAGGGACACAGGAACAGGAGGCAGTCATTCTACTGCTCGAGACTGGGACACAGGAACAGGAGGCAGTCACTCAACTGCTCGAAACTGGGACACAGGAATAGAAGGCAGGCACTCAAATGCACGAGACTCGGACACAGAAACAGGAGGGCGTCACTCAACTGCTCGAGACTGCGACACAGGAATAGTAGGCAGGCACTCAAATGCTCGAGACTGGGACACAGGAACAGGAGGCAGTCATTCAACTGCATGAGACTGGGACAAAGAAACAGGAGAGCGTTACTCAACTGCTCAAGACTGGGACACAGGAACAGAAGGCAGGCACTCGATTGCTCGAGACTGGGACACAGGAACAGGAGGCAGTCATTCAACTGCTCGAGACTGGGACACAGAAACAGGAGAGAGTCACTCAACTGCTCGAAACTGGGACACAGAACATGAGGCAGTCACTCAACTGCTCGATTGGGACACAGAAACAGGAGGGTGTTACTCAACTGCATGAGACTGGGACACAGGAACAGAAGGCAGACACTCAACTGCTCGAGACTGGGAGACAGGAACAGCAGGCAGTCATTCAACTGCTTAAGACTGGGATAGAGGAAGGGGAGGCAAACACTCAACTGCACGAGACAGGGACACAGGAACAGGAGGCAGTCATTCAACTGTTCGAGACAGGGACACAGGAACAGGAGGGAGTCATTCAACTGCATGAGACTGGGAAACAGGAACAGAAGCCCGGCACTCAACTGCTCGAGACTGGGACACAGGAACAGGAGGCCGGTACTCAACTGCTCAAGACTGGGACACAGGAACAGGAGGCAGTCATTCAACTCTTCGAGACAGGGACAGTGGAACAGGAGGCAGTTACTCAACTGCTCAAGACTGGGACACAGGAACAGGAGGCAGTCACTCAACTGCTCGAGACTGGGACACAGGAACAGGAGTCAGTCACTCAACTGCTCGAGACTGGGACACACGAACAGGAGGCAGTCACTCAACTGCTCGAAACTGGGACACAGGAACGGGAGGCAGTCACTCAACTGCTCGAGACTGGGTCACAGGAAGAGGAGAGTGTCATTCAAACGCACGAGACTGGGACACAGAAACAGGAGGCAGTCATTCAACTGCTCGAGTCTGGGACACAGGAACAGGAGGCAGTCACTCAACTGCTCGAGTCTGGGACACAGGAACAGGAGGCAGTCACTCAACTGCTCGACACTGGGATACAGGAACAGGAGGCAGTCACTCAACTGCTCGAGACTGGGACACAGGGACAGAAGGCACGCACTCAACTTCTCGAGACTGGGACACAGGAACAGGAGGGCGTTACTCAACTGCTCGAGACTGGGACAGAGGAACAGGAGCCAGTCACTCACCTGCTCGAGACTGGGTCACAGAAACAAGAGGCATCACTCAATTGCTGGAGACTGGGACACAGGAACAGGAGGCAGTCACACAACTGCTCGAGACTGGGTCATAGGAAGAGGAGAGTGTCATTCAAACGCACGAGACTGGGACACAGAAACAGGAGGCAGTCATTCAACTGCTCGAGTCTGGGACACAGGAACAGGAGGCAGTCACTCAACTGCTCGAGTCTGGGACACAGGAACAGGAGGCAGTCACTCAACTGCTCGACACTGGGACACAGGAACAGGAGGCAGTCACTCAACTGCTCGAGACTGGGACACAGGGACAGAAGGCAGGCACTCAACTTCTCGAGACTGGGACACAGGAACAGGAGGGCGTACCTCAACTTCTCAAGACTTGGCCAGAGGAACAGGAGGGTGTGACTCAACTGCTCGAGACTGGGACAGAGGAACAGGAGGCAGTCACTCACCTGCTCGAGACTGGGTCACAGAAACAAGAGGCATCACTCAATTGCTGGAGACTGGGACACAGGAACAGGAGGCATCACTCAACTGCTCGAGACTGGGACACAGGAATAGGAGGCAGTCCTTCACCTGCTCGGGAGTGGGACACAGAAACAGGAGGCAGTCACTCAACTGCTCGACACTGGGACACAGGAACAGGAGGCAGTCACTCAACTGCTCGAGACTGGGACGCAGGGACAGAAGGCAGGCACTCAACTTCTCGAGACTGGGACACAGGAACAGGAGGGCGTTAATCAACTGCTCAAGACTTGGACAGAGGAACAGGAGGGTGTGACTCAACTGCTCGAGACTGGGACAGAGGAATAGGAGGCAGTCACTCACCTGCTCGAGACTGGGTCACAGAAACAAGAGGCATCACTCAATTGCTGGAGACTGGGACACAGGAACAGGAGGCATCACTCAACTGCTCGAGACTGGGACACAGGAATAGGAGGCAGTCCTTCACCTGCTCGGGAGTGGGACACAGGAACAGGAGGCATCACTCAATTGCTCGAGACTTGGACACAGAAACATAAGGCAGGCACTCAACTTCTCGAGACTGGGACACAGGAACAGGAGACAGTCACTCAAATGCTCGAGTCTGGGTCACAGGAACAGGATGCAGTCACTCAACTGCTCAAGACTGGGAAACAGGAACACGAGGCAGTCATTCAACTGCTCGCGACTGGTTCAACGGAACAGGAGGCAGTCACTAAACTGCTCGAGACTGGGACACAGAAACAGGAGGGTGTTACTCAACTGCATGAGACTGGGACAGAGGAACAGAAGGCAGGCACTCAACTGCTCGAGACTGGGAGACAGGAACAGCAGGCAGTCATTCAACTGCTTAAGACTGGGATAGAGGAAGGGGAGGCAGTCACTCAACTGCACGAGACAGGGACACAGGAACAGGAGGCATTCATTCAACTGTTCGAGACAGGGACACAGGAACAGGAGGGAGTCATTCAACTGCATGAGACTGGGAAACAGGAACAGAAGCCCGGCACTCAACTGCATGAGACTGCGACACAGGAACAGGAGGCCGGTAATCAACTGCTCAAGACTAGGACACAGGAACAGGAGGCAGTCATTCAATTGCACGAGACTGGGACACAGAAACAGGAAGGTACTACTCAAGTGCTCGAAACTGGGACACAGGGACAGGAGGGAGTCATTCAACTGCTCGAGACTGGGACACAGGAACAGGAGGCAGTCATTCAATTGCACGAGACTGGGACACAGAAACAGGAAGGTACTACTCAAGTGCTCGAAACTGGGACACAGGGACAGGAGGGAGTCATTCAACTGCTCGAGACTGGGACACAGGAACAGGAGGCAGTCATTCAACTGTTCGAGACAGGGACACAGGAACAGGAGGCAGTCATTCTACTGCTCGAGACTGGGACACAGGAACAGGAGGCAGTCACTCAACTGCTCGAAACTGGGACACAGGAATAGAAGGCAGGCACTCAAATGCACGAGACTCGGACACAGAAACAGGAGGGCGTCACTCAACTGCTCGAGACTGCGACACAGGAATAGTAGGCAGGCACTCAAATGCTCGAGACTGGGACACAGGAACAGGAGGCAGTCATTCAACTGCATGAGACTGGGACAAAGAAACAGGAGAGCGTTACTCAACTGCTCAAGACTGGGACACAGGAACAGAAGGCAGGCACTCGATTGCTCGAGACTGGGACACAGGAACAGGAGGCAGTCATTCAACTGCTCGAGACTGGGACACAGAAACAGGAGAGAGTCACTCAACTGCTCGAAACTGGGACACAGAACATGAGGCAGTCACTCAACTGCTCGATTGGGACACAGAAACAGGAGGGTGTTACTCAACTGCATGAGACTGGGACACAGGAACAGAAGGCAGACACTCAACTGCTCGAGACTGGGAGACAGGAACAGCAGGCAGTCATTCAACTGCTTAAGACTGGGATAGAGGAAGGGGAGGCAAACACTCAACTGCACGAGACAGGGACACAGGAACAGGAGGCAGTCATTCAACTGTTCGAGACAGGGACACAGGAACAGGAGGGAGTCATTCAACTGCATGAGACTGGGAAACAGGAACAGAAGCCCGGCACTCAACTGCTCGAGACTGGGACACAGGAACAGGAGGCCGGTACTCAACTGCTCAAGACTGGGACACAGGAACAGGAGGCAGTCATTCAACTCTTCGAGACAGGGACAGTGGAACAGGAGGCAGTTACTCAACTGCTCAAGACTGGGACACAGGAACAGGAGGCAGTCACTCAACTGCTCGAGACTGGGACACAGGAACAGGAGTCAGTCACTCAACTGCTCGAGACTGGGACACACGAACAGGAGGCAGTCACTCAACTGCTCGAAACTGGGACACAGGAACGGGAGGCAGTCACTCAACTGCTCGAGACTGGGTCACAGGAAGAGGAGAGTGTCATTCAAACGCACGAGACTGGGACACAGAAACAGGAGGCAGTCATTCAACTGCTCGAGTCTGGGACACAGGAACAGGAGGCAGTCACTCAACTGCTCGAGTCTGGGACACAGGAACAGGAGGCAGTCACTCAACTGCTCGACACTGGGATACAGGAACAGGAGGCAGTCACTCAACTGCTCGAGACTGGGACACAGGGACAGAAGGCACGCACTCAACTTCTCGAGACTGGGACACAGGAACAGGAGGGCGTTACTCAACTGCTCGAGACTGGGACAGAGGAACAGGAGCCAGTCACTCACCTGCTCGAGACTGGGTCACAGAAACAAGAGGCATCACTCAATTGCTGGAGACTGGGACACAGGAACAGGAGGCAGTCACACAACTGCTCGAGACTGGGTCATAGGAAGAGGAGAGTGTCATTCAAACGCACGAGACTGGGACACAGAAACAGGAGGCAGTCATTCAACTGCTCGAGTCTGGGACACAGGAACAGGAGGCAGTCACTCAACTGCTCGAGTCTGGGACACAGGAACAGGAGGCAGTCACTCAACTGCTCGACACTGGGACACAGGAACAGGAGGCAGTCACTCAACTGCTCGAGACTGGGACACAGGGACAGAAGGCAGGCACTCAACTTCTCGAGACTGGGACACAGGAACAGGAGGGCGTACCTCAACTTCTCAAGACTTGGACAGAGGAACAGGAGGGTGTGACTCAACTGCTCGAGACTGGGACAGAGGAATAGGAGGCAGTCACTCACCTGCTCGAGACTGGGTCACAGAAACAAGAGGCATCACTCAATTGCTGGAGACTGGGACACAGGAACAGGAGGCATCACTCAACTGCTCGAGACTGGGACACAGGAATAGGAGGCAGTCCTTCACCTGCTCGGGAGTGGGACACAGAAACAGGAGGCAGTCACTCAACTGCTCGACACTGGGACACAGGAACAGAAGGCAGGCACTCAACTGCTCGTGACTGGGGCGCAGGAACAGGAGGCAGTCACTCAACTGCTCGAGACTGGGACACAGGAACAGGAGGCAGTCACTCAACTGTTCGAAACTGGGACACAGGGACAGGAGGCATCACTCAATTGCTCGAGACTGGGACACAGGAACAGGAGGCAGTCACTCAACTGCTCGAGACTGGGAAAGAGGAACACGAGGAAGTCACTCAACCGCTCGAGTCTGGGACACAGAAACAGGAGGGTGTTACTCAACTGCTCGAGACTGGGACACAGAAACAGGAGGCAGTCACTCAAATGCTCGAGTCTGGGTCACAGGAACAGGATGCAGTCACTCAACTGCTCAAGACTGGGAAACAGGAACACGAGGCAGTCACTCAACTGCTCGAGACTGGGACACAGGAACAGGAGGCAGTCACTCAACTGTTCGAAACTGGGACACAGGGACAGGAGGCATCACTCAATTGCTCGAGACTGGGACACAGGAACAGGAGGCAGTCACTCAACTGCTCGAGACTGGGAAAGAGGAACACGAGGAAGTCACTCAACCGCTCGAGTCTGGGACACAGAAACAGGAGGGTGTTACTCAACTGCTCGAGACTGGGACACAGAAACAGGAGGCAGTCATTCAACTGCTCGCGACTGGTTCAACGGAACAGGAGGCAGTCACTCAACTGCTCGAGACTGGGACACAGAAACAGGAGGGTGTTACTCAACTGCATGAGACTGGGACACAGGAACAGAAGGCAGGCACTCAACTGCTCGAGACTGGGAGACAGGAACAGCAGGCAGTCATTCAACTGCTTAAGACTGGGATAGAGGAAGGGGAGGCAGTCACTCAACTGCACGAGACAGGGACACAGGAACAGGAGGCATTCATTCAACTGTTCGAGACAGGGACACAGGAACAGGAGGGAGTCATTCAACTGCATGAGACTGGGAAACAGGAACAGAAGCCCGGCACTCAACTGCTCGAGACTGGGACACAGGAACAGGAGGCCGGTACTCAACTGCTCAAGACTGGGACACAGGAACAGGAGGCAGTCATTCAACGTTTCGATACTGGGACACAGGAACAGGAGGTAGTCATTCAATTGCACGAGACTGGGACACAGAAACAGGAAGGTACTACTCAAGTGCTCGAAACTGGGACACAGGGACAGGAGGGAGTCATTCAACTGCTCGAGACTGGGACACAGGAACAGGAGGCAGTCATTCAACTGTTCGAGACAGGGACACAGGAACAGGAGGGAGTCATTCTACTGCTCGAGACTGGGACACAGGAACAGGAGGCAGTCATTCAATTGCACGAGACTGGGACACAGAAAAAGGAAGGTACTACTCAAGTGCTCGAAACTGGGACACAGGGACAGGAGGGAGTCATTCAACTACTCGAGACTGGGACACAGGAACAGGAGGCAGTCATTCAACTGTTCGAGACTGTGACACAGGAACAGTAGGCAGTCATTCAACTGCTCGACACTGGGACAAAGGAACAGGAGGCAGTTACTCAACTGCTCGAAACTGGGACACAGGGACAGGAGGCATCACTCAATTGCTCGAGAGTGGAACACAGGAACAGGAGGCAGTCATTCAACTGTTCGAGACTGGGACACAGGTAGAGGAGGCAGTCATTCAATTGCACGAAACAGAGACACAGAAACAGGAGGGTGTGACTCAACTGCTCAAGACTGGGACACAGGAACAGGAGGCACTCATTCAACTGCTCGAGACTGGGAAACAGGAATAGGAGGCAGTCACTCAACTGCTCAAGACTGGGACACACGAACAGGAGGTTGTCATTCAACTGTTCGAGACAGGGATACAGGAACAGGAGGGAGTCATTCAACTGCACGAGACTGGGACACAGGAACAGAAGGCAGGCACTCAACTGCTCGAGACTGGGACACAGGAACAGGAGGCATCACTGAATTGCTCGAGACTGGGACACAAAAACATAAGGCAGGCACTCAACTGCTCGAGACAGGGACAGATGAACAGGAGGCAGGCACTCAACTGCTCGAGATTGGGTGACAGGAATAGGTGGGAGTCAATCAACTTCATGGGACTGGGACACAGGAACAGGAATAGGAGGGAGTCATTCAACTGCACGAGACTGGGACACAGGAACAGAAGGCAGGCACTCAACTGCTCGAGACTGGGACACAGGAACAGGAGGCAGGCACTCAACTGCTCGAGATTGGGACACAGAAACATAAGGCAGGCACTCAACTGCTCGAGACTGGGACACATGAACAGGAGGCAAACACTCAACTGCTCGAGATTGGGTCACAGGAATAGGCGGGAGTCAATCAACTTCATGGGACTGGGACACAGGAACAGAAGGCAGGCACTCAACTGCTTGAGACTGGGACACAGGAACGGGAGGGCGTTACTCAACTGAACGAGACAGGGACACAGGAACAGGAGGCAGGGACTCAACTGATCGAGACTGGACACAGGAACAGGAGAGAGTCATTCAACTGCACGAGACAGGGACACAGGAGCAGAAGACAGGCACTCAACTGCTCGAGTCTGGGACACAGGAACAGGAGGCAGTCATTTGACTGCTCGAGACAGGGACACAGGAACAGGAAGCTGTCATTCAACTGCACGAGACAGGGACACAGGAACAGGATGGAGTCATTCAACTGCACGAGACTGGGACACAGGAACAGAAGGCAGGCACTCAACTGCTCGAGTCTGGGACACAGGAACAGGAGGGCGTTACTAAACTGCTCAAGACCGGGACACAGGAACAGGAGGCAGTCATTCAACTGCTCGAGACTGGGACACAGAAACAGGAGGCAGTCATTCAACTGCTCCAGAGTGGGACAAGGGACAGGAGGCAGTCACTCGATTGCTCGAGTAAGGGACACAGGAACAGGAGGCAGTCACTCAACTGCTCGAGACTGGGACAGAGGAACAGGAGGCAGTCACTCACCTGCTCGAGACTGGGTCACAGAAACAAGAGGCATCACTCAATTGCTCGAGACTGGGACACAGGAACAGGAGGCATCACTCAACGGCTCGAGACTGGGACACAGGAATAGGAGCCAGTCCTTCAACTGCTCGGGAGTGGGACACAGAAACTGGAGGGCGTTACTCATCTGCTCAAGACTGGGACACAGGAACAGGAGGCAGTCATTCGAATGCTCAAGACTGGGACACAGGAACAGAAGGCAGGCACTCAACTGCTCGTGACTGGGACACAGGGACAGGAGGCATCACTCAATTGCTCGAGAGTGGGACACAGGGACAGGAGGCATCACTCAATTGCTCGAGAGTGGGACACAGGAACACGAGGCAGTCACTCAACTGCTCGAGTCTGGGACACAGAAACAGGAGGGTGTTACTCAACTGCATGAGACTGGGACACAGAAACAGGACGCAGTCACTCAAATGCTCGAGTCTGGGTCACAGGAACAGGAGGCAGTCACTCAACTGCTCAAGACTGGGAAACAGGAACACGAGGCAGTCATTCAACTGCTCGCGACTGGTTCAACAGAACAGGAGGCAGTCACTCAACTGCTCGAGACCGGGACACAGAAACAGGAGGGTGTTACTCAACTGCATGAGACTGGGACACAGGAACAGAAGGCAGGCACTCAACTGCTCGAGACTGGGAGACAGGAACAGGAGGCAGTCATTCAACTGCTTAAGACTGGGATACAGGAAGGGGAGGCAGTCACTGAACTGCACGAGACAGGGACACAGGAACAGGAGGCAGTCATTCAACTGTTCGAGACAGGGACACAGGAACAGGAGGGAGTCATTCAACTGCTCAACACTGGGACACAGGAACAGGAGGCAGTCACTCAACTGCTCGAGACTGGGACACAGGGACAGAAAGCAGGCACTCAACTTCTCGAGACTGGGACACAGGAACAGGAGTGCGTTACTCAACTGCTCAAGACTTGGACAGAGGAACAGGAGGGTGTGACTCAACTGCTCGAGACTGGGACAGAGGAACAGGAGGCAGTCACTCACCTGCTCGAGACTGGGTCACAGAAACAAGAGGCATCACTCAATTGCTGGAGACTGGGACACAGGAACAGGAGGCAGTCACTCACCTGCTCGAGACTGGGTCACAGAAACAAGAGGCATCACTCAATTGCTCGAGACTGGGACACAGGAATAGGAGGCAGTCCTTCAACTGCTCGGGAGTGGGACACAGAAACAGGAGGCAGTCACTCAACTGCTCGACACTGGGACACAGGAACAGAAGGCAGGCACTCAACTGCTCATGACTGGGGCACAGGAACAGGAGGCAGTCACTCAACTGCTCGAGACTGGGACACAGGAACAGGAGGCAGTCACTCAACTGTTCGAAACTGGGACACAGGGACAGGAGGCATCTCTCAATTGCTCGAGACTGGGACACAGGAACAGGAGGCAGTCACTCAACTGCTCGAGACTGGGAAAGAGGAACACGAGGAAGTCACTCAACTGCTCGAGTCTGGGACACAGAAAAAGGAGGGTGTTACTCAACTGCTCGAGACTGGGACACAGAAACAGGAGGCAGTCACTCAAATGCTCGAGTCTGGGTCACAGGAACAGGATGCAGTCACTCAACTGCTCAAGACTGGGAAACAGGAACACGAGGCAGTCATTCAACTGCTCGCGACTGGTTCAACGGAACAGGAGGCAGTCACTCAACTGCTCGAGACTGGGACACAGAAACAGGAGGGTGTTACTCAACTGCATGAGACTGGGACACAGGAACAGAAGGCAGGCACTCAACTGCTCGAGACTGGGAGACAGGAACAGCAGGCAGTCATTCAACTGCTTAAGACTGGGATAGAGGAAGGGGAGGCAGTCACTCAACTGCACGAGACAGGGACACAGGAACAGGAGGCATTCATTCAACTGTTCGAGACAGGGACACAGGAACAGGAGGGAGTCATTCAACTGCATGAGACTGGGAAACAGGAACAGAAGCCCGGCACTCAACTGCTCGAGACTGGGACACAGGAACAGGAGGCCGGTACTCAACTGCTCAAGACTAGGACACAGGAACAGGAGGCAGTCATTCAACTTTTCGATACTGGGACACAGGAACAGGAGGCAGTCATTCAATTGCACGAGACTGGGACACAGAAACAGGAAGGTACTACTCAAGTGCTCGAAACTGGGACACAGGGACAGGAGGGAGTCATTCAACTGCTCGAGACTGGGACACAGGAACAGGAGGCAGTCATTCAACTGTTCGAGACAGGGACACAGGAACAGGATGGAGTCATTCTACTGCTCGAGACTGGGACACAGGAACAGGAGGCAGTCACTCAACTGCTCGAAACTGGGACACAGGAATAGAAGGCAGGCACTCAAATGCACGAGACTGGGACACAGAAACAGGAGGGCATCACTCAACTGCTCGAGACTGCGACACAGGAACAGTAGGCAGGCACTCAAATGCTCAAGACTGGGACACAGGAACAGGAGGCAGTCATTCAACTGCATGAGACTGGGACAAAGAAACAGGAGAGCGTTACTCAACTGCTCAAGACTGGAACACAGGAACAGAAGGCAGGCACTCGATTGCTCGAGACTGGGACACAGGAACAGGAGGCAGTCATTCAACTGCTCGAGACTGGGACACAGGAACACGAGGCAGTCATTCAACTGCTCGCGACTGGTTCAACGGAACAGGAGGCAGTCACTCAACTGCTCGAGACTGGGACACAGAAACAGGAGGGTGTTACTCAACTGCATGAGACTGCGACACAGGAACAGGAGGCCGGTACTCAACTGCTCAAGACTAGGACACAGGAACAGGAGGCAGTCATTCAACTTTTCGATACTGGGACACAGGAACAGGAGGCAGTCATTCAATTGCACGAGACTGGGACACAGAAACAGGAAGGTACTACTCAAGTGCTCGAAACTGGGACACAGGGACAGGAGGGAGTCATTCAACTGCTCGAGACTGGGACACAGGAACAGGAGGCAGTCATTCAACTGTTCGAGACAGGGACACAGGAACAGGAGGCAGTCATTCTACTGCTCGAGACTGGGACACAGGAACAGGAGGCAGTCACTCAACTGCTCGAAACTGGGACACAGGAATAGAAGGCAGGCACTCAAATGCACGAGACTCGGACACAGAAACAGGAGGGCGTCACTCAACTGCTCGAGACTGCGACACAGGAATAGTAGGCAGGCACTCAAATGCTCGAGACTGGGACACAGGAACAGGAGGCAGTCATTCAACTGCATGAGACTGGGACAAAGAAACAGGAGAGCGTTACTCAACTGCTCAAGACTGGGACACAGGAACAGAAGGCAGGCACTCGATTGCTCGAGACTGGGACACAGGAACAGGAGGCAGTCATTCAACTGCTCGAGACTGGGACACAGAAACAGGAGAGAGTCACTCAACTGCTCGAAACTGGGACACAGAACATGAGGCAGTCACTCAACTGCTCGATTGGGACACAGAAACAGGAGGGTGTAACTCAACTGCATGAGACTGGGTCACAGGAACAGAAGGCAGACACTCAACTGCTCGAGACTGGGAGACAGGAACAGCAGGCAGTCATTCAACTGCTTAAGACTGGGATAGAGGAAGGGGAGGCAAACACTCAACTGCACGAGACAGGGACACAGGAACAGGAGGCAGTCATTCAACTGTTCGAGACAGGGACACAGGAACAGGAGGGAGTCATTCAACTGCATGAGACTGGGAAACAGGAACAGAAGCCCGGCACTCAACTGCTCGAGACTGGGACACAGGAACAGGAGGCCGGTACTCAACTGCTCAAGACTGGGACACAGGAACAGGAGGCAGTCATTCAACTCTTCGAGACAGGGACAGTGGAACAGGAGGCAGTTACTCAACTGCTCAAGACTGGGACACAGGAACAGGAGGCAGTCACTCAACTGCTCGAGACTGGGACACAGGAACAGGAGTCAGTCACTCAACTGCTCGAGACTGGGACACACGAACAGGAGGCAGTCACTCAACTGCTCGAAACTGGGACACAGGAACGGGAGGCAGTCACTCAACTGCTCGAGACTGGGTCACAGGAAGAGGAGAGTGTCATTCAAACGCACGAGACTGGGACACAGAAACAGGAGGCAGTCATTCAACTGCTCGAGTCTGGGACACAGGAACAGGAGGCAGTCACTCAACTGCTCGAGTCTGGGACACAGGAACAGGAGGCAGTCACTCAACTGCTCGACACTGGGATACAGGAACAGGAGGCAGTCACTCAACTGCTCGAGACTGGGACACAGGGACAGAAGGCACGCACTCAACTTCTCGAGACTGGGACACAGGAACAGGAGGGCGTTACTCAACTGCTCGAGACTGGGACAGAGGAACAGGAGCCAGTCACTCACCTGCTCGAGACTGGGTCACAGAAACAAGAGGCATCACTCAATTGCTGGAGACTGGGACACAGGAACAGGAGGCAGTCACACAACTGCTCGAGACTGGGTCATAGGAAGAGGAGAGTGTCATTCAAACGCACGAGACTGGGACACAGAAACAGGAGGCAGTCATTCAACTGCTCGAGTCTGGGACACAGGAACAGGAGGCAGTCACTCAACTGCTCGAGTCTGGGACACAGGAACAGGAGGCAGTCACTCAACTGCTCGACACTGGGACACAGGAACAGGAGGCAGTCACTCAACTGCTCGAGACTGGGACACAGGGACAGAAGGCAGGCACTCAACTTCTCGAGACTGGGACACAGGAACAGGAGGGCGTTACTCAACTTCTCAAGACTTGGACAGAGGAACAGGAGGGTGTGACTCAACTGCTCGAGACTGGGACAGAGGAACAGGAGGCAGTCACTCACCTGCTCGAGACTGGGTCACAGAAACAAGAGGCATCACTCAATTGCTGGAGACTGGGACACAGGAACAGGAGGCATCACTCAACTGCTCGAGACTGGGACACAGGAATAGGAGGCAGTCCTTCACCTGCTCGGGAGTGGGACACAGAAACAGGAGGCAGTCACTCAACTGCTCGACACTGGGACACAGGAACAGAAGGCAGGCACTCAACTGCTCGTGACTGGGGCGCAGGAACAGGAGGCAGTCACTCAACTGCTCGAGACTGGGACACAGGAACAGGAGGCAGTCACTCAACTGTTCGAAACTGGGACACAGGGACAGGAGGCATCACTCAATTGCTCGAGACTGGGACACAGGAACAGGAGGCAGTCACTCAACTGCTCGAGACTGGGAAAGAGGAACACGAGGAAGTCACTCAACCGCTCGAGTCTGGGACACAGAAACAGGAGGGTGTTACTCAACTGCTCGAGACTGGGACACAGAAACAGGAGGCAGTCACTCAAATGCTCGAGTCTGGGTCACAGGAACAGGATGCAGTCACTCAACTGCTCAAGACTGGGAAACAGGAACACGAGGCAGTCATTCAACTGCTCGCGACTGGTTCAACGGAACAGGAGGCAGTCACTCAACTGCTCGAGACTGGGACACAGAAACAGGAGGGTGTTACTCAACTGCATGAGACTGGGACACAGGAACAGAAGGCAGGCACTCAACTGCTCGAGACTGGGAGACAGGAACAGCAGGCAGTCATTCAACTGCTTAAGACTGGGATAGAGGAAGGGGAGGCAGTCACTCAACTGCACGTGACAGGGACACAGGAACAGGAGGCATTCATTCAACTGTTCGAGACAGGGACACAGGAACAGGAGGGAGTCATTCAACTGCATGAGACTGGGAAACAGGAACAGAAGCCCGGCACTCAACTGCTCGAGACTGGGACACAGGAACAGGAGGCCGGTACTCAACTGCTCAAGACTGGGACACAGGAACAGGAGGCAGTCATTCAACGTTTCGATACTGGGACACAGAAACAGGAGGCAGTCATTCAATTGCACGAGACTGGGACACAGAAAGAGGAAGGTACTACTCAAGTGCTCGAAACTGGGACACAGGGACAGGAGGGAGTCATTCAACTGCTCGAGACTGGGACACAGGAACAGGAGGCAGTCATTCAACTGTTCGAGACAGGGACACAGGAACAGGAGGGAGTCATTCTACTGCTCGAGACTGGGACACAGGAACAGGAGGCAGTCATTCAATTGCACGAGACTGGGACACAGAAAAAGGAAGGTACTACTCAAGTGCTCGAAACTGGGACACAGGGACAGGAGGGAGTCATTCAACTGCTCGAGACTGGGACACAGGAACAGGAGGCAGTCATTCAACTGTTCGAGACTGGGACACAGGAACAGTAGGCAGTCATTCAACTGCTCGACACTGGGACAAAGGAACAGGAGGCAGTTACTCAACTGCTCGAAACTGGGACACAGGGACAGGAGGCATCACTCAATTGCTCGAGAGTGGAACACAGGAACAGGAGGCAGTCATTCAACTGTTCGAGACTGGGACACAGGTAGAGGAGGCAGTCATTCAATTGCACGAAACAGAGACACAGAAACAGGAGGGTGTGACTCAACTGCTCAAGACTGGGACACAGGAACAGGAGGCACTCATTCAACTGCTCGAGACTGGGAAACAGGAATAGGAGGCAGTCACTCAACTGCTCAAGACTGGGACACACGAACAGGAGGTTGTCATTCAACTGTTCGAGACAGGGATACAGGAACAGGAGGGAGTCATTCAACTGCACGAGACTGGGACACAGGAACAGAAGGCAGGCACTCAACTGCTCGAGACTGGGACACAGGAACAGGAGGCATCACTGAATTGCTCGAGACTGGGACACAAAAACATAAGGCAGGCACTCAACTGCTCGAGACAGGGACAGATGAACAGGAGGCAGGCACTCAACTGCTCGAGATTGGGTGACAGGAATAGGTGGGAGTCAATCAACTTCATGGGACTGGGACACAGGAACAGGAATAGGAGGGAGTCATTCAACTGCACGAGACTGGGACACAGGAACAGAAGGCAGGCACTCAACTGCTCGAGACTGGGACACAGGAACAGGAGGCAGGCACTCAACTGCTCGAGATTGGGACACAGAAACATAAGGCAGGCACTCAACTGCTCGAGACTGGGACACATGAACAGGAGGCAGGCACTCAACTGCTCGAGATTGGGTCACAGGAATAGGTGGGAGTCAATCAACTTCATGGGACTGGGACACAGGAACAGGAATAGGAGGGAGTCATTCAACTGCACGAGACTGGGACACAGGAACAGAAGGCAGGCACTCAACTGCTCGAGACTGGGACACAGGAACAGGAGGCAGGCACTCAACTGCTCGAGATTGGGACACAGAAACATAAGGCAGGCACTCAACTGCTCGAGACTGGGACACATGAACAGGAGGCAAACACTCAACTGCTCGAGATTGGGTCACAGGAATAGGCGGGAGTCAATCAACTTCATGGGACTGGGACACAGGAACAGAAGGCAGGCACTCAACTGCTTGAGACTGGGACACAGGAACGGGAGGGCGTTACTCAACTGAACGAGACAGGGACACAGGAACAGGAGGCAGGGACTCAACTGATCGAGACTGGACACAGGAACAGGAGAGAGTCATTCAACTGCACGAGACAGGGACACAGGAGCAGAAGACAGGCACTCAACTGCTCGAGTCTGGGACACAGGAACAGGAGGCAGTCATTTGACTGCTCGAGACAGGGACACAGGAACAGGAAGCTGTCATTCAACTGCACGAGACAGGGACACAGGAACAGGATGGAGTCATTCAACTGCACGAGACTGGGACACAGGAACAGAAGGCAGGCACTCAACTGCTCGAGTCTGGGACACAGGAACAGGAGGGCGTTACTAAACTGCTCAAGACCGGGACACAGGAACAGGAGGCAGTCATTCAACTGCTCGAGACTGGGACACAGAAACAGGAGGCAGTCATTCAACTGCTCCAGAGTGGGACAAGGGACAGGAGGCAGTCACTCGATTGCTCGAGTAAGGGACACAGGAACAGGAGGCAGTCACTCAACTGCTCGAGACTGGGACAGAGGAACAGGAGGCAGTCACTCACCTGCTCGAGACTGGGTCACAGAAACAAGAGGCATCACTCAATTGCTCGAGACTGGGACACAGGAACAGGAGGCATCACTCAACGGCTCGAGACTGGGACACAGGAATAGGAGCCAGTCCTTCAACTGCTCGGGAGTGGGACACAGAAACTGGAGGGCGTTACTCATCTGCTCAAGACTGGGACACAGGAACAGGAGGCAGTCATTCGAATGCTCAAGACTGGGACACAGGAACAGAAGGCAGGCACTCAACTGCTCGTGACTGGGACACAGGGACAGGAGGCATCACTCAACTGCTCGAGAGTGGGACACAGGGACAGGAGGCATCACTCAATTGCTCGAGAGTGGGACACAGGAACACGAGGCAGTCACTCAACTGCTCGAGTCTGGGACACAGAAACAGGAGGGTGTTACTCAACTGCATGAGACTGGGACACAGAAACAGGACGCAGTCACTCAAATGCTCGAGTCTGGGTCACAGGAACAGGAGGCAGTCACTCAACTGCTCAAGACTGGGAAACAGGAACACGAGGCAGTCATTCAACTGCTCGCGACTGGTTCAACAGAACAGGAGGCAGTCACTCAACTGCTCGAGACCGGGACACAGAAACAGGAGGGTGTTACTCAACTGCATGAGACTGGGACACAGGAACAGAAGGCAGGCACTCAACTGCTCGAGACTGGGAGACAGGAACAGGAGGCAGTCATTCAACTGCTTAAGACTGGGATACAGGAAGGGGAGGCAGTCACTGAACTGCACGAGACAGGGACACAGGAACAGGAGGCAGTCATTCAACTGTTCGAGACAGGGACACAGGAACAGGAGGGAGTCATTCAACTGCTCAACACTGGGACACAGGAACAGGAGGCAGTCACTCAACTGCTCGAGACTGGGACACAGGGACAGAAGGCAGGCACTCAACTTCTCGAGACTGGGACACAGGAACAGGAGTGCGTTACTCAACTGCTCAAGACTTGGACAGAGGAACAGGAGGGTGTGACTCAACTGCTCGAGACTGGGACAGAGGAACAGGAGGCAGTCACTCACCTGCTCGAGACTGGGTCACAGAAACAAGAGGCATCACTCAATTGCTGGAGACTGGGACACAGGAACAGGAGGCAGTCACTCACCTGCTCGAGACTGGGTCACAGAAACAAGAGGCATCACTCAATTGCTCGAGACTGGGACACAGGAATAGGAGGCAGTCCTTCAACTGCTCGGGAGTGGGACACAGAAACAGGAGGCAGTCACTCAACTGCTCGACACTGGGACACAGGAACAGAAGGCAGGCACTCAACTGCTCATGACTGGGGCACAGGAACAGGAGGCAGTCACTCAACTGCTCGAGACTGGGACACAGGAACAGGAGGCAGTCACTCAACTGTTCGAAACTGGGACACAGGGACAGGAGGCATCACTCAATTGCTCGAGACTGGGACACAGGAACAGGAGGCAGTCACTCAACTGCTCGAGACTGGGAAAGAGGAACACGAGGAAGTCACTCAACTGCTCGAGTCTGGGACACAGAAAAAGGAGGGTGTTACTCAACTGCTCGAGACTGGGACACAGAAACAGGAGGCAGTCACTCAAATGCTCGAGTCTGGGTCACAGGAACAGGATGCAGTCACTCAACTGCTCAAGACTGGGAAACAGGAACACGAGGCAGTCATTCAACTGCTCGCGACTGGTTCAACGGAACAGGAGGCAGTCACTCAACTGCTCGAGACTGGGACACAGAAACAGGAGGGTGTTACTCAACTGCATGAGACTGGGACACAGGAACAGAAGGCAGGCACTCAACTGCTCGAGACTGGGAGACAGGAACAGCAGGCAGTCATTCAACTGCTTAAGACTGGGATAGAGGAAGGGGAGGCAGTCACTCAACTGCACGAGACAGGGACACAGGAACAGGAGGCATTCATTCAACTGTTCGAGACAGGGACACAGGAACAGGAGGGAGTCATTCAACTGCATGAGACTGGGAAACAGGAACAGAAGCCCGGCACTCAACTGCTCGAGACTGGGACACAGGAACAGGAGGCCGGTACTCAACTGCTCAAGACTAGGACACAGGAACAGGAGGCAGTCATTCAACTTTTCGATACTGGGACACAGGAACAGGAGGCAGTCATTCAATTGCACGAGACTGGGACACAGAAACAGGAAGGTACTACTCAAGTGCTCGAAACTGGGACACAGGGACAGGAGGGAGTCATTCAACTGCTCGAGACTGGGACACAGGAACAGGAGGCAGTCATTCAACTGTTCGAGACAGGGACACAGGAACAGGATGGAGTCATTCTACTGCTCGAGACTGGGACACAGGAACAGGAGGCAGTCACTCAACTGCTCGAAACTGGGACACAGGAATAGAAGGCAGGCACTCAAATGCACGAGACTGGGACACAGAAACAGGAGGGCATCACTCAACTGCTCGAGACTGCGACACAGGAACAGTAGGCAGGCACTCAAATGCTCAAGACTGGGACACAGGAACAGGAGGCAGTCATTCAACTGCATGAGACTGGGACAAAGAAACAGGAGAGCGTTACTCAACTGCTCAAGACTGGAACACAGGAACAGAAGGCAGGCACTCGATTGCTCGAGACTGGGACACAGGAACAGGAGGCAGTCATTCAACTGCTCGAGACTGGGACACAGGAACACGAGGCAGTCATTCAACTGCTCGCGACTGGTTCAACGGAACAGGAGGCAGTCACTCAACTGCTCGAGACTGGGACACAGAAACAGGAGGGTGTTACTCAACTGCATGAGACTGGGACACAGGAACAGAAGGCAGGCACTCAACTGCTCGAGACTGGGAGGCAGGAACAGCAGGCAGTCATTCAACTGCTTAAGACTGGGATAGAGGAAGGGGAGGCAGTCAGTCAACTGCACGAGTCAGGGACACAGGAACAGGAGGCAGTCATTCAACTGTTCGAGACAGGGACACAGGAACAGGAGGGAGTCACTCAACTGCTCGAGTCTGGGACACAAAAACATAAGGCAGGCACTCAACTGCTCGAGACAGGGACAGATGAACAGGAGGCAGGCACTCAACTGCTCGACATTGGGTGACAGGAATAGGTGGGAGTCAATCAACTTCATGGGATTGGGACACAGAAACAGGAATAGGAGGGAGTCATTCAACTGCACGAGACTGGACACAGGAACAGAAGGCAGGCACTCAACTGCTCGAGACTGGGACACAGGAACAGGAGGCAGGCACTCAACTGCTCGAGATTGGGACACAGAAACATAAGGCAGGCACTCAACTGCTCGAGACTGGGACACATGAACAGGAGGCAGGCACTCAACTGCTCGAGATTGGGTCACAGGAATAGGCGGGAGTCAATCAACTTCATGGGACTGGGACACAGGAACAGAAGGCAGGCACTCAACTGCTTGAGACTGGGACACAGGAACAGGAGGGCGTTACTCAACTGAACGAGACAGGGACACAGGAACAGGAGGCAGGGACTCAACTGATCGAGACTGGACACAGGAACAGGAGAGAGTCATTCAACTGCTCGAGTCTGGGACACAGGAACAGGAGGCAGTCATTTGACTGCTCGAGACAGGGACACAGGAACAGGAGGCAGTCATTCAACTGCACGAGACAGGGACACAGGAACAGGATGGAGTCATTCAACTGCACGAGACTGGGACACAGGAACAGAAGGCAGGCACTCAACTGCTCGAGCTTGGGACACAGGAACAGGAGGGCGTTACTAAACTGCTCAAGACCGGGACACAGGAACAGGAGGCAGTCATTCAACTGCTCGAGACTGGGACACAGAAACAGGAGGCAGTCATTCAACTGCTCCAGAGTGGGACAAGGGACAGGAGGAAGTCACTCGATTGCTCGAGACAGGGACACAGGAACAGGAGGCAGTCACTCAACTGCTCGAGACTGGGACAGAGGAACAGGAGGCAGTCACTCACCTGCTCGAGACTGGGTCACAGAAACAAGAGGCATCACTCAATTGCTCGAGACTGGGACACAGGAACAGGAGGCATCACTCAACGGCTCGAGACTGGGACACAGGAATAGGAGCCAGTCCTTCAACTGCTCGGGAGTGGGACACAGAAACTGGAGGGCGTTACTCATCTGCTCAAGACTGGGACACAGGAACAGGAGGCAGTCATTCGACTGCTCAAGACTGGGACACAGGAACAGGAGGCAGTCACTCAACTGCTCGACACTGGGACACAGGAACAGGAGGCAGTCACTCAACTGCTCGACACTGGGACACAGGAACAGAAGGCAGTCACTCAACTGCTCGACACTGGGACACAGGAACAGGAGGCAGTCACTCAACTGCTCGACACTGGGACACAGGAACAGAAGGCAGGCACTCAACTGCTCGTGACTGGGACACAGGAACAGGAGGCAGTAACTCAACTACTCGACACTGGGACACAGGAACAGGAGGCAGTCACTCAACTGCTCGAAACTGGGACACAGGGACAGGAGGCATCACTCAATTGCTCGAGACTGGGACACAGGAACACGAGGCAGTCACTCAACTGCTCGAGTCTGGGACACAGAAACAGGAGGGTGTTACTCAACTGCATGAGACTGGGACACAGAAACAGGAGGCAGTCACTCAAGTGCTCGAGTCTGGGTCACAGGAACAGGAGGCAGTCACTCAACTGCTCAAGACTGGGAAACAGGAACACGAGGCAGTCATTCAACTGCTCGCGACTGGTTCAACAGAACAGGAGGCAGTCACTCAACTGCTCGAGACCGGGACACAGAAACAGGAGGGTGTTACTCAACTGCATGAGACTGGGACACAGGAACAGGAGGCAGTCATTCAACTTTTCGATACTGGGACACAGGAACAGGAGGCAGTCATTCAATTGCACGAGACTCGGACACAGAAACAGGAAGGTACTACTCAAGTGCTCGAAACTGGGACAGAGGGACAGAAGGGAGTCATTCAACTGCTCGAGACTGGGACACAGGAACAGGAGGCAGTCATTCAACTGTTCGAGACAGGGACACAGGAACAGGAGGGAGTCATTCTACTGCTCGAAACTGGGACACAGGAACAGGAGGCAGTCACTCAATTGCTCGAAACTGGGACACAGGAATAGACGGCAGGCACTCAAATGCACGAGACTGGGACACAGAAACAGGAAGGCGTCAATCAACCGCTCGAGACTGCGACACAGGAACAGGAGGCAGGCACTCAAATGCTCGAGACTGGGACACAGGAACACGTGGCAGTCATTCAACTGCTCGAGTCTGGGTCAAAGGAACAGGAGGCAGTCACTCAACTGCACGAGATTGGGACACAGAAACAGGAGGGCGTTACTCAACTGCTCAAGACTGGGACACAGGAACAGGAGGCATCACTCAATTGATCGAGACTGGGACACAGGCACAGGAGGGCGTTACTCAACTGCTCAAGACTGGGTCACAGGAACAGGAGGCAGTCATTTAACTCTTCGAGACAGGGACAGAGGAACAGGAGGCAGTTACTCAACTGCTCAAGACTGGGACACAGGAACAGGAGGCAGTCACTCAACTGCTCGAGACTGGGACACAGGAACAGGAGTCAGTCACTCAACTGCCCGAGACTGCGACACACGAACAGGAGGCAGTCACTCAACTGCTCGAAACTGGGACACAGGAACGGGAGGCAGTCACTCAACTGCTCGAGACTGGGTCACAGGAAGAGGAGAGTGTCATTCAAACGCACGAGACTGGGACACAGAAAGAGTAGGGCGTCACTCAACTGCTCGAGAATGCGACACAGGAACAGGAGGCAGTCATTCAACTGCTCGAGTCTGGGACACAGGAACAGGAGGCAGTCACTCAACTGCTCGACACTGGGACACAGGAATAGGAGGCAGTCACTCAACTGCTCGAGACTGGGACACAGGCACAGAAGGCAGGCACTCAACTTCTCGAGACTGGGACACAGGAACAGGAGGGCGTTACTCAACTGCTCAAGACGGGGATAGAGGAACAGGAGGGTGTGAATCAACTGCTCGAGACTGGGACACAGGAACAGGAGGCAGTCACTCAACTGCTCGAGACTGGGACAGAGGAACAGGAGGCAGTCACTCACCTGCTCGCGACTGGGTCACAGAAACAAGAGGCATCACTCAATTGCTCGAGACTGGGACACAGGAACAGGAGGCATCACTCAACTGCTCGAGACTGGGACACAGGAATAGAAGGCAGGCACTCAAATGCACGAGACTGGGACACAGAAACAGGAGGCAGTCATTCAACTGTTCGAGACAGGGACACAGGAACAGGAGGGAGTCATTCTACTGCTCGAAACTGGGACACAGGAACAGGAGGCAGTCACTCAATTGCTCGAAACTGGGACACAGGAACAGGAGGCAGGCACTCAAATGCTCGAAACTGGGACACAGGAACAGGAGGCAGTCTTTCAACTGCTCGAGACTGGGTCAAAGGAACAGGAGGCAGTCTTTCAACTGCTCGAGACTGGGTCAAAGGAACAGGAGGCAGTCACTCAACTGCTCGAGATTGGGACACAGAAACAGGAGGGCGTTACTCAACTGCTCAAGACTGGGACACAGGAACAGGAGGCATCACTCAATTGATCGAGACTGGGACACAGGCACAGGAGGGCGTTACTCAACTGCTCAAGACTGGGTCACAGGAACAGGAGGCAGTCATTCAACTCTTCGAGACAGGGACAGAGGAACAGGAGGCAGTTACTCAACTGGTCAAGACTGGGACACAGGAACAGGAGGCAGTCACTCAACTGCTCGAGACTGGGACACAGGAACAGGAGTCAGTCACTCAACTGCTCGAGACTGGGACACACGAACAGGAGGCAGTCACTCAACTGCTCGAAACTGGGGCACAGGAACGGGAGGCAGTCACTCAACTGCTCGAGACTGGGTCACAGGAAGAGGAGAGTGTCATTCAAACGCACGAGACTGGGACACAGAAACAGGAGACAGTCATTCAACTGCTCGAGACTGGGACACAGGAACAGGAGGCAGTCACTCAACTGCTCGAGTCTGGGACACAGGAACAGGAGGCAGTCACTCAACTGCTCGACACTGGGACACAGGAACAGGAGGCAGTCACTCAACTGCTCGAGACTGGGACACAGGGACAGAAGGCAGGCACTCAACTTCTCGAGACTGGGACACAGGAACAGGAGGGCGTTACTCAACTGCTCAAGACTGGGAGAGAGGAACAGGAGGGTGTGACTCAACTGCTCGAGACTGGGACAGAGGAACAGGAGGCAGTCACTCACCAGCTCGAGATTGGGTCACAGAAACAAGAGGCATCACTCAATTGCTCGAGACTGCGACACAGGAACAGGAGGCATCACTCAACTGCTCGAGATTGGGACACAGGAATAGGAGGCAGTCCTCCAACTGCTCGGGAGTGGGACACAGAAACAGGAGTGCGTTACTCATCTCCTCAAGACTGGGACACAGGAACAGGAGGCAGTCATTCGACTGCTCAAGACTGGGACACAGGAACAGGAGGCAGTCACTCAACTGCTCGAGACTGGGACACACGAACAGGAGGCAGTCACTCAACTGCTCGACACTGGGACACAGGAACAGAAGGCAGGCACTCAACTGCTCGTGACTGGGACACAGGAACAGGAGGCAGTCACTCAACTGCTCGAGACTGGGACACAGGAACAGGAGGCAGTCACTCAACTGTTCGAAACTGGGACACAGGAACAGAAGGCAGGCACTCAACTGCTCGTGACTGGGACACAGGAACAGGAGGCAGTCACTCAACTGCTCGAGACTGGGACACAGGAACAGGAGGCAGTCACTCAACTGTTCGAAACTGGGACACAGGGACAGGAGGCATCACTCAATTGCTCGAGACTGGGACACAGGAACAGGAGGCAGTCACTCAACTGCTCGAGACTGGGAAACAGGAACACGAGGAAGTCACTCAACTGCTCGAGTCTGGCACACAGATTCAGGAGGGTGTTACTCAACGGCTCGAGACTGGGACACAGAAACAGGAGGCAGTCACTCAACTGCTCGAGACTGGGAAACAGGAACACGAGGAAGTCACTCAACTGCTCGAGTCTGGCACACAGATTCAGGAGGGTGTTACTCAACGGCTCGAGACTGGGACACAGAAACAGGAGGCAGTCACTCAACTGCTCAAGACTGGGAAACAGGAACACGAGGCAGTCATTCAACTGCTCGCGACTGGTTCAACGGAACAGGAGGCAGTCACTCAACTGCTCGAGACTGGGACACAGAAACAGGAGGGTGTTACTCAACTGCATGAGACTGGGACACAGGAACAGAAGGCAGGCACTCAACTGCTCGAGACTGGGAGACAGGAACAGCAGGCAGTCATTCAACTGCTTAAGACTGGGATAGAGGAAGGGGAGGCAGTCACTCAACTGCACGAGACAGGGACACAGGAACAGGAGGCAGTCATTCAACTGTTCGAGACAGGGACACAGGAACAGGAGGGAGTCACTCAACTTCTCGAGACTGGGACACAGGAACAGGAGGGCGTTACTCAACTGCTCAAGGCTGGGACAGAGAAACAGGAGGGTGTGACTCAACTGCTCGAGACTGCGACACAGGAACAGGAGGCAGTCAATCAACTGCTCGAGACAGGGACAGAGGAACAGGAGGCAGTCACTCACCTGCTCGAGACTGGGTCACAGAAACAAGAGGCATCACTCAATTGCTCGAGACTGGGACACAGGAACAGGAGGCATCACTCAACTGCTCGAGACTGGGACACAGGAATAGGAGGCAGTCCTTCAACTGCTCGGGAGTGGGACACAGAAACTGGAGGGCGTTACTCATCTGCTCAAGACTGGGACACAGGAACAGGAGGCAGTCATTCGACTGCTCAAGACTGGGACACAGGAACAGGAGGCAGTCACTCAACTGCTCGACACTGGGACACAGGAACAGAAGGCAGGCACTCAACGTCTCGAGTCTGGGACACAGAAACAGGAGGGTGTTACTCAACTGCATGAGACTGGGACACAGAAACAGGAGGCAGTCACTCAACTGCTCAAGACTGGGAAACAGGAACACGAGGCAGTCATTCAACTGCTCGCGACTGTTTCAATGGAACAGGAGGCAGTCACTCAACAGCTCGAGACTGGGACACAGAAACAGGAGGGTGTTACTCAACTGCATGAGACTGGGACACAGGAACAGAAGGCAGGCACTCAACTGCTCGAGACTGGGAGACAGGAACAGGAGGCAGTCATTCAACTGCTTAAGACTTGGATAGAGGAAGGGGAGGCAGTCACTGAACTGCACGAGACAGGGACACAGGAACAGGAGGCAGTCATTCAACTGTTCGAGACAGGGACACAGGAACAGGAGGCAGTCATTCAACTGCTCGAGACTGGGACACAGGAACAGGAGGCAGTCACTCAACTGCTCGAGACTGGGACAATGGAACAGGAGGCAGTCACTCAACTGCTCGAAACTGGCACACAGGAACAGGAGACAGTCACTCAACTGCTCGAGACTGGAACACAGGAACAGAAGGCAGGCACTCAACTGCTCGAGATTGGGACACAGGAACAGAAGGCAGTCATTCAACCGCTCGAGACTGGGAAACAGGAACTGGAGGCATCACTCAATTGCTCGAGACTGGGACACAGGAACAGGAGGCAGTCATTCGACTGCTCGAGAATGGGACACAGGAACAGGAGGCAGTCATTCAACTGCTCGAGTCTGGGTCAAAGGAACAGGAGGCAGTCACTCAACTGCTCGAGACAGGGACACAGGAACAGGAGGCATCACTCAACTGCTCGAGACTGGGACACAGGAACAGGAGGCATCACTCAACTGCTCGAGAATGGGAGACAGTAACAGGAGGCAGTCATTCAACTGCTGGAGTCTGGGACAAAGGAACAGGAGGCAGGCACTCAACTGCTCGAGACTGGGACACAGGAACAGGAGGCAGTCACTCAACTGCGCGACACTGGGACACAGGAACAGGAGGCAGTCACTCAACTGCTCGAAACTGGGACACAGGAACAGGAGGCAGTCACTCAACTGCTCGAGTCTGGAACACAGGAACAGAAGGCAGGCACTCAACTGCACGAGACTGGGACACAGGAACAGAAGGCAGTCATTCAATCGCTGGAGACTGGGAAGCAGGAACAGAAGGCATCACTAAATTGCTCGAGACTGGGACACAGGAACCGGAGGCAGTCAGTCGACTGCTCGAGATGGGACACAGGAACAGGAGGCAGTCATTCAACTGCTCGAGTCTGTGTCAAAGGAACAGGAGGGCGTTACTCAACTGCTCAAGACTGGGACACAGGAAAAGGAGGGCGTTACTCAACTGCTCAAGACTGGGTCACAGGAACAGGAGGCAGTCATTCAACTCTTCGAGACAGGGACAGAGGAACAGGAGGCAGTCACTCAACTGCTCAAGTCTGGGACACAGGAACAGGAGGCAGTCACTCAACTGCTCGAGACTGGGACACAGGAACAGGAGGCAGTCACTCAACTGCTCGAGACTGGGGCACACGAACAGGAGGCAGTCACTCAAATGCTCGAAACTGGGACACAGGAACGGGAGGCAGTCACTCAACTGCTCGAGACTGGGTCACAGGAAGAGGAGAGTGTCACTCAAACGCACGAGACTGGGACACAGAAACAAGAGGGCGTCACTCAACTGCTCGAGACTGCGACACCGAAACAGGAGGCAGTCATTCAACTGCTCGAGTCTGGGACACAGGAACAGGAGGCAGTCACTCAACTGCTCGACACTGGGACACAGGGACAGAAGGCAGGCACTCAACTTCTCGAGACTGGGACACAGGGGCAGAAGGCAGTCACTCAACTGCTCGAGACTGGGACACAGGGACAGAAGGCAGGCACTCAACTTCTCGAGACTGGGACACAGGAACAGGAGGGCGTTACTCAACTGCTCAAGACTGGGACAGACAAACAGGAGGGTGTGACTCAACTGCTCGAGACTGCGACACAGGAACAGGAGGCAGTCACTCAATTGCTCGAGACTGGGACAGAGGAACAGGAGGCAGTCACTCACCTGATCGAGACTGGGTCACAGAAACAAGAGGCATCACTCAATTGCTCGAGACTGGGACACAGGAACAGGAGGCATCACTCAACTGCTCGAGACTGGGACACAGGAATAGGAGGCAGTCCTTCAACTGCTCGGGAGTGGGACACAGAAACTGGAGGGCGTTTCTCATCTGCTCAAGACTGGGACACAGGAACAGGAGGCAGTCATTCGACTTCTCCAGACTGGGACACAGGAACAGGAGGCAGTCACTCAACTGCTCGAGACTGGGACACAGGATCAGGAGGCAGTCACTCAACTGCTCGACACTGGAACACAGGAACAGAAGGCAGGCACTCAACTGCTCGAGTCTGGGACACAGAAACAGGAGGGTGTTACTCAACTGCATGAGACTGGGACACAGGAACAGAAGGCAGGCACTCAACTGATCGAGACTGGGAGACAGGAACAGGAGGCAGTCATTCAACTGCTTAAGACTGGGATAGAGGAAGGGGAGGCAGTCATTCAACTGTTCGATACTGGGACACAGGAACAGGAGGGAGTCATTCAACTGCATGAGACTGGGACACAGGAACAGAAGCCAGGCACTCAACTGCTCGAGACTGGGACACAGGAACAGGAGGCCGGTACTCAACTGCTCAAGACTGGGACACAGGAACAGGAGGCAGTCATTCAACTTTTCGATACTGGGACACAGGAACAGGAGGCAGTCATTCAATTGCACGAGACTCGGACACAGAAAGAGGAAGGTACTACTCAAGTGCTCGAAACTGGGACACAGGGACAGGAGGGAGTCATTCAACTGCTCGAGACTGGGACACAGGAACAGGAGGCAGTCACTTAATTGCTCGAAACTGGGACACAGGAATAGAAGGCAGGCACTCAAATGCTCGAGACTGGGACACAGAAACAGGAAGGCGTCACTCAACCGCTCGAGACTGCGACACAGGAACAGGAGGCAGGTACTCAAATGCTCGAGACTGGGACACAGGAACAGGAGGCAGTCATTCAACTGCTCGAGTCTGGGTCAAAGGAACAGGAGGCAGTCACTCAACTGCTCGAGATTGGGACACAGAAACAGGAGGGCGTTACTCAACTGCTCAAGACTAGGACAAAGGAACAGGAGGCATCACTCAATTGATCAAGACTGGCACACAGGCACAGGAGGGCGTTACTCAACTGCTCAAGACTGGGTCACAGGAACAGGAGGCAGTCATTCAACTCTTCGAGACACGGACAGAGGAACAGGAGGCAGTCACTCAACTGCTCAAGACTGGGACACAGGAACAGGAGGCAGTCACTCAACTGCTCGAGACTGGGACACAGGAACAGGAGGCAGTCACTCAACTGCTAGAGACTGGGACACACGAACAGGAGGCAGTCACTCAACTGCTCGAAACTGGGACACAGGAACGGGAGGCAGTCACTCAACTGCTCCAGACTGGGTCACAGGAAGAGGAGAGTGTCATTCAAACGCACGAGACTGGGACACAGAAACAGGAGGGCGTCACTCAACTGCTCGAGACTGCGACACCGGAACAGGAGGCAGTCATTCAGCTGCTCGAGTCTGGGACACAGGAACAGGAGGCAGTCACTCAACTGCTCGAGACTGGGACACAGGGACAGAAGGCAGGCACTCAACTTCTCGAGACTGGGACACAGGAACAGGAGGGCGTTACTCAACTGCTCAAGACTGGGACAGAGAAACAGGAGGCAGTCACTCAACTGCTCGAGACTGGGACAGAGGAACAGGAGGCAGTCACTCACCTGCTCGAGACTGGGTCACAGAAAAAAGAGGCATCACTCAATTGCTCGAGACTGGGACACAGGAACAGGAGGCATCACTCATCTGCTCGAGACTGCGACACAGGAACAGGAGGCAGTCACTCAACTGCTCGAGACTGGGACACAGGGACAGAAGGCAGGCACTCAACTTCTCAAGACTGGGACACAGGAACAGGAGGCAGTCACTCAACTGCTCGACACTGGGACACAGGAACAGGAGGCAGTCATTCAACTATTCGAGACTGGGACACAGGAACAGTAGGCAGTCATTCAACTGCTCGACACTGGGACAAAGGAACAGGAGGCAGTTACTCAACTGCTCGAAACTGGGACACAGGGACAGGAGGCATCACTCAATTGCTCGAGAGTGGAACACAGGAACAGGAGGCAGTCATTCAACTGTTCGAGACTGGGACACAGGTAGAGGAGGCAGTCATTCAATTGCACGAAACAGGGACACAGAAGCAGGAGGGTGTGACTCAACTGCTCAAGACTGGGACACAGGAACAGGAGGCACTCATTCAACTGCTCGAGACTGGGAAACAGGAATAGGAGGCAGTCACTCAACTGCTCGAGACTGGGACACAGGAACAGGAGGGCGTTACTCAACTGCTCAAGACTGGGACACACGAACAGGAGGGAGTCATTCAACTGCACGAGACTGGGACACAGGAACAGAAGGCAGGCACTCAACTGCTCGAGACTGGGACACAGGAACAGGAGGCATCACTCAATTGCTCGAGACTGGGACACAGAAACATAAGGCAGGCACTCAACTGCTCGAGACTGGGACACAGGAACAGGAGGCAGTCACTCAAATGCTCGAGTCTGGGTCACAGGAACAGGAGGCAGTCATTCAACTGTTCGAGACAGGGACACAGGAACAGGAAGGAGTCATTCAACTGCATGAGACTGGGACACAGGAACAGAAGTCAGGCACTCAACTGCTCGAGACTGGGACACAGGAACAGGAGGCCGGTACTCAACTGCTCAAGACTGGGACACAGGAACAGGAGGCAGTCATTCAACTTTTCGATACAGGGACACAGGAACAGGAGGCAGTCATTCAATTGCACGAGACTCGGACACAGAAACAGGAAGGTACTACTCAAGTGCTCGAAACTGGGACACAGGGACAGAAGGGAGTCATTCAACTGCTCGAGACTGGGACACAGGAATAGGAGGCAGTCATTCAACTGTTCGAGACAGGGACACAGGAACAGGAGGGAGTCATTCTACTGCTCGAAACTGGGACACAGGAACAGGAGGCAGTCACTCAATTGCTCGAAACTGGGACACAGGAATAGACGGCAGGCACTCAAATGCACGAGACTGGGACACAGAAACAGGAAGGCGTCAATCAACCGCTCGAGACTGCGACACAGGAACAGGAGGCAGGCACTCAAATGCTCGAGACTGGGACACAGGAACACGAGGCAGTCATTCAACTGCTCGAGTCTGGGTCAAAGGAACAGGAGGCAGTCACTCAACTGCACGAGCTTGGGACACAGAAACAGGAGGGCGTTACTCAACTGCTCAAGACTGGGACACAGGAACAGGAGGCATCACTCAATTGATCGAGACTGGGACACAGGCACAGGAGGGCGTTACTCAACTGCTCAAGACTGGGTCACAGGAACAGGAGGCAGTCATTTAACTCTTCGAGACAGGGACAGAGGAACAGGAGGCAGTTACTCAACTGCTCAAGACTGGGACACAGGAACAGGAGGCAGTCACTCAACTGCTCGAGACTGGGACACAGGAACAGGAGTCAGTCACTCAACTGCCCGAGACTGCGACACACGAACAGGAGGCAGTCACTCAACTGCTCGAAACTGGGACACAGGAACGGGAGGCAGTCACTCAACTGCTCGAGACTGGGTCACAGGAAGAGGAGAGTGTCATTCAAACGCACGAGACTGGGACACAGAAAGAGTAGGGCGTCACTCAACTGCTCGAGAATGCGACACAGGAACAGGAGGCAGTCATTCAACTGCTCGAGTCTGGGACACAGGAACAGGAGGCAGTCACTCAACTGCTCGACACTGGGACACAGGAATAGGAGGCAGTCACTCAACTGCTCGAGACTGGGACACAGGCACAGAAGGCAGGCACTCAACTTCTCGAGACTGGGACACAGGAACAGGAGGGCGTTACTCAACTGCTCAAGACGGGGACAGAGGAACAGGAGGGTGTGAATCAACTGCTCGAGACTGGGACACAGGAACAGGAGGCAGTCACTCAACTGCACGAGACTGGGACAGAGGAACAGGAGGCAGTCACTCACCTGCTCGCGACTGGATCACAGAAACAAGAGGCATCACTCAATTGCTCGAGACTGGGACACAGGAACAGGAGGCATCACTCAACTGCTCGAGACTGGGACACAGGAATAGAAGGCAGGCACTCAAATGCACGAGACTGGGACACAGAAACAGGGGGCAGTCATTCAACTGTTCGAGACAGGGACACAGGAACAGGAGGGAGTCATTCTACTGCTCGAAACTGGGACACAGGAACAGGAGGCAGTCACTCAATTGCTCGAAACTGGGACACAGGAACAGGAGGCAGGCACTCAAATGCTCGAAACTGGGACACAGGAACAGGAGGCAGTCTTTCAACTGCTCGAGACTGGGTCAAAGGAACAGGAGGCAGTCTTTCAACTGCTCGAGACTGGGTCAAAGGAACAGGAGGCAGTCACTCAACTGCTCGAGATTGGGACACAGAAACAGGAGGGCGTTACTCAACTGCTCAAGACTGGGACACAGGAACAGGAGGCATCACTCAATTGATCGAGACTGGGACACAGGCACAGGAGGGCGTTACTCAACTGCTCAAGACTGGGTCACAGGAACAGGAGGCAGTCATTCAACTCTTCGAGACAGGGACAGAGGAACAGGAGGCAGTTACTCAACTGGTCAAGACTGGGACACAGGAACAGGAGGCAGTCACTCAACTGCTCGAGACTGGGACACAGGAACAGGAGTCAGTCACTCAACTGCTCGAGACTGGGACACACGAACAGGAGGCAGTCACTCAACTGCTCGAAACTGGGGCACAGGAACGGGAGGCAGTCACTCAACTGCTCGAGACTGGGTCACAGGAAGAGGAGAGTGTCATTCAAACGCACGAGACTGGGACACAGAAACAGGAGACAGTCATTCAACTGCTCGAGACTGGGACACAGGAACAGGAGGCAGTCACTCAACTGCTCGAGTCTGGGACACAGGAACAGGAGGCAGTCACTCAACTGCTCGACACTGGGACACAGGAACAGGAGGCAGTCACTCAACTGCTCGAGACTGGGACACAGGGACAGAAGGCAGGCACTCAACTTCTCGAGACTGGGACACAGGAACAGGAGGGCGTTACTCAACTGCTCAAGACTGGGAGAGAGGAACAGGAGGGTGTGACTCAACTGCTCGAGACTGGGACAGAGGAACAGGAGGCAGTCACTCACCAGCTCGAGATTGGGTCACAGAAACAAGAGGCATCACTCAATTGCTCGAGACTGCGACACAGGAACAGGAGGCATCACTCAACTGCTCGAGATTGGGACACAGGAATAGGAGGCAGTCCTCCAACTGCTCGGGAGTGGGACACAGAAACAGGAGTGCGTTACTCATCTCCTCAAGACTGGGACACAGGAACAGGAGGCAGTCATTCGACTGCTCAAGACTGGGACACAGGAACAGGAGGCAGTCACTCAACTGCTCGAGACTGGGACACACGAACAGGAGGCAGTCACTCAACTGCTCGACACTGGGACACAGGAACAGAAGGCAGGCACTCAACTGCTCGTGACTGGGACACAGGAACAGGAGGCAGTCACTCAACTGCTCGAGACTGGGACACAGGAACAGGAGGCAGTCACTCAACTGTTCGAAACTGGGACACAGGGACAGGAGGCATCACTCAATTGCTCGAGACTGGGACACAGGAACAGGAGGCAGTCACTCAACTGCTCGAGACTGGGAAACAGGAACACGAGGAAGTCACTCAACTGCTCGAGTCTGGCACACAGATTCAGGAGGGTGTTACTCAACGGCTCGAGACTGGGACACAGAAACAGGAGGCAGTCACTCAACTGCTCAAGACTGGGAAACAGGAACACGAGGCAGTCATTCAACTGCTCGCGACTGGTTCAACGGAACAGGAGGCAGTCACTCAACTGCTCGAGACTGGGACACAGAAACAGGAGGGTGTTACTCAACTGCATGAGACTGGGACACAGGAACAGAAGGCAGGCACTCAACTGCTCGAGACTGGGAGACAGGAACAGCAGGCAGTCATTCAACTGCTTAAGACTGGGATAGAGGAAGGGGAGGCAGTCACTCAACTGCACGAGACAGGGACACAGGAACAGGAGGCAGTCATTCAACTGTTCGAGACAGGGACACAGGAACAGGAGGGAGTCACTCAACTTCTCGAGACTGGGACACAGGAACAGGAGGGCGTTACTCAACTGCTCAAGGCTGGGACAGAGAAACAGGAGGGTGTGACTCAACTGCTCGAGACTGCGACACAGGAACAGGAGGCAGTCAATCAACTGCTCGAGACAGGGACAGAGGAACAGGAGGCAGTCACTCACCTGCTCGAGACTGGGTCACAGAAACAAGAGGCATCACTCAATTGCTCGAGACTGGGACACAGGAACAGGAGGCATCACTCAACTGCTCGAGACTGGGACACAGGAATAGGAGGCAGTCCTTCAACTGCTCGGGAGTGGGACACAGAAACTGGAGGGCGTTACTCATCTGCTCAAGACTGGGACACAGGAACAGGAGGCAGTCATTCGACTGCTCAAGACTGGGACACAGGAACAGGAGGCAGTCACTCAACTGCTCGACACTGGGACACAGGAACAGAAAGCAGGCACTCAACGTCTCGAGTCTGGGACACAGAAACAGGAGGGTGTTACTCAACTGCATGAGACTGGGACACAGAAACAGGAGGCAGTCACTCAACTGCTCAAGAGTGGGAAACAGGAACACGAGGCAGTCATTCAACTGCTCGCGACTGTTTCAATGGAACAGGAGGCAGTCACTCAACAGCTCGAGACTGGGACACAGAAACAGGAGGGTGTTACTCAACTGCATGAGGCTGGGACACAGGAACAGAAGGCAGGCACTCAACTGCTCGAGACTGGGAGACAGGAACAGGAGGCAGTCATTCAACTGCTTAAGACTTGGATAGAGGAAGGGGAGGCAGTCACTGAACTGCACGAGACAGGGACACAGGAACAGGAGGCAGTCATTCAACTGTTCGAGACAGGGACACGGGAACAGGAGGCAGTCATTCAACTGCTCGAGACTGGGACACAGGAACAGGAGGCAGTCACTCAACTGCTCGAGACTGGGACAATGGAACAGGAGGCAGTCACTCAACTGCTCGAAACTGGGACACAGGAACAGGAGACAGTCACTCAACTGCTCGAGACTGGAACACAGGAACAGAAGGCAGGCACTCAACTGCTCGAGATTGGGACACAGGAACAGAAGGCAGTCATTCAACCGCTCGAGACTGGGTAACAGGAACTGGAGGCATCACTCAATTGCTCGAGACTGGGACACAGGAACAGGAGGCAGTCATTCGACTGCTCGAGAATGGGACACAGGAACAGGAGGCAGTCATTCAACTGCTCGAGTCTGGGTCAAAGGAACAGGAGGCAGTCACTCAACTGCTCGAGACAGGGACACAGGAACAGGAGGCATCACTCAACTGCTCGAGACTGGGACACAGGAACAGGAGGCATCACTCAACTGCTCGAGAATGGGAGACAGTAACAGGAGGCAGTCAATCAACTGCATGAGTCTGGGACAAAGGAACAGGAGGCAGGCACTCAACTGCTCGAGACTGGGACACAGGAACAGGAGGCAGTCACTCAACTGCGCGACACTGGGACACAGGAACAGGAGGCAGTCACTCAACTGCTCGAAACTGGGACACAGGAACAGGAGGCAGTCACTCAACTGCTCGAGTCTGGAACACAGGAACAGAAGGCAGGCACTCAACTGCACGAGACTGGGACACAGGAACAGAAGGCAGTCATTCAATCGCTGGAGACTGGGAAGCAGGAACAGAAGGCATCACTAAATTGCTCGAGACTGGGACACAGGAACCGGAGGCAGTCAGTCGACTGCTCGAGATGGGACACAGGAACAGGAGGCAGTCATTCAACTGCTCGAGTCTGTGTCAAAGGAACAGGAGGGCGTTACTCAACTGCTCAAGACTGGGACACAGGAAAAGGAGACATCACTCAATTGATCGAGACTGGGACACAGGAAGAGGAGGGCGTTACTCAACTGCTCAAGACTGGGTCACAGGAACAGGAGGCAGTCATTCAACTCTTCGAGACAGGGACAGAGGAACAGGAGGCAGTCACTCAACTGCTCAAGTCTGGGACACAGGAACAGGAGGCAGTCGCTCAACTGCTCGAGACTGGGACACAGGAACAGGAGGCAGTCACTCAACTGCTCGAGACTGGGGCACACGAACAGGAGGCAGTCACTCAAATGCTCGAAACTGGGACACAGGAACGGGAGGCAGTCACTCAACTGCTCGAGACTGGGTCACAGGAAGAGGAGAGTGTCACTCAAACGCACGAGACTGGGACACAGAAACAAGAGGGCGTCACTCAACTGCTCGAGACTGCGACACCGAAACAGGAGGCAGACATTCAACTGCTCGAGTCTGGGACACAGGAACAGGAGGCAGTCACTCAACTGCTCGACACTGGGACACAGGGACAGAAGGCAGGCACTCAACTTCTCGAGACTGGGACACAGGGACAGAAGGCAGTCACTCAACTGCTCGACACTGGGACACAGGGACAGAAGGCAGGCACTCAACTTCTCGAGACTGGGACACAGGAACAGGAGGGCGTTACTCAACTGCTCAAGACTGGGACAGACAAACAGGAGGGTGTGACTCAACTGCTCGAGACTGCGACACAGGAACAGGAGGCAGTCACTCAATTGCTCGAGACTGGGACAGAGGAACAGGAGGCAGTCACTCACCTGATCGAGACTGGGTCACAGAAACAAGAGGCATCACTCAATTGCTCGAGACTGGGACACAGGAACAGGAGGCATCACTCAACTGCTCGAGACTGGGACACAGGAATAGGAGGCAGTCCTTCAACTGCTCGGGAGTGGGACACAGAAACTGGAGGGCGTTACTCATCTGCTCAAGACTGGGACACAGGAACAGGAGGCAGTCATTCGACTTCTCCAGACTGGGACACAGGAACAGGAGGCAGTCACTCAACTGCTCGAGACTGGGACACAGGATCAGGAGGCAGTCACTCAACTGCTCGACACTGGAACACAGGAACAGAAGGCAGGCACTCAACTGCTCGAGTCTGGGACACAGAAACAGGAGGGTGTTACTCAACTGCATGAGACTGGGACACAGGAACAGAAGGCAGGCACTCAACTGATCGAGACTGGGAGACAGGAACAGGAGGCAGTCATTCAACTGCTTAAGACTGGGATAGAGGAAGGGGAGGCAGTCATTCAACTGTTCGATACTGGGACACAGGAACAGGAGGGAGTCATTCAACTGCATGAGACTGGGACACAGGAACAGAAGCCAGGCACTCAACTGCTCGAGACTGGGACACAGGAACAGGAGGCCGGTACTCAACTGCTCAAGACTGGGACACAGGAACAGGAGGCAGTCATTCAACTTTTCGATACTGGGACACAGGAACAGGAGGCAGTCATTCAATTGCACGAGACTCGGACACAGAAAGAGGAAGGTACTACTCAAGTGCTCGAAACTGGGACACAGGGACAGGAGGGAGTCATTCAACTGCTCGAGACTGGGACACAGGAACAGGAGGCAGTCACTTAATTGCTCGAAACTGGGACACAGGAATAGAAGGCAGGCACTCAAATGCTCGAGACTGGGACACAGAAACAGGAAGGCGTCACTCAACCGCTCGAGACTGCGACACAGGAACAGGAGGCAGGTACTCAAATGCTCGAGACTGGGACACAGGAACAGGAGGCAGTCATTCAACTGCTCGAGTCTGGGTCAAAGGAACAGGAGGCAGTCACTCAACTGCTCGAGATTGGGACACAGAAACAGGAGGGCGTTACTCAACTGCTCAAGACTAGGACAAAGGAACAGGAGGCATCACTCAATTGATCAAGACTGGCACACAGGCACAGGAGGGCGTTACTCAACTGCTCAAGACTGGGTCACAGGAACAGGAGGCAGTCATTCAACTCTTCGAGACACGGACAGAGGAACAGGAGGCAGTCACTCAACTGCTCAAGACTGGGACACAGGAACAGGAGGCAGTCACTCAACTGCTCGAGACTGGGACACAGGAACAGGAGGCAGTCACTCAACTGCTAGAGACTGGGACACACGAACAGGAGGCAGTCACTCAACTGCTCGAAACTGGGACACAGGAACGGGAGGCAGTCACTCAACTGCTCGAGACTGGGTCACAGGAAGAGGAGAGTGTCATTCAAACGCACGAGACTGGGACACAGAAACAGGAGGGCGTCACTCAACTGCTCGAGACTGCGACACCGGAACAGGAGGCAGTCATTCAACTGCTCGAGTCTGGGACACAGGAACAGGAGGCAGTCACTCAACTGCTCGAGACTGGGACACAGGGACAGAAGGCAGGCACTCAACTTCTCGAGACTGGGACACAGGAACAGGAGGGCGTTACTCAACTGCTCAAGACTGGGACAGAGAAACAGGAGGCAGTCACTCAACTGCTCGAGACTGGGACAGAGGAACAGGAGGCAGTCACTCACCTGCTCGAGACTGGGTCACAGAAAAAAGAGGCATCACTCAATTGCTCGAGACTGGGACACAGGAACAGGAGGCATCACTCATCTGCTCGAGACTGCGACACAGGAACAGGAGGCAGTCACTCAACTGCTCGAGACTGGGACACAGGGACAGAAGGCAGGCACTCAACTTCTCAAGACTGGGACACAGGAACAGGAGGCAGTCACTCAACTGCTCGACACTGGGACACAGGAACAGGAGGCAGTCATTCAACTATTCGAGACTGGGACACAGGAACAGTAGGCAGTCATTCAACTGCTCGACACTGGGACAAAGGAACAGGAGGCAGTTACTCAACTGCTCGAAACTGGGACACAGGGACAGGAGGCATCACTCAATTGCTCGAGAGTGGAACACAGGAACAGGAGGCAGTCATTCAACTGTTCGAGACTGGGACACAGGTAGAGGAGGCAGTCATTCAATTGCACGAAACAGGGACACAGAAGCAGGAGGGTGTGACTCAACTGCTCAAGACTGGGACACAGGAACAGGAGGCACTCATTCAACTGCTCGAGACTGGGAAACAGGAATAGGAGGCAGTCACTCAACTGCTCGAGACTGGGACACAGGAACAGGAGGGCGTTACTCAACTGCTCAAGACTGGGACACACGAACAGGAGGGAGTCATTCAACTGCACGAGACTGGGACACAGGAACAGAAGGCAGGCACTCAACTGCTCGAGACTGGGACACAGGAACAGGAGGCATCACTCAATTGCTCGAGACTGGGACACAGAAACATAAGGCAGGCACTCAACTGCTCGAGACTGGGACACAGGAACAGGAGGCAGTCACTCAAATGCTCGAGTCTGGGTCACAGGAACAGGAGGCAGTCACTCAACTGCTCAAGACGGGGAACCGGAACACGAGGCAGTCATTCAACTGCTCGCGACTGGTTCAACAGAACAGGAGGCAGTCACTCAACAGCTCGAGACTGGGACACAGAAACAGGAGGGTGTTACTCAACTGCATGAGACTGGGACACAGGAACAGAAGGCAGGCACTCAACTGCATGAGACTGGGATACAGGAACAGGAGGCAGTCATTCAACTGCTGAAGACTGGGATACAGGAAGGGGAGGCAGTCACTGAACTGCACGAGACAGGGACACAGGAACAGGAGGCAGTCATTCAACTGTTCGAGACAGGGACACAGGAACAGGAGGGAGTCATTCAACTGCTCGACACTGGGACAAAGGAACAGGAGGCAGTTACTCCACTGCTCGAAACTGGGACACAGCGACAGGAGGCATCACTCAATTGCTCGAGAGTGGAACACAGGAACAGGAGGCAGTCATTCAACTGTTCGAGACTGGGACACAGGTAGAGGAGGCAGTCATTCAATTGCACGAAACAGGGACACAGAAGCAGGAGGGTGTGACTCAACTGCTCAAGACTGGGACACAGGAACAGAAGGCACTCATTCAACTGCTCGAGACTGGGAAACAGGAATAGGAGGCAGTCACTCAACTGCTCGAGACTGGGACACAGGAACAGGAGGCAGTCACTCAACTGCTCGAGACTGGGACACAGGAACAGGAGGGCGTTACTCAACTGCTCAAGACTGGGACACACGAACAGGAGGTTGTCATTCAACTGTTCGAGACAGGGATACAGGAACAGGAGGGAGTCATTCAACTGCACGAGACTGGGACACAGGAACAGAAGGCAGTCACTCAACTGCTCGAGACTGGGACACAGGAACAGGAGGCATCACTCAATTGCTCGAGACTGGGACACAGAAACATAAGGCAGGCACTCAACTGCTCGAGACTGGGACACAGGAACAGGAGGCAGTCACTCAAATGCTCGAGTCTGGGTCACAGGAACAGGAGGCAGTCACTCAACTGCTCAAGACTGGGAAACAGGAACACGAGGCAGTCATTCAACTGCTCGCGACTGGTTCAACAGAACAGGAGGCAGTCACTCAACAGCTCGAGAATGGGACACAGGAACGGGAGGCAGTCACTCAACTGCTCGAGACTGGGTCACAGGAAGAGGAGAGTGTCATTCAAACGCACGAGACTGCGACACAGAAACAGGAGGCAGTCATTCAACTGCTCGAGTCTGGGAGACAGGAACCGGAGGCAGTCACTCAACTGCTCGAGTCTGGGACACAGGAACAGGAGGCAGTCACTCAACTGCTCGACACTGGGACACAGGAACAGGAGGCAGTCACTCAACTGCTCGAGACTGGGACACAGGGACAGAAGGCAGGCACTCAACTTCTCGAGACTGGGACACAGGAACAGGAGGGCGTTACTCAACTGCTCAAGACTTGGACAGAGGAACAGGAGGCAGTCACTCACCTGCTCGAGACTTGGTCACAGAAACAAGAGGCATCACTCAATTGCTCGAGACTGGGACACAGGAACAGGAGGCATCACTCAACTGCTCGAGACTGGGACACAGGAATAGGAGGCAGTCCTTCAACTGCTCGGGAGTGGGACACAGAAACAGGAGTGCGTTACTCATCTGCTCAAGACTGGGACACAGGAACAGGAGGCAGTCATTCGACTGCTCAAGACTGGGACACAGGAACAGGAGGCAGTCACTCAACTGCTCGAGACTGGGACACAGGAACAGGAGGCAGTCACTCAACTGCTCGACACTGGGACACAGGAACAGAAGGCAGGCACTCAACTGCTCGTGACTGGGACACAGGAACAGGAGGCAGTCACTCAACTGCTCGACACTGGGACACACGAACATGAGGCAGTCACTCAACTGTTCGAAACTGGGACACAAAGACAGGAGACAGCACTCAATTGCTCGAGACTGGGACACAGGAACAGGAGGCAGTCACTCAACTGCTCGAGACTGGGAAACAGGAACACGAGGAAGTCACTCATCTGCTCGAGTCTGGGACACAAAAACAGGAGGGTGTTACTCAACTGCTCGAGACTGGGACACAGAAACAGGAGGCAGTCACTCAAATGCTCGAGTCTGGGTCACAGGAACATGATGCAGTCACTCAACTGCTCAAGACTGGGAAACAGGAACACGAGGCAGTCATTCAACTGCTCGCGACTGGTACAACGGAACAGGAGGCAGTCACTCAACTGCTCGAGACTGGGACACAGAAACAGGAGGGTGTTACTCAACTGCATGAGACTGGGACACAGGAACAGAAGGCAGGCACTCAACTGCTCGAGACTGGGAGACAGGAACAGCAGGCAGTCATTCAACTGCTTAAGACTGGGATAGAGGAAGGGGAGGCAGTCACTGAACTGCACGAGACAGGGACACAGGAACAGGAGGCAGTCATTCAACTGTTCGAGACAGGGACACAGGAACAGGAGGGAGTCATTCAACTGCATGAGACTGGGAAACAGGAACAGAAGCCCGGCACTCAACTGCTCGAGACTGGGACACAGGAACAGGAGGCCGGTACTCAACTGCTCAAGACTGGGACACAGGAACAGGAGGCAGTCATTCAACTCTTCGAGACAGGGACAGAGGAACAGGAGGCAGTTACTCAACTGCTCAAGACTGGGACACAGGAACAGGAGGCAGTCACTCAACTGCTCGAGACTGGGACACAGGAACAGGAGTCAGTCACTCAACTGCTCGAGACTGGGACACACGAACAGGAGGCAGTCACTCAACTGCTCGAAACTGGGACACAGGAACGGGAGGCAGTAACTCAACTGCTCGAGACTGGGTCACAGGAAGAGGAGAGTGTCATTCAAACGCAGGATACTGGGACACAGAAACAGGAGGCAGTCATTCAACTGCTCGAGTCTGGGACACAGGAACAGGAGGCAGTCACTCAACTGCTCGACTCTGGGACACAGGAACAGGAGGCAGTCACTCAACTGCTCGACACTGGGACACAGGAACAGGAGGCAGTCACTCAACTGCTCGAGACTGGGACACAGGGACAGAAGGCAGGCACTCAACTTCTCGAGACTGGGACACAGGAACAGGAGGGCGTTACTCAACTGCTCAAGACTTGGACAGAGGAACAGGAGGGTGTGACTCAACTGCTCGAGACTGGGACAGAGGAACAGGAGGCAGTCACTCACCTGCTCGAGACTGGGTCACAGAAACAAGAGGCATCACTCAATTGCTGGAGACTGGGACACAGGAACAGGAGGCATCACTCAACTGCTCGAGACTGGGACACAGGAATAGGAGGCAGTCCTTCAACTGCTCGGGAGTGGGACACAGAAACAGGAGTGCGTTACTCATCTGCTCAAGACTGGGACACAGGAACAGGAGGCAGTCATTCGACTGCTCAAGACTGGGACACAGGAACAGGAGGCAGTCACTCAACTGCTCGACACTGGGACACAGGAACAGGAGGCAGTCACTCAACTGCTCGACACTGGGACACAGGAACAGAAGGCAGGCACTCAACTGCTCGTGACTGGGACACAGGAACAGGAGGCAGTCACTCAACTGCTCGAGACTGGGACACGGGAACAGGAGGCAGTCACTCAACTGTTCGAAACTGGGACACAGGGACAGGAAGCATCACTCAATTGCACGAGACTGGGACACAGGAACAGGAGGCAGTCACTCAACTGCTCGAGACTGGGAAAGAGGAACACGAGGAAGTCACTCAACTGCTCGAGTCTGGGACACAGAAACAGGAGGGTGTTACTCAACTGCTCGAGACTGGGACACAGAAACAGGAGGCAGTCACTCAAATGCTCGAGTCTGAGTCACAGGAACAGGATGCAGTCACTCAACTGCTCAAGACTGGGAAACAGGAACACGAGGCAGTCATTCAACTGCTCGCGACTGGTTCAACGGAACAGGAGGCAGTCACTCAACTGCTCGAGACTGGGACACAGAAACAGAAGGCAGGCACTCAACTGCTCGAGACTGGGAGACAGGAACAGCAGGCAGTCATTCAACTGCTTAAGACTGGGATAGAGGAAGGGGAGGCAGTCACTCAACTGATCGAGACAGGGACACAGGAACAGGAGGGAGTCATTCAACTGCATGAGACTGGGAAACAGGAACAGAAGCCCGGCACTCAACTGCTCGAGAATGGGACACAGGAACAGGAGGCCAGTACTCAACTGCTCAAGACTGGGACACAGGAACAGGAGGCAGTCATTCAACTTTTCGATACTGGGACACAGGAACAGGAGGCAGTCATTCAATTGCACGAGACTGGGATACAGAAACAGGAAGGTACTACTCAAGTGCTCGAAACTGGGTCACAGGGACAGGAGGGAGTCATTCAACTGCTCGAGACTGGGACACAGGAACAGGAGGCAGTCAGTCAACTGTTCGAGACAGGGACACAGGAACAGGAGGCAGTCATTCTACTGCTCGAGACTGGGACACAGGAACAGGAGGCAGTCACTCAACTGCGCGAACCTGGGACATAGGAATAGAAGGCAGGCACTCAAATGCACGAGACTCGGACACAGAAACAGGCGGGCGTCACTCAACTGCTCGAGACTGCGACACAGGAATAGTAGGCAGGCACTCAAATGCTCGAGACTGGGACACAGGAACAGGAGGCAGTCATTCAACTGCATGAGACTGGGACAAAGAAACAGGAGAGCGTTACTCAACTGCTCAAGACTGGGACACAGGAACAGAAGGCAGGCACTCGATTGCTCGAGGCCGGGGCACAGGAACAGGAGGCAGTCATTCAACTGCTCGAGACTGGGACACAGAAACAGGAGAGAGTCACTCAACTGCTCGAAACTGGGACACAGAACATGAGGCAGACACTCAACTGCTCGAGACTGGGACACAGAAACAGGAGGGTGTTACTCAACTGCATGAGACTGGGACACAGGAACAGAAGGCAGGCACTCAACTGCTCGAGACTGGGAGACAGGAACAGCAGGCAGTCATTCAACTGCTTAAGACTGGGATAGAGAAAGGGGAGGCAGTCACTCAACTGCACGAGACAGGGACACAGGAACAGGAGGCAGTCATTCAACTGTTCGAGACAGGGACACAGGAACAGTGGGGAGTCATTCAACTGCATGAGACTGGGAAACAGGAACAGAAGCCCGGCACTCAACTGCTCGAGACTGGGACACAGGAACAGGAGGCCGGTACTCAACTGCTCAAGACTGGGACACAGGAACAGGAGGCAGTCATTCAACTCTTCGAGACAGGGACAGAGGAACAGGAGGCAGTTACTCAACTGCTCAAGACTGGGACACAGGAACAGGAGGCAGTCACTCAACTGCTCGAGACTGGGACACAGGAACAGGAGTCAGTCACTCAACTGCTCGAGACTGGGACACACGAACAGGAGGCAGTCACTCAACTGCTCGAAACTGGGACACAGGAACGGGAGGCAGTCACTCAACTGCTCGAGACTGGGTCACAGGAAGAGGAGAGTGTCATTCAAACGCACGAGACTGGGACACAGAAACAGGAGGCAGTCATTCAACTGCTCGAGTCTGGGACACAGGAACAGGAGGCAGTCACTCAACTGCTCGAGTCTGGGACACAGGAACAGGAGGCAGTCACTCAACTGCTCGACACTGGGACACTGGAACAGGAGGCAGACACTCAATTGCTCGAGACTGGGACACAGGGACAGAAGGCAGGCACTCAACTTCTCGAGACTGGGACACAGGAACAGGAGGGCGTTACTCAACTGCTCAAGACTTGGACAGAGGAACAGGAGGGTGTGACTCAACTGCTCGAGACTGGGACAGAGGAACAGGAGGCAGTCACTCACCTGCTCGAGACTGGGACACAGGAACAGGAGGCATCACTCAACTGCTCGAGACTGGGACACAGGAACAGAAGGCAGGCACTCAACTGCTCGTGACTGGGGCACAGGAACAGGAGGCAGTCACTCAACTGCTCGAGACTGGGACACAGGAACAGGAGGCAGTCACTCAACTGTTCGAAACTGGGACACAGGGACAGGAGGCATCACTCAATTGCTCGAGACTGGGACACAGGAACAGGAGGCAGTCACTCAACTGCTCGAGACTGGGAAAGAGGAACACGAGGAAGTCACTCAACTGCTCGAGTCTGGGACACAGGAACAGAAGGCAGGCACTCAACTGCTCGAGACTGGGACACAGAAACAGGAGGCAGTCACTCAAATGCTCGAGTCTGGGTCACAGGAACAGGATGCAGTCACTCAACTGCTCAAGACTGGGAAACAAGAACACGAGGCAGTCATTCAACTGCTCGCGACTGGTTCAACGGAACAGGAGGCAGTCACTCAACTGCTCGAGACTGGGACACAGAAACAGGAGAGTGTTACTCAACTGCATGAGACTGGGACACAGGAACAGAAGGCAGGCACTCAACTGCTCGAGACTGGGAGACAGGAACAGCAGGCAGTCATTCAACTGCTTAAGACTGGGATAGAGGAAGGGGAGGCAGTCACTCAACTGCACGAGACAGGGACACAGGAACAGGAGGCATTCATTCAACTGTTCGAGACAGGGACACAGGAACAGGAGGGAGTCATTCAACTGCATGAGTCTGGGAAACAGGAACAGAAGCCCGGCACTCAACTGCTCGAGACTGGGACACAGGAACAGGAGGCCGGTACTCAACTGCTCAAGACTGGGACACAGGAACAGGAGGCAGTCATTCAACTTTTCGATACTGGGACACAGGAACAGGAGGCAGTCATTCAATTGCACGAGACTGGGACACAGAAACAGGAAGGTACTACTCAAGTGCTCGAAACTGGGACACAGGGACAGGAGGGAGTCATTCAACTGTTCGAGACTGGGACACAGGAACAGGAGGCAATCATTCAACTGCATGAGACTGGGACAAAGAAACAGGAGAGCGTTACTCAACTGCTCAAGACTGGGACACAGGAACAGAAGGCAGGCACTCGATTGCTCGAGACTGGGACACAGGAACAGGAGGCAGTCATTCAACTGCTCGAGACTGGGACACAGGAACACGAGGCAGTCATTCAACTGCTCGCGACTGGTTCAACGGAACAGGAGGCAGTCACTCAACTGCTCGAGACTGGGACACAGAAACAGGAGGGTGTTACTCAACTGCATGAGACTGGCACACAGGAACAGAAGGCAGGCACTCAACTGCTCGAGACTGGGAGACAGGAACAGCAGGCAGTCATTCAACTGCTTAAGACTGGGATAGAGGAAGGGGAAGCAGTCACTCAACTGCACGAGACAGGGACACAGGAACAGGAGGCAGTCATTCAACTGTTCGAGACAGGGACACAGGAACAGGAGGGAGTCATTCAACTGCATGAGACTGGGAAACAGGAACAGAAGCCCGGCACTCAACTGCTCGAGACTGGGACACAGGAACAGGAGGCCGGTACTCAACTGCTCAAGACTGGGACACAGGAACAGGAGGCAGTCATTTAACTCTTCGAGACTGGGACAGAGGAACAGGAGGCAGTTACTCAACTGCTCAAGACTGGGACACAGGAACAGGAGGCAGTCATTCAATTGCACGAAACAGAGACACAGAAACAGGAGGGTGTGACTCAACTGCTCAAGACTGGGACACAGGAACAGGAGGCACTCATTCAACTGCTCGAGACTGGGAAACAGGAATAGGAGGCAGTCACTCAACTGCTCAAGACTGGGACACACGAACAGGAGGTTGTCATTCAACTGTTCGAGACAGGGATACAGGAACAGGAGGGAGTCATTCAACTGCACGAGGCTGGGACACAGGAACAGAAGGCAGGCACTCAACTGCTCGAGACTGGGACACAGGAACAGGAGGCATCACTCAATTGCTTGAGACTGGGACACAAAAACATAAGGCAGGCACTCAACTGCTCGAGACAGGGACAGATGAACAGGAGGCAGGCACTCAACTGCTCGAGATTGGGTGACAGGAATAGGTGGGAATCAATCAACTTCATGGGACTGGGACACAGGAACAGGAATAGGAGGGAGTCATTCAACTGCACGAGACTGGGACACAGGAACAGAAGGCAGGCACTCAACTGCTCGAGACTGGGACACAGGAACAGGAGGCAGGCACTCAACTGCTCGAGATTGGGACACAGAAACATAAGGCAGGCACTCAACTGCTCGAGACTGGGACACATGAACAGGAGGCAGGCACTCAACTGCTCGAGATTGGGTCACAGGAATAGGCGGGAGTCAATCAACTTCATGGGACTGGGACACAGGAACAGAAGGCAGGCACTCAACTGCTTGAGACTGGGACACAGGAACAGGAGGGCGTTACTCAACTGAACGAGACAGGGACACAGGAACAGGAGGCAGGGACTCAACTGATCGAGACTGGACACAGGAACAGGAGAGAGTCATTCAACTGCACGAGACAGGGACACAGGAGCAGAAGGCAGGCACTCAACTGCTCGAGTCTGGGACACAGGAACAGGAGGCAGTCATTTGACTGCTCGAGACAGGGACACAGGAACAGGAGGCTGTCATTCAACTGCACGAGACAGGGACACAGGAACAGAAGGCAGGCACTCAACTGCTCGAGCTTGGGACACAGGAACAGGAGGGCGTTACTAAACTGCTCAAGACCGGGACACAGGAACAGGAGGCAGTCATTCAAATGCTCGAGACTGGGACACAGAAACAGGAGGCAGTCATTCAACTGCTCCAGAGTGGGACAAGGGACAGGAGGCAGTCACTCGATTGCTCGAGACAGGGACACAGGAACAGGAGGCAGTCACTCAACTGCTCGACACTGGGACAGAGGAACAGGAGGCAGTCACTCACCTGCTCGAGACTGGGTCACAGAAACAAGAGGCATCACTCAATTGCTCAAGACTGGGACACAGGAACAGGAGGCATCACTCAACGGCTCGAGACTGGGACACAGGAATAGGAGCCAGTCCTTCAACTGCTCGGGAGTGGGACACAGAAACTGGAGGGCGTTACTCATCTGCTCAAGACTGGGACACAGGAACAGGAGGCAGTCATTCGACTGCTCAAGACTGGGACACAGGAACAGGAGGCAGTCACTCAACTGCTCGACACTGGGACACAGGAACAGGAGGCAGTCACTCAACTGCTCGACACTGGGACACAGGAACACAAGGCAGGCACTCAACTGCTCGTGACTGGGACACAGGAACAGGAGGCAGTAACTCAACTACTCGACACTGGGACACAGGAACAGGAGGCAGTCACTCAACTGCTCGAAACTGGGACACAGGGACAGGAGGCATCACTCAATTGCTCGAGACTGGGACACAGGAACACGAGGCAGTCACTCAACTGCTCGAGTCTGGGACACAGAAACAGGAGGGTGTTACTCAACTGCATGAGACTGGGACACAGAAACAGGAGGCAGTCACTCAATTGCTCGAGTCTGGGTCACAGGAACAGGAGGCCGTCACTCAACTGCTCAAGACTGGGAAACAGGAACACGAGGCAGTCATTCAACTGCTCGCGACTGGTTCAACAGAACAGGAGGCAGTCACTCAACAGCTCGAGACCGGGACACAGAAACAGGAGGGTGTTACTCAACTGCATGGGACTGGGACACAGGAACAGAAGGCAGGCACTCAACTGCTCGAGACTGGGAGACAGGAACAGGAGGCAGTCATTCAACTGCTTAAGACTGGGATAGAGGAAGGGGAGGCAGTCACTGAACTGCACGAGACAGGGACACAGGAACAGGAGGCAGTCATTCAACTGTTCGAGACAGGGACACAGGAACAGGAGGGAGTCATTCAACTCCATGAGACTGGGACACAGGAACAGAAGCCAGGCACTCAACTGCTCGAGACTGGGACACAGGAACAGGAGGCCGGTACTCAACTGCTCAAGACTGGGACACAGGAACAGGAGGCAGTCATTCAACTGTTCGATACTGGGACACAGGAACAGGAGGCAGTCATTCAATTGCACGAGACTGGGACACAGAAACAGGAAGGTACTCCTCAAGTGCTCGAAACTGGGACACAGGGACAGGAGGGAGTCATTCAACTGCTCGAGACTGGGACACAGGAACAGGAGGCAGTCATTCAACTGTTCGAGACAGGGACACAGGAACAGGAGGGAGTCATTCTACTGCTCGAGACTGGGACACAGGAACAGGAGGCAGTCATTCAACTGCTCGAGTCTGGGTCAAAGGAACAGGAGGCAGTCACTCAACTGCTCGAGATTAGGACACAGAAACAGGAAGGCGTTACTCAACTGCTCAAGACTGGGACACAGGAACAGGAGGCATCACTCAATTGATCGAGACTGGGACACAGGCACAGGAGGGCGTTACTCAACTGCTCAAGACTGGGTCACAGGAACAGGAGGCAGTCATTTAACTCTTCGAGACAGGGACAGAGGAACAGGAGGCAGTTACTCAACTGCTCAAGACTGGGACACAGGACCAGGAGGCAGTCACTCAACTGCTCGAGACTGGGACACAGGAACAGGAGTCAGTCACTCAACTGCTCGAGACTGCGACACACGAAGAGGAGGCAGTCACTCAACTGCTCGAAACTGGGACACAGGAACGGGAGGCAGTCAATCAACTGCTCGAGACTGGGTCACAGGAAGAGGAGAGTGTCATTCAAACGCACGAGACTGGGACACAGAAAGAGGAGGGCGTCACTCAACTGCTCGAGAATGCGACACAGGAACAGGAGGCAGTCATTCAACTGCTCGAGTCTGGGACACAGGAACAGGAGGCAGTCACTCAACTGCTCGACACTGGGACACAGGAACAGGAGGCAGTCACTCAACTGCTCGAGACTGGGACACAGGGACAGAAGGCAGGCACTCAACTTCTCGAGAGTGGGACACAGGAACAGGAGGGCGTTACTCAACTGCTCAAGACGGGGACAGAGGAACAGGAGGGTGTGAATCAACTGCTCGAGACTGGGACACAGGAACAGGAGGCAGTCACCCAACTGCTCGAGACTGGGACAGAGGAACAGGAGGCAGTCACTCACCTGCTCGCGACTGGGTCACAGAAACAAGAGGCATCACTCAATTGCTCGAGACTGGGACACAGGAACAGGAGGCATCACTCAACTGCTCGAGACTGGGACAGAGGAACAGGAGGCAGTCACTCACCTGCTCGCAACTGGGTCACAGAAACAAGAGGCATCACTCAATTGCTCGAGACTGGGACACAGGAAATGGAGGCAGTCCTTCAACTGCTCGAGAGTGGGACACAGAAACAGGAGTGCGTTACTCATCTGCTCAAGACTGGGATACAGGAACAGGAGTTAGTCACTCAACTGCTCGAGACTGGGACACAGGAACAGGAGGCAGTCACTCAACTGCTCGACACTGGGACACAGAAACAGAAGGCAGGCACTCAACTGCTCGTGACTGGGACACAGGAACAGGAGACAGTCACTCAACTGCTCGAGACTGGGACACAGGAACAGGAGGCAGTCACTCAACTGTTCGAAACTGGGACACAGGGACAGGAGGCATCACTCATTTGCTCGAGACTGGGACACAGGAACAGGAGGCAGTCACTCAACTGCTCGAGACTGGGAAACAGGAACACGACGCAGTCACTCAACTGCTCGAGTCTGGGACACAAAAACAGGAGGGTGTTACTCAACTGCTCGAGACTGGGACACAGAAACTGGAGGCAGTCACTCAAATGCTCGAGTCTGGGTCACAGGAACAGGATGCAGTCACTCAACTGCTCAAGACTGGGAAACAGGAACAGGAGGGTGTTACTCAACTGCTCGAGACTGGGACACAGAAACTGGAGGCAGTCACTCCAATGCTCGAGTCTGGGTCACAGGAACAGGATGCAGTCACTCAACTGCTCAAGACTGGGAAACAGGAACACGAGGCAGTCATTCAACTGCTCGCGACTGGTTCAACGGAACAGGGGGCAGTCACTCAACTGCTCGAGACTGGGACACAGAAACAGGAGGGTGTTACTCAACTGCATGAGACTGGGTCACAGGAACAGAAGGCAGGCACTCAACTGCTCGAGACTGAGAGACAGGAACAGCAGGCAGTCATTCAACTGCTTAAGACTGGGATAGAGGAAGGGGAGGCAGTCACTCAACTGCACGAGACAGGGACACAGGAACAGGAGGCAGTCATTCAACTGTTCGAGACAGGGACACAGGAACAGGAGGCAGTCACTCAACTGAATGAGACTGGGAAACAGGAACAGAAGCCGGCACTCAACTGCTGGAGCCTGGGACACAGGAACAGGAGGCCGGTACTCAACTGCTCAAGACTGGGACACAGGAACAGGAGGCAGTCATTCAACTTTTCGATACTGGGACACAGGAACAGGAGGCAGTCATTCAATTGCACGAGACTCGGACACAGAAACAGGAAGGTACTACTCAAGTGCTCGAAACTGGGACACAGGGACAGGAGGGAGTCATTCAACTGCTCGAGACTGGGACACAGGAACAGGAGGCAGTCATTCAACTGTTCGAGACAGGGACACAGGAACAGGAGGGAGTCATTCTACTGCTCGAGACTGGGACACAGGAACAGGAGGCAATCACTCAACTGCTCGATACTGGGACACAGGAACAGAAGGCAGGCTCTCAACTGCTCGTGACTGGGACACAGGAACAGGAGGCAGTCACTCAACTGCTCGAGACTGGGACACAGGAACAGGAGGCAGTCACTCAACTGTTCGAAACTGGGACACAGGGACAGGAGGCATCACTCAATTGCTCGAGACTGGGACACAGGAATACGAGGCAGTCACTCAACTGCTCGAGTCTGGGACACAGAAACAGGAGGGTGTTACTCAACTGCACGAGACTGGGACACAGAAACTGGAGGCAGTCACTCAAATGCTCGAGTCTGGGTCACAGGAACAGGATGCAGTCACTCAACTGCTCAAGACTGGGAAACAGGAACAGGAGGCAGTCATTCAACTGCTCGCGACTGGTTCAATGGAACAGGATCCAGTCACTCAACTGCTCGAGACTGGGACACAGAAACAGGAGGCAGTCACTCAACTGCATGAGACTGGGACACAGGAACAGAAGGCAGGCACTCAACTGCTCGAGACTGGGAGACAGGAACAGCAGGCAGTCATTCAACTGCTTAAGACTGGGATAGAGGAAGGGGAGGCAGTCACTCAACTGCACGAGACAGGGACACAGGAACAGGAAGCTACTACTCAAGTGCTCGAAACTGGGACACAGGGACAGGAGGGAGTCATTCAACTGCTTGAGACTGGGACACAGGAACAGGAGGCAATCATTCAACTGCATGAGACTGGGACGAAGAAACAGGAGAGCGTTACTCAACTGCTCGAAACGGGAACAGGAGGCAGTCACTCAACTGCTCGAAACTGGGACACAGGAATAGAAGGCAGGCACTCAAATGCACGAGACTGGGACACAGAAACAGGAGGGCGTCACTCAACTGCCCGAGACTGCGACACAGGAACAGTAAGCAGGCACTCAAATGCTCGAGACTGGGACACAGGAACAGGAGGCAGTCATTCAACTGCATGAGACTTGGACAAAGAAACAGGAGAGCGTTACTCAACTGCTCAAGACTGGGACACAGGAACAGAAGGCAGGCACTCGATTGCTCGAGACTGGGACACAGGAACAGGAGGCAGTCATTCAACTGCTCGAGACTGGGACACAGGAGCAGGAGAGAGTCACTTAACTGCTCGAAACTGGGACACAGAAACATGAGGCAGTCACTCAACTGCTCGAGACTGGGACACAAGAAGAGGAGAGTGTCATTCAAACGCACGAGACTGGGACACAGAAACAGGAGGGCGTCACTCAACTGCTCGAGACAGCGACACAGGAACAGGAGGCAGTCATTCAACTGCTCGAGTCTGGGACACAGGAACAGGAGGCAGTCACTCAACTGCTCGACACTGGGACACAGGAACAGGAGGCAGTCACTCAACTGCTCGAGACTGGGACACAGGGACAGAAGGCAGGCACTCAACTTCTCGAGACTGGGACACAGGAACAGGAGGCAGTCATTCGACTGCTCATGACTGGGACACAGGAACAGGAGGCAGTCACTCAACTGCTCGAGACTGGGAAACAGGAATAGGAGGCAGTCACTCAACTGCTCGAGACTGGGACACAGAAACAGGAGGCAGTCACTCAACTGCTCGAGACTGGGACACAGGAACAGGAGGGCGTTACTCAACTGCTCAAGACTGGGACACACGAACAGGAGTTTGTCATTCAACTGTTCGAGACAGGGATACAGGAACAGGAGGGAGTCATTCAACTGCACGAGACTGGGACACAGGAACAGAAGGCAGTCACTCAACTGCTCGAGACTGGGACACAGGAACAGTAGGCAGTCATTCAACTGTTCGAGACTGGGACACAGGAACAGTAGGCAGTCATTCAACTGCTCGACACTGGGACAAAGGAACAGGAGGCAGTCACTCAACTGCTCGAAACTGGGACACAGGGACAGGAGGCATCACTCAATTGCTCGAGAGTGGAACACAGGAACAGGAGGCAGTCATTCAACTGCTCGAGACTGGGACACAGGTAGAGGAGGCAGTCATTCAATTGCACGAAACAGGGACACAGAAACAGGAGGGTGTGACTCAAATGCTCAAGACTGGGACACAGGAACAGGAGGCACTCATTCAACTGCTCGAGACTGGGAAACAGGAATATGAGGCAGTCACTCAACTGCTCCAGACTGGGACACAGGAACAGGAGGCAGTCACTCAACTGCTCGAGACTGGGACACAGGAACAGGAGGCAGGCACGCAACTGCTCGAGATTGGGACACAGAAACAAAAGGCAGGCACTCAACTTCTCGAGACTGGGACAAAGGAACCGGAGGCAGTCACTCAACTGCTCGAAACTGGGACACAGGGACAGGAGGCATCACTCAATTGCTGGAGAGTGGAACACAGGAACAGGAGGCAGTCATTCAACTGTGCGAGACTGGGACACATGAACAGGAGGCAGGCACTCAATTGCACGAAACAGGGACACAGAAACAGGAGGGTGTGACTCAACTGCTCAAGACTGGGACACAGGAACAGGAGGCACTCATTGAACTGCTCGAGACTGGGAAACAGGAATAGGAGGCAGTCACTCAACTGCTCGAGACTGGGACACAGGAACAGGAGGCAGTCACTCAACTGCTCGAGACTGGGACACAGGAACAGGAGGGCGTTACTCAACTGCTCAAGACTGGGACACAGGAACAGGAGGGCGTTACTCAACTGCTCAAGACTGGGAGACAGGAACAGGAGGGTGTTCCTCAACTGAACGAGACAGGGACACAGGAACAGGAGGCAGGGACTCAACTGATCGAGACTGGACACAGGAACAGGAGAGAGTCATTCAACTGCACGAGACAGGGACACAGGAACAGAAGGCAGGCACTCAACTGCTCGAGTCTGGGACACAGGAACAGGAGGGAGTCATTTGACTGCTCGAGACTGGGTCACAGGAACAGGAGGCAGTCATTCAACTGCACGAGACAGGGACACAGAAACAGGAGGGTGTTACTCAACTGCTCAAGACTGGGACACAGGAACAGGAGGCAGGCACTCAACTGCTCGAGATTGGGACACAGAAACATAAGGCAGGCACTCAACTGCTCGAGACTGGGACACATGAACAGGAGGCAGGCACTCAACTGCTCGAGACAGGGACACAGGAACAGGAGGCTGTCATTCAACTGCACGAGACAGGGACACAGGAACAGGATGGAGTCATTCAACTGCACGAGACTGGGACACAGGAACAGAAGGCAGGCACTCAACTGCTCGAGACTGGGACACAGGAACAGGAGGGCGTTACTAAACTGCTCAAGACTGGGACACAGGAACAGGAGGCTGTCATTCAACTGCTCGAGACTGGGATACAGAAACAGGAGGCAGTCATTCAACTGCTCCAGAGTGGGACAAGGGACAGGAGGCAGTCACTCGATTGCTCGAGACAGGGACACAGGAACAGGAGGCAGTCACTCAACTGCTCGAGACTGGGACACAAGAACAGGAGGGCGTTACTCAACTGCTCAAGACTGGGACACAGGAACAGGAGGCAGTCATTCAACTGCTCGAGACTGGGCCACAGAAACAGGAGGCAGTCATTCAACTGCTCAAGACTGGGACACAGGAACAGGAGGGCGTTACTCAACTGCTCAAGACTGGGACACAGGAACAGGAGGCAGTCACTCAACTGCTCGAGACTGGGACACAAGAACAGGAGGGCGTTACTCAACTGCTCAAGACTGGGACACAGGAACAGGAGGCAGTCATTCAACTGCTCGAGACTGGGCCACAGAAACAGGAGGCAGTCATTCAACTGCTCAAGACTGGGACACAGAAACAGGAGGGCGTTACTCAACTGCTCAAGACTGGGACACAGGAACAGGAGGCTGTCATTCAACTGCTCGAGACTGGGATACAGAAACAGGAGGCAGTCATTCAACTGCTCCAGAGTGGGACAAGGGACAGGAGGCAGTCACTCGATTGCTCGAGACAGGGACACAGGAACAGGAGGCAGTCATTCAACTGCTCAAGACTGGGACACAGGAACTGGAGGATGTTACTCAACTGCACGATACAGGGACACAGGAACAGGAGGCAGTCATTCAACTGCTCAAGACTGGGACACAGAAACAGGAGGGCGTTACTCAACTGCTGAAGACTGGGACACAGGAACAGGAGGCAGTCATTCAACTGCACGAGAATGGACACGGGAACAGGAGGCAGTCATTCAACTGCTCGAGACTGGTACACAGGAACAGGAGGGCGTTACTCAACTGTTCGAGACTGGGATACAGGAACAGGAGGCAGTCATTCAATTGCACGAGACTGGGACACAGAAAGAGGAGGATGTTACTCAACTGCTCAAGACTGGGACACAGGAACAGGAGGCAGTCATTCAATTGCACGAGACTGGGACACAGGAACATGAGGCAGTCACTCAACTGCTCGAAACTGGGACACAGGGACAGGAGGCAGTCACTCAACTGCTCGAAACTGGGACACAGGAACAGGAGGCAGTCATTCAACTGCTCGAGACCGCGACACAGAAATAGGAGGGCGTTACTCAACTGCGCATGACTGGGACACAGGAACAGGAGGGCGTTACGAAACTGCTCAAGACTGGGACACAGGAACAGGAGGCAGTCATTCAACTGCTCGAGACTGGGACACAGAAACAGGAGGCAGTCATTGAACTGCTCAAGACTGGGACACAGGAACAGGAGGCAGTCACTCGATTGGTCGAGACAGGGACACAGGAACAGGAGGCAGTCACTCAACCGCTCGAGACTGGGACACAGGAACAGGAGGCAGTCACTCAACTGCTCGAGACTGGGACACAGGAACAGGAGGCAGTCACTCAACTGCTCGAGACTGGGTCACAGGAACAGGAGGCAGTCACTCGATTGGTCGAGACAGGGACACAGGAACAGGAGGCAGTCACTCGATTGCTCGAGACAGGGACACAGGAACAGGAGGCAGTCACTCAACTGCTCGAGACTGGGACACAGGAACAGGAGGGCGTTACTCAACTGCTCAAGACTGGGACACAGGAACAGGAGGCAGTCATTCAACTGCTCGAGACTGGGCCACAGAAACAGGAGGCAGTCATTCAACTGCTCAAGACTGGGACACAGGAACAGGAGGATGTTAATCAAATGCACGATACAGGGACACAGGAACAGGAGGCAGTCATTCAACTGCTCAAGACTGGGACACAGAAACAGGAGGGCGTTACTCAACTGCTGAAGACTGGGACACAGGAACAGGTGGCAGTCATTCAACTGCACGAGAATGGGACACAGGAACAGGAGGCAGTCACTCAGATGCTCGAGACTGGGTCACAGGAACAGGGGAGAGTCATTCAAATGCTCGAGACTGGGTCAAAGGAACAGGAGCCAGTCACTCAATTGCTCGAGACTGGGACACAGGAACTGGAGGAATCAGTCAATAGCTCGAGACTGGGACACATAAACAGGAGGGCATTACTCAACTGCTCAAGACTTGGACACAGGAACAGGAGGATGTTAAACAGGAGGCAGTCATTCGACTGCTCGAGACTGGGACAGAGGAACGGACGGCAGTCACTCAACTGCTCAAGACTGGTACACAGAACCAGGAGGGTGTTCCTCAACTGCTCAAGACTGTTACACAGGAACAGGAGGCAGTCATTCAACTCCTCGAGACTGGGACACAGAAACAGGAGGGTGTTACTCAACTGCTCGAGATTGTGACACAGAAACATAAGGCAGGCACTCAACTGCTCGAGACTGGGACACATGAACAGGAGGCAGGCACTCAACTGCTCGAGATTGGGTCACAGGAACAGAAGGCAGTCACTCAACTGCTTGAGACTGGGACACAGGAACCGGAGGCAGTCACTCAACTGCTCGAGACTGGGACACAGGAACAGGAGGCAGTCACTCAACTGCTCGAGACTGGGACACAGGAACAGGAGGGCGTTACTCAGCTGCTCAAGACTGGGACACACGAACAGGAGGCTGTCATTCAACTGTTCGAGACAGGGACACAGGAACAGGAGGGAGTCATTCAACTGCACGAGATTGGGACACAGGAACAGGAGGGAGTCACTCAAATGCTCGAGACTGGCACACAGGAACAGGAGGGCGTTACTAAATTGCTCAAGACTGGGACACAGGAACAGGAGGTAGTCATTCAACTGCTTGAGACTGGGACACAGACACAGAAGGGCGTTACTAAACTGCTCAAGACTGGGACACAGAAACAGGAGGCAGTCATTCAACTGCTCAAGATTGGGACACAGGAACAGGAGGCAGTCACTCGATTGCTCGAGACTGGGACACAGGAACAGGAGGCAGTCACTCAACTGCTCGAGACTGGGACACAGGAACAGGAGGGCGTTACTCAACTGCTCAAGACTGGGACACAGGAACAGGAGGGAGTCAATGAACTTCATGAGACTGGGTCACAGGAACAGAAGGCAGGCACTCACCTCCTGAGACTGGGACACAGGAACAGGATGCGTTACTCAACTGCTCAAGACTAGGACACAGGAACAGGAGGCAGTCACTCAACTGCTCGAGACTGGGACACAGGAACAGGAGGGCGTTACTCAACTGCTCAAGACTGGGACACAGGAACAGGAGGCAGTTATTCAACTGCTCGAGACTTGGCCACAGAAACAGGAGGCAGTCATTGAACTGCAGGAGACTGGGACACAGAAACAGGAGGGCGTTACTCAACTGCTGAAGACTGGGACACAGGAACAGGAGGCAGTCATTCAACTGCACGAGAATGGGACACAGGAACAGGAGGCAGTCATTCAACTGCTCGAGACTGGTACACAGGAACAGGTGGGCGTTACTCAACTGTTCGAGACTGGGATACAGGAACAGGAGGCAGTCATTCAATTGCACGAGACTGGGACACAGAAAGAGGAGGATGTTACTCAACTGCTCAAGACTGGGACACAGGAACAGGAGGCAGTCATTCAATTGCACGAGACTGGGACACAGGAACAGGAGGCAGTCACTCAACTGCTCGAAACTGGGACACAGGGACAGGAGGCAGTCACTCAACTGCTCGAAACTGGGACACAGGAACAGGAGGCAGTCATTCAACTGCTCGAGACCGGGACACAGAAATAGGAGGGCGTTACTCAACTGCGCATGACTGGGACACAGGAACAGGAGGGCGTTACTAAACTGCTCAAGTCTGGGACACAGGAACAGGAGGCAGTCATTCAACTGCTCGAGACTGGGACAGAGAAACAGGAGGCAGTCATTGAACTGCTCAAGACTGGGACACAGGAACAGGAGGCAGTCACTCGATTGGTCGAGACAGGGACACAGGAACAGGAGGCAGTCACTCAACCGCTCGAGACTGGGACACAGGAACAGGAGGCAGTCACTCAGATGCTCGAGACTGGGACACAGGAACTGGAGGAATCAGTCAATAGCTCGAGACTGGGACACATAAACAGGAGGCAGTCATTCGACTGCTCGAGACTGGGACACAGGAACGGACGGCAGTCACTCAACTGCTCAAGACTGGTACACAGAACCAGGAGGGTGTTCCTCAACTGCTCAAGACTGTTACACAGGAACAGGAGGCAGTCATTCAACTCCTCGAGACTGGGACACAGGAACAGAAGGCAGGCACTCAACTGCTCGAGACTGCGTCACATGAACAGGAGGCAGCCACTCAACTGCTCGAGACTGGGACACATGAACAGGAGGCATCACTGAATTGCTCGAGACTGGGACACAGGAACAGCAGTCATCACTCAACTGCTCAAGTCTGGGACACAGGAACAGGAGGCAGTCATTTGACTGCTCGAGTCTGGGTCACAGGAACAGGAGGCAGTCATTCAACTGCACGAGACTGGGACACAGAAACAGGAGGGTGTTACTCAACTGCTCGAGATTGTGACACAGAAACATAAGGCAGGCACTCAACTGCTCGAGACTGGGACACTGGAACCGGAGGCAGTCACTCAACTGCTCGAGACTGGGACACAGGAACTGGAGGGAGTCATTCAACTGCACGAGACTGGGACACAGAAACAGGAGGGCGTTACTCAACTGCTGAAGACTGGGACACAGGAACAGGAGGCAGTCATTTGACTGCTCGAGACTGGGTCACAGGAACAGGAGGCAGTCATTCAACTGCACGAGACTGGGACACAGAAACATAAGGCAGTCACTTAACTGCACGAGACTGGGACACAGGAACAGGAGGCTGTCATTCAACTGCACGAGACTGGGACACAGGAACAGAAGGCAGGCACTCAACTGCTCAAGATTGGGACACAGAAACATAAGGCAGTCACTCAACTGCTCGAGACTGGGACACGGGAACAGGAGGCAGTCACTCAACTGCTCGAGACTGGGACACGGGAACAGGAGGCAGTCACTCAACTGCACGAGACAGGGACACAGGAACTGAAGGCAGGCACTCAACTGCTCGAGACTGGGACACAGGAACAGGAGGGCGTTACTAAACTGCTCAAGACTGGGACACAGGAACAGGAAGCAGTCATTCAACTGCTCGAGACTGGGACACAGAAACAGGAGGCAGTCATTCAACTGCTCAAGTGCGGGACACAGGAACAGGAGGCAGTCACTCGATTGGTGGAGACTGGGACACAGGAACAGGAGGGCGTGACTCAACTGCTCAAGACTGGGACACAGGAACAGGAGGCAGTCATTCAACTGCTCGAGACTGGGTCACAGAAACAGGAGGCAGTCATTCAACTGCTCAAGACTGGGACACAGGAACAGGAGGCAGTCATTCAACTGCTCAAGACTGGGACACAGGAACAGGAGGGTGTTACTCAACTGCTGAAGACTGGGACACAGGAACAGGAGGCAGTCATTCAACTGCTCGAGACTGGGTCACAGAAACAGGAGGCAGTCATTCAACTGCTCAAGACTGGGACACAGGAACAGGAGGGTGTTACTCAACTGCTGAAGACTGGGACACAGGAACAGGAGGCAGTCATTCAACTGCACGAGAATGGGACACAGGAACAGGAGGCAGTCATTCAACTGCTCGAGACAGGGACACAGGAACAGGAGGCAGTCATTCAACTGCACGAGACTGGGACACAGAATCAGGAGGGCGTTACTCAACTGCTGAAGACTGGGACACAGGAACAGGAGGCGGTCATTCAACTGCACGAGAATGGGACACAGGAACAGGAGGCAGTCATTCAACTGCTCGAGACTGGGACACAGGAACAGGAGGGCGTTACTCAACTGTTCGAGACTGGGACACAGGAACAGGAGGCAGTCATTCAATTGCACGAAACTGGGACACAGAAACAGGAGGGTATTACTCAACTGCTCGAGATTGTGACACAGAAACATAAGGCAGGCACTCAACTGCTCGAGACTGGGACACATGAACAGGAGGCAGGCAGTCAACTGCTCGAGATTGGGTCACAGGAACAGAAGGCAGTCACTCAACTGCTTGAGACTGGGACACAGGAACCGGAGGCAGTCACTCAACTGCTCGAGACTGGGACACAGGAACAGGAGGTAGTCATTCAACTGCACGAGATTGGGACACAGGAACAGGAGGGAGTCACTCAAATGCTCGAGACTGGGACACAGGAACAGGAGGACGTTACTAAACTGCTCAAGACTGTTAGACAGGAACAGGAGGCAGTCTTTCAACTGTTCGAGACAGGGTCACAGGAACAGGAGGCAGTCATTCAACTGCACGTGACTGGGACACAGAAACAGGAGGCAGTCACTCAAATGCTCGAGTCTGGGTCACAGTAACAGGAGGCAGTCACTCAACTGCTCGAGACTGGGACGCAGAAACAGGAGGGTGTTACTCAACTGCACGAGACTGGGACACAGGAACAGGATGCATCACTCAATTGGTCGAGACTGTGACACAGGAACAGGAGGCATCACTCAACTGCTCGAGACTGGAACACAGGAACAGGAGGCAGTCACTCAACTGCTCGAAACTGGGACACAGGGACAGGAGGCAGTCATTCAACTGCTCGAGAATGGGACACAGGAAGAGGAGGCAGTCATTCGACTGCTCGAGAATGGGACACAGGAACAGGAGGCAGTCACTCAACTGCTCGAGACTGGGTCACAGGAACAGGAGGGCATTACTCAACCGCTCAAGACTGGGACACAGGAACATGCGGCATCACTCAACTGCTCAAGACTGGGATACAAGAACAGGAGGCAGTCCTTCAACTGCACAAGACAGGGACACAGAAACAGGAGGGCGTTACTCATCTGCTCAAGACTGGGACACAGGAACAAGAGGGAGTCACTCGACTGCTCGAGACTGGGACACAGGAACAGGAGGCAGTCATTCAACTGTTCGAGACAGGGACACAGGAACAGGAGGCAGTCACTCAACTGCTCGAGATTGGGACACAAAAACAGAAGGCAGTCACTCAACTGTTCGAGATTGGGATACAGGAACAGGAGGCTGTCACTCAACTGATCGAGACTGGGACACAGGAACAGGAGGCATCACTCAATTGCTCGAGACTGGGACACAGGAACAGTTGTCATCACTCAACCGCTCGAGTCTGGGACCCAGGAACAGGAGGCAGTCATTTGACTGCTCGAGACTGGGTCACAGGAACAGGAGGCAGTCATTCAACAGCACGAGACTGGGACACAGAAACAGGAGGGTGTTACTCAACTGCTCGAGATTGTGACACAGAAACATAAGGCAGGCACTCAACTGCTCGAGACTGGGACACATGAACAGCAGGCAGTCACTCAACTGCTCGAGACTGGGACACAGGAACAGGAGGCAGTCACTCAACTGCACGAGACTGGGACACAGGAACAGGAGGCAGTCACTCAACTGCTCGAGACTGGGACACAGGAACAGGAGGCAGTCACTCAACTGCTCGAGACTGGGACACAGGAACAGGAGGGCGTTACTAAACTGCTCAAGACTGGGACACAGGAACAGGAAGCAGTCATTCAACTGCTCGAGACTGGGACACAGAAACAGGAGGCAGTCATTCAACTGCTCAAGTGTGGGACACAGGAACAGGAGGCAATCACTCGATTGCTCGAGACAGGGACACAGGAACAGGAGGCAGTCACTCAACTGCTCGAGACTGGGACACAGGAACAGGAGGGCGTGACTCAACTGCTCAAGACTGGGAAACAGGAACAGAAGGCAGGCACTCAACTGCTCGAGACTGGGACACAGGAACAGGAGGGTGTTACTCAACTGCTGAAGACTGGGACACAGGAACAGGAGGCAGTCATTCAACTGCACGAGAATGGGACACAGGAACAAGAGGCAGTCATTCAACTGCACGAGACTGGGACACAGAAACAGGAGGGCGTTACTCAACTGCTGAAGACTGGGACACAGGAACAGGAGGCAGTCATTCAACTGCACCAGAATGGGACACAGGAACAGGAGGCAGTCATTCAACTGCTCGAGACTGGGACACAGGAACAGGAGGGCGTTACTCAACTGTTCGAGACTGGGACACAGGAACAGGAGGCAGTCATTCAATTGCACGAGACTGGGACACAGAAACAGGAGGGTGTTACTCAACTGCTCGAGATTGTGACACAGAAACATAAGGCAGGCACTCAACTGCTCGAGACTGGGACACATGAACAGGAGGCAGGCACTCAACTGCTCGAGATTGGGTCACAGGAACAGAAGGCAGTCACTCAACTGCTCGAGACTGGGACACAGGAACAGGAGGCAGTCACTCAACTGCACGAGACTGGGACACAGGAACAGGAGGCAGTCACTCAACTGCTCGAGACTGGGACACAGGAACAGGAGGCAGTCACTCAACTGCTCGAGACTGGGACACAGGAACAGGAGGGCGTTACTCAACTGCTCAAGACTGGGACACATGAACAGGAGGCAGGCACTCAACTGTTCGAGACAGGGACACAGGAACAGGAGGGAGTCATTCAACTGCTCGAGACTGGGATACAGGAACAGGAGGGCGTTACTAAACTGCCCAAGACTGGGACACAGGAAGAGGAGGCAGTCATTCAACTGCTTGAGACTGGGACACAGAAACAGGAGGGCGTTACTAAACTGCTCAAGACTGGGACACAGAAACAGGAGGCAGTCATTCAACTGCTCAATCGTGGGACACAGGAACAGGAGGCAGTCACTCAATTGCTCGAGACAGGGACACAGGAACAGGAGGGCGTTACTCAACTGCTCAAGATTGGGACACAGGAACAGGAGGGAGTCATTCAACTTCATGAGACTGGGACACAGGAACAGAAGGCAGGCACTCAACTGCTTGAGACTGTGACACAGGAACAGGAGGGCGTTACTCAACTGCTCAAGACTGGGACACAGGAACAGGAGGCAGTCACTTAACTGCTCGAGACTTGGACACAGGAACAGGAGGGCGTTACTCAACTGCTCAAGATTGGGACACAGGAACAGGAGGGAGTCATTCAACTTCATGAGACTGGGACACAGGAACAGAAGGCAGGCACTCAACTGCTTGAGACTGTGACACAGGAACAGGAGGGCGTTACTCAACCGCTCAAGACTGGGACACAGGAACAGGAGGCAGTCATTCAACTGCTCGAGACTGGGTCACAGAAACAGGAGGCAGTCATTCAACTGCTCAAGACTGGGACACAGATACAGGAGGGTGTTACTCAACTGCATGAGACAGGGACTCAGGAACAGGAGGCAGTTGTTCAACTGCACGGGACAGGGACACAGGAACAGAAGGCAGGCACTCAACTGCTCGAGACTGGACACAGGAACAGGAGGGAGTCATTCAACTGCACGAGACAGGGACACAGGAACAGGAGGGTGTTACTCAACTGCTCAAGACTTGGACACAGGAACAGGAGGCAGTCACTCAACTGCTCGAAACTGGGTCACAGGAACAGGAGGCAGTCACTCAACTGCTCGAGACTGGGTCACAGAAATAGGAGGGCGTTACTCAACTGCATGAGACTGGGACACAGGAACAGAAGGCAGGCACCCAACTGCTCGAGACTGGGACACATGAACAGGAGGCAGTCATTCAACTGCTTGAGACCGGGACACAGAAATAGGTGGGCGTTACTCAACTGCTCGAGCCCGGGACACAGAAATAGGAGGGCGTTACTCAACTGCTCGAGACTAGGACACAGGAACAGAAGGCAGGCACTCAACTGCTCGAGACTGGGACACAGGAACAGGAGGGCGTTACTAAACTGCTCAAGACTAGGACACAGGAACAGGAGGCAGTCATTCAACTGCTCGAGACTGGGACACAGGAACAGGAGGCAGTCACTCAGATGCTCGAGACTGTGTCACAGGAAAAGGAGAGAGTCATTCAAATGCTCCAAACTGGGTCACAGGAACAGGAAGCAGTCACTCAACTGCTCGAGACTGGAACACAGGAACAGAAGGCAGTCACTCAACTGCTGGAACCTTGGTCACAGGGAAATCTGGAGTCTAGTGAGGCCCGAGGATCGTGTTACCCAGGAACAGGAGGAGTTGACTCACTCCCCACCAGTATGGGACACTCGGAGAGACGGGGAGTTTGCTTGGAACAAACAGAAATATATGATAAGTTGCATTCGTGGTCCTTTCAATCCTGCCCCACCATTCGCTAAGACCACGGCTGATCTGATTGTGATTCCCTCATTCCAGTTTACGGAGACTCCCCTCTGCAGCCTCTGCTGCATTTGTTGGTCATGTTGCAGACTCAGATGCTGTAACAACAGTCACCATGATTTATCCAGAAGGATGAGTCTAACCGGATGAGTCAGGATTTGAAGGCTCCAATCACAAGAATGAAAACAAAAAATAAATGTATTGCCAGATGTTTCGTTCTCTCACATTCGCAATCCAACTCACATAACCACCCTATCCATTATACTTTCAGGATGGAGCACTGTGTAGATCCGGCTCCCGTACTGCTGAATGCAACCCAGCAATATCCAGAATGGAACTCTGTGCAGCCCACACCAATGCCTGATCTATAATCATGGGCTAAATGTCCAGCGTGGGGAGCTGTGCAGACCGCACTGGTTCATTCATATATAACCCCAGGCTGTTGCATTGTTCGATAACATTGTGTTAGATCGCTGCCCAGTGTGGGGAAACTTGCAGCCAATGTTGGAAGTGACAGGATGTGCAGCTCCCATCCATCTACACTCCATATCTCCACTGTGCCTTGACAAGGGGTGCCGTGGATGTGAAAATCACTGCGATGGAGAGATGCAAATGGAAACATTGTTCTGATTAAGGTGAGTATCACACCAGTATTTAAAGTTGAAATAACTGAGAGAATATCCAATGAGGTTTCGTGAATGATGCTAAGTAGTTAGAGGGGGATGGTAATGTTATAGTGGTTGCACTATAAGCCTCCAAATTAACAACGGGAATTAGAGGAAGAAATATGCAGGGAGACTGGGGAGACTTGCAGGAACAGTAGGGTTGTTACAATCGGTGATTTTAATTTTTCTAACATAGACTGGGACTTCCCGATGGTTAAGAACTTAGAAGGAATGTAATTTGTTAAGTGTGTTCAGGAAAGTTTCCACAAGCAATATATAGAGTATCCTACTCGGGAAGGGACAAATTCGACCTACTGTTGGGAAATAGGGCAGGATAGGTGAAGGAGATAAAGTGGGGGAGCATTTTGGGAAAAGTGATTAGAGTTGTAGTAATTTTAAAATAGTTATGGGAGGGACAAAATTGGTCCACGGATTCAAGTTCTAAACTGGGGTATGTTGTTGGAATTAGACAGGGGATTGCAGGGATGATTGGTGTAGTTTGTTTCAAGGTAAAAGGATCTCGGGCAGGTGGGAGAGCTGTAAAAGTGAGATAGTTCGAGTTCAAGGTTTCCATTTTCCTGTGAGGGTGAAGGTAAAATGAGACTGGAAGAGAAAACCCTGGATGTCAAGAGATATTGAAGCTCTGGCCAGAAAAAAAGAAGGCGTGGCTCAGGTTCAGGCAGCTCGTACCAAGGGAATCCCTGGAGGTATACAGGGGATAGTGGAGCTTACTAAAGAAGGAAATCAGCAAGGAGAAAAGGGGGTTTGAGATAGCCTTAGCTAAGAAGATTAGGGTGAATCCAAATTCAGTATAGTAAAGATAAAGAACAACTAGAGAGAGAATAGGATGCCTTAAAATCCAAAATGGGCATGCATGTGTAAAACCTGAAGAGATGGGTAAGGTCCTCAATTTCGCCTCTGTGTTTACCATGAAGAAAGACATGAAGACCTGCAACCTTTGGGAGGTTAATTGTCATATCTTGGTACTGTCCATATCACAGTAGACGTGCTGTTGGACATATTAGAATGCACAAAGCCAGACAAATCTCTTGGTCCTGACCAGAGAAATCGAAGAGCACTGCAAGAGGCGAAAGATAAAGTTTAAGGGCCAAGATCCCGGAAGGCTGGACAGTAGCAAATGTTGTGCCCTTATTCAAGAATGGTTGCAAAGAAAAGCCTGGGAAATATAGACCAGTAAGCTTCACACCTGTTTTCGCTAAACCACTTGAGAAGGTTCTGAGAGATAAGACGCACATGCATTTGGAAAGACAGAGTTTGACTTGGAGCAGTCAGCATGGCTTTGCACATGCCGGATCATGCCTTACAAATTTTGTTAGAGATTTTTGAGAAAGTGACCACGAAGCTTGACGAGAGCAGGGTGGTGAACATAGTCTATATGGGTTTCAGTAAGGCCTTTAATAAGGTTCCACATAGTAGGCCACTACAGAAGGTTAATCGTATGGAATCCAAGGTGAACTAGCAAATTGGCAAAACATGGTTATGGTGGAGGTATGCTTGTCGGACTGGAGACCTGTGACCAGTGGAGTGCCTCAGGGGTCTATGCTGGGCCCATTGCTGTTTGTTATCTATATCAATGATTTGGACAAGAGTGCACATTGTAAGTTTGCAGATGACATAAAAATAAGAGACATCGTTTACAGTGAGGAACGTTATCAGAAATTGCCTCAGTACCTTGATCAGCTGGGGAAGTGGGCTGAGAATTAACAAATGGAATTTTAATATAGATAAGTGTGACGTCTTGCATTTTGGAAAGTCAAATCCATGTAGAATTTTAATGATGAATGAGAGGGTCTTAAGGAGTGTAGTGGAAAAAAAAGGACTTAGGAGATCAAGTGCACGGTTATCTGAAATTTGTGTCACAGATACACAGGACAGTGAAGAAGGTTTTTGGCACTCTGGCCTTCATCAGGGCATTGAGTATAGACGTTGGGACACAATGTTGCAATTGTACAGGATTTTGGTAAGTCTGCAGTTGGACTATTGTGATCAGTTTTGTTCACCTTGCTCTAGAAAGGATGTTATTGAACAAGAAAGAATGTAGAAGAAATTTACAAAGATGTTTCCTGGGTGAAAGGGTCTGAGTAATAGGGAGAAGTTGGACAGGTTAGAACTTATTTCTTTACAGAGTAGGAAACTGAGGGAGTTCTTCTGGAAGCTTCGATCTTATCAAATCATGAGAGGTGTGCATAGCGGTGAATATTTCAATTTTTTTTGCAAGATTGGGGAATCAAAGACTAGAGGACATCCGTTAATGTTTGGAGAGGAAAAAAAATGAAACAGAACCTGAGGGTAAACGTTTTTGTTTACTCAGAGTGTGGTACGCATATGGACTGAGCTACCAGTGGAAATGGTTAAAGTGGGTACACTAACAGCATTGAATAGGCATTTGGACAAATACATAGATAGGAAAGGATTAGATGGATACATAGCCAAGGCAGGGAAACGGCAGATTAGCAGATAAGGAACAATTACATCATGGTTTATTGATGGAGCACGGTGGGCGTAGTGGATGGGCTAGTGCAGGGATGGACCATTCCCTTCCCAGAGGGAGCCACACCAACGGACCCACCGAGCATGGTTTGAGTTCACCACCCAGCTCAGTGCAGTATCTGAGGTCTGAAGAAATGTCCAGCAATACAGGACAAGCATCAATTACCTTCCCCGCTCTGTCAGGATGAGTGTCACCGTATTCTCTCTGCTCCCTCAAACACACTGTATATCTGTTATAGCACCTACCCCCGAACAAAGCTCATTAACCCCTCTCTCACTACTGCATGCAGCACCTCTCTCTCTTTTTCTCTTTCTCTCTCTCTCTATCTGTCGCCTTTGCAATACCTCCCACACAGTTATAGAATATTCTTGAGAATGCCGATTATGGAATGTTCCAGATAATGGTCCAAATAATTCCCAGTTTCAGGAAAATGGCAGTGTCCCAGTGTGTAACATATAAGAGGAAGGAGTAGAGATGTACGTTTTTAAAATCACACACAATTCAAACCATGTGGAGGCCATTCAGCCCTTCAAAAGTGCTCTAGCATTTAATAACGTCCCGGCTGATCTGATGGTTTCCTCAGCTCCATGTTACAGGGACTTTCAGTCATTCAACCCCCTGGGTTCCTGTCACTGACCAGAGAGCACTCAGGCACTTTTACCCGGGTTTTTTTTCAAGCGCATGTTTGAGGGCATTTCCCATGGGGACGGACACTCCTAACTATATATTCCATCATCTTTATACTTTCATGGAACGGTCAGCATGTATTACACAAACCAAAAAAAAATCTACACTTATTTTATGGTTATAGATATCCAATCACACTTAGTAATTCTAGTTATTTCACTTGACTCACCTTAATGATATTAAACCAAAAACAGCTTCTAAACACGTCTTGTTATAAAATACAATTTCGAGCAGAGAACGTTTTTACCCTCAGCCGTTATCTTGACCATTATCTGAATTGTACCAATTTCCTTGTTACGAATGTTTCTCTTACCCTTTGTCTGTGACCGTTTCTGTCTGTATCAGTTACACAGTCACCCACTCAGTTGGATGGACAGCTGGTTTGTGATTCAGAGGGAGGCCAACAGCGCAGGTTCAGTTCCTCACACTGACAGAGGTTAACATGAAGGGGACGCTCTCTCAACCTCACCCCATCACCCGAGGTGTGGTGACCCTCAGGATAAACCACCATTAGTGATATCTCTAATGAGAGTTATTTGGGACTCTATTCTATCAATGTTAATATTTTAATTTAAAAAAAGAGATTTTTAATATTATAATAAACCAATAACAACACAACTCAAATAACAGAAAAAATTATATCCAATTTCATATACATACAAAACAAGTTAAAACACTACACAGACAGAAGAAAAATAAAACTAAACAGTAAATAATGAATAAATAATACAGCTCAGCATAACATAACGATAGCTCTCGTTCATCAAGATCATTAACTGATACATATTTTTATGTTCATACTTCTTCGTCTCTGGATATTAGATTCATTAGACAGTATCGTCATGGCTATATAAAAGCCCTTCTTAGAGTGGCAGATAAGCCTGTATCTCAGTAATCCAAAAAGGGCTGCCATATCTTTTATAAATACCTGTTTTTTGGTGCACCATCTAGTGAGAAAGTCCAAAGGGATATTCTCCATGAAGAGCTTACGACAATCCAACAGACCCAGGGGGTGGTTTCAGACATTCAACACAACAGAATATTTTTCCTAGCACGGAAAGTAAGGATTTTTTTTCCATGTACATCTGTGTAAAGTACCCTGGGCAGGCTCAGGAAAGGAGAAACCAGGTCCATCTCCAATTCAGTCCCCAAGACCCACTCTATCACACCTACCACAGTGCTCAAACATAGATGAAGCCTGCAATAGGACCACATGCAATGAGTAAGAATGTCTGTAGTCATTCTGCATTTAGGACATGCTGAAGATAATCCCACGTTGCACTTTGAGAGACAATCTGGGGTCAGACAGGCCGTATGAAGATTTTTCAACTGCATGGAATGGGTCCTATTACAGAGCAAAATCCTTCGAGCATTTTCACAAATATCCTCCCATGTCTCCGAAGTGGCCTGAACCCCCAACTCTCTCTCGCAGACATCACAAAGCTGCACAGTCTCGTTTGAGGAGACACTCTCCAACCAATGATAAAGGGTACTGACAGAGAGTGTATTCTAAGCAATAGGCACCCTCTTCTCTATCGGATCTGTAAGAGTCTGTTAAAAGTGTGTGTTTTTTTAAATCAAATCTCTGATCTGGAACAAAATACAGAAGAGGACTCTACTGTGCCACCGTGGGTGGCACGGTGACACAATGGTTAGCACTGCTGCTTCACAGCGCCAGAGACCCAGTTCAATTCCCGCCTTAGGCGACTGACTGTGTGGAGTTTGCACATTCTCCCCGTGTCTGCGTGGGTTTCCTCCGGGTGCTCCGGTTTCCTCCCACAGTCCAAAGATGTGCAGGTCAGGTGAATTGGCCATGCTAAATTGTCCGTAGTGTTAGGTAAGGGGTAAATGTAGGGGTATGGGTGGTTTGCACTTCGGCGGGTCGGTGTGGACTTGTTGGGCCGAAGGGCCTGTTTCCACACTGTAAAGTAATTTAATCTAATCTGATGTAATCTACTAGGTCGTCCATACTTATGAGTTATTTGATCAAATGATGTCATTCTTTCTCCCTCAAATAACACGTGGTGGCTCAGTAGATAGCACTGCGGCCTCACAGCACCAGGATCCAAAGATGTGCAGGTTAGATGAACTGGCTATTGATAAATCACCCATAGTGTTCAGCGATCTGTAGGTTGGGTCATTAGTCAGGGTAAATATATGATGGTAGGGTCTGGGTGGGCTACTCTTCAAAGGGTCGAAGTGGACTTGCAGGGCCCAAAGGCTTCTATCCACACTGTAGGGATTCTACTAATTCTAAATCACTCAAGCAAGGTACACCCCTGGCTTCTCACAGTTTAAACATGAAATCCATTATCCCCGGTTGACAACTCGGTATACCAATCATAGGGGTAAGAAACATGGTTTTGGCTGTATTGCCCTCGAACTGACGCATTGTCACTCATGCTTTAACTTTATTGATAATTATTGGGTTATGACAATACTCCATAAATGTTGTCATTTTGTCGAAGAACAACAGACTAATAAGGGTTCATTTTGTCTGAGAGGGTTCAATATCTAACCGTATTGACGCTGGGTGCTCAGTGGCCCAGACACTAACATAGAATAATAAAAAGCTGAATTGATAGCTTTTAATTTGGGACATCTACAAGAAATATTCAAAATACTGTATTATTTCCCATAGTTCAAGACTTTGGGGATGATGATCCTTCCATGAGTGTCTAATACAATCTAGTAATTTAAATGGAAGATTTTTCTTCACTAGTATGGCTTCTCCCCTACTCCTAGTATTAAAAGACGAGACATAAACCCGATCAAACCCGTCCTGCTGTAACATCAAATGTTCCTTGTCATCAAGGTGCATCTCCTGAAATAGGACAACATCCACCCTCTCTGTTTTAAGACGAGAAAGTACATTTTTCATCTTGACTGGCAGATGGCCTCCCTTAATGTTCCAGGTACACATTTAAGCACATCATTATCCATAACACACTGTCGCAACATTTCAACTCTAGAGTTTCACATCGAATTACACATCGCTGATCATTAATGAAAAAAAGACTCATAGACCCTTAAAACTATACAAACTAAAACTACTACAACTAACAAGATCTCAAAACTTTCCAAAGCTAAACACATACAAAACCAAACAACGAAATAAAATCCAAAGTTCCAATGACACTCGAAAGGGGAATTTACCTCCCCCGGACCCCACCCCCCGCCAACTGGGGATGCTTACATATCTTAAAACTTTATCTTCTGCCCGCTACCAATATGGAATCCAAGGCAATTAACTACAAAAACTGCCCTTCGGTTAGCACTTAGTCATCACAACTACCTTTGTAACTCCCTCCAGCTTGAGCTGCACCACAGACACAAGCAAAGAAAGAGAAAAAGAGTAGTAATACCAATGAAGAAGTTAAAAATGAGTACTCTACCCATCCCCGACTATAATTTAACACTGGTTAATACCAGAAAAATCCAACAAAATTTCTTTAAGGAGAAATAGGATTATCTAAATATCCAACTTACTTTAAAATGTCCACAAAGTTTTTGCTTTGTCTGGAGATTCAGACGAGTTCGTGGATCCATTGAAAGCAATACGGAGCACCGCTGGGTACCGGAAGGAATACTGAATCCAGAGTTCCCTTACTCTTCTCTTGATGTCATCAAAAGATTTGCTTTCCTGAATCACCGCCGCTGAAAAGTCCTGAAAGAACATAATACTGTAGCTCTCGTGAATTAAACCCATCGGATCCTTCCATTTGGTTCTGAAAGCTTCCATCAGTCTTTGTTTGTCCCCATAACTACGTAATCACGCAAGGACAGGATGAAGGCATTGGTATGAGTCTGACTTCCGTGCCGTAACCCGATGAACTGTCTCACTCTTCACCCGTCCCTCCTCAGTTTCGAAGTGAAGGAATCGCTGCAGCCAGTTCTTGAAAAAAACTCACTGGCTGACCACCTTCTGTCCGCTCCAGCAAACCGACGATGTGAATATTCTTCATCCTATCCTTGTTCTCGAGGTCGTCATCTGGTTCAGTTAAGGTGCAGACCTGTTTTCAAGGGTGAGGATCCTCTCCCAAGAGGAATCGATCACGGTCTCTGTCGCTGCAGTTCGGCGCTTGGCATCGTCTGTTCTGTTTCCAAGGCTGTCAAGTTGCTGCTCATGTTTTTGGAGCACGGCTGAGAGCGGCTCTAGCCACGGCTGAACACTTCTTCAATCATGGCTTCAATCATGGTGAGATAACTGGGTCCATCGAACGAGCAGAGTGGGTTGCAGCTACGGCCTCAGGCATGCTCGATGCTTCTGACAGGTGCACCATATGTTGGGACTTACTCGATCCTTTCCCGTGTTTTGTCATTTCCCTTTGACAAACCGGGATTAGTAAAGATTCTATCGCTCTTTTAATTTTGAATTTTAAGTAAATAGCTGGGATGGGTTGGGCTAGAGAACCACTTTGCCCGTGTGTTAATGCAGAGCAAAGCAAAGCAGATCTTCTGGATCGCCGCCATCTTGTATTCCCCCTTAACATTCAATATTATCATTTCATTTTGCATTATATTCCTGCAGGTTCTGAAGCCGTGTTATTTGATACCACTGTCTACATTTCACCCCACACTGCACATTGCTGCCCATTCCTCGATAATCCTTCACTCTGTTATTATTTATGAACCTTCCATCTGTGCCTCAAAAATATTCAATATCTCTGCCTCCAATGCTCTGTGGGGAAGAGTGTTCCAAAGACTCACAGCACTTTGAGAAAACAGTTATAAACATTATGATCTGAGTGTGAGATTAGTTTTTCGTGTCTCCTTATCTGAGAAAGGATATAATTACATTGGAAGCAGTTCAGAGATATTTCATTTCACGTATTCCTGGGGTGGAGGGTTTATATTATGAAGGCTTTAACAGGTTACTCTTGGAATGAGAATGAAACATACAGGACCTTGATAAGAGTGGATTAGGTATGTACCCACTGGGTGTTTGTATAGTCCAAATGTATTGTCATTGTCATAGAACCTCTACAGTGTGGAGGCAGACATTCCATCCATTAAGTCCGCACTGATCCACCAAACAGCATCCCACCTGGAGGTGCCCCCCAATCTTATCGATGTAACACTGCATTTCCAATAACGAACCCACCTAACCTACGCATCCCTGGGCACTATGGGCAATCCACTTTAAACTGTACATACTTGGACAGTGGCAGGAAACTGGAGCACTGGGAGGAAACCCACACAGGCATGGGGAAAATGTTCAAACTCCACACAGAGGGTCGCCCGAGGTTGGAATTGAACCCAGTTCCTTGGTGATGTGAGGCAGCAGTGCTACCCACAGATCCATCATACTCCTCCGTTAGTTCTGTTAGCAACTTGTGGCTGACTAAAGAAATCTGCTTTGTGATAAGTGACTTGTTCTTATCACTGACCCTGACCCAGTCTGAGACCTTTATCATCGGCCATATCACCAACCTCTTTACATTTAAAATTTGTGGTGAGCAGTGGAAGAGTGGGACTAGAAAAGGAAAGAATGACACCCTCCATCCTCAGTCATAACTGGATTGAGAAAAAAATCACAAAGTGGGAATTTATTCAAGTGGGAATCCTCTTTCCCAGAAGTTTGGTATGGCTAAATCTTTATATTATATCGAGGCTGGCTTTATCTGATTTTCCATAGACAGTTGAATCAGGGATAATGGTGCATGGAGAGAAAAGTGCAGCTGGGATCACAATGAGATGAGCCACAACTTTATTTACTGGTGGAGTAGTGTCAAAGGGCCGAATGGCCCACTCGTGTCCCTCAGCCCTATGTTCTAATGTTCCATTCAGCCCTTCGGACCTGCTACACAGGGGCAGATCAAGGCCACTTCGATGGTTAGGTGCAGTTTTGGAAATGTACTTGGAAAATCCAGACTGGGTCAGGAAGTGACACTCACCCCCAATCCCTGTTTCCTGGCTTCCCCTCTCCACAACGTCTGTTTCAGATGTGGGTCGTGTTAAAGACCCAGATTTACTGTGAATACAGCCCCCATACCCCACCCAGTGTTAACTCAAACAAATCCTCTGTTCACCCAAATGTAGCATTACACAACATAACTTCCGGGAAAATAACGAGTTACTTTTCAAAAGCATAACATGTGAAATTAATAAATTGGAACAAGAGTAGGCTATTCGGCCCCTCAAGATTTCCCTGTCGTTTAAGAAGAACATGGCTGATCTGTTCCAGGTCTAACTCCACTTTCTTGCTGACTCCTTGTATCCCTCCACACCTCTCTGGTTTAGGGAATTCCAGACATTCACTACCTTCGGAGAGAAGACATCACTTTGCATCTCAGATAGAAATCGATATTCCATATTCGGTATCTATATCCTCGAGTTCGAGACTCCACTCAAGAATGGTAACAATGTCTCAACATCTACCTTCTCAAGTCCCTTCCATGTCTTGTCTTTTTCAGCAGTATCACTCCTCATTCATTTAAACCCCAATGAATAATCGCCTCACCATTTTAGAGATTCTCAATAACACAACCCATTCATCCCTGGAAGCCAGCTAATGAACCAACCTAGTTACTTGCTGCATCAGCATGCAGACTTTATGTTTCATACACAGGAACACTTCAATCCCTTTGCACTGTTCTTTTTCTGGAAGTGCTCTCCATTAAATAACAGCCTGCCTTTTGATTCTCAGTGTCATCCTCAAACTCGGATGTATATTGCACTCAGCTCCCTCCTTCAGACTATCAGTATAGAGTGTAAAGATCTTATGCCATCCGACTGATAGCCGTGGTCCTCCAGCAGATGCACCTTTATCATGAAGATTCATTTATCCTGACTCTCCGATTTCTATGTGCCAACCAATCATTATCCCATTATAATACATTCTCCATCATCCTACGAGCTTCTGTCTTGTGTAAGAACTTTTATTTTGTAATACAATGTGGAAAACCTCTGGAAAACCTGGTGTCTACCAGATCTCCTTTATCAAGTCCACTTGTTACATTCTCAGACATCTCCAGAAATACTTTGCATGATTTTACAGGGCAAAGTATAATTTCACTTTCACAAAACCACACTGAGTCTGCCTGAAACTTTTCTAAATTTCCACGTGAGCCAGGTTTTCCAAATTAAGCTCGTCCCACCTGCTTTCATTTGGCCCATATGCCTCGAAATGTTTCCCATTCATATGTTTGTCCAAATGAGTTTTAAATGTGTTAGCTGTACATGCATCTACCCCTCTTCCTCTGGCAGCTCATTCCATACCCACACCACTCTCTGTGTAAAAACACTGCCCCAGCGTCCCTTGTAAATTTTCCCACTTTCACCTTAAACCTATGCCTTCTACGGCTGAACTCCCCCATCCTGTGGAAACGACCTTGGCTATTCACCCTATCCATACCGCTCATGATTTTAGAAACTTCTATAATGTCATCCCTCAACCTTCTGCACTCCATCCAATACTAACTTCAAGAACAAGCATTTAAAGATAAATACTGCAAACTTGAAACTATAGTAAACATGACAGGTAAACAATACTTTACCCAAACTTCATACTGTGATTTGTTTTTTTCTCCCTTTTACAATACTAAGGCAGCATGAAACGCTTACTAGTGCCAATAAGAAGTCAAGCACATGATATCCTTTGTCTAAAGGAGGTGATGATCTCGACAGTGAAAACATATTTATGGCCAGATTTTTATAATGCCACATAGTCAACATTCTCCCTCCTGGCCTCTCTATTACCTTGTGTGATTGTGTCTTCTTTATCTTGCACTCAATAGAGAGAACCCCTTTCCCCATTTACACGTTAATTTAAACCCATTTTATATCATCTTCTCGTTCACCACTGCTAAAAGCCGGATTACCTTTGCCATGCCCTCTTTTCTCTGTCACCAATCTCCCACCTCTGGCAACGTATTAAAAAGCCAGGTTTCCAATGCTTTTCAGTTGTGAAGAAGTATCATACTGGGCTTGAAATGCTAACGCTGTTTCTCTGTCTCTGCAGATGCTGAAAGACCTGCTGAGTTTCTCCAGAAATGAATAGGCACAGAACAAATTTTCACAAAATAAATAAATATGGATACTGGTATAAAAATACCAAAATTGCTTGCGAACTGAGAGCTTTGTAGAGGGTCTCTGGACCTGAAAGTTTAACACTGCATTCATTCCAGAAGATGCTGCAACATCTTCAGCAATTTCTTCAGCAATTTCTGTTTTTGGACAATTTCCAAAGAAGTATGTCAAAGATGCTCAAACATCCTGTCCAACATGGAGCGCCGTACACTGGGAACTGAACAATAACGCATGGTGCACAAGTTCCTTGACTCTGAAACTACGTAAGTCTGGCATCACTGACACTACAAGGCTCTTAACCATGGTCAGGGAGAAAAACAGAGGGAAACACATTCACTTCAAATACAGAAGTTGACATTGTGGAAGAGAAACGATTTAGATCATTACTTTAAATGGATTGAGTTAAAGTAACAAATTAGAGGTGTGACACCAGGGAGAGGCCCTCAGCAGAATGAGAATATGAAAATGCAAGTGTTACCGCATCAGAAACCAGGTTAGGTATAGGATACAGGGCTGATGGGTGAATGTGTCTCGGTGTGAACTGGGGAACAGTCAGTAGAATTGAATTGTAGATATTGCAACTCAAACTGGATTATCATTTGATGCTGTAGATCACAGATCACGGGCGGCACGGTGGCACAGTGGTTAGCACTGCTGCCTCACAGCGCCAGAGACCTGGGTTCAATTCCCGCCTCAGGCGACTGACTGTGTGGAGTTTGCACGTTCTCCCCGTGTCTGCGTGGGTTTCCTCCGGGTGCTCCGGTTTCCTCCCACAGTCCAAAGATGTGCAGGTCAGGTGAATTGGCCATGCTAAATTGCCCGCAGTGTTAGGTAAGGGGTAAATGTAGGATATGGGTGGGTTACGCTTCGGCGGCTCGGTGTGGACTTGTTGGGCCGAAGGGCCTGTTTCCACACTGTAATGTAATCTAATCTAATCTAATCACAGCAGCAGCAGAAACAGAATTGTATTCATCGACAATCTGTAACATTTTCCCGACGATAATTCATCAGTCTACCATTACTATCAAGCCGATCCATGGTTCAGTGATGAGTGTGGGTGAACATGCCAGGGTCAGAATCACGTGGATCTAAACCTGTTGACAACCCATTAAAGCTACCACAATTAATTGGTTAAATTCCGACCAGCAGAACTAATGTCTGATGGAGAGGGGGAATGATCCCAAGACTAACAGATCAGATCTGAGCTCTGTCGTCCTGCCAAATTCAAACATAAATGTCGATGGACTTTTAAACAATTTACTGGAGGAGAGTACTCCACAATTATCCTCATCCTAAATATCAGAACAGCTCTGTATGTCAGTGAAAAAAGTCAAGGGTGTGGTGTCTGCACTATCCTCAGCCAGACGTGTTGAGTGGATGATCCACCTTACACTCATCATGATTCCCACAGAATCACAGATGCCTGTCTTCAAGCAATTCGATTTGCTGTGCGGTCATGAGGAAACACCTGAAGACTATAGATATAACAAAGGCAATGGGCCCTGACCCCATTCCTGCAATAGGACTGAGACTTGTGCTGCACAACAAGCCGTGTCCCTGGAGACGCTGTTTCATTCCAGCTCCAACTCTGACATCTCTCTGGCAATCGGGAAAATTACTCAACTATGTCCAGTCTCTGAATAGGAGAATAATTACAATCTGACTAATTACCACCCCCTCAGTCCCATCACGATAGTCAAATTGGTGGGAATTATTTTTGATAGAGCTGTCAAGTAGCACCGAAATAATCAGGTCAGTGTAGTTTCCGATAGGTCCCCATGTGGAAATGGTGCTGTAGTGGACATATCATTGGATTACGAATCCAGACCAGGCCAATGCTCTGGCAGCTGGTGGAAGTTAAAAATGATGAATAAAGTATCGAGACCTAAAGCCTGGTGTCAGTAATAGTGATCTTGTGTCCAATGTTGATTGTAAACATCGATCGCCTTCCCCAATGAAGTTTCAGGAAGTGAATCTTCCGTGCTTTCTTGTTCTGGCCTAAAAGTGACTCCAGACGCACAGACATGGTCTCTGAATCGGCCAAGTGAGACACTCAATTGTATCAAACTACTCTGAGGTCTTAAAGGATAAAACCTGACAGAACATCCGGCATCAACCTCGTTATCAGAAAAGGGAATGGGAAGCACAGTCCTGTTGACCCCGCATAGACATCTTTCTTAACATCTGAGAGCTTGTGACAATATTTACAGAGCTTTCCCACAGATTGCACAGAAATATCGAGAGAGGAGGAGGTCATTCAGCACATTGAGCTTTCCCCATGCTATTTCATGGCCGAACATCTCCTCAATGCAGTTTTCGCCACACAATGTTCATACCCCAAAATATGTTTAAACATTATGAAATATAGTGCCTTCGGCCCATCAATATAAGGGAGTTCTATGATAACGCTTGTTTATTAAGTACGATTTGACTGTAATGCGATTCATGAACCGTTGTCTATAAAGTGAACTATCTGTCACACCCTGTCAGAGTTTTATATATCTCACTGAGATCTCCACTCATTTTCCTTAAACACATGGAATACAGGCCTAGTCACCCCAAACTCTGCTCCCACAACTAACCTGTCACCCCGGAGATCAGTCTGGTCACTTTTCACTGCACTCCCTCAATGTCAGGTTTGCCCTTTATTAGGTAAGGACACCAAAACTGCACACAACACTGCATAATGTTCGAGATGGGGTTCCACCAAGGCCCTGTACTGTTGCAGTAAATGACCCTTACTCCTGTATTCTAAATCCCCCTGAAATGAAGGTGAATAAACCATTTATCTTCCTACCTACTTTCTGCTCCCGCAATATTGCTTTCAGTGATCCAGATTCTATTCAATGTTACAGCTCCCCACTTGCTGGGTCTATGTACACTGTATGTAGCGTGCCAATTCCCATTATTGATTTCCGTGTTCAGAACTCACTGCCCTACATGGACTCGGAAGGCTGCGCAGAAATAAACAAAAATGCATCTTAAGTTCATTTATAGATCAACATTTTCAACCAATCCCTTTCAAATGATAGGATGCCATTCAATTGATCCCATCAAAGTACACAACCTCTCATCTCTGCCATTGCTCTCCATCTGTCAGGTATTTGCCCAATAACTCCACTTGTCTCAATCACCTTGGAGCCTATTTTTACATCCTCCTCATCCACTCACAAGCTGACATCGTTTAGTGCTGTCAGCAGACTTGGAATATTGCAATTGAGCCCCTCAACCAAAGATATGATGTGTATTGGGAATAGCTGGATGCCAAATCTCGATCCTTATTATATCCTCCAAGGCTTCCATTCAAAAAGCATGGTTTTGTTCCTACTCACTGTTTCCTGCCAGCTCTCCCATTCTAAAACCATGACCACATATTACCCCCAGTCCCATAGGATTCGAATTTGCACAATAGGCTTGGGGCTTTATCAAAACTCTTTCTGAGATTTCAATTCCATTGCGTTGATACGTTCCCCATAATTTTGCTAAAAGCCACTTTCTCAAATATGATTCCTATTTCATAAACTTCTGATGACTTTGTCTATGCCCATTAAATTCAGTCCAATATTTTCTCTAAAACTTTTTAGTTGCTAATTTCATTCTATTCCCTTTTTCTCACCAGACTAAAGTTCCCTAGTATTGCGAGGAAATTTTATTTTTGTTTTTTTTTCTTCTGTGAAGGCATAACTGAAGTACTTGCTCCATTAATCTGCTATTTCCCTGTCCTCAATTATCTGGTATCAGACTGTAAGAAAGCTGCACCTTTTTCTCTTAGTTTTGCCATTGACGTATTTTCAGAAGATATTACAAGTTTACTCATATACACTTTGATTAGATATTCTACAGAAACCCATCAATTCTGATCTTAAGCTACTGAATGATTAACCTTCCACAGCCATACAATCACAGAATCACAGACACTGTACTATCAGAAATACAGCACTGTCTACATTAGCCCCACTTTTCAACACAAAACCCGTCGCTGTGAATCTTATGGCACTTCAAGTGCACAACCATGTATTTTCTAATGGTTTTGAGGTTATCGTGACAATTTCCCTCTCACGAAGTGCATCCCAGACCCCAACACACTTTGGGTGAAAAACAGTCCCCAAATCCTCACGAAGCCTCAAACCCTTCACTTTGATTAAAAGGACCAGCTGCTGTCTATCCACCCCGTCCATGTCCCTCGTCATCTTATCCTCCTCATTCACGTCCTCCTTAGCCTTCTCTGCTCCAAGCTAAACAACCCGAGCTTATCCAGCCTCTCTCCATAGCTGATATGCTCCATCCAAGGGAACATCCTGGTGAATCTCCTCTGCACCCCGTCCAGTTCAATCACATCCTTCCTGTAATGTAGCTCCCAGAACTACACACAGTATTCCATCTTGGCCTAACAAAAGCTCCACATAGCTCTTATAATCTATGCTTCAATGTGTGAAAGCTGTGTTTACGCTCCCGTACACTTTCTCAAATTGTGTGTTACCCTGTCCAGCCACATTCAGGGATATGTGTAGAAGCACCCTCTGAGCATCCTAGTGTGCTGCCATTCATTGAGTCCTCCCCTGACTGGTTCCTTCTTCCAAAGTGCATCACCTCATATTTATCAGGGTTACATTCCATCTGCCATTGATGTGACCATCTGACCATTCCATCTGTATCTTCCTGTAACATAAGGCCTTCCTCCTCACTGCCAACCAACCGGCCAATCTTTGTGTCAAACACAAACTTACTTATGACACCCCCCCACCCCTCGTCCATATTCACAGCTGCATCCTTTATGATAAGGTTTAAAATCAGAAAACATCAGCTTATAGTCCAACAAGTTTATTTGGAGGCATGAGCTTTCGAAGTGCTGCTTCATCATCAGGTGGATGTGCGCTTTGATGAAGCGCTTCGAAAGCTAGTGCCCCCGAATAAATCTTTTGGACTATAACCTGGTCTTATGCAATTTTTAGCTTTGTCCGTCCCAGTCCAACACCAAAACCTCCGAATAACAAATATTAAGAGACACAGCACTGATCCCCGTGGTACACCATTGGACACTAGCCTCCAATCGCACAAACAGCCTTCTACCACCACCGTCTGTCCCCTACCACTCAAGGTGATTTGGTTGCCACTTGGCAAGTCACTAATGAGTCCTACCTGTTCCCTGGTTACTCTGTTCCGCTGGACACACTTATAGAATATCTGGAGATTCTCCCTAATCTTGCCTGCCAGTAGGTTTCCATGCCCCTGTGTTAGTTAGTCCCCTCCAAGTGAAGAATTTACTCCTTATTGCAGTCTTAACTGACCTGTCCCAGATCCTGCCATTATTTGCCTTGAATGTGGACTAGACAGCGAGGGAAGTGTTCAGTTAATTTCCAATTTGTCATATGTTTTGTGAATTTTCTAAATTTCACTGTGACCCACCTCTAATTCTTTGAAACTCTAGAGAACACAAGCCGAGTCTCCTCATCAGGCAATCTCACCATCTGAGGGATTAATCTGGAGAATGTCCATTGCGTTTCCTCTGTGGTCAGTATATTCTTTCTGAGATTCGGTCACCAAAACTGTACACAATACTCCAGGTACAGCAGTATCTTGATCAGCTGGAGAAGTGGGCTGAGAAATAGCAAATGGATTTTAATATTGATCAGTGTAAGTTCTTGCATTTTAGAAAGTCAAATCAAGTTTGGAGTTTCATGGTGAATGGTTGGGTCCTGAGGAGTGTAGTGGAACAGAGGAGCCTTGGAGTTCAGGTGCTTGGTTCTCTGAAAGTTGATTCAAAGGTAGACAGGGAAGTGAAGAAAGCTTTTGACACACTGGCCTTAATTGGTTTATATCACTGAGTATCAAAATTAATTAGTTATGTTGCAGTTATACAGGATGCTGGTGAGGCCATATTGGTAGCGTTATGTTCAGTTTTGTTCACTTTGCTATAGGAAGGATGTTATTAAACTGGAAAGAGCGCAGAAAAAATTTACAAGGATATTGCAAGGTCTCAATGGTCTGAGTTATAGAAAGAGGTTGGACAAGCTAGGACTTTTTACTTTTGTGTGCATGAAACTGAGGGAGGATCATATTGAAGTTTATAAAATCATGTCAGGCATGGATAAAGTGAATGCACCCAGTCTTTTTTCCCAGGGTTGGGCAATCACAGAGTAGAGGGCATCAGTTTAAGGTCATAGGGAGCAGAATAAAAGGGAACCTGAGGAACATCTTTTAACACAGGGGCTGGTACACATATGGGATGAGAAGTGGTTGAGGCAGATACATTAACAACATTTAAAAGACATTTGAACAAATACATGGATAGTAAAGGATTAGAAAGATACAGGACAATGGCAGGGAAATTGGTTTAGCGTGGATGGAAATTTTGGTCGAAATGGACCAGTTTGGGCTGAAGGTCCTGTCTCCGTGCTGTCGGACTCTATGACTCCAACAACCATTGCTTGTCTCCCACTGAATGTTATATTGCACTTTCCAAATTCACTGAAGATATTCACTAGGACAAATGTTCGGCACAACATCGTGGGCCGAAGGGCCTGTTCTGTGCTGTATTGTTCTATGTTCTATGTTCTATGTTCTATGTTCTATATCTTGACACTCTAGCCTCCAGTCTTCCATGATGTTTGACTAGAATATTCAAGCATTCTATATTGTATGCAGACCCCTTGTAAAATGCACCTCATAAATGCCATTATTCCTTAAAAGCTGCTTCAGACCAAGGTTAATAATTCGTCCTTCTGACCACATAACATCAAATCCGAAATAACCTGCTCTCTAGTTTGCTTCACAACATACTTTTCAACCCACCTCATATACACTTACGGAACTTATTTTTCACAACTTCAGCAGTCACTTAGTTAACGCAGTTTAGATACAACTTGAGACCATTCAATAAGACTTCGGTATCCACAATACTTGCCTAACTAATTTCCAGAGCAGATAATGCTCAGATTTTCTGCTAAGGTTTTGGTTTCAATATATAACACACTAATATTTGCTTTTCCTTGCTATCTGTAAACTCTACCTAAACTGATTCTGTGGAAGCTGAGGGACAGGTCTGTGTCGTTATTAGTGATAGACCTGGACAAGACATTCAGGGAGGCTCACCTCGACGCTGAGATGATCTGAAGAAATGGCCCACAATACTGGACAAGCAACAATATCCTCCTCGCTCTGTTAGGATAAGAGTTACCATATATTCTCTGCTCCCTAACACTCACTGCATATCTGTTATAGCATCTAACCCCGAACAAGGGTCACGCTCTCTCTCCAAATAAGGCTCAGGCTCTACCACTCTCACTATTGAATTCAGCAACTAATAATACCACATGGATTCAAAACTGTCAAATGACTCATTCCAAACACCTCACATCTCCCCCCACCGACACCAGCACAAACAGCAGGGTCACCCATTCCCAATCTCCCTCCATCCCTTTCTCCCATTCCAGGAGAAACAGCCTGGAATAGGATAGAAAGGGCCAAGCTGGATAGTGGAGTGCCCGATATCCATTCCCTCACTCCCCTCCCCCCGCCATGTAGGGAGGACTCTTAAAGAGCTGGAGAGGACCAGGACGCCTCGTGTGGAGAATCTGAAACATCCACATCCTACTGACCAGTTAAGGAGCAATGTTCAGTGAAAGACAATTCTCAGTTTAAACCCACTGGCAGTTCCAATAACAGTCCTTTCACTTGCAAAAAAAAAACAGATAACTCACTGCACAGAGACGCAGACACAGAAATACACAGACAAACACTCACAATACTTACAAGGAGATAGGTATACATACACAAATACATATACAGTCACATACAAATCTACATAAATACAGATAAAAACACAGGCTGAAACACAGACAGACAGATGTAGACACGCAAACACACAGATAACAAGCACGTGGACACACAAAGGCACACACAGACACATACAGACATACACAAACAGAGGCATAGACACACACACAGACACACGCACAAACACTCACATGCAGATACACAGAGGCATAGACACTCGTGTCATTAAGACACAAATCGATATGTTTTTGATTTGTAAGGGGATCAAGGATGCTAGGGAGAAGGCAGAAGAATGAGGGCGAGGTACATATAAGAAATTATTGAACGGAATTTCCGACTCGATAGGCTGAATGGCTCAAACTGCTCATTTCCTTAATGCTCCTGCGGTATTATGCTATCAGGCATTCTCTTCCTGAGACAGCAACAGAGACTGGGTGCGATACATACTTGATTAGAAAGGGACAGTGGGATAGGTTTGGAGTCTGGAATGGATTATGTTCCTAATTATTCCTAATTATTCTGTCCTTATGTCTGAAAAGAGGTGGTGATTTGATGTTCAGTTAACACAGTTTTAAAATAACAGTCCCACAATGAAATAAGGACGTCCCTTTCACTTTAGTGTTGTGCTACCTGCGGTGTCCTCATCCTCAGGGAGCAGTGAAGACTCGCTTATTGAAGAAATTCAAGGCAGAGCTCGACTGATCTTTACTGGACAGAAGGGTCGGTGTTTATTGGGAACAGACAGGAAATGGATGGTCAGACACACTCGGATCAACCATGAGCATTCTGAATGGTGCAGCCGAATGGGCAACTTCTGTCCCTATCCTATGTGTTGTTCCCTCAATCCACTCCTCGAGGCTGTTACAGTGATATACTGCTGTCCCTATCTCATGTGTTGTTCCCTCAATCCACCCTCGAGGCTGTAAAAGAGATATACTGCTGTCCCTACCCCATGTGTTGTTCCCTCAATCCACCCCTCGATGCTGTTACAGGGTTGGGGACCACTCCATTCAGTCAGACAGGATCGTTACAATGACACAGGAGAAGACCAATCCGCCCCTCTAAAGAATTACACAGGAATATAGAATGAAGTAATTCAGCTTGTTCAGTACACTACACAGTCCAGGCGGAAGCCATTCAACCCAGCTGAGTTGGTACACAGGAACAGGGGAGATGTCGATAACAGGAAATAGAGAGTAGAGATAAATGTTTATTTTCAGGCTGCAAAGCTGTAACTGATGGACTGCCTCAGAGATCACTGTAGGGTCATCAATGATCAAAGATCTGGAGGAAGGGGAGGGAATGGCTTGGAGCTCAATTAGCTTGTACACCAAGATGGTCATTCAATGTGTCATCAAATGGAGGTAATGAGTTTGCAATGTGATACAGGCAGGGAAGGTTAGTGCGCAAACCTTCAGCAGAAATAACATAAGGTAAGTTGTCTATTTTGGCATGAAAGATGGAACAATGGTAAACAATTTAAATGGAGAGAGATTGCCGAACTCTGTGATACAGGAGGTTTCCATGTTCTTGTGACATGGACCATGCAAAGTCAGATGCAGCAAGTGATTTTGAAGGTAAGTGGAATAATGCTGATTTTGGCAAAAGGTATCAGGTTTAATTGCAGGAATGTTTTACTACATCTGTACAGGGCATTGCTGAGACCACACCTGATGTACTGTGTGCAGGATTGATCCCCTAAACTAAATTAAAAAGATATAATTATTTTCGAAGATTTTCAAAGAGGTTTCCCTTTACTCATTCCTGGAATGGTGGCCTTTTGTTATGGGGGATTAGCAGTTTTGATCTTAGCTGAGAAATTGTATTGAACCATCCATGACTTTCTGAAAAGTGTATCAGCTGGATGCATATTATCTCCTGTCAGGGAGACTAAAGCTAGAGAATAAACTTTAAGAAAAACATGCATTGATATTAACACACATACTATGAAGACACCTACCAATATTTACAAATTACACAGACACATGTCAGCATGTCATCAAATTATAAAGTGGGGACATTTTTTGCGATTGGAAGGAATTATGTACAACAAGAGCAATGTCGTACCTGCATATAATCCATAATCAGTTTTTCCAGTGAATGTTCCAGAAGAGCACACATGGTCCAGTTTGGTGTTCAGTTGACAAAATTGTATGTTCCAACACAGAGAGGGAGAAAAATGTTCCCTGTCTGAGAAGCAGCAGCCGGTTGATCCCTCTCTCTTACTTTGTTCCGCCAGATAGCAAAGTGTGAGTCCATAAAATCCTTGCGTCATCTCTACCACTTGTGAAGGATTCCTGGTGAGGATTCATTGGAATCTCTGCACTGCCTAAAATGAAGGGAATTCAACCAAATCCCACTGTTCCAGAAAGAAATCCCACTACCAGTAGCTTGTGTGAGCAGAATAACTTCAAAGGCAGAATAATATTTGGGGCACTCTATCATTTTACCATTTGTTATGAGTTCAACTTTCTGTGTCTCACATTTTTCTAGAAAATAGCCTAGTCTAAGACTTAAATCGTTAGCCACCTCACTAAACTGGCTGCCTTTAAGATGGGTGTAACCAGTGGAGGAGTGGGACTGGAAAAGGACATAGTGACTCTCCAACATTTGTTGGAACACAAATGAAAAATTCTCAAAGGGCTGTTCAAGTGGAAATTCCCTTCCCCAGAGGATTGTGGTGCCTGGATGTTTGCATTTATTCAAAGTTGGTTTTGGTATGTAGTAAAATGGTATACAGACTGAAGCGTGCTTGGGCGGCACGGTGGCACAGTGGTTAGCACTGCTGCCTCACAGCGCCAGAGACCGGGTTCAATTCCCACCTCAGGCAACTCTCTGTGTGGAGTTTGCACATTCTCCCCGTGTCTGCGTGGGTTTCCTCCAGGTGCTCTGGTTTCCTCCCACTGTCACAAAGATGCGCAGGTCAGGTGAATTGGCCATGCTAAATTGCCCGTGGTGTTAGGTTAGGGGTAAATGTATGGGTGTGGGTGGGTTGCGCTTCGGCGGTCGGTGTGGACTTGTTGGGCCGAAGGGCCTGTTTCCATACTGTAATGTAATGTAATCTAATCTAATCACATGGAGCGGTGATAAAGTATCTAATGGCCCACTCCTGCTGCTCAGTCCTGTGTTGCCATGTTCTATTCAACCCCTCACAGCTCCTGCAAGGAGGCCACTTGCTCCAAATACCTGGTCAACAGTTAAACAGGATCTCATCCAGTCCCTGAAGACTGTCACACATGGTTTGGTGTCGGTTGGAAAATGTTATTTGGTTCAAAAGACGCCTCTGGTCTCTTTATAGAGTGTTTCCTCTCAGCAACTTCTGGTTCATTTGTTGGTGATATTATAGACCCAGATTCACCGCGAATACAGTCCACATATCTCAACTAGAGATGACACACAAAATACATTACTCTCTCTGATTGCAACGTTCAATAAAAGAACATTCAGGAAAATTACAGCCATTAACTTTGCAATTACTAAATATGAGGATAAAAGGAACAGGATCAGGTCATTCGGATGATCAAGCCATTGCATAACATCATGGCTGATCTACTGTTGACAGTAACTCCTCTTTAATGCCCAATTCTTCACTCCTTAGCTCTCTGACAGGTCAAAAATCCATCTATCTCCTCCTTAAATGCTTTCAGTGATATAGCTTCCTTAGGTCTCCAGCCCAGATAATTCCTGACAGTGATGACCTTCTGTGAGAGGAAAACCCTCCCTACACATACACTGTCACCTATTGATATGAACAAGATGCGAACACAGGGGCTCAGGAAAGAGCGAATGGCTTTGATACCAAGGCAGTATTTGACTGAGGATGGCTTCGGGACCACCTACTTGTTTGATCTGAATGTGGATCAGGTGTAAGCTTCCCACTGGATGGAGTCTTTCAGAACACAAATAAAGAGGTTTGGGGTCAGTCGCCAACAATCCTCTCAGTCCCAGGACATCTCTGCAGGAGATCCTCAGGTTAGCCTCCTCAGCACAAACATCTTCAGCTGCTCCACCAATGTATTTTTCCATCATAAGATCTGAAGTAGGTCTGATGACTGAAGATCACAGAATGTTCAAAACATTTTGTCCCCCATCAGCTCCTGAACCATTCTGTGTCCATGTGCAGCAAGACCCGGACAGCAAACCGGTTTGTGCTGTTAAAGTGTCGCTAACATTTATGTAACAGCACAGTTAGACACTGCACATTTCCACAGTTAAAAGAGGAGCTCATTCAGCATCTCAAGCTGGTTGCACACGGGTCTGAGCTTGCATTCAGGAACAGGAAGAGTGACAGCATATTCAATACTCCTGCCTTTTACACAGGAAGAAGAGTGGTCTGTTCAGTGCCTTGAGCTGTTAAACAGGAGCAGGCAGAGCCCAGTCAGACCCCTAAACATGTTTCATGAGACCAGGAGGAGGCTATTCCTCCCCACGAGACAGTTATACAGGAACAAGAGGGGGTCATTGATATTCCAACATGACAAACCAATGAAACCGAGACTGCACTGATAGAGGACTCCATGATGTTAATTATGGTTCCATTGTTTGTAGAACGTGTGCTGCTTTAACATAGTTTGCTGGCAATGAGGAGGGAAGCCAAACGATTTGTGCCAAATCTCAAGGAGGCATCTTCCATCGCCGGGAAGACATACCCATCATCTCCATGGAGGTCAGAATCTGATGGGAATAGTTAACTGTTTTAGCATGAAGGTATTGTGGCTGCTGTAGGGATTGCGGATAACGAGACTTTCAGTGCAGGACCACACACCAAATACACTATATTAATGTGGGGAGAGTTTATTCAAAGACTGGCCCTCTGTCTCTCTCATGCGACATGGGGATTGGGTGTGGACTGAGGGGAATATTCTCAGAGGCTCTTAAACTATCGACAATCATGCAACCTGAGTAAAAAAGAAGCCATGGAATTTTGCACCGTACCAGTGTCTATTTAGAAAATCGTGAGTGACTGTCCCTCCCTCTCAAGTTTCAATGGAATCGCCTCTTATTCTCTCACAATGCCAGAGATTAATCTTCACTATCTCCTCATGGTACCATAATCCCAGGGATTAGCCTGGTGAAACTCCATTGCACTCTCTCTGTGGCAAGGCGATCATTCCTTATAAAGGAGAGAAAGTCTGTCCATAATATCCCAAATACTGCCTCAATAACACTCTCAGCGATGATCACAATAACTCTTTTTCCTCTTAGACATCTCCGTTTCTTTCCTGTGGCTTAAAAAGACTTTCCCTCTCTCGACAATGCTGGAAAGAGTTAACTCTTTTATAATGAATGTATTGTTGCTGCTGTTGGGATTATGGATAACATGATGTTCTTTGCAGGATCACGCACTAATTGAACTGTATTAATGTTGGGAGAGTTTATTCAAAAGCCTGAACCTCTCTCTCTCTCTCTCTCCTCTCTTTCTCCTCTCTTTCTCTCAGTGTCTCAGTTGAAATAGGGAGTGGAGGTGGTTGAGTGAACGTTCTCAGAGGCTCTTAAACTATCGAAAATCATGTACTCTGAGTGAAAAAAAGCCACGGAACTTATCACCGTATCAGTGTCTGTTTAGAACATCATGAGAGATTGTCCATCCCTCTTAAGGTTCAATGCAATCACCTCTTATTCTCTCACTGAGTTTCACTCACTGCTCATGGTGTCATCATCCCAGGGATTAGTCTGGTGAAACTTGAGAGAAAGCCTATCCACAGTACCCCAAATACTGCCTCAACAACACTCTCAGGGATGATCGCAATAATCCTTTCCTCTCACTTAGACATCGCCATTTCTTTCCTGTGCCACAAAAAGCCATTCCTTCTCCATGCACTATGACTGACATGGAATTTATAAGTCCCTTACATCTGCACGTCAGCATCAATAAAGCCAGCACCAGAGATACCCATGGAGATGTGCATCACTCTCGGGGAGAATTTCAATGAGATTGAATACACCTAAAATAGGGGATGATCACGTACCTGAATGGAAATGAGATGTAGCAATACAGAAAACAGGCAGAGAAAGGGAGTTATCTTTACCTTTGTTCTTCTCTCACAGGATGTATGAAGCCCTGGTCAGGGCAGCATGTTATGCAGATCTTGAACTGAGTGGCTGGTTCAGCTGTTCCACAGTACCGTAAAGAGTAAAACGCATAGCTATGAGTTTGTGGTGCTACAACACAGGACAAATCTTCCTGCTTCATTAAAACCAGCAACAGAGAAAAGATTTATCCCATACAGTAATCTGCGATAATTCTAGAGTCCAAATTTATTTAAAGTTAAAATTAACAACTTTATTTCTTAAAGTATATCAGAGAATAATAAACGAATGACTTTTTACAACTTCTTCCTCTAACCTGTCTCTTAACTTCCCCCTCCACAATACTAGTCCGATAAGACTTCTAATTTAGATTTACGAAACAAAACTTCTTATCTCAAATCCAGGAAGCTTTTAGTTCTTCTCCATATTCCTGTCTTATTTTCTTCTTGGGGATCCTGCTTCACCAGTTACTAATCAATAAAGGGACCTATAGGAGAGCTATTTTTCAGGCAGCCTTTGCATGCTGGTAGCTTGGCAGTTCTCCTCTCAACTGTTCTATTTTCCATGGTCTTGTACCGCCAAACTATTGGATTATATCATTGGCTGTTAAGATTGTCAATACAATAAATTGAAACTTGTTTGGAGGTGGATATTTTGGGGTATAATTTAAAATGTTTTGCCGAATTTGTTTTAAGACAATGAGCTAATCGGGTTGTTCGACCAAATGTAACATTATATCTATTTTTCAGAACTCTTGGTGCTGTCAGACAGTTATTGTTGGTTTTTAATTCTCTCAAAGGTATAGTACACCCACGTGTTCATCACAGCAGTCACATGGAAACCTGACGAGGGAAGCATGATACATTGACTTCCTTAAAGGACTTGAGGCAAGCAGATTTCTTTTTATAACAAATGACAATGGTTGCTTTTAAAATCCCCAATTTCCTTCATGAGATATCAACAGACCATTATTCTGTGGCTCTAGATTATGAGACAATGGCTTGACCACCATAAACTGTCTTCCCTTATGTGCAGAGAACAAGTTAAACATTCTCAATAACAATTATTTAGTGACGGACATGTGATTACAAGGAACGTGAAACTGTTGCATCCGGATTGAACAAAGGCACAAATGGTTTATTCAGATATTGCACTGAGACTGAGGACGAGACTGGGATATCATGATGGTGGTATTGGACAGGATTGGTGAGTGGGGAGGACATGGAGATACAAATCTGTGAAGGGCAAAATGGATTATGGAGTTTCAGAAGAGTCCGGTTCCTTCTCGCATATCAGTGAGTAATTTATAAATCATAGTTTGATAGTTAAAATATATAAGGAAATGAATTTTTGTTTGGAAATGAAGATATTCACTTGCACTTTCCAAAATGTACATATCATGAGCAGAAATTCAGTTTAACCCGGTTTAGTAGACAAATATAATGACTTACCAGGAACACCAACTATCGCGAGGATGGGATAGTAACCACCTTGAATAATCCAAAGGATATCCTGGATACGATATGCTAATGATATCCAAGGCTGAGAAAGCCAGTAAAGACCGGAGGATAAACTCCTGTCCATTGTTGGAGCATTTCATTCTAATGTTCTCAGATTCTGATCCATTGTTGGAACATTCCGGTCTAATGTTCTCAGATTCTGATCAATTGTTGGAACATTCGAGTGTAATGTTCCCAGATTCGGATCCATTGTTGGAACATTCCAATCCATGGTCCTCAGATTATGAACAATTATTGTAACGTTCCTGTCTAATGTTCAAAGATTCTGATCTCTCCTCCCCCTCTCTCTCGTGCTGCTGATCCCTGTTAGTGCTGTCAGTGATGTTCCTACTCAAACAATGGAATAACACATTGAATAGAGCTCATTTATATTTCAACGATGGAAACTCTCTACTATGATAATTAGGAGATGGACATTAATCACATCACTGAACAAATAGATCAATTTCAGCCCTTTATGTTCAATATTGATTTTATTAAAATTCAAAAGAACGTTTAAAATTTACTCATTTAGCTTGAGATATATGGGGGTGGCTGAGAGAAGGAACATTGGAGATGGTAGATTGATTGCATGTAATCATTCAATCTGCCTTCGATATGGGAGTAATGTCAAAGGATTGTCAGAACATAAACAAGTTTCTGCGTTTATAAATGGAAACATACAGTCTGTAACTACTGATCAGTGATTATAATGTGAGTAAAATATGGAGAGAACTTTTCTAGTCCATAATCTGACAGGCAAATGTGCCTACGACAACATGAGTTATAACAGACAAAAGGAATGAATATGTTAACAGAGAATATGATGTGACCCACAACTCAGATGGTCAGTCGAGGATCAGAGAGGGCAGGTGAGGGTCATGCTGTTAATGTTGTCGATGTCAATCAACTGTGATTAAGTACCATGCACTGGTTTTCAATTTCAGTGTGATTGTGATATTGGGGACATGGCTGCAGAGACTGGAGGGAGGGAACATGATATTTCCCAGTCATCAGTATTAGGATGTTACTCTTTATAAAGCATAAGAAGATCAAATTCCAGGATGCATCTCCAATGAGGAATGAGGAGAGTCAATATTAACCATATGACCAGAAGACATTGGAGCAGAAATTTGGCCTTTCAGCCCATTGAGCCTGCTCCGCCATTCAATGATGGCTGTTAAGCTTCTCAACTCGATTCTTCCGCTTTCTATCTGTAACCCTTCATCCTATTTACAATCAAGAACCTATCTGTCTTACTCTTAAATATACTCAATTTCCTGGCCTCGACAGCCTTCTGTAGCAGTGCATCCCCTAGATTCACCACTCTCTGGCTGAAGAGGTTCATCTTTATCTGTGTTTGAAAAGGTCTTCTCTTTCCTCTGTCCCCTCGGGTCCTAGTCTCCCCTCCATTGGAAATATCTTCCCAACATCCACCCTTTCCAGGTAATTCACTATACTGTAGGTTTCAATTAGACCTCCTAATTTTGATTGGGAAAGCTATAGCTCTAGTTCGTTAGATGGGTCGGTGTTTGTCCAATGTGTGCAGGAGGGTTTCCTGACACAATATGTAGATAGGCCAACAAGAGGTGAGGCCATACTGGATTTAGTTCTGGGTAACGAACCAGGCCAGGTGTTAGAATTGGAGGTAGGTGAGCACTTTGGGGACAGTGACCACAATTCGGTGACTTTTACTCTCGTGATGGAGAGGGATAAGTGTGCACTGCAGGGCAAGAGTTATAGCTGGGGGCAGGGAAATTATGATGCGGTGAGGCATGACTTAGGATGCGTGGCTTGGAAAAGTAGGCTTCAAGGGAAGGGCGCAATTGATATGTGGAGCTTGTTCAAGGAGCAACTATTGAGTGTCCTTGATAAGTATGTACCTGTCAGGCAGGGAGGAAAGGGCCGTGTGAGGGAGCCGTGGTTTAATAAGGAATTGGAATCCCTTGTTAAATGGAAGCGGGGGGCCTATGTAAAGATGAGGCATGAAGGTTCAATTGGGGCGATTGAGAGTTATAAGGTAGCCAGGAAGGACCTGAAGAGAGAGCTAAGAGCAGCAAGGAGGGGACATGAAAGGTCCTTAGTTGGTAGGATTAGGGAAAAACCTAAGGCTTTCTATAGGTATGTCAGGAATAAAAGAATGACTAGGGTAGGAATAGGAATAGTCAAGGATAGTAGTGGGAAGTTGCGTGTGGAGGCTGAAGAGATTGGGAAGACACTGAATGAATACTTTTCGTCAGTATTCACTCAGGAACAGGACATTGTTGCCGATGTGAATACTGAGTCACAATTAAGTAGAATGAATGGCTTTGAGGTATGTAAGGAAGAGGTGTTGGAAATTCTGGAAAGGGTGAAAATAGATAAATCCCCTGGGCCTGATGGCATTTATCCTAGGATTCTGTGGGAAGCAAGGGAGGAGATTGCAGAGCCATTGGCCTTGATTTTTATGTCCTCGTTGTCTACAGGAGTAGTGCCAGAAGACTGGAGGCTAGCAACGTGGTTCCCTTGTTCAAGAAGGGGAGTAGGGATAACCCTAGTAACTACAGGCCGGTGAGTCTCACTTCTATTGTGGGCAAAGTCTTAGAGAGAATTGTAAGGGATAGAATTTATGAACATCTGGATAGGAATAATGTGATCAAGGATAGTCAGCATGGTTTTGTGAAGGGCAGGTCGTGCCTCACAAACCTTATTGAATTCTTTGAGAAGGTGACTAAGGAGGTGGACGAGGGGAAAGCGATCAATGTGGTATATATGGATTTTAGTAAGGCATTTGATAAGGATCCCCATGGTAGGCTACTTCAAAAAATACGGAGGTATGGCATTGAGGGTGAGTTGGAGGTTTGGATTAGGAATTGGCTGGCTGGAAGAAGACAGAGGGTAGTAGTTGATGGTAAAGGTTCATCTTGGAGTGCCGTTACTAGCAGTGTTCCGCAAGGATCTGTTTTGGGACCATTGCTGTTTGTCATTTTTATAAATGACCTGGAGGAGGGGCTAGAAGGTTGGGTGAGCAAGTTTGCAGATGATACGAAAGTCGGAGGAGTTGTTGACAGTGAGGAAGGATATGGCAGGTTACAGCGGGATATAGATAAGCTGCAGAACTGGGCAGAAAGGTGGCAAATGGAGTTCAATGTAGGTAAGTGTGAGGTGATTCACTTTGGTAAGAGTAACAAAAAGATGGGGTACTGGGCTAATGGTCGGATACTTAGTAGTGTGGATGAGCAGAGGGATCTTGGTGTCCATGTACACAGATCTTTGAAAGTCGCCACCCAGGTAAATAGTGCGGTGAAGAAGGCATATGGTGTACTGGCTTTTATTGGTAGAGGAATTGAGTTCCGGAGTCCTGAGGTCATGTTGCAGTTGTATAAGACTCTGGTGCGGCCGCATCTGGAGTATTGTGTGCAGTTTTGGTCGCCATACTATAGGAAGGATGTGGAGGCACTGGAACGGGTGCAAAGGAGGTTTACCAGGATGTTGCCTGGTATGGTAGGAAGATCGTATGAGGAAAGGCTGAGGCACTTGGGGTTGTTTTCATTGGAGAAAAGAAGGTTTAGGGGTGACTTGATAGAGGTGTACAAGATGATTAGGGGTTTAGATAGGGTTGATCATGAGAACCTTTTTCCACGTATGGAGTCAGCTATTACGAGGGGGCATAGCTTTAAATTAAGGGGTGGTGGGTATAGGACAGATGTTAGGGATAGGTTCTTTACTCAGTGAATCGTGAGTTCATGGAATGCCCTGCCAGTAGCAGTGGTGGACTCTCCCTCTTTATGGGCATTTAAGCGGGCATTGGATAGGCATATGGAGGATAGTGGGCTAGTGTAGGTTAGGTGGGCTTGGATCAGCGCAAAGGGCCTGTACTGTGCTGTATTCTTCTATGTTCTATTTTCTAACATCCTTCTGAACTCTATCAAATATAGATCCAGACCCCTCAGATGTTCTTCATATGTTAAGCTTTTCATTCCTGGGACCACTTTCGTGAACCTCATCGGAAAATGCACCAGGGCCAGTTCATCCTTCCTGAGATATGAGACCCAAAGTTGTGCACAATAATCCAAATGTCGCCTGACCAAAATCTTATAGAGCCTCAGAAGTACATCCATGCATTTATATTCAAGCCCTCTTGAAATAAATGGAATCATTTTATTTGCCTTCCCAACTGCTGACATCCTGCAGGTTTACCTTTCAAGATCCTTGGACTAGAACCCTCCCCCTCTCCCCCCATCCCCAGTCTTCTGAACTTGCTCGCTATTTAGAAAATAGTCCCTGCCTTTATTTTTCCTGGCAAACTGCATGACCTCACATTTGCCCACATTATAGTCCACCTGCCAGTTCTTTGCTCACTCCCCAACCTGTGCAAATCCTTCAGCAGGAGAACGTGAGGACCGCAGATGCTGGAGATCAGAGTCAAAAAGTGTGGTGCTAGAAAAGCACAGCCAGTCAGGCGGACTCTGAGGAACAGGATATTCGACATTTCTTTCATTAAGCCTTTATCAGGAATGAAGTGGGTGGGCGTAAGGAGATTGAGAGATGAATGGGAGGGGCTGGGAGGAAGGTAGCTTGGAAGGCGATGGCTAAATGGAGGTGAGTGGTGAGAGTGGAAGGTGGAGTGGATAGATGGGAAGGAAGATAGACACGTAGGACAGTTCAACAGGTGGCGCTCAGTTGGAGGGTTAGATCTGGGATAAGGTGGAGTAAGGGGAGATGAGGAAAATGGTGACATTGCGCTGGATACCATGTGGTTGAAGGGTTCCAAGGTGGAAGACGATGCACTCTTCCTCCAGACGTCTGGTGGCTAGAATGTGGCTGTGGAGGAGGCCAAGAACTTGCATGTCTTTGGAGGAGTGGTAGGGGAGGCGAAGTATTCAGCCACAGGGAAGTGGGGTTGTTGGGTGTGTGATGGAGAGTGTTCCCTGAACGGTTCTGCAAGTTGACATCCTGTCTCCCCAGTGTAGAGGAGACCAGGAACAATGGACAGAGTAGATGAGGTGTTTGGATGCACAGGATATTTTCTGTCTGATGTGGAAGGATCCTTTGTGGCCTTGGATGGAGGTGAGGAGGAAGTTGTTGGCACATGTGGGCGGCATGGTGGCACAGTGGTTAGCACTGCTGCCTCACAGCGCCTGAGACCCGGGTTCAATTCCCGCCTCAGGCGACTGACTGTGTGGAGTTTGCACGTTCTCCCCGTGTCTGCGTGGGTTTCCTCCGGGTGCTCCGGTTTCCTCCCACAGTCCAAAAAAGATGTGCAGGGTCAGGTGAATTGGCCATGCTAAATTGCCCGTAGTGTTAGGTAAGGGGTAAATATAGGGGTATGGGTGGGTTTCGCTTCGGCGGGTCGGTGTGGACTTGTTGGGCCGAAGGGCCTGTTTCCACACTGTAATGTAATCTAATGTAATCTAATGTAATCTAATGTAATCTAATGTTTAATACCTCATGCAATGGCAAGGGAAGGTGCCGGGAGTGAAAGGTGGCTTGTTGGGGTGTGGGATGGGGGAACGCCTGAACCTAACGAGGGAGTCGTGAAGGTAATCGTCTCTGCAGAATGCTGATAGGGGTGGGGAGGGAAGTATATCTCTGGTGGTGTGGTCTGACTGTTGGTATCAGAAATGGCTTGGATGATGCGTTGTATCCTGAGGTTGATAGTCTGGAAGGCGAACATCAGAGGTAGCTATAGGGTGCTACTGCACCCTCTTGCAGCCGAAACACCTCTTCAATGCTACCTATCCCTCTATTCCATCTTTGCACTGTTTGAAAACTTAGCCAGAATGCCCTCAGTTCCTTCATGTAGACCAGTAATGCTCAAAGCGAATTTTGTGGTCCCAACACTGAGTCTTGAGGAATACCACTTGTCACTGGCTGCCATCCTGAGAAGGACACTTTTATCCCCACTCTCTGCTTTCTGTCATGCAGCCTTGTGTCTATCCAAGTTAGCACCTTGCCTGTAACACCAGGGTCCCTAATCTTTCTCAAAAGCCTCCTGCGTGGCATCTTATGAAAGGATTTTAGAGAAGCAGGTGGATAACATCTACTGGTTCTCCTTGGTCAAATCTGCTCGTTACTCCCTCAAAGTATTCCAGCAGGTTTGTCAGGCATGATCTCCCATTGATGAAACAATGCTGACTTTGCACTATTTTACGAAATACTTCCAAGTATTCAGAAATCCCATCTTTCACGATGGATTCCAGGATGTTACCCACAACCAAGGTTAGGCTAATCAGTCTGTAATCTTCCATCTTCTGCCTAACTTCCTTCTTAAATGGAGTGTCACGTTAGCAATTTTCCAGTCTTTCCTGATTTTAGTCATTCCTGAAAGATCACCACTTTCACTTTCACTACCTCTTCAGCTATCTCCCTTACAATGCTGGCGTGTAGTCCATATGGTTCAGGTGATTTATCCAAATTCAGGCCATTCAGTTTTCTAGCATGTTCTTCTTAGTGATGACCACCATACTCAGCTCTGCCCTATCACTCTCTTCATTTTTTGGGAAATCACTCGTGTCTTGTATCATGAACATTGATGCAAAGTTCCTCATTCATTCCTTTGTTTTCCACTACTGTTTCTCCAGCATCATTTTTAGATTAGATTAGATTACTTACAGTGTGGAAACAGGCCCTTCAGCCCAACATGTCCACACCGACCCGCCGAAGCGTATAGCACCCAGACCCATACTCCTACATTTACCCCTTACCTAACACTACGGGCAATTTAGCATGGCCAATTCACCTAACCTGCACATTTTTGGATTGTGGGAGGAAACCGGAGCACCCGGAGAAAACCCACGCAGACACGGGGAGAATGTGCAAACTCCACACAGAGAGTCGCCTGAGTTGAACCCGGGTGTCTGGCGCTGTGATGCAGCAGTGCTAACCACTGTGCCACCCATAATCCAGTGGTCCATATTCACTTTTGCCTCTCTTTTGCACTTTATATATCGAAAGAACCTCTTACAGTCTCCTTTCTATTACTGGTTAGCTTACCTCCATATCTAATCTTCTCTGTCCTTTTTTGTCCTCTTTTAGTCTTTGTAAGATTCCCAAATTCTCTAGTTTCCCACTGTCCCTCACCTCATTATATGCTTGCTCTTTTGCTTGTATGCAATCCCTGACTTCCCTCGTCAGCCCTGGCTGTCTCATCCTTCCTGTACCATGCCTCTATTCCTCGACAAGAATCTCTGCTGTGTCTCCTGAATTAATCTTGGAATCTGCTATCATTGCTGTTCCCCTGTCTTTCATGCTTGACCCCTCTCCCAGTCATTTCTACCCAGCTTCTTCCTTATGCCTCTGCAGTTGCCTTTATTCAGCTGAAATACTGTTATTTCTGATTCTATCTTCTCTCTCAAATTGCACAATAAATTCGTCCATGTTCTGATCATTTCTTCCGAAGTTTCCCTTACGAATCCTGCGTCATTAAATCCAGTGTCATCTGTTCCCGAGTGGACTCCAACAGAAGTTGATCCAAAAAGCCATCTCATAAACATTCCTAAAATTCATTTTCTTGCGAAGCACTACCAATCTAATGTTCCGAGTTCCCCTGCATACTGAAATGACCCATGATTACTGTACTTTGCATTTCCTACACATCTTTTCTATCTCCTGGTGTATCTTGTGCCCCAGCTCCTGACTACTCTTTGGAGCCCTGTACAAGACTCCAACTGTGGTTCTCTTACCTTTGTGGTTCCTCAATTCTACCCAGGCTGATTCTACACCATCTGACCTTACGTCCTTTCTTACTATTGATTTAATTTCATTTCTTACTAATAATGCAAACCCACTCCCTCTGCCCACCTACCGATCTTTTCGATAGGATAAATATCATTAAATATTCAGATCCCCTTGCAGCCACATATCTGTGATGCCCATCGCTTCATACCTGCCGATTTAATTCTGCGCCACAAGCTCATTTACCTTATTCCTTATACAGCATGCATTCATTTGTAACCCCTTCAGTCCTGCATTAACCGTCCATCTTCTCATTGTCATTCATTTGTCCAGTGCGCTTGAAGTTTGATATGTTAAACATTTCCAGATGCTCTATCCTATTTGTGTCTGTACTGGAGATTTTAATAACCTCTCCTGAGTTCTGTACTCTTACCTCCTCTTTTAATTCAGCTTTTCTAATTAAACCCTATAACTTCACCCCCACCCGGCACACACACACACACAGACACACACACACAGACACACACACACAGACTCACACACACACACACACACACAGACACACACAGACTCACACACAGACACACAGACACACACACAGACACACACACACAGACACACACAGACACACACAGACACACACACACAGACACACACACACACACACACAGACACACAGACACACACACACACTCCAAGTCAGTGTAAAGCTCTGGTTAGGATTCACTCGGATTCTGATCCCAGCACGGTTCACATGACGACTGTCCCATCGGAGCAGGTCCTTTCTTCCTCAGTAATAAAATGTGTTTATTCAACACAAAATACAGAATAAAAAAGCTTTTCTGTGCATACTAAAATATGAAAACTACAAAAAGACAATATTGTTAAATTACACTTACTATGTGTAGCTATATAAATTGTAATGTGAATTACAAAACCATGGAAGTGTGTGCAAACATTATCAATCATTATTTGACCCAGAGCTGAGATCCTGATTTCCCCTCTGCCAGTGACTCCCTTCACTGAGACTCCACCCTGCCTCTCAAGCAGTGTCTAGAGGGGCTACAAGTTCCTGTTGGCCCAGAATATTTAAATTAACCCACCTTCTCCCTGGAACCAATCTATTGGTCTATTGGATTGTGTTTAGCTGTCAGCAACTCAGCTCTGGGATGTTATTGGCGATAAATGATCTGGGATGACAGCCAGTATCAACATGGTGCTCACAGGGTATGGCACCAGACAAAGGGCTTACAGTCTGTGAGAGTTTCTAAAAAAACCGTTTCTGTGTATTTCCCCTCATGCTGTCTCCTGATCTAACTTCACATTCGTCTGATACGCCTTGCTCTCACTCACTCTGTTGCTGTTTTTTTTCACTCTCTTTATCTCACTTCACTGTCTTTCTCTCTGTTTATTTCTCTCCCTGTCAGTCTAGCTCCGATCATTCCCTCTATTTTCAAGTTGTCAATTTGGAGAGTTCATGTACGCATGGTGGGCTGAATGGCCTCCTTCTGTGTTGTATTAATTCTGAAGTTCTCTCACCCACAAAAACAAGTTTTGGTGCCTGGAGAGACAAGCTGGTCCAGTGAAGGACACAGTGGACGATTAACCATTATCTCTTCCTATTTTCTGACATGCAGCGACATCGACATATCTGTTCAAACCAACAGATTCCTCATATTAAAATCAGCACACTTCAGAGTGCCATGCCACTGTGTTCAGTGCCCTCTGTTTTGTTTTGTTGGTCTTAGCTGTACCGGGATTAGTCTCCAACTCCTCCTCAGTCACTGTACCTGTGGACCTACTGCTGTGTTTCCACACACCCCTCCCCCACCGCCGCCACACACTAGTTTAAACACTCGTAAAGGACAATAGAAAACCTGCCTGCCAGGAGATTGCTGCCCGTTCAAGTCCATCCCGTCCATCTTGTTTATATCCTACCAACCCGGGAATCCCAATGATCCACATATCGGAGATTGTTATCAGTTCATGTGCATCCCGTTCTTCTTGTGTCTATCCTACTGACCCGTGAATCCCAATAATCCACATATCATAAATTGCTTCCAGTTCAGGTTCATACCGTCCTTTTTGTGTATATCCTACCGACTCGGGAATCCCAATGATCCACATATCGGAAGTGCTGCCTCCCCGACCAGCATTTTGATCGTGTATTAAACTGTACTACCTTACGATTCCTCACCTCACTCGCACGTGACATATTCTAATGTCTCCAAAATTCAAATATCCTTTCAGCACCACTCCAGCAAGGCCTTTTCTTTAAACTGGATAGACTTGATAATAAAAACTTAAGTATGACGTCAGGAAAGTGAGACCACTGAATCAGTCCAATGACCACCGGATCTGATATCTATCCCCGCCACCAAACCTGTTTGACAAGGCATACATATGGGCCATTTATTTGCAGATGGACGAGGATAAACAGAAGATTAGAAAATGTCAGAGCAGATGGATGCAATGCAGCCTGTTTACTCAGCTTTGCTATTCAATTCGATTCTAGTTATTCTGTTCCTTTCAATGGCAGGGTCTTTACCCAGCGTCCCCAGCGGGTCAGAAAGTTCCCAGTGTCGTTGTGTACACAGTCCTGCGAAGGGAGTATCCAGTGCCAGGCAATGGGGTGTGGGGAGTCCCAGGGGTGGCACAAGGAAAGGCTGCATGTAGTGACGATGGACTGAGGGAACTGAGAGAGAAGGAATGGGCATCCAAGGACACTGCACTCAGATAAGTGGCCGAGCAAGATTCCTAAATACCCAGAGGAACTCGCGAACCACGGCTGCTTTTACAAAATAACTGTCACATTTGCTGCATTTCTCCATCGAACACAAGCAAAAATACCGTAGATGGTAAAAATCTGAAGCAAACACAGAAACGTACTGTGGAGAGAGAAAAGAGTTAATGCTCCCAATGCAGACACGGGAAGAATGTACAAAGTCCACACAGTCAGCGTCCAGAGATTGGAAATGTACCAAATGTCCTCAGCACTGTGAGGCAGCATTGTCGTGTCACCACGTTGCCCAATGATGGATAATTGGGGATAGTATAGTTAAAAGCATAGATACTGTTCTCCGTGATCAGGATTAACAGTCCTGAAGATCGTGTTGCCTACATGATTAGATTAGATTAGATTACTTACAGTGTGGAAACAGGCCCTTTGGCCCAACAAGTCCACACCGACCCGCCGAAGCGCAACCCACCCATTCCCCTACATTTACCCCTTTTACCTAACACATGGTGCTCGGGTTTGGGATATATCATCTGGGTTGCAGAACTTGGAGCGGGAGGGGAATGATCCAATGGTCAGGGTCCGTGTAGGTACCAACGGCTGGACAAACAAATGACAATGAGAAGAGTGACGGATAATACAGGACTGAACTATTATATCGGAATGCATGCAGTTTAAGGAATAAGGTAAATGAGCTTGTGACTCATCCATAAATTGGCATTACAGTGACATCGCTGCAAGAGGATCAGGATTGGGAGCTGAGTATTCAAGGATATTCATCCTGTCGAAAAGATAGGCAAGTGGGCACAGAGATAGAGTTGTCTCAGTATTAAGAATGGAATTGAATCAATAATCAATAATAAGAAATGAAATAAGGTCAGATGGTGTAGAATCTGTGTCGGTAGAATTGAGGAATCAAAAAGGTGAAAAAATGCAGTTGGAGTTATATACAGGGAGCTGGGGTGTAAGATACACCAGGGGCTAGAAAGATCTGTTGGAAAGGCAAAGTTACAGTGGTCATGTGGGATTTTATTATGCAGATGGACTGGGAATTCAGACTAATGGTGGTTGGCAGGAAAGGAATTTGTAGAATGTCTACGAGATGGCTTTTTGGAGCAGCTTTTCCGGCAGACTAGATGAGGGGAGCTGAAGGTGACAGTGATCATAATATGATTGAATTTACTCTGCAATTTCAGGTGGAGAAATTAGAATCAGAAGTAACGGTATTACAGCTGAATAAAGGCCATTGCACAGACATGAGGGAGGAGCGGGGTAGAATTGACCGGGAGACGGGCCCAGCAGGAAAGACAGTGCAACAGCAATGGCAGGAGATTTTTGGACTAATTCAGGATACAGCAGAGATTTATCCTGAGGAAAAAGAGGCTTGTATAGGGAGGATGGGACAACCATAGCTGACCAGGGAAGTCAGGTATAGCATAAAAGCAAAAGAGAAAAGATATAATGTGGCAAAGTGCAGTGGGAAACCTGAGGATTGGGAAGCTTACAAAGACAAAACAGAGGGCAAACAAAATAAAATAAGGAGGGAGATTATTAAATATGGGGGTAAGCTAGCCAGTAAGATAAAGGAAGATTGTAACAGTTTCTTTCGATATATAAAGTATAAAAGAGCGGCAAAAGTGAAGACTGAACTGCTAGAAAATGATCATGGAGAGAGAGCAGCGGGGAACGAGAAAATAGCCCAAGGAACTGAATAATTACTTTGCATCAGCTTTCATGGTGGAAGGCACGAGTAATACCTTAAATATTCAAGAAACTGAGGGGCCAGAGTATGATGGCCCCCACCATGGAGAACATGCTAGAAAAAATGTAATAGTCCGAAGGTGGGTAAATAACCTTGACCAGATGGACTACATCCCAGTATTATAAGGGAGATAGCTGAAGAGGGAGTGGAAGCAATCGTGGATGTCTTTCATGAATCACTAGAGTAAGGAACGATCCCAGAGCACTGGAAACCCACGAACGTGACACCACTTTTTAACAAGGGAGTAAGGAAAAAGACAAAAAAAACACTATGAATAGTTTAATCTCTGTCATGGGTAAGATCCTGGAATCCATTGTGAAGGATGAGATTTCTGAATACTTGAAAGTGTTTGGTAAAATAGGACAAAGTCGGCATGATTTCATCAAGGGAATTTAATGCCTGATAAATCTATTGGAATTCTTTGAAGAGGAAATGAGCAGGCTCGACCAAGCACATCCAATGAATGTTATCCACCTGGAATTCAAGAAGGCCTTTGACAAGGTGTCACACAGGAGATTACTGAGTATGATAAGGGTCCGTGGTGTTAGAGGCAAGGTGGTGGCATGAATAGAAGCTTGTCTGTCTGGCAGAAAGCAGAGAGTGGGCATAAAATAGCACTTCTCAGGATGGCAGCCGGTGACAAGTGGTGATCCAGAATGCTCAGTGTTGGAATCATGAATTTTTACTTGTTACATTAGCAATCTAGATGAGGGAATTGAGGGCACTTCCCTCAATTCCCTCATCTAGAGGGAATTTAGGTTTGCAGACGATACAAAGATAGGCAGATGGACAGGTCGTATTGAGGAAGAGGAGAGTCTGAACAAGGATTTGGACAGGTAAAGAGATCGTCAGATGCATTCCAACGTTGGAAAATGTGGGGTCATGCACTTTGGCACGAAGAATAGAGGCATGGTCTATTTTCTAAATGTCGAGAAAATTCAGAAATCTGAAGTGCAAAGGGAATTGGGAGTTCTAGTGCAGGGTTCTCTCAAGGTCAGCTTGCAGGTTGAGGCAGTAGTTAGGAGGACAATTACAATTATGATTGGGAGCATTTACTACGAGAAGAATTGAATATAAGAACTGACTGTATACGGCTCTGGTCAGACCATATTTGGAGTATTGTGCTCATTTTAGAGCTCCATACCTCAGGAAGGATGTACTAGTCCTGGTGCGTGTACAGAAGATTTTCACGAGAATGGTCATAGGAATGAAACGCTTATTGCATGAGGAATGTTTGAGTACTCTGGGTCTATACTTGATAAAGTTTGAAAGGATGAGAGGGAATGTAATTGAAATAGACAGAATACTGAATGACCTGGAGAGAGTGGATGTTGATAAGATGTTTCCATTGGACTATAATCCGAGGGCACAGCCTTAGATGAAAGGGAACATCTTTTAGAACAGTGATAAGGAGAAAGTTATTTAACCATAGAATGGTGAATCTTTGAAATTTATTGCCACAAAAGTCTGTGGGGGCAGGTCATTGAGTATATTTGAGACGGAGATAGATAGTTTTTGATTATCCAGGGGATGAAGGGTTATGGGGAGAAGGTCGGAGAATGGGTTTGAGAAACCTATCAGCGATGATTGAATGACGGAGCAGACCCGATGGGCTAACTGCCCTAATGTATGCTCCAATGTCTTATAGTCTTCTGGTCTAAACCTTAAGGAAGTACCTTGCATCTCTGAGAAGATAGACTCATGTTCTTCATGAAGGTCAGAAGCTGTTGGGAATAGTTAACTGTTTTAGAATTAAGGTATTGTGGCTGCTGTCGGGGTGGTGGATAATGTGACATTCAGTGCAGGATCACACACCAACTGCATTGTATTAATGTGGTGAGAATTTATTCAAAACGTGGACCTCTCCGTCTCTCTCATTGGAGAGTAGGGGTTGGGGTGGGTGGGCGTAACGTCCGCCCAGGCACTTAAGCTATCCTGAATCATGCATCCTGAGTGAAATAGCAGTCATGGAATTTATCACATTCACATTGTTTGTTTAGATTATAAGGAGTGATTGATCATCCCTCTCAGGGTTCAGTGCAATCACCTCTTATTCTCTCACAGCGCTGCAGATAAATCTTCACTCATTCCTCATGGTGCCATCATCCCAGAGATTAATCTGGTGGAACTCTTCTTCACTCTCTCTGTGGTATGGAGATCACTCCATATAAAGGAAAGAAAATCTGTCCACAATACCCCAAATACTGCCTCAACAACACTCTCAGGTTTGATCACAATAATTCATTTCCCTCAATTAGCTGGCTCCATTTCTTTCGTGTGACACAGGAAACAATTCATTTACAATGCACTGCCACTGATGTAGAATTTAAAAACATCCCTACATCTGTAGGTCAGCATTAATAAAGCCAGCACCAGAGGTGCCCATGGAGATGGACATCACTCTTGGGAGAGACTCAATCACAAAGAATACATCTAAAACAGTGAATGGCTACCTATCTGAATGGAAATGAGCCGTTGGAATATGGGATGCAGGCAGAGGAAGTATCCTTTTGTTCTGCCCTCACGGGATGTGTGCAGCCATGGTCAGGCCAGCATGTTATGCTGATCTTGAACTGAGTGGCTGGTTCAGCTGTTCCACAGGACAATAAATAGTAAAACAAATTGCCGTGGGTTTGCAGTTAAACAAACACTTGACCAGAGAAGGATGACCCACTGCCTTCTCTATTGGGCATAAGGCCAGCCAATATCAACAGGTTATCATTCTGTGGTTCTTGAATACGAGCCAATGACGTGACCCACCATACATTCTCTGCCCATCTTTCAGATTTTGTGCAGAGAACAAGTTAAACATCTCAAGTGCAATTATTTTGCAATGGACACGTGGTTAGAAGGGACATGAAACAGATGTATCTGGAATTAACAAAGGCACAAACGATGGTTTATTCAGGAATTCAGCTGAGGCTGAGGAGGAGACTGGGACGTTTTAATGGTGGTACTGGACAGGATTGGTATGTGGGGAGGATATGGAGATGTACACTTTGCAGGAGAAAATGAATCAAAGATGTTGAGAACAGTGTGTTTTACCCTCGCATATTGGTGAGTAATTTGTAAATAATAGTTTGCTAGTTATAATTTCTAAAGAATGGAATCTTTGATTGGAGCTAAAAAACATTGGCTTGCACCTTTCCAAAATCTGCATATCATGAGCATCGATTCAGTTCAGACCATTTCACTAAACAGACAGAGTGACTTACCAGGAACACCAACTATAGCAAGGATAGGATAGTAATCAGCTTGAATAACCAGCAGTACATCTTCAATCTGCAATTTTAATAATATCCAAGGCTGGGAAAGCCAGTAAAGACCAGAGGATAAACTCCTATCTATTGTTGGAACATTCCAGTCTAATGTTCCGAGAGTTCCATCTCTCCTGCCCTTCTCTCTGAAGCTGCTAATTCCTCTTCCTGCTGTTGGACATGCTCCCGCTCACACTATGGGGTAAAACACTGAAAGCATTCCATTATTGATAGAAGAGAGAAACTCTCTAGGGAAGCATACGATCCATGGAGTCTGACATAATTACAATCGCTGAACAAATAGTTCCAGTTAACCCCTTTGAATTCAATGCTACTTTATTAAAATTCAAAATAACTTTGAACATTTATGCGTTCTAGGTGTGATATGCGAGTGTGACTGAAGGAAGGAATGTTGAAGATGGCAGATTGATTGTGTGTAATCATTCAGTCAGCCTTGGATATGGAAGTAATGCCAGATGTTTAACGGAACATAAACATGCTTCTCTGTTCATAAATACAACAATAAAACCCATAACTACTGATCAGTCATTGGAAAATCAGTAAAACATTGAGAAAACATCTGTCATCCATGATCTGAGAGCAAAATGTGCCCAAAAAACGTGGGTTACAACAAACAAACAACATGGATACGTTAACAGAGAATTGCGCATGGCAAACACAGTTCAGATTGTTATTCCAGGATCAGAGAGGGCAGCTGTGGGTCATGCTGTTGATGTTATCGATGTTAAGGAACTGTCATGAAGTGTCATTTAATGGACTTCAATTACATTATGATTATGATATCGGGGAAAAGACAGAAGACGGAGAGGACTGGGGGACATAGCTGATTAGATTGTGTGGAGGGACAGTGATGTTCCCCAGTTACCAGAATTGGAATGTTACTCTTTATAACTCAGATGAAGAACAGATTCAAGAATACATCCACAATGAGGAATTAACAGAGACAATATTAATGAAATGCTTTTTTGCAATATAAAATACAGGAACAAACCGATTTTCTGCACACACCAATATATGCAAAGTACAAAGAGGTAAGGTTATTAAAATACAATCTTGATATTGAGCTATATAAATTGAAATGTGAGTTACATAACTAGTAAAGTGGTGTGCAAACTTTATCAATCATTATTTGACCCATATCTAAGATCGTGATTTCACCTCTGTCAGTGAGTCCCCTCACTGAGATTCTCTGGCCTAGTCTCTCATACAGTATTGGTGAGGGGGGGGGGGAGCGGGTGTCGTGGAGGCAGGGTGGTGGTTATCATTTCCTGCTGCTCTTGGCACAGTCTATTTAAAAACTCTGCTTTCTCCATGGAACCAACGTATTGGCCTAATGGGTTCTGTTTAGCTGTCAGTAACCCAGCTCTGTGATATTGTTGGAAATACATAATCTGGGATGACAGGCAGTATCAACACAGTGCTCCCAGTGTATGGCGCCCAGAGAAAGGGCTTGCCGTCCAGCAGAATTTCTGAATAAAACTTCTAACTTCCGTCTGTCCATATTTATCTACCGTAATGCAGTCTTCTGATCTATCTAACTTCACCCTCATCTAACACCTCTTCCTCTCGCACTCAGTCAGTCGCTCCCCTTTCTATACATTCTCAGTTTATCTCCCTTGACTTGCTTTCTCTCTGCTTATTTCTCTCTCACACAATCTCTCTTCACACACTCTCTATCTCCAATTGTGCAGTAGGAGAGCTTGTGACTCCACAATGGGCTGAATGGCCTCCATCCATGCCATAATAATTGAGGTTCTCTGACCCACAATAAATACTTGCTGGACAGACATGCTGATTCGGTGACAGGTACAGTGCACAATCACCTATTATCTTTTCCTGCTATTCTCTGGTGTACAGCTGCCTTGAAATGTCTGTTTAAACAAAACACTCAATGAAATTCGAGCAGTCGAGAAGGCGTTCATGACAGTGTATTTTAATCAGGATTTTATGAAGGATAAGATTCCAGAATAACATAAGCAATGAATGAAAAACGTAATCAAAAGAAATGGCAGCTGAGTACAACATGTGGTTCCAAGTAGGTCTCATGGTATTACCAATAGATTATCAATCCAGAAAAATCAGCTCCTGTTCTGGGGATCCAGGTTGAATTCCACCACTGCAGATTGTGGAAATTCAATTCAATAATGTAAAAATATCCCTGGCATTAAAAATCTACAGCAGAGAATGAAATCATTGCCGATTGTCAGAAAAACTCACCAGGTTCACTAATATCCTGCAATGAAGGAATCCGCATCTGGTCTGGCTGACATGCAACTCCAGACCCAAAGCAATGTCATTCACTCCCAATCGCCCTCTGAAACGGTCTAATGACTCATTCAGTTGTTCCAATCGCTACAAAGTTTCAAACAAATGAAACCGGATGGACCACCTGTCATCGAAATGGGCACCGGAAAAGTCAACATTAGAAACATCACTGTAGAACCTGTAAAGTCTTCCTTACTAACATCTGAGGTCTAGTGCCAACATTGGAACAACTGCCTTACAGACTAGTCAAGCAACAGCCTGACATAGCCATACTCACGGAATCATACCTTACGGAAATAACAGAAATTAACATGGACAAAGGAGTCTCTCACTGATTACCACATAACGTCGTTCCTCATCTGAATCAGTACTCCTCCATGTTAAACAACACTTGGAGAAAGCACTGACTGTGGCAAGGGCACAAAGTGTATTCTGGACGGGAGATTTCAAAGTCGACCATCAAGAATGGTTTTGGCTGCGGTACTACTGATCACGCTGGTCGGGTCCTAAAGGACATAGCTACGAGATTGGGTTTGCAGCATGTGCTGAGGGAATGGGAAGTTAACTGGTCTGCAGTTCTCCACACTATGTCTTTTTCCCTTTGTAGCTGTTTGGATCCCTTCCATTCATCTATAGTGCTTGATTCACGTTTATCCACAATAGTTTCCGGTCTCTGCAGAATGTACAGGAAAATAACACAGTCATCGACAGTGCAATTAATACTGCTATTGGTGATTTATTTCTGACATTTTGATTTATTTCTGACATCTGTTTCATCAGACTCAGCAATGCTCAATCCAGCTCCATGTTCAAGTACTACCTTGTTACTGACATGAATTGACTTTATGTCCTTAGCTGCAGGAGTCCGATATGATCACTTGGTATTTCTGGGGGATTATCTGGATCTTCCTCCATGAAGACAGATGCAATGTAACTGGTTGTTTTCTTGGCCATTTCCCTGTTCTCCACAATAACCTCTCCTCTCCCGATTACAAATTTCCACATTTGACCTTTCTTTTATTTTGTTTCCTTTGAAATATAGATCGGAGATTGATGCAGTCTTTGTGTTCCTGTTTGTTAGCATGTATGTTCTCTTTTTGATTTCCTTTTTCAGTTTCATGGCCTTCCTTTTTTGGATCGTTAATTTCTGAGAATTCTCAGGTTTTCACAATAGCTGGAATTCTTCTGAAGTCACTTCCTCTGAATAACATATTTTCTAATTTGTTTTGTTAACCATCATTGAGTCACTTTCTCACTCTTTGGTATTTGTACCTGAAATAGATAGACGTATTTTTCAGGCTTTGCAGTATTTCTAAAAACTCCTGGTCCCGACCAGTTATATTCAGGAACACTGCAGGAGGATAGGAGGACAGAGAAGAAATTGCGGGAGCCCTGCTTGACTCTTTTCCATCATTGCTGGCCAACGAGTGAGGTACTGGACGACTGGAGGGTAGATAATGCTGAACCCATATTCAAGAAAGGCTGCAAAGATAAACCTGGAAACTAAAATCTAGTGGGTAGGATACTTGAGAAGATTCAGAGAGATTGGATATACCTGCATTTGGAAAGACAGGGTGTGGTTTGGAGTAATTTTAAAATTGTCCTGGAAAAGCAGAGCAGTTCATGCAGCATCAGAGGAGCAGGAAAATCGATGCTTCGGGCAATAGCACTTCATCAAATTCAACACGGCTTTGTGCATGGGAGATAATGACTCGTAAATGTGTTGGAGCTCTTTGATGAAGTGATCAGCAATGCTGAGGAGGGAAGGGTGGTATACATAATCTATATGGACTCTAGTAAGGCCTTCAGTAAGGTTCCACATATTACGCTGTTCTGGAAGGTTAGATCACATGGAATTGAGGGGGAGTTAGCAAATTAGGTATAAAATTGGCTTGATGGTGGGAAGCAGAGGGTAATACTGGAAGAATGCTGGTCAGACTGGAGGCCTGTGACTAGTGGAATGCCTCAGGGGTTGATGCTGGGAGCACTGCATATTACATATATCTGTGACTTAGATGAGAATATACAGGCATGGTTTGTAAGTTTAATAAAATAGGCATCATGGAGTGTGTATCATAAATTTCAGAAATTACAGCAGTACCTTGATCAGCTGGGGAAGTGGGCTGAGAAATGGCAAATGGATTTTAATATAGATCAGTGTAAGTCCTTGCATTTAGAAAGTCAAATCAAGGTTGGAGTTTCATGGTGAATGTTTGGGTCCTAAGGAGTGCAGTGGAACAGAGGGACCTTGGAATTCAGGTGCATGGTTCTCTGAAATTTGATTCAGAGGTAGACATTGAAGAAAGCTTTTGGCACACTGGCCTTAATCAGTATCGAGTATCGAAATTAGGGAGTTATGTTGCAGTTATACAGGATGCTGCTGAGGCCATATTGGTAGCGTTATGTTCAGTTTTGTTCACTTTGCTATATGAAGGATGTTATTAAACTGGAAATAATGCAGAAAAAATATAAGGATGTTGCCAAGGACTCAATGGACTGAGTTATCGGGAGAGGTTGGACAAGCTAGGACTTTTTACTTTTGTGTGTGTGAGACTGAGGGAGGATCATATTGAAGTGTGTAAGATCATGACAGGCATGGATAGAGTGAATGTACCCAGTCTTTTTTTTTCCCAGGGTTGGGAAATCACAAACTAGAGAGCATCAGTTTAAAGTCAGAGGAGAAAGAATAAAAGGGAACTTGAGGAACAACCTTTTTATACACATGGGGGCTGGTACACATATGGAATGAGCTGCCAGGGGAAGTGATTAAGGCGGATACATTAACAACCTTAAAAAGGCATTTGGACAAATACATGGATAGGAAAGGATTAGATGGATACGGGGCAATGGCAAGGTAATGGGGTTAGCGTAGATGGACATTTTGGTCGGAATGGACAGTTTGGGCTGAAGGGTCTGTCTCCGTGCTGTCGGAGTCAATACTGTGTGAAAATAATCTTGTTGCCTGAGGATGATCAGTACTGTGTAGGAATAATCCCATGGCTTGAGGGTTATCAATACTGTGTATGAATAATCCATGGCCTGAAATGGTCAATCCTGTGTGGGAATAATCCTGTGACCTGTAAATGGTCAAGACAGTGTGTTCATTAATTCTGTGGCCGTAGGCTGGTCAATATTGAGTGTGAATAATCATGCGGCCTGAGGATTGTCAATACTATGTGGGAACAATCCTGTGACCTGTAAATGGTCAAGACAAAGTGTTCATTAATCCTGTGCCGTGTGCTAGTCAATACTGTGTATGAATAATCCTGTGCCCTGTGAATGATTAATACTGTGTGTGAATATTGCTGTGGACTGAGAATGGTCAATACTGTGTGGGAATAACCGTTGGGCCAAAGGATAGTCAATACTGTGTGTGTTAAATATCCTGCTGCCCGAGGATGTTCAATACAGTGAGTGAATAGTCCTGTGGCCTGAGAATGGTCCATACTCTGTGGGAATAATCCTGTAGCCTGAGGATGGTCAATACAGTGTGTGAATAATCCTGTGGCCTGAGAATGGTCATTCATGTATGGGAATAATCCTGTGGCCTGAGAATGGTCAATGCTGTGTGGGAATAATCCTGTGGCCGGAAAATGGTCAATGCTGTGTGGGAATAATCCTGTGGCCTGAGGATGTTCAATACTTTGTGTGAATAATCCTGTGGCCTGAGTGTGGTCATATTCTGTGTGAGAATAATCCTGTTGACTGAGGACGGTCAATACTGTGTGTGAATAATCCTGCGGCCTGTGAATGGTCAAGACTCTGTGGAAATCATCCTGTGGCCTGAGGTTGGTCAATACGGTGTGTGAAAACTTGTGTTGCCTGAGGTTGGTCAATACTGTGTGTGAGTAGTCCTTTGGCCTGAGAATGGTCAATACTATGTGGGAAAAATGCTGTGGCTGTGAATGGTCAATACTGTATGAGAGTAATCCTGTGGCCTGAGGATGGTCAATACTGTGTGTGAAAATAATCCTGTGGCCTGAGAATGGTTAATAGTGTGTGTGAATTAACTTGTGACCTGAGAATTGTGAATACAGTGTGTGAATGAATAATCCTGTGCACCGTGAATACTCAATATAGTGTGTAAATAATCCTGTGGATTGAGGGCAGTCAATACTATGTGTGAATAATCCTATACCCCATGAATGGTAAATACTGTGTTTGAATAGCCCTTTGCCTAAGGATGGGCAATACTGTGTGTGAATAATGATGAGGCCTGTGGATGGTCAATGCTGTGTGATAATAATCATGTGGGCTGTGGATGGTCAATACTATGTGTTAAAAATCTGTGGCCTGTGCATGGTCAATATTGTTTGCAAATAATACTGTGTCCTGAGGATGGTCAATACTGTGCGTGAATAACCCTTGGCCTGAGGATGGTCAATACAGTGTGTGAACAATTGTGTTGCCTGAGGTTGTTCAATACCATTTATTAATAATCCTGTGGCCTGAGAATGGTCAATATAGTGTGAGAATAATCCTGTTGCCTAAGGATGATCAATACTGTGTAGGAAAAATCCTGTGGCTTGAGGATTGTCAATACGTTGTGTGGATAATTCATGGCCTGAGGATGGTTAATACTGTGTGTAAATAATTCTGTGACTTCAGGAGGGTCAATACTATGTGGGAATAATCCTGTGACCTGGAAAAGTTGAAGACAGAGTATTCATTAATTCTGTGGCCATGTGCTAGTCAATGCTGTGTGTGAATAAACCTGTGCCCTGTGAATGGTCAATACTGTGTGTGAATATTGCTGTGGCCTGAGAATCGTCAATACTGTGTGGGAATAATCCTGTGACGTGAAAATGAACAAGACAGTGTGTGCATTAATCCTGTGGCCGTATGCTGGTCAAAACTGTATCTGAATACTCCTGTTGGCTGAGAATATTGAACATTGTATTGAACATATTGAATATTGCTGTGGCCTGAGAATCGTCAATACTGTGTGGGAATAATCCTGTGACATGTAAATGACCAAGACAGTGTGTTCATTAATACTGTGGCCGTATGGTGGTCAATAATATGTGCTAACAATCCTGTGAACGGAGAATGTTCAATACAGTGTGTGAATAATCTAGAGGCCTGAGGATTGTCAATACTTTGTGTGAATAATCCTGTTGCCTGAGGACGGTCCATACTGTGTGTGAATAATCCTGTGGCTTTAGAATGGTCCATAATGTATGGGAATCATCCTGTTGGCCTGAAAATGGTCAATGCTGTGAGTTAATAATCATGTGGCCTGAGAGTAGTCAATAAAGTGTGGGAATAATCCAGTGGCCTAAGAATAGTCAATACTGTGTGTGAATAAGGCTGTGGCCTGTGGATGGTCAATACTGTGTGTTAATAATCTGTAGCTTGTGCATGGTCAATACTGTTGTGAATAATCTTGTGACCGGAGGCTGGTTAATACAGTGTGTGAATAATCTTGTGGTCTGATGATGGTCAATACTGAATACTGTGCCCTGAGGATGTTCAGTAATGTGTGCCACTAATCCGGTGGCCTGAGGATGGTCAATACAGTGTGTAAATAATCCTTTGGATAGTGAATGGTCAGTTATATGTGTGATTAATCTGTTGCCTGAGGTTGTTCAATACTGTGTGTGTGAATAATCCTGTGGCCTGAGGATGGTCAACGCTGAGTGTGAATAATCCTGTTGCCTGAGTTGATGAATACTCTGTGAACTACTCCTGTTGCCTGAGGATGGTCAATACTGCGTGAGAATAATCCTGTTGCCTGAGTTGATGAATACTCTGTGAACTACTCCTGTGGCCTGAGGTTGGTCAATACTGTGAGTGAATAATCTTGTGGCTGGAGGCTGGTCAATAATGTGTGAAAATAATCCTGTGGCCTGCGGACTGTCAACACTGTGTGTGAATAATCCTGTGGCATTAGGGTGGTCTATACTGTGTGTGAATAATTCTTTGCATGAGGATGGTCAATATTGCGTGTGAATAATCCTGTTGCCTGAGGATGTTCAATAATGTGTGCCACTAATCCGGTGACTTGAGATGGTCAATACTGTGTGTGAATAATCCTTTGGACAGTGAATGGTCAGTTCCACGTGTGAATAATCCTGCAGCCTGAGGATGGAGGATACTTGTGTGAATAATCCTGTGGACTGTGGATTGTCAATACTGTGTGTAAATAATCCTGGGAACTATGAATGCTCGATACTGTTTATGAATACACCTGTGGCCTAAGGTTTGTCAATAATGTGTCTGAATAATCTTGTGGGCTGATGGTAGTCAATAACATGTGAAAGTAATCCTCTGGCTTGAGAATGGTGAATACCGTGTGTGAATAACCCTTGGCCTGTGGATGGTCAATAATGTGTGTGAATAATACTGTGGCCTGAGGATGGTCAATAATGTGTGTGAATAATACTGTGGCCTGAGGATGGTCAATAATGTGTGTGAATAATCCTGAGGCCTGAGGATGTTCAATACTGTGTGCGAATAATCCTGTGGCCTGTGAACATCAATACTGTGTGTGAATTATCCTTGGACAGTGAATGGTCAATACCATGTGTGAATAATCCTCTGGCCTGTGAATCGTCAATACTGTGTGTGAATAACCCTTGGCCTGAGGGTGGTCAAAACTGTGTGCGAATAATCCTGTGGCCTGTGAACCGTCAATACTGTTTGTTAATAATAGTGTGGCCTGTGGATGGACTATACAAAGTGTTGAATAATCCTGTGCACTGTGAATGCTCAAAACTGTGTGTGAATAGTCCTGTGGCCTGTGAACCGTCAATACTGTTTGTTAATAATAGTGTGGCCTGTGGATGGACTATACAAAGTGTTGAATAATCCTGTGCACTGTGAATGCTCAAAACTGTGTGTGAATAGTCCTGTGGCCTGTGAACCGTCAATACTGTTTGTTAATAATAGTGTGGCCTGTGGATGGACTATACAAAGTGTTGAATAATCCTGTGCACTGTGAATGCTCAATACTGTGTGTGAATAGTCCTGTGGCCTGTGAACCGTCAATACTGTTTGTTAATAATAGTGTGGCCTGTGGATGGACTATACAAAGTGTTGAATAATCCTGTGCACTGTGAATGCTCAATACTGTGTGTGAATAGTCCTGTGGCCTAAGGATAGTGAGTACTGTTTGTGAATAATCCTGTGACCTTTAAGTGGTCAAAACAGTGTGTTCATTAATCCTGTGGCCGGAGTGATCAATACTATGTGTGATTAATCCTGTGTCCTAAGAATGTTGAATATTGTTTGTGAACATTCCTGTGGCCGGAGGTTGGACAATACTGTGTGTGACTAATCCTCTGGCATGTGAATCATTAGTACTGTGTGTGAATAACCCTTGGCCTGAGGATGATCAAAACTGTGTGTGGGTAATCCTGGAGCCTATGGATGATCAATACGATGTGTGATTAATCCTGTTGCCTGAGGTTGTTCAATAATGTGTGCCACTAATCCGGTGACTTGAGATAGTCAATACTGTGTGTGAATAATCCTTTGGACAGTGAATGGTCAGTTCCACGTGTGAATAATCCTGTGGCTTGAGGATGATCAAATCTATGTGTGATTAATCCTGTTGCCTGAGGTTGTTCAATCCTGTGTGAGAATAATCTTGTTACCTGTGAATGGTCAATACTGTGAGTGAATAATCCTGTGGTTTACGGATGGTCAATACTGTGTGAGAGTAATCCTGTGGACTGAGGATGGTCAACATGATGTGTAATTATTCCTTTGTACTGTGAATGGTCAACACGATGTGTGAATAATTCTGAGACCTGAGGATGTAGAATACTGTGTGTGAATAATCCTGCAGCCTGAGGATGGAGGATACTTGTGTGAATAATCCTGTGGACTGTGGATAGTCAATACTGTGTGTAAATAATCCTGGGAACTATGAATGCTCGAGACTGTTTATGAATACACCTGTGGCCTAAGGTTTGTCAATAATGTGTGTGAATAATCTTGTGGGCTGATGGTGGTCAATAACATGTGAAAGTAATGCTCTGGCTTGAGAATGGTCAATACTGTGTGTGAATAACCCTTGGCCTGTGGATGGTCAATACTGTGTGTGAATAAACCTTTGCCTAGGGATTGTCAATACTGTGTGTGAATAATTCTATGGCCTGAGGATAGTCAATACTGTGTGTGAATAATCGTCCGGACTGATGATGGTCAATACTGTGTGTGAATAATCCTGTAGCCTGTGAATCGTCAACACTGTGTGTGAATAAACCTTTGCCTAAGGATGGTCAATACTGAGTGTGAATAATTCTGAGTACTGTGACCGCTCAATACTCTTCGTGAATAAACATGTGGCCTGAGTGTAGTCAATACTGTGTGGGAATAATCCCGTGGCCTGAGGATAGTCAATTCTGTGCGGGAATAAGGCTGTGGCCATTGAATGGTCACTACTGTGTGTTAATAATCTGTGGCCTGTGCATAGTCAATACTGTTTGTGAATAAAACTGAGACTGTAGGCTGGTCAATACAGTGTGTGAGAAATCCTGTGACCCGAGGATGGTCAATATTGTGTGTGGATAATCCTATTGCTTGAGGAAGTTCAATAATGTGTGTGACTAATCCGGTGGCCTGATGATGGTCAATGCTGTGTGGTAATAAGACTGTGCCCTGAAAATAGTCAATACTGTGTGGGAATAATCCTGTGCCTTGAGGATATTCAATACTATGTGTGGATACTCCTGTGGCCTGAGGATGGTCAATGCAGTGTGTTAATAATCCTGAGACCTATGAATGGGCAATACTGTGTGTTAATAATCCTGCAGCCTGAGAATGGTCAATACTGTGTGTTGATAAACTTGTGACCTGTGAATCGTCAATACTGTGTATGAGTAATAATGTGGCCTGTGGATGGTCAATGCTGTGTGTTAATAATCTGTGGTCTCTGCATGGTCATTTCTGTTTGTTAATTATACTGTGGCCTGTGCATGGTCAATACAGAGTATGAATAATCCTGTGCGCTGTGCATGCTCAAAACTGTGTGAATAATCCTGTGTCCTGAGGACGGTCAGTACAGTGTGTGAATTATCCTCTGGCCTGTAATTCATAAATGCTTTATGTAAATGCTCCTGTGGGTTGAGGATGGTCAGGACTGTGTTTGAATAATCCTATGGCCTGAGGATGGTCAATAATGTGTATGAAAAATCCTGTGGCCACTGATGTGGTGGTTTTGGATGAGCAGCTGATTGATCCTCTCCCTCCAATTTCCCTCCCTATCTCTGTAAACCCCTCCAGCTGCAGCAATCCATACTGGCTTTGTAACACCGTTCAGGTCCTGGCCACTCTCTGTAACACTCTCACCACCTCCAGCACCTTCATCTCTCCCTGTTCCTGTCACGTCATTAAACCCTGACAATGATTCACGTTCCACCTGCCCTCTTCCTGCGAGCAGACCCTTTGCGATTCCTTTAAAACTTACTCTTAAAGCACGCTCTCACTTCTGGATTTTAAGCACGTTTTGCTGATCTTGTTTGCCTCATAATCTAATATGATCCATTTTGTCCTGAGTGAGGGACAGGAGTGAGTTTCTTGTTGAGGTTTTGTCTGTTTCGATGGAATGTACTTTTTTGAGTGACTCACACTGTTCCTTCTAATGTTTCCACTGTTCATTTACAGATACATGTTCCAGTCTGTTTAGCCTGTTTACCTTGGTCACTTCTCCTGTCAAATTTACACAATTTGTTTTTCATTGTAATTTGTCCTTTCTGTGATTCACTCTAAAACTTTATATTTCTTTAAACTGCACTTTATCACAATTTCCCAGAGGATGTCTCCAGGTGACATTACTCATTCACTAAGTTTCATCACACAACCATCGATCTGACATTGTGCAACTGGCTAGGGACATAACTATGTGTTATTCAAAGAAACACTGAAAAAAAATATTATCTGTACTTCCCTTCCACTATCACTGTTGTCAGTGTGATTGTCCCAGATTATGCGAATATTGAAGTTTCCCAAAATTATTTCCCAAAATTATCAAAATTCCAATTAATTCCTGTTTAATGCAGTGATGTGCAATGAAATGCTGTTCGGTGGCTAAAACTGTTCTACTTATTCTGTCCTTGGCAAGTAGTAGCCAGAATTTACATTCCGACTCTACTTCATGATCTGCAGCCAAATGCTTTCTCTGTAATGCCTTTGTTATCCATTATAGTTCTCGTTGCGCATTTTGCCTGAGTTTCCGCAAGGTTGTGAGCTATTTAATACTTACGTTCACCTTTTGTTCACCCTGTAACCATGTCTCCCTGGTGTCTAAATTTCTTTTATCTCTGTGTCACAAATCCATCTACCTTATTGCAGAGACCTTGTCCATGCGAAAAAAATACATAATTTACTCTTTCCCACAATGTCCTGTCACATAGCCTGTACATCAGCGAATTGGTAAGTTAAACTCTGTCCCTTTTGGTTCCTTTCTGCTTGTCTTCAGCCAAATTCCCATGCTGTTCCGATGCTTCACATTTGCTCTTTGGATTTGGAAAGCTCCTTTCACCTGAACCCTGTCCCTGCATCCTCTCTGTCAGTTTAAAGCCCTGTCCATAAACCTACCGACAGGTATGGGATGTGGGTGTCTCTGGCTGACCAGCCTTTCTTGCCCAGCCCTAGCTGCCCTTGAGCTGAGTAACTTGCTTGGCCATTTCAGAGGGTCATTGAGAGGCAAACACTTTGTTGTGGTTATGTAGTGCAGACCACATCAGGGTGTGTAGATGTCCATCTCTGAAGGACAAGTGTTTGAGGCTTTTGTACATCAGCAATGGTCTCATACTTACATGTGGATTGTTACTTACTATTTTTAAAATTATTGATTTCAAATTCTACCATTTCTGATGGTGGGATTCCAACTTTCTCCCCTGTACATTAGCTGAGGTTTTGGATTCATGCTCGAGCAGTTATACCACTCGGCCATCACTTCACCTGCTCGATGGTTGCCCATCCCTGAACACTGACACCAGTGCATCATGAAGCTAAACCCGTTCTTCCAACACAGTTGTTTGATCTTGATAACTTGCTGCACTCTGGTGATATCACTCAGTCTCTCTCCATGTGGTATCCCTCACTGTGTGGGTCTAATTGCTGCCTCTGTCAGTGTCTCTCGCTCAGGATCTCCAGATACTGAGCCAACAGAATTCTCCACTCCAGAGAGACGCAGCAGCACAGGCCAGGGATGGAAACTGAGATTTTCCAGATCTTTGTGTGATACAGTGCCATTTTCCATGTGTAACCCTCACAGCATTAGTATAATTTCCCATTCTGTCTATCTGTCTGTCTCCTACACGTACTCAGGAAGGTCCTGACTCAATAGACTTCCCAACTGCTGGGTGTCTCGTCAATCATCACATTGAAGATGGTTGGTCAGCCAGAGAGACAAAGAGCAGGGGGATCTGGAGCCTTCAATAAATCCTGGAGTGAGGTAAGATTACTCACAGTGCACAGGGCAGAGAGCAATGAGAGGGCTCCAAACATCAGCGAACAGGACATGACAGAGATACAGTGCTGGAGGGGGAGCACAATACAGATATACCCCAGGCTCAATCACTGCCCATAATGTAAGGTCTGTTGTACCAAGACTAACTACACTGCAACACTGAATCTATGTCATATCTTGGTGACCAATGTCTTCAATAATTTTTTAAATCCTATAACAGTTGCTATCTTTGTAACCTCCTCCCTTCCTTATAGTCACTTCACTAATTTGAAACGTACTGCATTCCAGCCTACCATCCCTATCGCTGTAGCTTGCTTCAGTGTCTACAACATGCCTTATCTCAGTAGTCTCCTCCTCTAACTGGATACAGAGTCATGGAGCACAGAAACAGAACCTTCACTCCAACTCATCAATGCTGACCATGATTCTTATACTAAATGTGTCACATATGCCTGTGTTTGGCCCTTATCTCTTCAAACCTTCTCCTCTCCATGTATCTCCCCAAATGTCTTTTCCATGTTGTAATTGTACACGTTTCTCCCATTTCCTTTGGCGGCCCGTTCCGTCTATGCACCATCCTCTGTGGATAATGTTGCTGCTCAGCTCCCTCTTTAAATCCTTGCTCTCTCACCCCCTGTTTATACCGTCTAGCTTTGGACTCACCTACCCTTGGCTTTTCACCTTACTGAGGCCCCGCATGGTTTTATAAACCTTTAGAAGGTCAATCTGTAGCCTCCTCTGCCTAAGGCAAATATTTAGGACAATGTTACAAATGTCTCCAATTCATATCAACGCTCTGGACAATGAAGGAAAGTGCGTCAAATACTGACTTCACCACCCTGTCCAACTGCAATGTCACTTCCAAGGAACAATGTAACTGCACCCCTTGGTCTCTCTCTGTTCGACAACACTGTCCAGGGCCAAACCATTAACTGTGTTAGTCCTCCCTGGTTTGTCTCAACAAAACCCAACACCATACGTCAACTGCATCTTTCATTCCTTGGTCCACTGGCCCCGTTGTTCAAGAGCCCCTTTGATAACCATATTCACTGCACGATGCTATTAATTTGATCATCTGCAAACTTACTAACAATGACTCCTATATTCTCAATCAAATCGTTTATGTAGATGATACATATCAGTGGACCAAGCCCCGATCCTTATAGCGCACCGCTGGTCACAGGCCTCCAGTCTGAGCAACAATCCCCTTCCACCACCCTCTGTCTCCAACTGTCAAGCCAATTTTGTATCCAGTTGGCTAGCTCTCCCTGATCCCATGAGATCTAACCTTCTGAACCAGTATATCATGCTAAACCCTGTCAAAGGTCCTGCTGATTTTAGTGTAGACAATGTATGGTCACCACTTCAACAAAAGCAATCAAGTTAGTGAGACCTGACTTTGTACTGACTAGCTTTCATCAATCCTTGCCTTTGCAAATGCATGTAACTCCTGTCTGCAGAATCACTTCCACAACCTACCCATCATTGACATCTGGCTAATTGGTCTTTAGTTCCCTAGCATTCCATCAACGCGTTTCTCAAAAAATGGACCAAAACTATATTCTTGTCATAGTTGTACAGCATGGAAACAGACCCTACAGTTGGTAGAAAACATAATCTCAAACTAAACCCATCCCAGCTGCCTGTTGCTGGCCCATATCCCTCCAAATGTGTCCTATTCATGTACTTATCAAAATGTCTGAAAAACGTTGTTATTGTACCCACATCCACTCCTTCCTCAAGAAGTTCATTCCACACTCAATCCGCTCTCTGTGTAACAATTTGACCCTCATGTCATTCTTTTGAAGATCTCTCTCCCCTAACCTTAAAAATGTGGCCCTTTCTCTTGAGACTCCCCCATCCTGGGGAAAATGCAGCGACCGTTAACTCTATCTATATCTCTCCTTATCTTATAAACTTCTATAAGGTCACCTCTCAATCTCCAGGCTCCTGTGAAAAACGAGTCAGCATATCCTGCCATTTTTCACATCTCAAACCTTCCATACCCAGCAACATCCTGGTATATCTCTTCTGAACCCCTTGCAGCAGAATAATATCCTCCCTATAACTGGGTGACCAGAATGGACAAGAGTGTTGCAGAAGAGGCCTCACCAATATCTGTACAATCTCAACATGACGGCCCAAATCCTACACTCAATGGACTGAGCAATAGTCAATCATGCCAAGCACTGCCTTATACATCCTGTGTTGCAAACTTCAAGAATTATGTACCCAGAGGTTGCTCTGCTCTGAAACACTAACCGAGGCCCTAACATTAATTATATAAGCTCTTGTTTGTTTTACCAAATTTATTAGGTTGCATTTATTCAAATTGAATTCCTTCTACAGTTTTTCAGCCCATTCACTCATCAAGATCCCTTTGTAATCTTAGAAAACCTCCTTCACTGTCAATTATTCCACCTCCAAACTTCCAGCCCATCTCTACGTGGCTGTCAATGGTACAAATACCTTTGCTCGGGGCTCCACAATTTCTTCCCTAGCATCGCCTGTCTTACAGTTAATCAGGTCCTGGGACTTTCCATACCTTTGTGTTATAAAGCTTCCATCACCACCTCTTCTATAACATGCACTCTTTTCAAGTCATAGAGATGTACAGCATGGAAACAGACCCTTCGGTCACACTCGTCCATGCTGACCAGAAGATCTAAACAAATCCATCTCATTTACCAGCATTTGGCCCATGTACCACTAAACCATTACAATTCATATTCCCATCCAGATATCTTTTAAATGTTGTCATAGAATCAGTATCTGTTACATTCTCTCTCAGTTCATTTCATACATGCATCACCTTATGCATGAAAAAACTGTTCCTTCGGTCCCTTTTAAATCTTTCCCCTCTAAACTTAAACTTATGCCCTCTAGGTTTGGACTACCCAATCCCTGGGAAAAGACCTTGAATGTTTATCCTATCCATACCCATCATGTTTATATAAACGTCTGTCAGGTCACCTCTCAGTCTCCGATGCTCCAGGGAAAATAACCCCAGCTTCTTCAGCAACAACCCTGGCAACATCTTGTCAATCTTTTCTGAGCACTTTCCAGTTCCCCTCATCTAAGTCATTAATAAAAATTACAAACAGTAGAGGCCCAAGGACAGATCTCTGTGGAACACCACTCACCACAGACTTCCAGGCAGAATATTTTCCGTCTACTACCACTCGCTGTCTTCTGTTGGCCAGCCAATTCTGTATCCAGACAGCTAAGTTCCCCTGTATCCCATTTCTCCTGACCTTCTGAATGAGCCGACCATGGGGAACCTTATCAAATGCCTTGCTGAAGTCCATGTACACCACATCCACAGCTCGACGCTCATCAACTTTTCTAGTCACATCCTCAAAAAACTCGATAAGGTTTGTGAGGCATGACCCACCCCTCACAAAGCCGTGTTGACTGCATTTAATCAAGCCATGCTCTTCCAGATGGTCATAAATCCTATCCCTCAGAATCCTTTCTAACACCTTGCAGACGACAGACGTGAGACTTACTGGTCTGTAATTGTCGGGGATTTCCCTATTTCCTTTCTTAAGCGAGGAATTACATTTGCCTCTCTCCAGTCCTCAGGTACAACTCCAGTGGAGAGCGAAGATGCAAAGATCTTCGCAAGTGGTGAAGCAATTGCATTTCTCGTTTCCCAAAGCAGTCGAGGACAAATCTGGTCCAGGCCTGGCGACTTGTCAATCTTAATGTTTGACAAAATTTTCAGCACATCAGCTTCCTCTATCTCTATCCATTCCAGCATGCACACCTGCTCTTCAAAGGTTTCATTCACTCCAAAGTTCGTTTCTTTCGTAAAGCCAGAAGCAAAAAACTCATTTAGGGCTTCCCCTACCTCCTCAGACTCCACACACAAATTCTCTATGCTATCCCTGATCGGCCCTACTCTTTCTTTGACCATTCTCTTATTCCTCACATAAGTGTAAAATCCCTTTGTGTTCTCTCTAATCCGTTCTGCCAAGCCTTTCTCGTGCCCCCTCCTGGCTCTCCTCAGACCATTTTTGAGCTCCTCAGTTTCTCATATTTGTTCCTCAGTCTCCCACTGATTATTAGGCGTCAGCAGTACGGTCAAGTCAAAGTGATGACCCATTCTTATTTCTCAGTTCCACTAACATAGCTTCACTGGGCAATCGCACAGGAATATCCTCTCTAAGTACTGCTGTGATGATTCATGCAATCAAAACCCACCACCACACATCCTCTCTTGCCTCCCCTTCGATGCTTCCTGCAATCCCTGACAATGAGTTGCCAGTCCTGCCCCTCCCTCAGCTGTGTTTCTGTGATAACTATAATCTCCCAGTCTGATGTTCCAGTCCATGCCCTGAGTTCATCTTCCTTAGCGGTCAGGTCCCTTGCATTGAAATACATGTAGTTTAATAACCAGTTTTCCCCCATTTCCTGCTATGTTCTTGCCTGCCTTGTCTTTTGAAATCACTCTCTTTAACTTGTGTACCATCTTCTTTCTGACCTGACGACTGTTTAAGGTCCAACACCCTGCCAGACTAGGTTATATCCTCTAAAGCAGCTCTATCAATTCACTCCACCAGGATATGGGTCCCTCTCCTGCTCCCAGTTGAGATGCCCTTCCCACCCTGTCTCCCTGTGCTGACACCTTCAGGGATCTATGGACTTGTCCACCAAGGTCCCTGAATTCCTCAGTACTCCGCAAGGACCTACCGTTCATTATGTCTGTTCTTCGCTTATCGTACCTCCCACAGAGTATTACCTCACTTCAATCAGAACTAAACTCTGTTTAGATTATCATCCGATCGACATCGGACTGCAGACGGAGACCATCCTTCTCACTGTGAACAACACCCTTACCTTTCATGTCATCTGCAAACCTACTCTTGATACCGTCTGCTTTCACTTCAAAGTTACTATTTGACAGAATACCCAGCAATGGTTCCTGCACAGATCCCTGTGGTACATCCACTGGTGAAAGTATGCTATCCACCAATTTTGCATCCAATTTGCCAACTTGCCTTGGAACCCAGTCCTTTTGGACCAGCCTTCCATGTTGGATCTTGTTTAAGGACTTAGTCAAGTCCATGTAAACCACATCATTTGCACAGCCCTCATCAATATACTTAAGCACCATTTAAAAAAAAACTGAACTGAATTCCTCAGACAGTATCAACCTCTGCCAAATCCGTGATGACTAAACCAAGTTGATCCTTACCTTTGCAAGTGTTGATTCATCCTCACAGTTGTTTCCAATAATTTCCCTCCCCCTGCTGTTAGACTATCTACTCTGTAATTACCTGGCCTATCCCTGCTGCCCTTCTTGAACAAAGGAACCACATTAGCTATCCTCAGTCATTCAGCACTTCACCTGTGGCCAGCAAAGTATTAAATATATCCACCAGGGCCCCAGCAATCTCTGAGTAATTAGCATGGGGGTCAAAGAATGCTGGTCTAGGCAGTGACACCCACATCCCATGACAGAATAAATAAAAATACATATGTCCCTCCTTACCTCTGACACACCTCACAGGTGCAGCAATCCTTACTGGCTTTGTAACACCATTCAGGTCCTGACCACTCTCTGTAACACTCTCACCACCTCCAGCACCTTCACCTCTCCCTGTTCCTATCGTGTCATTAAACCCTGACAATGATTCCCCTTCCCACTGCCCTCCCCCTGCTAGCAGACTCTTTACAATCCCTTCAAAGCTTACTCCTAAAACACTCTCTCATTTCAGGATTTTAAGTACTTTGTGGTGATCTTCTCAGCCTGATAATCTAATATGATCCATTTTGTCCTGAGTGAGGGACCGGTGGGGATTTCTTGCTGAGGTTTGGTCTGTTTCAGTGAAATGACCTTTTGAGTGTTTTACACTGTTCCTTCAAATGTTTTCCACTGTTCATTTACAGACACATGTTTCAGTCTGTTCAGCCTGTTTACCTTGTCAGTTCTCCTCTCAAACTCATGTAATTGTCTATTTTTGTTTCTAGTTGTAGTTTGTCCTTTCTGTGATTCACTTTAAAACTTTATATTTCTTTAAACTGCACTTTATCACAATTTCCCAGAGGATCTCTCCAAATGACATTACTCATTCACGAAGTGTCATCACACAACTGTCGCTCTGCGATAGTTATGTCCCTAGTCAGTTGCACAATGTGTTAATCAAAGAAACACTGAAAAAGAAATTCTCCGAACTCCTCTTCCAATATCACTCTTGTCAGTGTGGTTGTCCCAGATTATGCGAATATTGACATATCACTAAATTTTCACAGTGCCTTTATTAAAAATTCCATTGAATTCCTGCTTATTGCAGTGATGGGCAATGAAATACTGTTCCGTGGTCTATAACTGTTCTGCTGCTTGTGTCCCTGGCAAGTAATAGCCAGAATTTACATTCAGACTTACTCTACTTCATGATCTGAGACCAAATGCTTTCTCTGTAAGGCCTTTGTTATCCATTATTGTTCGCGTTGCCCATTTTGCCTGAGTTTCTGCAAGGTTGTGAACCATTGAATGTTCCACCTTTTGTTCACCCTGTAACCACAATTCCCTTGTGATAAATCTCTTTTATCTCTGTCACAAATCCACCTACCTTGATGCAGAGACTTTGTCTACTAAAATAAAACATAATTTACTCTTTCCCACAATTTCCTGTCACAAATCGATTTGCTGATGTACAGTTTTAGTTAAACTTTGTCCCATCTGTTCCTTTCTGTTGTCTTCAGCTACATTCCCACGCTGCTCTGATGCTTCACCTTTTCTCTTTGGATTTGGAGAGCTCCTTTCACCTGAACCCTGTCCCTGTGTCCTCTCTGTCAGTTTAAAACCCTGTCCATAAACCTACTGACGTGATTGGCCAGCACACTGGTCCCAGCACGGTTCCAGTGGAACAATCTGAATGGATTTTTTTAAAAATCAGGTATGGGATGTGGATGTCTCTGGCTGACTAGCCTTTATTGCCCATCCCTTGCTGCCCTTGAGCTAAGCAGCTGGCTCGCCCATTTCAGAGGGCAATTGAGAGGCAAACACTTTGCTGTGGGTATGTCCTACAGACCACGTGAGAGTGAACTGTTGTCTTTCTCTGAAGGTCAAGTGTTTGGATTTTTATCAATACTTATTTATGGATGGTTAATTCCAATTTTTAAAAAGTATATTCATTTAAAATGCCACCATTCCAAATGGTGGTATTCAAACCTGCCTCCCCTGAACATTAGCTGAAGTTTGGGATACATGCTCTAGCAATAATACCACTCAGCCATCACTTCGCCTGCTCACTGGTTGCTCATTCCTGACTAGTTATACCAGTGCATCATGAAGCAAAACCCGTTCTTCCGACACAATTGTGCGATGCTGCCATCTTCCTGCACTCTAGTGCTATCACTCAGTCTCCCTCCATGTGGTATCCTTCACTGTGAGGGTCTAATTACTCTGTCAGCGCCTCTCACTTTTGCATCTACTGCAGATCCTGAGCCAACAGAATTCTCCACTCTAAAGTAACGCAGCAGCACAGGCCATAGATGGAGACTGGGATTTTCCAGATCTCTGTGGAACTCAGTGCCATTCTCCACATGTAACCCTGACTGCATCAGTCTAATTTCCCATTCTGTCTATCTCTCTATCTCCTGTAGGTACTCAGGAAGTTCTTGACTCAATAGACTTCCCAACTGCTGTGTGTATCGTCCATCGCCACATTGAAAATGGTCGGTCAGCCAGACAGACAAAGTGCAGGGAGATCTAGAGCCTTCAATAAATCCTGCAGTGAGGTAAGATCACTCACAGTGCACAGAGCAGAGAGCAATGAGAGGGCTCCAAACATCAGCTAACAAGACATGACATGGATATAGTGCCAGAGGGGGAGCACGGTACAGACATACCCAGGCTCAGTCAGTACCCCGACTGTGAGTTTTGTTGTACTCAGTCGGCACCGGGGTGTCACAGTTATCAAACCAGGCCTGTGCTGTCTTAGCGAACATCAGTACAACAGAGGGGAAAGCAGGCTTCCCATGAGTGGGTTGTAATGCTGACTGGGAACTTTCTGTACTGTGCTGTCCCTCCAACACTGTACCTATGTCACGTCTTGTGGACCAAATATCTGACATCTCCCACATATCTGTTGCTCAAATTCCTGCTGACTGCTGAGGACCTGTAGTACAGTCATATCAAACTGATGACACATTCTCATTTCTCAATTGCACTATTACAGCTTCACTGAGTGATCGCCAGGAATATCCTCTCTCAATTCTGCAGTGATGTTTACACTGATCAAAACATCCGCTCCTCTTCCTCCTCAAATACCTCTCCTTCTCTTCTTCCTGTAGCATCTGTACCCCAGAACATTAAGTTGCTTGGCCTATCCTTCCCTCAGCTGTACCTATGTAATTCCTGTGATATCCCAGTCCCATGTTCCTATCCATGCCGTGCATTCATCTGCCTTTCCTGTCAGCCATTTTATATCAAAGTAAATGCAGCTTAATACATCAGTTTTCCCTCATCGCCTGCTGTGCTCTTGCCTGCCTTGTCAATTGAAATGACTGTCTTGAAATTCTGATCCAGCCTCAACCTTCAGACTGTAGCCTGAGACTGTCCCCCTCACTGTGGACAACACCCTCACCTTTCATGTCATCCGGAAACCTACTAATGATACCTTCTGCTTTCACAGCCAACTCATTAATGTACATAATAAACAGCAACGGTTGCTGCACAGATCCCTGTGGTACACCCGCTGGGCAAAGGTTTTCAATCACAAAACCAATCCTCCACCAATTTTGGATCCAATTTGCCAACTTGCTTTGGATCCCTTGGGCTCTTCCCATTTGGATGAGCCCTCCATGTGGGACCTTGTCAAAGACCTTAATGAACTCCATGGAACCCACATCATCTGCACTGCCCTTATCAATATTTTTAATTGTAATTTCAAAGAAAAATTAGCTGAATTCATCAGACAGGATCTTCTCCGACCAAATCCATACTGAGTATCCCTAATCATCCCTACCTTTCCAATTATTGATTCAAATTGACCCTCAAAATTGTTTCCAATAATTTCCCTCGCACTGATGTTGGGCTATACACTCTAAATACCTGGCCTATCCCTGCTACCCTTCTTGAATTTCACCTGTGGCCAGCAAAGTATTAAATTTCTCTGCCAAGGCCCCAGCAATCTGCTCCCTTACCTTCCATTGCAGCCTAAGACACATTTCATTGGGCACTGGGGATTTCTACACTTTTTATGCCTGTGAAAACATTTAATACCTCCTCCTTATTGATCTTAACATGTTCTGGGACCACACCATTCCACTTAAATCCCCGGCGACAATGTCTTTCTCCTGTGTGAATAAAGATGGGAAGTACTCATTGAAGACCTCACCTACATCCTCTGGCTCCATGCACAGATTATCCCTTTGGTTTCTAACAGGCCTCGCTCTTTCGCTGGGAAGCCTCTTATGCTAACGATGGTGGTTTTTCCTCAGTTGTATCTGCCAAATGTACTTCATGACCATTGTTTGCCCCTCATTTTCTACAATCCCTTTGCCCTCTCTATACTTGTGAATGGCTTCTCCTGATTTTATTGAACTGGATTTTCTTTATCAAACTCACGATATCACTTGATCAGTATTCGCTGGAGTTGCTGCCTTTACTATTCACTCTTCAAGGAACACACTGGCCCCGATTTTTCACAGCATCACTTTTAAATACTCACACTTTCCTAATATCGACCCAACTGCAGGTAGTTCCTCCCTCTCTCTGTTTGCCAGATCCTGTCTAATGATCGCAATACTGAAAAGAGACTCAGTTGTGAGGGGGACAGACAGGAGACTGTGTGGCTGCAGAACAGATCCCCGATGGTATGCTGCCTCCAGGGTGCCAGGGTCAAGGATGCCTCTGAGCGGTTACTGAACGTTCTGAAGGGGAGGGTGAACATCCAGAGGTCATTGTGCACACTGGCCCACGTGACAGAGGTAGACAAAGGGATAGGCCCTTGTGAAATAAGTACAGGGAGTTAGGTAAGAAGTTAAAAAACAGGATATTGAGGTTAATAATCTCCAGATTACTCCCAGTGCCACGTGCCAGTGAGGATAGAATTAGAAAGATCAGCCAGATGGATGTGTGGCTGAGGTGCTGGTTTAGGGGGTAGGGTTTTCAGTTCTTAGGTCATTGGGATCTCTTCTGGGGTAGAGGTGACGTGCACCAGGGGGATGGTTTGCACTGGAAGCAGAGAGGCACCAGTATCACTGGGAGGAGATTTGCTAGTGTTACCGGGCAGGATTTAAACTAGTTTGGCAGGGAGTTGAGACTCTGAATAAGAGAGGGGCCATCAACTAGTCAGGGGAAAATACATGAGCCATCGAAAGCAAGTTTCCTATCCAGGATATCTGGGCACAGTACAGGGAGGGAAAAGACTTCTGGTTTAAAAGGCATTAATTTCAACGCACGAGGTCTGACTGGTAAGGCAGACAAGTTCAGACCATGGATTCACTCTGGGGACTGGGATATTACAGCCATAACAGAAACATGGCTGAGAGAAGGGCAGGACTGGCAGTGTTCCAGGATACAGAAGCTACAAGCGTGACAGAAGAACAAGTAATTGAGTAGGGGAAATTGTCCCTTTGATTAGGGAGGACAGAAAAACAGTGCTGAGAGACAATATTGTTAAGTGGTAATCAAATGAGGCCATATTTTTAAAAGTTAGAAACAAAAAGGGGGTGGTCAGTCTGCTGGGATGGTGTTCTAGTTCCCCAAATAGCCAGCGGGTACGAGAGGAGAAAATGTGTAGTCAGATTGCAGGTACCTATAAAAATAATAGAGCAGTATTGGATGGAGATTTTAACTTCCCATGGATTGACTGGGTCACCCAGAGTGTAAAAGGGGTGGAATTTGTCAAATATGTCTAAGAATGTTTCCTAAATCAAGATGTACAGGGCTCCATGCTACTCAGGTGGATGCAACACTGGACCTCCCCTCAGAAACCGAGGTCGGGAAAGTGACTGAATTGTCAGTCAGAGAGCACTTTGGGTCCAGTGACCACAACTGTCTTATTTTTAACATAGTTATGGAAAAAGATCAGACAGGTCCATAGATTAAGGTCTTAAACTGGAACAGGGCCACCATTCAGCAGGATCAAGCAGGGGTTGATTGGGTGAAGGTAAAAATCACACAACACCAGGTTTAACATCCAGCTGTTTACACAGGAACCTTGATTATCTGAACGAGATGGGCGGGCAATAGTACATTCAGATAATTGGTTATTCGATTAATCGATTCCATGCCTTTCCTCTGGGACTCGGAGTTTTTGGTAATGTCTACTCCCCGTTGAGGTGACTCGACAGCAGTAAACCATGCGTGAGCCCTCACGCCCCGCCAACCCCCCGAAAACACCCAGCTGCTCAGCCCCAAAGCCTTCCAACACTGCCCCCACCCACACCTCAACATCGCCTCCCACCCGTTCTCAAACCCTTCCAACACCAACCCACGCCAGTCCCCCGCCACAAAAACCGCCCACCGCCACACTCCACTTGCCACCCGACCCGCCAAACCCATCCAATATCACCCCCTGCCCGCCTCCAACAGTTCACCCCAACTCCAAAGCCATCCAACACCAACCCACGCCACAAAATCCGCACACCGCCACCCTCCACTTGCCACCCACCTCACCCCTAAACCCATCCATCATCACCCTACGCCCGCCTCCAACAGAGTACCCTGCCCGCCCCAAACCCATCCAACACCACCCTCCGCCCGCCACCAACAGGGCACCCCGCCCACTCCAAACCCATCCAATATCACCCTCCGCCCGCCACCAACAGTTCACCCCCAATCCCCAAACCCATCCAACACCGACCCACGCCGCCCCGCCTCCAAAACCGTCCAACGCCACCCTCACTTGCCACACACCCTGCCCCCATACCCATCCAACATCACCCTCCGCCCGCCACCAACAGAGCACTCTGCCTGCCCCCAAACCCATCCAATATCACCCTCTGCCCGCGTCCAACAGAGCATCCCGCCTGGGCCCAAACCACCTCCAATCCCCACACCTATCCCAGTCTGGGTCATCTGTTTCAGATCAGGACATTGGTGTTTCTGTTACTTCTGGCACTCCAAGCAAATCTTCCTAATTGTGTCTATTCATTCAGATCTCATCCTCTTCAGCCTCCTGAAACTTCTTCCTGCCATTGTAACCCTCCCTGTTTAGAACACAGCACAGTTTCTCTTGTAAGCACATCTTTCTGGTTACCAAATCTTATTTATCCCTGTGTCACAAGTTATTGCTGATACTTTGACAATTCCAAAAAAAACTGTTACTGACTGTTTCCCAGAAATTGCTGTCACAGCCTAATTCACTGGTGTACAGTTTTAGATAAACCCTGTCCCTTTCCCGTTCCCTTCTGCTTGTATTCAGTCATGTTCTTATGCTGCTCTGATGTTTCACCTTTTCTATTTGGATTTGGAAAGCTCCTTTCACCTGAACCCTGTCCCTGCATCCTCTCTGTCAGTTTAAAGCCCTGTCCATAAACCTACCGACATGATTGGCCAGGACACTGCTCCCTGCAGTGTTGTTTTTATTTCACTCATGGGATGTTGCTGTCTCTGGCTGGCCAGCATTTCATGCCCACCTCCGAGCTGCCCTTGAGCTGAGTGGCTTGCCAGATCATTCCAGTGGGCAGTTGAGCGTCAACCTCCTTGCTCTGGGTCTGGATTCATATGTAGGCCAGACCGGCAGCACATAACAGATTTCCTTATTAAAGGGTATTAAGCAGTCAGATGGATATCCCTGCTACCGGCATTAAATTCTGGATGAAGAGTCGAGTGAGAGTAACACTAGGCCATTGCCTAGCCCACTGAGAGCTCCCTCATCCCTCATCCTACTTTCTCTGGCAGCTCATTCCATACACATACCACGTTCAGCTTGAAACTTTGCCCCTAATATCCCTTTTCAATCTTTTCCCTCACACCTGTGCTTTCTAGTTTTGGACTCACCTAAACAGGAATAAGACCCTGGCTGTTTACCCTATCCATGCCCCTCACGATTTTATCAACCTCTATGGTCACCTCTCAGCATCCGATTCTCCAGTGAAAACAGCTTCAGTCTATTCAGCCTCAACCCTGGCAACATCTTTGCATCTTTTCTGAATCCTTTCAAGTTTCACAATATCATTCCAATAGCGGGGAGACCAGGACTGAAAGCAGAATTCCAGAAGTGGCTGAATGAATGTCCTGTACAGCCGCAAAATGACGTCACAACTCCTGTACTCAATGCACAGACCAATAAAGGCAAGTACACCAAACACTTTCTTCACTACCCTGCCTATCTATGATTTCACTTTCAAGGAACTATGAAACTGCACTCCAAGGTGTTTTTGTTCAGTAACACTCCCCAGGACCTTCCCATTAAGTGTATAAGTCCCACCCTGATTTGCTTTTCCAAAATTTAGATATATGTGAGGTTCTACATTAAACTTCATTTGCCACTCAGCCCATTTGATCGGAGTCTCATTGTACTTTCAGGTAACTTTGCTGTCCATTGCACCTCCAATTTTGGTGTCTATTGTAAACCTACTAACCATAGCTCCTATATTCACATAGAAATCATTTATATAAATGGCAAAAAGCAGTGGACCCAGGACCCAGCACCCAGCCTGACCGCATATTGCTCATCACAGGCTTCCAGTCCAAAAAACAGACTCCACTATGACACTGACTGCTCAGCAAGGTTAGAGCTCGTGGCATACAGGGAGAACTAACCATTTGGATACAGAACTAGTTCAAAGGCAGAAGACAGAGGGTGGTGATGGAGGGTTGCTTTTCAGACTGGAGGCCTGTGACTAGTGGAGTGTTACAAGGATCACTGCTAGATCCACTACCTTTCGTCATTTATATCAATGACTTGGATGTGAACATAGGAGGTATAGTTAGTGAGATGACACCAAAACTGGAGGTGGAGTGGACAGTGAAAAAGATTACCTCAGAGTACAATGGGATCTTGATCAGATGGGTGAATGGGCTGAGGAGTGGCATTTTGGGAAAGCAAATCTTAGCAGGACTTATACACTTAATGCTAAGGTCCTGAGGAGTGTTACTGAACAAAGACCTTGGAGTGCAGGTAGATAGGATAGTGAAGGGGGCATTTGGTATGCTTTCCTTTATCGGACAAAGTATTGAGTACAGGAGTTATGAGATCATCTTGCGGTTGTCCAGGACATTGGTTAGGCCACTTTTGGAACGTTGTATATAAATCTGGTCTCCCTCCTATTGGAAGGATGTTGTGAAACTTGAAAGGGTTTAGAAAAGATTTACAAGAACATTGCCAGGGTTGGAGGATTTGAGCTAGGCTGGGGGTTGAATAGAGATTGAATATACTGGGGCTGTTTTCCCTGCAGCGTCAGAGGCTGAGAGGTGATCTTATCTATGTATATAAAAACATGAGGTGCATGGATAGGATAAATAGACAAAGTCTTTTCCCTGGTGTGGGGGATCCCAGCACTAGAGGGCATAGGTTTATGGTAAGAGGGGAAAGACTTTAAAGAGACTTGAGAGGCAATGTTTTCACACAGAGGGTGGTACGTGTATAGAATGAGCTGCCAGAGGAAGTGGTGGAGGCCATTACGATTGCAACATTTAAAAGGCATCTTCATGTGTATATGACTAGGAAGGATATGGGCCGGGTGCTGACAGGTGGGACTAGATTGCATTGGGATATCTGATCAGCATGTACTGGTTGGACCGATGGGTCTCTGTTTCTGTGCTGTCCATCTATGACTCTTTGACCTTCCAGCCAATTCCGTATCCAAACAGCTAGTTCCACCAGAATTCTATGGTGTTGAACCTGCTAACCAGTGTGTTATGTGAAACCTTGTGTCTTTCTCAAGTCCAAGTTAATGATTTCAATGCACAAAGCCATGCTGACTCTCCCTAATCATTTCTTGCTTTTCCAATGACATGTAAATACTGTCCCTGAGAATCCCTTCCAACAACTTATCTGCAAATGACTTCAGGCTCACCGGTCGATAGTTCCCTGGCTTTTCCTTACCATCTTTCACAAATAATGGCACCAGTCTTCCAGCACCTCACCTGTGGCGATCGATGATACAAATATTGCAGCGAGGGGCCCAGCAAAAGCTTCCCTAATTACCCACAAAGTTCTGGGATACACCTGATCAGATTCCAGGGATTTATCCACCTTTATGCATTTTAAGACATTCAGTACCTCCTCCTCTGTAATATGTACACTTGCCAAGTTATCACTATTTATTTCTCCAACTTCTCTAACTTCAATATCCCCTTTCAGTAAAAACTGACATGAAATACTTACAGAATCTCTCCCACCTCCTGCTGTTCCATAGACAGTCTTGTTGATCTTTGAGGGTCGCTATTCTCTGCCTAGATATTCTTTTGTCTTTAGTGTATTTGTAGAATCTCTTTGGATTTTCCTTAAACGTATTTCCCAAAGCTATCTCATGTTCCCTTTTTTGCCTCCTGGTTTCCCGTGAGTATACTCCTACTGCCCTTATAGTCCTCTAGGGATTCACACAGTGGTCTGTACCTGCCATATCCTTCCTTCATTTTCTTGACCAGAGCCTCAATTTCGCAGGTCACGCAGCATTCTCGACGCCTCCCAGCCTTGGCCTTAAGAGGACCATACTGTCTGTGTACTCTCATTGTCGCGGGCCTATGGAGGCAATGGCAGATGAGGACAGAGAAACAATCATTATCAGTAAAGGGATATTGTTGGGAAAGCTAACAACTCATCCTTATCTCTATAATTCCTCTCGAGCCTCAGAACTATCACTATCTCTGCATCAAAAACATCTCAATCTCTGCAACATCCTCCAATCTCTAATCTCCTCCAGTCTCAACACCCTCTCTATCTTTAATCTTGTCCACCCTCACAAATCTCTGTGATGTGCCTTTCTTTAATTCCAGCCTTCAGGATAACCTATTTTTATTTCAGATTCCTGCACCCAGAGCTCCACAATGTCCCGCTTAACCTCTGTCACATTTTCCTCCAAAAAACATTAATCAATCACGTATCATCTATTCTAATATCACCTTCTCTGACCTGGTTTCTATTGTGGCTTGTCATATTCCTATATTACGCGTCTGTGGTCTACATGACAGAAAACGGTTTTGTGGTCCATTGGGTTTATGCTGTAAAGAAATCTCCCAGCGAGCTATTTTAATCCCATTTTCCAGCACAGAGCCCATAGACCTGTCAGCCTTGGCCTTGCAAGTGTGTTCCTAAATAGATTTTAAATGCCATCGAGATTTCTGTCTCTCACTCTGTTCCCGACAGTGAAGTTTAGTGCAACTGTTGCTCTATGCTATCACCCACAGGGTTCAGAGCAGCTGGGTCTGTGTGAACCACAGATCGTCCACACATTGTGAAGGATGGCAGGGTCCCTGAGAGGGGGCACAGGAGATTTACCAGGATGGTTCAAGGAATGGGGGATTTTAGTTGCAGAATTTGTGGGGCATTTTTAACATTAATTGTTCATGTGACATGTGTGTTGCGAATACACATCAAGAATAACCATCCATAATTAATGGACTCTCCTTTTCAACCTCTCCCCTTGCCTGCGCTGTGGTAATATCCAGGTTAACCACTACCAGACATCTCTCTCTAATGAGAGAGCAGTCCTATGGTCGGGTAGGACAATGCTGACTTGACCTTTTACACAGTGATGCCACTGTGCCTCGAGGGTGGGGAGAGGGAATGCTGAAGATGGTGGATGGGAAACCACTCAGGTACAGTGCTTTATCCTGGAGGATGTTCACTTTAATATTGTTGGGGATGGGGGGGGGGGGTGCACTGATGCAGGCAAGTTGAGAATATTCCAACACAACCCTGATGTGTACCTTATAGAGAGCAAACAGGCATTGGGGAATCAGCGGTTTGGAAAAACTGAGATTGTTCTCCTTGAAGCAAAGGAAATTTGGGGAGCTGTGACTGTGGTGTAAAATTATGTCCCAATACATGTGTGAATCATAATGTAACACATGTATTGGGCCAAGCAGTGGAATGTGGTGAAACGGTTAAAAATTATGTCCCAATACATGTGTGAATCTAACCGGAATGGAGGTGTTGCTTAGTCCCGTGTGAATCTTATTACACACCTCCCCGTGTGAATCTTCTTATCTGTATGTAACCAGAATGGAATGTGTTTTTTAGCCTTGCTCTGCTGTTCACATGAATGTTTATATCTGGAAAAGAGTATATCAGCTGGAAAAGTCTCCAGTTCGGTGAGTCTGCTCCGGGGTTACGTTTAACCGCCGAGCGTGGGTTGTTGGCAACCGCTCTACGAGAACTGACGGCTCCCAGTTCCGGTAACATGTAGAGTGAGTATAAGCCAGACCCGTTGTAAGTATGAGACCTGGTTGTGGCGACGCTGCGGGGAATAAAATGCTCATATTCTAGCAGACTCGCCTCTTGGTCGTTTGTTCTGTGTCAGACTACTCTCCTACGAACCTGACCTTGAGAATTTTTTAAAACAGTGACAAAGCGGTTTACAAAAGTTACACGTTATAATAAACCTTACACCCATCAGTTCATTATACAAGGATTACAGGACACATGTTGAAGATTTGGGAAGATCTATTGAGAGGATGGTTTGATTCAAAGGAGAACTTTTATTCAGCAAATGGTATTGATCTGGAACACAATACTCTCACACAATATGAATATCCAGGTCCTGATGAATGGAGTAATTCTGTCAGAGTTTGGCATTACAATGACTGAGATTATCATCTGAATATCTGCCTGTAATACAAGTTTATAAAATCCGTCACTGTCAGTTCCAGTTTGAAACTCATACAATCCCCTCCTCCTGGCCCAGGATGACTGTACACATTACCCCTGGTGGAGGTTAGCAGGCACTTCAAGGGCAAATCTATGTGGGTTTCTATGAGTTTCCACCTTGGGACTTCACATGACTGAACATGGGACAGAATGTCCCAAGATTCAGTGAGATATGGAGAGCAGGATTTGCTTCCTTTTCTTTCCTTCCGTTCTGCCGCTGTGCCTCCTCAATAAGACATGGGGTGTGAAAGGCTCATGCAGCTTGATGGGAAAGATGTCTCCATTCTGACCAATGGGCAGCAAGCTCCTCCCAGTCATGAAACAGAGTATCCCTGAAAGATAGTAACTGCGCATGCTTCCCACTGCCCAGTGCTCACAGTACATGTTTCGAATAATGAGGGGGGAAATCTCCGAGAAAAGGCATAACAGGAAAGTTCCAAAAGGATTATAAACAGTTTACAGAGAGATATTCACAGGAAACGTGGGCAACAAGTTGGCAAATAGAGTATAACTTGGGATAAACTGTAGAAAGCTGCACCACAAAGGGACTGGGGGAAAATGAACAGGAAACACAGAAAGCTAGCACATAGTTACAACATGGAATCGGGAAGGGGAATGGAATGCTGTCCCTTATTTCAAAGAGTTTGCAATATAAGAGTTTGGAGTATATATCTTAGAGCAACAAAACAAATGGCGAGTGAGACCACATCTGGAGTAATGTGAACAGATTTGGTCGCTTTAGTTATTGGAGGCATTTCAGAGAAGATCCATTGGGATGATCCCTGTTTTGAAGGGATTATCCTGTAAGCAAAGGCTGAATAAGTTGGGAATCTACTCACTGGACTTTGGAAGAATGAGAGGTGATCTCTTTGAAACATACAGGATTCTGTCGAGGTTTGACAGGGTAAATATGGAGAGGATGTGTCCCATTATGGGTGAGTCTTGAACCAGATTCTGGGTCAGTCGCGGAATCAAGGGTTCTGTTTCAGATTTGTCAAGTTAAAGGCAACACCGACACAGGTTAGGGTTTCAGTAGCAATGGAGCTGGGGTGAGAAGGAGACAAGCAACGTTTTAGAGATTGGAATTCCTGGTGTTTGTGATTGTGTAGATGCCTGATCAGAAGGTCACCTTGGGGTCAGATATGAAAGCAATATTGTGAAGAATGTAGTTCTGCCTCAGACACTTCCCAGTGAGAGGGAGGGACACAGCAGTAAGGGAAATGAATTTGGAATAGCAACTGAAGGCAATGGGTTTAACAATTACAGTGTTTCATTGGAGTGAATTGCAGCTAATCGATGCGTGGTGAGCAGTTTGATAACTGAGTAATAGTGGAGTAATGGAGACGGATGATGGGAAGGGAGAGCTGGACATGGTCAGTGTACATGTGAAACCTAACACAGTGCTTTTGGGCGATGTTACCTCCTGGCTGTATGTAGGTGAGAAACAGGACGGACCAAGGATAGATCCTGGAAGGAGACCAAATACAAGGAATTCAGAAAGGAAAGGGAGAGTGGAGATGGAGCAGGATTTTCCAGTGATGGTGAGGTCAAATATTAGGTTTTACCAGAATGGGAGAGAAGGACATAACCAGAAAAGACAGACAGACAGATCATGGAACAATATCTGTGAATTGGCAAGGTGGGGGGGGGGGGGTGGGGTGGGGTGGGGTGGGGTGGAGGGGGTGGGGGCAGTGACAAGCAGGAGGATGAGACAGAGATTTGGAATGTCCATTATTTAGCTACACTAGGGTAAATGGTCAAGATGACCTCTAATAAGGCTTGATAAGAGACTCTAAGAAATGCAAGTTTAGAACGATATTAAGGATCATCCTTGTGAGGCAGTTTAGCTCGGTGCGCTAGTGGAGAGGGAGGAAAGAAGCAGAGGCAGCTGATTGGATTGTCTCAATGTTATTGACAGAGAAACTCCATGTGCTCCTCACTCTTGTTGTTGGAAGGGAGGATGGAGGAGACAGGATAATGGACATTTTTTTAATTTCCGAAACAATAAACAAAACCTGTGATAGTGATTCTAAAATTAAGTGATCAAACCTGTCGTATTTATCAAGAATATTAAAATATACAACTGAAGTTCAGGTTTGAATCCCAAATTGGTAGAGGGTGGCTCTGAAGTCAAGAAAAAAACGACTGGAGTGAAGAATCTACTGTTTGCCATGGAACCATTGGGGATGTTTTTCTGCCATTGACAATGTCCTTGAGGGAAAGAAACCCAACAGTGGCCCATCAAATCACTCATTGTATTAATCACTGCACAGTCTCAACAAAGAAATGAAACTGGATGGACCACATCACATCTACCAATGCACTAGCAAAACCAACCACACAATCAGCCCTCTTGACCCTGCAACTTCCGCCTCACTGTGGGCCAACAACAGCAGCAGAACTGTACTCCAGCCCAATCTGAAATCTCATGGCCTGATATCCCCCACTCAACCATTAACATCAAGCCAGGGGAATCAACCCTGGTTCAATGGTGAATTCAGGAGGGCATGCCAGGAGCAGTACCAGGTATACCTAAAAATGAGGTGCCAACCTGGTGCAGCTACCAAACCTGCATGGCCAAACAGCACAAGCAACACCAAATAGAACTAAGTGATCCCATAACCAACGGATTAGATCTGAGTTCTGCAGTTCTGCCACACCCAGTCAAGAATAGTGATGCACAATTAAACAACTCACTGGAGGAAGCATCACAGATATCCCCACCCTTACCGATGGAGGGGTCTCACACATTCATGCAACAGATAAGAGGACAGCATTAGCAGTGATTTTCAGCCAGCAGTGCCAAGTGGATGAGCCTTCTCCTGACATCACAGATATGAATCGACTTGGTTGAAAACTCATTTCAAATCAGATCAAGAAATGGATAAGCAGTGTGAAGGTATGGGCCCTGCCAATATTCTGGCAATAATACTGTTGGCTGTGCTCCAGAACCTGCTGCCCACCAAGGCAAGTACTGCTCCAGCACTGGCACCTACTGACTTTGTGGAACATTGCTCAGGGATGTTCCATCACAAAAACACAGGGCAGATCCAACTCAGCCAATTCCCCTCCATCAGTCCACACTCGCTCAGCAGTGAAGTGATGGAAGGTGTCATCAACAGTGCTGTCAAGCATCTGCTCAGCAATAACCTGCTCAGCGATGCCCAGTTTGGGTTCTGCCAGGGCCACTCAGTTCCTGAGCTTGTTACAGACTTGATTCACAAACTGACAAACAGCTGAATGAGGTGAGGATGACAGGCCAGACCCCCTCCAAGACCACTATTTCGACTTCAGTGATATCACCTGACCTCACCACAGTCTCAGCTCATTTGCTGAAACTCTCATTCATTCCTTTTGTTAACTCTAGATTTCATTATCTAAACCCACTACTGGCCAGCATCCCACATTCACCCTCCCGATAATCTCAAGAATATTGAAAACTCTACTGCCGAAGTGCTCACTTGTACCAAAACTTGCTGATCAATCAAAAGACTCCCATTTATAAGCAACAGCAATTTACTTTCGCACCTTTGAATTAATTCCTGGCTGTAATCATTCCTATCTCCCTGCACCACACACCCTTTCATATCTCAATAACTCATTTTAATTCAGACTCTCAATGATGTGTTTATTTTTGAGTTCACCTGTGTGACTGTTTCTATAGACTCCAAGGGAACATGGTCTGGAATCCCCACTCTAACCCTCTAAGATCTACTTTCTTCCTCTAAGGCATTCTTGAAAAATTGCTTATTTGGCAATGGTTTTGGTCACTGGACACAATATTCTCCATCTGTAGCCTTATGTCAAAAGTTCTCAATAATATTTTTGTGAAATTAAAACCATGATGATTTGTACAGATATCTTCTACCCTTCAATATCGCTGAGTAAATAATCTGTAATGTCTCTTACCCAACCACATTATGGGAGCACCTTCACCATACAAACTGCAGCAGTACAAGGAAGTCAAACATCACCCTCTCCACAGGCAACAAGGCTTTGGCATTGATCACTGGTTTCTGTGGAAGGAGAAATACACAGTTGATGTTTCAGGGAGTGCAATATGAATTACAGGGAATGAAAATGGTGCAGAATTTGATTGTCAGAAATTGAAGGAAAATGCACTCGCTTATTGAAAAAAAGAATTCTTGACTGTCAAAGATATTGTGGAAAAAATAACCTGATAATGGAACAGCATATGGTCAGGAGCCGGACAGCAGTGGACATTCCTGAAGAAGGGCTTATGCCCGAAACATTGATTCTCCTGCTCCTTGGATGCTGCCTGGCTTGCTGCGCTTTTCCAGCAACACATTTTCAGCTCTGATCTCCAGCATCTACAGCCCTCACTTTCTCCCGATTACTCAACGAGGCATTTTCCCGTTTGCTGCAAAAACGGGACTGTAAATTTCAAATTTGTATTTTCCGATCTGTACCAAATGATTGTAAAACCTCTCAGACCATACCAACACCATTTCCCTCCCGCTTTCTGCTGTTTATTTCTTTCCTTGCCGACAGCCCTCCGCGCGCACACTTTCCGAACATCCGCGCCCACCGCGAGGATTATCACGTGGTATAGTCTCGTCCTGCCCTCATTCACTAATTGGTCGGAGGACCAACTGCCCCGCCAGGTCCTCCAGCTCCTCCCCTGCCTATGCATTGGTCCGCCGCTGACATCAATCACTTCTTCGGTCCAACCTGTCGATGACAACCAAATATCCTAACCTAATCTATCTAAATTAAATCCTATCTGCCAGTCCTCAGCCCATTGGCCCATCTGATCAATATCCCATTGTATTTTGAGATAACCTTCTTCATTGTTCACAATACCAACTGTTGGCTGGAGCTTGCGCACTGCTGCTTCGTAGCTTTTGTTGCTGTTTCTCAGTTACAAGAGTGAGGGACAAAGTTAAAAATCACACAACCACCTGATGAAGGACCAGCAAAGTCGTGCTTCCAAATAAACCTGTTGGACAATAACCTGGTGTTCTGTGAATTTTAATTTTGTCCATCCTAATCCAACACCAGCACCTCCAAGTCCAAGTGAGGGAGGAATGCATAACATAAGAACAAAAGATCTTGGAAAAGGAGAAGGCCGTCCTGCCCTTCGAGCCTGCTCTACCATTCAATAAGATCATGGCTGATCATTTTGTGGATGCAGAACCATTTATCCACGTTCTCACCGTATTCCTTAATTAATTATTTCTTTTTTTAAAAAACTAACTTAGCTTAAAAAACGTTCATTGAACGAGCACCAACTACTTCCCTGGGCAATGCACACCATCGTGGTCAAGATGTTCCTTCTCAATTCACTCCGACATTTGCTGCCTCTAACCTTGTGGTGATGCCCTCTTGTCCTAACTTCACCTGCCAGTGGAAACATCCTCTCTACTTATATTTTATTCATTCCATTTATTATTTTATATCTTTCTATTCTTCTGAATTCCAATGAATATAATCCCAATCGACCCTGTCTCTGTTAAGCCAAACCCCTCACCTCCGGAATCAACATAGTTAACCTCCTCTGCACCCCCCTCTAGTGCCAGTATATTCTTGAGCACGTAAGGAGATAAAAACTGCTGCAGTACTCAGGTGTGGCCTCACCAGTACCCACTATAGCTGGAACATAACCTCTGCTTTTAAACACCTCTCCCTTCAGCAATGGAGGACAAAATTCCATTTGCCTTCTGAATTGATTGTTATACCTGGTGACCAACCCTCCTGCAGAAGGATGTTCAGATGCCTCTGCATAGCAAATAATGTAACTTTTTTAAAATTCAAGTAATAATCTTTTTATTAATGTTACTCCAATCAAAGAGTATGACTTTATATTTATGAACATAATATTCCACTTGCCAAACAATTGCCCACTCACACAATGTATCTATGTTCCTCTGCAAAGTTTGCCAGTCCTCGGCACACTTTGTCCTGCTACTCATCTCAGTCTCATATGCAAACTTTGACACCCTACATGTGGTCCCCAACTCCAAATCAGCTGTATCAATTCTAAATAATTGCAGTCCCAACACTGATCCCACAGGCATACTACTAGTTACTGATTGCCAGTAAATAAGGCTTATTTACCCCACTCCTTGCTTCCTGTTAGTCAACCAGTCTTCTATCCATGCTAATACTCTATCCCATGCACCCTTATATAATGCAACAGCCACTTGCGTGGCACCTTGTTGAAGGCCTTTTGGAAATCCGAGTACACCGCATCCACTGGGTCCCCATTGTCCACCTTGCTCGAAATGTCTTCATAGAATTCCAAACGATTTGTCAAGCATGACCTGCCTTTCATGAATCCATACTCTGTCTGCCCAATGGGACAATTTCTATCGAGATTCCCTACTATTTCTTCCTTGATAATAGACCCAAGCATCTTTCCAACTACAGAGAATAAACTAACTGGTGTAAAATTCCCTCTCTTTTGTCCACCGCCTCTTCTTACAGTCCTTCCTTTTCACTGGAATATGCCTTTGCTGAGCACTTCCTAAAATGTCTTTGAAAATCTTTCACTGTTCACCAACTGTCCCACAATAAAATCTTTGTTTCCAGTCTACTTTGTCCAGGTTCTCCCTCATGCTATTTTAGTTCCCCGTGTTCAAGCACAGGACCAAGGTATTAGATTTTATCTTCACACTCTCCATATGTATTCTAACTTCAACCATACAGTGATCACTTCTTTCAAGAGGATCCCTAACTCTGAGGTCATTAATTATTCCTGTCTCATTGCACAGGGGCCAGATCTTGGATAGCTTGCTCCTTCTCGGTTACATTTCATACTGTTCAAAAAAACTATCATGGATACACTTAATGAACTCCTCAAGGCTACCCTGACTGAGCTGGTTCGACCAATCTACATGTAGATTACAATCACCCATGGTAATAGACATGCCATTTTTACAGGCATTAGTTATTTCTTTGTTTATTGCCCATCCCAATGTGATGTTATTATTTGGCCTACACACTACGCCTATCAGTGACTTTCTTGGTGGAATTTTGAAAGCATCATTCCTGTTTCTCCTAATGTACAGCAATAACAACAACTACTTGCTTTGTATGGAATCTTTCACAATGGCAAATCTCCTAAGGTGCTTCATGGATGATCAAAACATTGATTAAGGAGAATGATTTTAAAATACATCTTAAAAGAGGATAGAGAAGGTTAGGGAGGGTTTTCCACAGACTTCTGCCCTTGACAGCTCCAATTGTGGAGTGATGCGGGTGGGGTGGGTTGAAAAGGGAACGTGCAAAGGGGAAATGGAGGAGCATAGGGCAGTGCATAAGGTCTTAAGGTTAGAGGAGGTTCCAGACTGAGTCTGTCTGTCATAGACAGTATGGCTGCCTCATGGAATTTGAAGCACCGCAATGGGCCCATGCATGTCATGTTAGTCAAGGATAGTATAACGGTGGCTGAGAGAACATTTGATGAGGACTTGTCTACTGAAGTAGTGTGGGCTGAGGTTAGAAACAGGAGAGGGGAGATCACACTGCTTGGATTTTTTATAGGCCACCACAGAGTTCCAGGGAGGGGGAAGAGAGGATTAGCAAAATTACTCTGGTGGTCATTATGGGGGACTTTAACTTCCCCAACATTGACTGGAAATGCTATAACTCTAGTACGTCGGATGGATCAGTTTTTGTCCAATGTGTACAGGAGGGTTTCCTGACGTAGTATGTCAAAGGGCCGACAAGAGGGGAGGCCACATTGGATCTGGTGCTTGGTCATGAACCGGACTAGGTGTTTGATTTAGTTGTAGGTGAGCACTTTGGAGAGAGTGATCATAATTCAGTTATGTTTAGTTTAGCGATGAAAAGGGATAGGTACATGCCACAGGTGAAGACTTATCGATGGGGCATGGCAATTATAATGCAATTCAGCAAGAATTAGGATGCATAGGTTGGGGTAGCAAAATGCAGTGGATGCAGACAACGGAAATGTGGAGCTGGTTTAAGGAACAGATATTGTGTGTCCTTGATAGGTATGTCCCTGTCAGGCAGGGGGGAAGTGATAAGGTAAGGGAACTGTGGTTTACCACAGAAATTGCATCTCTTGTTAAGAAGAAGTAGGAGGCTTATGTGTGATGAGACAAATGGTACAGATGAGGTGATGGAGACTTACAGATCAGCTAGGAAGGATTTAAAGAGAGTTAAGAAGAGCAAAGAGAGGACACGAGCGGTCTTTAGCGAATAGAATAAAGGAGAACTCTAAAGCTTTCTATAGGTATGTGAGGAATAAAGGATAGGGTAGGAATAGGGCCAATCTAAGACAGACGTGGGAAGTTGAGTGTGGACACTGTGGAAATCGGAGAGGCGCTAAATGAACATTTCTCATTGATTTTCACTCAGGAAAATTAGAATATTGTAGATAATAATGAGGTAGAAGATGTTAGACTCGAAAGGATCGAAGTTAATTACGAACAGGTGTTATCAATTCTAGAAGGATTGAAAGTAGACAAGTCCCCTGGGCTAGATGGGATTTATCCGTAGATTGTCTGGGAAGCTATGGAGAAGATAGCAAAGACTTCAGCTTTGATATTGAGTTGTCATTGCCTACAAGTTCAGTACCAGAGGACTGGATGATTGCAAATGTTATGCCCTTGATCAAGAAGGGCAGTAGAGATGACCCAGGTAATTATATACCAGTGAGCCTTACTTCTGTTGTAGGAAAGGTTTTGGAAAGGATTAAAAGAGACACTATTTGTAATCATCTGGCAAACAACAATATGATTTCAGATCATCAATATGGTTTTGTCAAGGGCAGGTCATGTTTCACAAACCTCATTGAGTTTTTTGAGATGATGACCAAGCATATAGATGAGGGTAGGGTAGTTGACGTGGTATACATGGACTTCAGTAAAGCATTGGTAAAGTTCCACATGGTAGGCTGTTAGAGAAAATGCAGTGACATGGAATTGAGTGTGATTTAGCAGTTTGGATTAGAAACTGGCTTTCTAAAAGAAGGCAGTGAGTGGTGGATGATGGAAAATAATCAGCCTCCAGTGCGGTTATTAGTGGTGTGCCACAAGGATCTGTTTTGGGATCACTGCTGTTTGTCATTTTTATAAAAGTCTTAGATGCAGGCATAGGTGGATGGATTAGTAAATTTGCAGACGACACGAAAGTCGGTGGAGTAGTGGACAGTGTGGAAGAATGTTACAGGTTGCAGGGGGACTTGGATAAACTGCAGAATTGGGCTGAATGGTGGCAAATGGAGTTCAATGCAGCTAAATGTAAGGTGATGCACTTTGTGAAGAATAACAGGAAGGCAGAGTACTGGGTCAATGGAAAGATTCTTGGTAGTGTAGATGTGCAGAAGGATGTTGGAGGCCATATACACAGATGCCTGAAAGTTGCCACCCAGGTGTACAGATTCTGGAAAGGGCTTTTGCCCGAAACGTCGATTTTGCCTGTCCTCGGATGCTGCCTGAATTGCTGTGCTCTTCCAGCACCACTGATCCAGAATCTGGTTTCCAGCATCTGCAGTAATTGTTTTTACCCAGGTGTACAGTACTGTTAAGGCGGCATACAATGTGTTAGGTTTCGTTCGTAGATGGATTGAGTTCTGGAGCCGCAATATCATGCTGCAACTATACAAAACACTGGTGTGGCCATATTTGGAATATTGTGTGCAGTTCTGGTACCCATATTTCTGGAATCCCACCACTTTGCCCCACAATCGTGGTATCTGGCTGTGCGCTAAGAGGAGTGCAATGGTCTGTACTGGGACCCTGAAACGCTTGGTAAAGAGTCAAATAATCTGAGCATTGAGAGCCCCACCACATTGCATGCATTTTCTCTTGTTTTCACTCTGTTCCTGACTTCCCTTGATTTTCCTAATGAACCTGTTAAAAGTTATTACACACACCTACACAAGCTGTGAATTGCCTCTCGGTCCAAGATTCGGGATATTTTCACCGCGTCACAAAACATTGACTCGAACTTCCTTTGTCCCTTGCCTGCTAAGTCACGCCTGGATCAACTCTGCAATTGGGAGGAAGGGGCGGAACAGGAGGACCGAGTAGCGGCCGGTCCTCTAACCAGAGTGAATGAGGAGAGGGGTCAAAGCATTCTCGGGAGTGAACGCTTCAAGATTGGTCAGAGAGCAAACTATTTTGCAGGATTGATCATTCTCACGACATAGTGGAGCATGAAACGTCTCTCATAAGTCAATGTGAGATTTTAAAAAATACTGTAGTTGGAATGTAAATCTGATAACGTACATATTTCCAATCGATTTACACTACTCGAGTAAGAAACTTCTTTTCAAACTCCCAGAACGATTGGTAATTTACATACCTGGCCGGTATGGTTGATTTGGACCGGAGAACTTGCGTGTTAGACATCTCTATGATTATAACTCGACAAAGCAATTGTTAATGACTAATATTTTACCCATCAGTCTGTGCAGGTATAAATATTCTCTATAAACTCACTGATAACCTCAGACGCACGCGCAGTTTGGTTTCTATGCAGAGCATGCGCAGTGTCACATTGGTCAGGACAGAGAGAGAGAGAGAGAGACATGGAGCTGCTTTCTCCGGCAGCGGCTGCGATCGGCTTCAGAGAGCGGCGCTCAGAGCCGGTGTGTGGGAGCCTCGCTGGGAGAAAGGAGTGGAGAGAATTCACAAGTTCCGGATAAAGGTTAAAAAAACTCGGAAAAAACCCTCCAGGCCCGGGTAAAGAGGTGGCGGTCTCTGATCAGGGAAACGGCCGCCATTTGTTTAAGGGAAGAGGGAGCGCGGGCATCAGGGCCGCCATCTTGAGAAGGTCAAGGTGCAGGAGGGCGGGCTATCGGGGTCTGTAGAACAATCAGAGGAAAGGGAAGACCCATTGTTATGGATTAATTCCACGAACACAGCTTCACTGGGCGATCCCGCAGGAATATCCTCTCTCAGTCCTGCTGTGATGTTTCACCCAATCAGAACCAGCAGCTCTCCTCCTCTCTCAGCTCCCCTTCTGTCCTTCCTGCAGCATCTGTCCCCTGGAACATTGAGCTGCCTGTCCAGTCCCTCCCTCAGCTGTTGTTTCTGTAATACCTGTGATATCCCAGTCCCATCTTAGATTACTTCACTAAAGACAGGAATGCACCTGATGGATTTTTCTTAACATCAGCAATTGTTTAATATTCACTTACAGGTTTTTCATTACATCTTTTTTGAAGCATTTAATTCACATTTAATCATTTGCAATGGTGGGATTTGAACGTGTGTCCAGAGAACATTTGCTGAGTTTCTGGATAAATTGTCACACAATAACGCCCCTAGGCCATCACTTCACCTGCTCACAGGTTCCACATCCCAGTGCAACATGAATCAAAACCCTTTCTTCCTGCACAATTGTTTAATCCTGCACTGTGGTGATATCACTCAGTACCTCTCCATGTGGTATCCCTCATTGTGTGGGTCTAATTCCTGTCTCTGTCAGCGTTTCTCACTCTTGCAGCTACTCCAGATTCTGAGCCAACAGAACTCTCCACTCCAGAGAGATGAGGCAGCACAGGCCAGGATTGGAGACTGGGATTTTCCAGATCTCTGTGGGGCTCAGTGCCATTCTACATGTATAACCTTCACAGCATCAGTCTCATTTCTCATTCTGCCTATTTCTGTGTTTTCTACAGGTACTCAGGGAGTTCCTGACTCAATAGACTTGCCAACTGCTGGTTGGGAAGATGGTTGGTCAGCCAGAGAGACAAAGGTCAGAGAGGTCAGAAGCCTTCAATAAATCCTGCCGCCAGGTAAGATCATTCACAGTGCACAGAGCAGAGAGCAATGAGAGGGCTCCAAATATCAGCTAACAAGACATGACATAGACATAGTGCTGGAGGGGGAGCATAGTTCAGACACACCCCCCAAGCTCAGGCACCACCTTTACTTTAAGGTTTGTTTTGTACTGAGACCGCATCGGGAATTTCCAGTTTCAATCCAGGCGTGTGCTGATTTGGTGAGCAATGGGACAACAGAGGGGAAAGCAGGTCTCCCACTAGAGGGTGGTAATGCTTCCTGGGATCTTTCTATTTCCTATTCCCTCTCCAATACTGTATCTGTGGCTTGTCTTGTGGACCGGTGTCTTCAATCATTCTAACTTCTATAACAGTTGCTATATCTGTCATCTCCTCCCCTCTCACCAATCACTTCACATATTTGAAAACCTCCAGTCCAGGCGACCATCCATATCGCTGTAACTTGCTTCAGTCTCTACAACATGCCTTTTCTCGATAGTCTCCTTCTCCAACAACTGGAGACACAGGGTCTGTTTCTGTGCTGCATGACTCTTCGGCCGATGTTTCCTAAATGGAATGAGTCGGAATTGCCTGTGTTTGGCTCATATCCCTTCAAATCTTCTCCTCTCCATGTACCTGCCCGAGTGTCTTTTCCATGTTGTAATTCTACTTGTATTTACCATTTCCTTTGGCAGTCCATTCCATCTATGCACCATCCCCTGTGGAAAATGTTGCTCCTCAGCTCCCTCTTTAAATCCTTGCTCTCTCACCTCATGTTTATACCCTCGAGTTTTGGACTCACCTACCCTTGGCTATTCACCTTATGTCGGCCCTTCAAACCTTTCCTATTCCTATTCTAATCCAAATGTCTTTTAAACATTGTAATTGTCCCCATGTTCACCCCTTCCTTGGGAAGTTCATTCCACACACAATACACCGTCTGTGTAACAATGTGTCCCTCATGTCTTTTTTTTAAATGTCTCTCCTCTTACACTTAGAAATGTAGCTCCTAGTCTTGAAACTCCCCTGTCCATGGGAAAAGACAACTGCCATTATCTCTATCTATCCCCCTCATTATTTTATAAACTTCTATGAGGTCATCTGTCAACATTCAGGTTTCAATGAAAAATGAGCTGAAAATGCGTTGCTGAAAAAGCACAGCAGGTCAGGCAGCATCCAAGGAACAGGAGAATCGACGCTTCGGGCATGAGCCCTTCTTCAGGAATGAGCCCTTCCTGAAGAAGGGCTCATGTCCGAAACGTCGATTCTCCTGCTCCTTGGATGCTGCCTGACCTGCTGCACTTTTCCAGCAACACATTTTCAGCTCTGATCTCCAGCATCTGCAGTCCTTACTTGCTCCTTCAATGAAAAAATACCAACGTTTCCAGCCTTTCTTTATAACTGAAGCCTTCCATACCCAGCCACATCCCAGTAAATCTCATCTGAACCCTCTCCAGCTTAATAATATCCTTCCGATAACTGGGCGACCAGAACTGGACACCATATTCCAGAAGAGGACTCACCAATGGCCTGTATAATCTCAATGCGACTTCCCAACTCCTATATCCAAAAGACTGAGTAATGAAAGCAAGTGTGGCAAGCCCCTTTTTTTTTAACCATCCTGTCTCTCCATGTTGCAAACTTCAAAGAATTATGTACCTGAACCCTGAGGTCCCTCTGTTCTACAACACTACCGAAGGTCCTACCATTAATTGTATAAGCCCTGCCCGTGTTTGTTGTACCAACTGCATTACCTCACATTTATTCAGATTGAGTTCCATCTACAGTTTTTCAGCTGTTCACGCATTTCATCAGGATCCCCTTGTAATCTCAGAAAACCTTCTTCACTGTCCACAATGCCACACCCTCCAGTCTACCTGCCTATCACACATAGCTCTCTATGGTAGAAATATCTCTGCGAGGGGCCCTACAATTTCTTCACCAGCTTCCCACAATGTCTTGAGATACATTTCATCAGGTCCTGGGGATTTATCTACCTTTGTGTTTTAAAACCTCCAGCACCTCCTTTCCTTTAATGTGGACTCATTTCAAGACATTGAGTCATAGAGATGTACAGCACGGAAACAGGCCCTTCGGACCAACTCCTGCATGACGTATCTAGTCACATCTGCTAGAATTTTGTCAATATCCCTCTGAACCCCCCCCCCTCTATTCATATACCCATCCACATGCCTTTTAAATGTGTTTCTATCAGCCTTCACTATTTGCTCTGGCAGCCTATTCCATACACTCTGCGGGAGCCAGTTGTCCTTTAGATCGCTTTAAAAAGTTTCCCTCGCACTTTCAATCTTTGCCCTGTCGGCTTGGAATCCCCCACCCTTGGGAAAAGATCTTGTCTATTGGCCCTATCAATGACCATCATGATTTTAGACACCTTCAGCAGGTAACTCCTCAGCTTCCCATGTTCAAGTGAAAACAGCCCCAGCCTATTCAGCTTTTCCTTGTAGCAGAAAGCCTCCAAGCCGAGCAACATTCTTGGTCATTTCTTCTGAACCCTTTCATGTTCCACAACATCCTTCCGATGGCATTGAGACCAGATTGCAGAGTGTTCCAATAATAGTCAGGACAAACACTGTTTAGTTCCCTGAGTGCCCCAGGCCTTATCCACAGTAAGTTACAAAGTGAAATATTTGTTTTGGATCTTGTAGTTTCACACATCATTGGCTTCATTGATCATTAAGGATACCGGTTTTGTCCCTTGCTCTTCTTTTTCCCTTAACACACTTGTAGAATCTCTTTGGATTCTCCTTAACTTTCTTTGCCAAAGTGATCTCGTGTCCCCTTTTTGCATTCTTGATTTCCTTCCTAAGTGTTTTTCTACAGCCCCAATGCTCCTGAAGGGATTCACTTGAGTCAGCCAGTTATATCTGACATGTGCCCCCTTTTGTTTCTTGACCAGAGCCTCGAGACTTAACCAGTGTTTCCTAATTCAGTCAGCATTAAGCTGCACACTAACAGGAACATGCTGGCACTGAACGCTCCTTTTATCTCGGTTTTAAAATATTCCTACTTGCCAGATTTCCCTTTACCTGCAAATAGCCTCCCTATATCTACTTTAAAAATTCCTGTCTAATACTATCTTGCTCCCTTGAATAACTTGAACTTGTGGACCAGGCCTGTCCTTTTCTCTCGCTATTTTCAATCTAATACAATTGTGGTGTCTTTCCAAAGTGTTCCCCCACTAACACCTCAGTCCCGTTCCTTACCTTGTTTCCCAAAGGGAGGTCAGGTTTAGCCCCATTCTCCAGTTGGGCCATTTACATAATGACTGGCAGTTTTCGGAACACAATTAACAAATTCCTTCCATCCAAGTGCTTAACACAGTAGCTCTCAGTCAAGGTTTGGAAAGGTTAAGATCCCCTACCGTTACAACCCTATTATTCTAACAAGTATCTGAGATCTCCTGACATATTTGTTCCTTCATCTCCCATTGCCTATCGCTGTAGTACAACTGTAGAAAACTGATGACCAATTTTTATTTCTCAGTTCCACTAATGTCGCGTAACTGGGCGATCCTGCATGAATACTCCCTCTAGGAGGGATGTTTCCCCCAATCAAAACCACCAACTCTCCTCCTGTTTTGCCTCCTGTTCTATCCTTCCTGTAGCATCTGTCCCCTGGAACATTGAGCTGCTGGTCCTGTTGCTCCCTCAGCTGTGTCTCTGTAATACCTACAACATCCCAGTCCCATGTTCCCATCCATGCTCTGGGTTAATCTGCCTTATCTGTCTGGCCCTTTGCATTGAAATAAATGCAATTTAATCCACCAGTTTTCCCTCATTGTCTGCTATGTTCTTGCCTGCCTTGTCTATTTATATTGCTCTCTTGAACATTTGTACCAGCCTCCACTTTCTTTCTGGCCTTATGAATGTTTGGGGTCCCACACCCCTGCCAGTTGAGTTTAAATCGTCTTGAGCAGATCCAGCAACTCTCACCACCAGGATATGGGTCCCCCTCCTGTTCCCAATTCAGGTGCCTTTCCCACCCTGTCTACCTGTGCTGACACCTTCAGACATCCAGGGACTTGTCCACCAAGGTCCCTGTGTTCCTCAGTACTCCAGGAGGACCTACTATTAGTGATGTATATTGTTCATTTATTAAACTTCCCACAGTGCATTACCTCACAGTGATCAGAAGTAAACTCCATCTGCCATTACTCTGCTCAGTTTATCATCTGATCGATATCAGACTACAGCCTGAGACCATCCCCCTCACTGTGGGCAACGCCCTCACCTTTCATGTCATCTGTAAACGTACTAATGATTCCTTCTGCTTTCATATCCAAGTTATTAATGTACATAATAACCAGCAAAGGTTCCAGCGCAGATCCCTGTGGTACATCCGCTGGACAAAGGCTTTCAATCACAAAAGCAACCCTCCACCAATTGTGAATCCAATTTGCAAACTTGCCTTGGATCCCATGGGCTCTTCCCTTTTGGACCAGACTTCCATATGGGACCTTGTCAAAGACCTTAATGAACTCCATGTAAACCACATTATCTGCTCTGCCCTCATGAATATCAGAGGACAGTCCTCTATGAAATCCATACAGACAATCCATAATGTATTCCTGTCCTTTCAAATGTTGATTCATCGTGTTCCTCAGAATTGTTTCCAATAATTTCCCTCGCAATGCTGTCAGACTATCTGCTCTGTAATTTCCTGGCCTATCCCTGCTGCCCTTCTTGAACAAAGGAACCACATTAGGGATCCTCCAGTCATTCGGCACTTCACCTGTGGCCAGCAAAGTATTAAATATATCCACCAGGGCCCCAGCAATCTGCTTCCTTACCTCCCATAGCAGCCTGGGACATATTTTATCGTTACTGGGAATTTCTCCACCTTTTTGCCTGTGAAAACATTTAACGCCTCCTCCTCATTAATCTTAATGTGTTCCAGAACCTCACCATCCCCGGCTACAATGTATTTCTGCTGTGTGAATACAGATGGCTCCATGCACAGATTGTCCCTTTGGTTTCCAACAGGCCCCACTACTTAGTTAGGAATCCTCTTACTCTAACTATACTTACTAAATGCTTTGTGACTTTTCCTTAACATTATCTGCTGAGGATATTTTGTGACTATTGTTTGCTTGTTCATTTTTAAGCAACCTTTTCACCCACCCCCCTACCCCGGCACTCTCTTTACTTTAGAAGCTCCTCGGCTGTTTCTTTATTGCACTGTATTTTCTTTATTAAACTCACAATATTGCTTGATCAGTATTCGCGAGATGTGCTGCCTGAGGCATTCACTCCTCGCAAAACACATTGGCTCTGAATTCTCACTGCATCACATTAAACATCTCCCGTGTTCCAAATAGAGACTCCAACAAGTGTAGTTCCTTGCAGTTAGGGCTTGCCAGTCTAATGATAATGATAACATCGAGTGACAGTGATAGTATAATGATAAATAGCCTCCCAAAGTTTAGATACTTAGCTTCTGCATTATCCTTATCTCTTTCCATAATGTCTGTGAAGCTAACAGTTATGGTCTCTGCTCAAAAAAACTCCATAAATCCTTGTCACTATCATCCTATCCAGAACCCTACAGCCCCACCTTGCTCTAACATTCTTCAGTCCTTACCAACCTCCCCATCTGTGCACCTTCCTCCAGCCTCTACAGCACATGATATCACTGTAACCTTCTCCAGTCCCCACAGCACTCATGCATTCACCTATTTACAATGGTGGGTTTTGAACATGGGCTGAGTTCCTGGATAAATAGTGCAGCGATAATACCACCAAGCCATCACTTTGCCTTCTTACAGGTTTCCCATCCCTATACTCTGCTGATATCACTCAGTATCTCTCCACATGGTATCCCTCACTGTTTGGGTCTAATTGCTGCCTCTGTCAGTGTCTCTTGCTCTTGCAGCTACACCAGATCCTGAGGTAACAGAATTATCCACTCCAGAGAGAAGAGGCCGCATAGGCCAAGGATGGAGACTGGGATTTTCCAGGTCAGTATGACAATTATTACCATTCTCCATCTGTTTCCATCACCCTAATTTCAGAGTCTGTCTATTTCTCTGTCTCCTGTAGGTATTTAGGAAGTTCCTGACTCAGTAGACTTCCCAACTGCTGGGTGTCTCACCCATCACCTCATTGAAGATGGTTGGTCAGCCAGAGAGGCAAAAGGAAGGGAGATCAGGAGCCTTCAATAAATCCTGCAGTGAGGTGAGATCACTCACGGTGCACAGAGCAGAGAGCAATGAGAGGGCTGCAAAGATTGGCTAAGAAGACATGACAGAGATGCAGTGCTGGAGGGGGAGTACAGTACAGACACACCTTAGGCTTAATCACCACTCCACTGTAAGTTTTGTTGTACTGAGACAGTGTCGGGAATGTCACAGTTATCAATCCAGACCTGTGCAGTCTTTGTGAGCACCCGGGCAACAGAGGGGAAAGCAGGCCTCCCAAGAGAGGGTGGGAATGCTGCCTGGGATGTCTCTGTTGTGTATTTCCCCCCAACACTGTATCTATGGCATTTCTTGCGGACCAGTCTCTTCAATAAGTTTTAACTCCTATAACAGCTCTTAGCTCTGTCATCTCCTCCCCTGTCTACAGTCCCTTCCCATAATTGAAACGTACTGCATTCCAGACTACCATCCCTATCTCTATAACTTGCTTCAGTCTCAACAACATGCCTTGTCTAGATTGTCTCCTCCTCCAATAACTGGAGACATAGAGTCAGGCAGCATGGAATCAGACCCTTCAGCCCAACCTGTCTATGCTAACCAGGTTTCTGAAACTGAACGAGTCAGGTTTAACTGCGTTTGGCCCATGTCTCTTCAAACCGTCTCCTCTCTATGTACCTGCCCAAGTGTCTTTTCCATGTTGTAATTGTACTTGTTTCTACCATTCCCTCTGGCAGTCTGTTCTGTCTCTGCACCTTCCTCTGTGGATCATGTTGTCCCTCCACTCCCTCTTTAAATCTTTGCTCTGCCACCTCCTGCTTATACCCTCCAGTTTTGGGCTCACCTACCCTTGGCTATTCACATTCCTTGTGGTCTGCATGGTTTTACAAACCTTTTATAAGGTCACCCGTTGTCTCCTATGTCCAAGACAAATATTGAGGGCAATATTACAAATAGCTCCAATTCATTCACTCGGTCCTTTGTCCAATGTATGGAACAAAGCGCTGGCCAATGACAGCAAGTGTGCCAAAAAAGAGTGCTTTCCCCTCCCTGTCCACCTGTGATGCCACTTCCCAGGAACAATGTAACTGCAGCCCTTGTTCTCTCTCTGTCCGACAACTCTGCCCAGGGCCCTACCCTGGTTTGCCGAAACAAAATCCAACACCTGAATTCAACTCCATCTTTCATTCCTTAGCCCATTGGCCCTGTTGATCACGATCCCCTTTGATAACTGTGTATTTACTGCACAGGAGACCACAAATTTTGGTATCCACAAACATAACAACAGTGACTCCTATATTTTCACCCAAATTGTCTATGTAGTTGATGCACAACAGTGGCCCCAGCACCAATCCTTACAGCACACTGCTGGTCAGAGGCCTCCAGTCTGAACAACAACCCTCTGCCTCCTCCTATCAAACCCATTGTGTATCCAGTTGGCTCGCTCTTGCTGATCCCATGTGATCTAACCTTACTAACCAGTGTACCCTGCTCAACCCTGTCAAAGGCCTTGCTGAAGTCAGAAACAATGTCTATTGCTCTGCCTTCATTTGTCTATTTTGGTCACATATTCAACAAAATCAGTCAAGTTTGTGAGACATGTTTTCCCACGCACAAAGCCACTCTAACTGTCTGTAATCAATCCTTGTCTTTCCAAATGCATGTAAATCCTGCGTCTCAGAATGATCTCCAACACCTTACCGATCCTTGATTTCTGTCTGCTCAGTCTGCAGTTCCTTGGCTTTCCCTTGCAGTCTTTCTTAAATAAGGCCACAGCATTATTTTCATCATCATGTAGTCATACAGCACGGAATTTAGCTGTTCGGTTGATGCCGACCATAATCTTAAACTAACCTTGTCCCTCCTGCCTGTTCCTGGATCACATCCCTTCAAACATTTCCTATTCCTGTACTAATATTTTAAGCATTGTAATTGTACACACATTCACCCCTTCCTTGGAAATTTCATTCCACACACACAACACACTCTGTAACAGTTTGCTCCTCATGTTTTCTGATTTTAAATCTCTCCCTTCTAACCTTAAGAAATGTAGCCCCTAGTCCTAAAATGACCTGCTATTTGGACAAGACAAGTCACATTAACTCTATCTATACCCCTTCTTATTTTGTAGACTTCTATACGGTCAGCCTCCAGGCTCAAGTGAAAAATGTCCCAGACTGTACAACCTTCCTTTATAACTGAAAGCTTCTATACCCATCACCATCCCAGTAAATGTGATCTGAACCCTCTCCAGCTTAATATCCTTCCTATAACTGGGCAGAGTATTCCAGAACAGGCCTTACCAATGTCCTGTACAATCTACACATGACTTCCCAAACTCCTAAACTCGAATGACTGAGCAATGAAGGCAAGTACCATTTATAACCATCCTGAATCTCCTTGTGGCAAACTTCAAAGAACGACGTACCTGAACCCCAAGGTGTACAACACTACTGAAGACCCTACCATTAATTGTGAAAGCTCGACCCTTGTTTGTTGTAACCTAAATGCATTACCTCGCATTTACACGAATTGAACTCCATCTGCAGTTTTACAGCCATTCACGCATTTCATCAAGATCCCTTTGTAATCTCAGAAAACCTCCATCACTGCCCAGAATGCCACAAATATCACTGTTCAGGCCCCTACAATTTCTTCCCCAGCTTCCCACAATGTTCTGAGATACACTTGATCAGGTCCTGGGGATTTATCTACCTCTATGTTTTAAAACTTCCAACACCGCCTCTTCTATAATGTGGACTCATTTCAAGACATGGAGTCATCGAGATGTACAACACGGAAACTCACCCTTTGGTCCAATTCCATCATGACGTTTTTCATCCCATTTGCCAGAACTTTGCCAATATCCCTCTAAAATCCTTCTATTTATATACACATCCAGATGCCTGCTCAATATATTTCTGTCAGCCTCCACTATTTCTTCTGGCAGCTTATATCATACATATACCAACCTGTGCAGGAACCAGCTGTCCCTTTGGTCCCTTCTAAATCTTTTTCTCTCACCTTAATGCTATGTCTTGTAGGTTTGGACTCACCCCCCCCCCCCCCCCCCCCACGACCGGAGAAAAGTCCCTTATCTATTGACCCTATCCATGCTCATCATGATTTTACGAAACCTTTATAAGATAACTCCTCAGCGTCCCATGTTAAAGTAAAAATAATCCCAGTCTATTCAGCTTTTCTCTGTAGCGCAAACCTGCCAATCCTGGCAACATCCTTATTCATTTCTTCTGAACCTTTTCAAGTTCCACAACATCCTTCCGATGGCATTGAGACCAGAATTGCACACAATATTCCAATAGTGGTCTGGCCAAACAATGTTTAGTTCCCTGAGCGCCCCGGACCTTATCCACAGTAAGCTCCAAAGTGAAATATTTGTTTAGGATCTTATAGTTTCACACATCGTTGGATTTGTTGATCATAAAGAATACTGGTTTTGTCCCTAGCTCTTCTTTTGCCCTTAATACACTTGTAGAATATCTTTGGATTCACCTTAACTTTATCTGTCAAAGTTATTTCATGTCCCCTTTCTGTACTCCTGATTTCCATCCAAGGAGTATTCCTACAGCCCCTATGCTCCTCAGGGATTCCCTTGATCCAGCTGGCTATACCTGACATGTGCCCCCTTTTCTTTGACCAGAGTCTCAGTAGACCGCCAGTGTTTCCGAAAGCTGCCAGCATTGAGCTGCACACTAACGGGAACATGCTGGTGCTGAACGGTCCTTTTATCTCACATTTAAAATATTCCCAATTGCCAGAATTCCCTTTACCTGCAAATAGACTCTCTAATCAACTTTTTCAAAAGGTTCATGTCTAATACTATCGAGATTTATCTTGCCACATTTTATACCTTTAACTTTTGGACCAGGCCTGTCTTTCAGCAAAGCTATTTTCAACCTAATAGAATTGCGGTCACTTTGCCAAAGTGCTCCCTCACTAACACCTCAATCCTATTCCCTACCTTGTTTCCCAAGGGGATGTCAGGTTTCGCTCCTTTCTCCAGTTGGGCCATTTACATATTGACTGAGACCTTGTCAAAGGCCTTACCGAACACCATGATAACCACATCATCTGCACTGCTCACATAAATATTTTTAGATAACTTTTCAAAAAAACTCAATTGAATTCATCAGACAGGGTTTTCCTTTACAAAATCTGTGAATCTATTCCTTCCTTTTCAATGTTGATACATCTTGTCCCTCAGAATTGTTCCCAATTTTTACCTAATATCCCTGTGGCCAGCAAAGTATTAAATAGATCCACCAGGGCCCCAGCAATCTCCTCCCTTACCTCCCACTGCAGCCTGCAATACATTTCATTGGGCACTGGGGATTTCTCCCCCTTTATGCCTGTGAAAGCATTTAATACCTCCTTATTGATCTTAACATGTTCTCGAGTCTCACATCCCGACTGAATTCCCTGGCTACAGTATCTTTCTCCTGTGTGAATACAGATGGGAAGCATACATTGAAGACCTCAGCTACTTCCTCTGGCTCCATGCGGAGATCGTCCCTTTGGTTTCCAACAGGCTGCACTCTTTAGCTGGGAATCTTCTTACTCTGACTCTCGTCATAAAATATCTTGTAGCTTTTCCTTACTAGTGTCTGCCAAGGAGGTTTCATGGCCATTGAGTGCCCCTCATTTTTAAGGACCCCCTTGCACTCTCTATAGTTGTTGAAGGGCTTCACCTGGTTTTATAGAACATAGAACATAGAAGAATACAGCGCAGTACAGGCCCTTGGGCCCTCGATGTTGCGCCGATCCAAGCCTACCTAAACTACACTAACCCACTATCCTCCATATACCTATCCAATGCCCTCTTAAATGCCCATAAAGAGGGAGAGTCCACCACTGTTACTGGCAGGGCATTCCATGAACTAACGACTCGCTGAGTGAAGAACCTACCCCTAACATCAGTCCTATATCTACCCCCCCTTAATTTAAAGCTATGCCCCCTTGTAATACCCGACTCAATACGCGGGAAAAGGTTCATACTGTCGACCCTATCTAACCCCCTAATCATCTTGTACACCTCAATCAAGTCACCCCTAAACCTTCTTTTCTCTAGTGAAAACAGCCCCAAGTGCCTCAGTCTTTCCTCATACGATTTTCCTTCCATACCAGGCAACATCCTGGTAAACCTCCTCTGCACCCGTTCCAATGCCTCCACATCCTTCCTATAGTATGGCGACCAAAACTGCACACAATATTCCAGATGCGGCCGTACCAGAGTCTTATACAACTGCATCATGACCTCAGGACTCCGGAACTCAATTCCTCTACCAATAAAAGCCAGTACGCCATATGCCTTCCTCACCGCACTATTTACCTGGGTGGCAACTTTCAGAGATCTGTGTACATGGACACCAAGATCCCTCTGCTCATCCACACTACAAAGTATCCGACCATTAGCCCAGTACCCCATCTTTTTGTTATTCTTCCCAAAGTGAATCACCTCGCACTTAGCTACATTGAATTCCATCTGCCACCTTTCTGCCCAGCTCTGCAGCTTCTCTATATCCTGCTGTAACCTGCTACATCCTTCCTCACTGTCAACAACTCCTCCGACTTTCGTATCATCCGCAAACTTGCTCACCCAACCTTCTAACCCCTCTTCCAGGTCATTTATAAAAATGACAAACAGCAATGGTCCCAAAACAGATCCTTGCGGAACACCGCTAGTGACGGCACTCCATGAAGAAACTTTGCCATCAACTACTACCCTCTGTCTTCTTCCATCCAGCCAATTCCTAATCCAAACCTCCAACTCACCCTCAATGCCATATCTCCGTATTTTCTGCAGTAGCCTACCATGGGGAACCTTATCAAACGCCTTACTAAAATCCATATATACCACATCTACCGCTTTCCCCTCATCAACCTCCTTCGTCACCTTTTCAAAGAATTCAATAAGGTTTGTGAGGCACGACTTGCCCTTCACAAAACCATGCTGACTATCCTTGATCACATTATTCCTATCTAGATGTGCATAAATCCTATCCCTTACAATTCTCTCTAAGACTTTGCCCACAACAGAAGTGAGACTCACCGGCCTATAGTTACTAGGGCTATCCCTACTCCCCTTTTTGAACAAGGGAACCACATTTGCTATCCTCCAGTCTTCTGGGACTACTCCTGTAGACAAAGAGGACATAAAAATCAAGGCCAATGGCTCTGCAATCTCCTCCCTTGCTTCCCAGAGAATCCTAGGATAAATGCCATCAGGCCCAGGGGACTTATCTATTTTCACCTTTTCCAGGATTTCCAACACCTCTTCTCTACATACCTCAAAGCCATCCATTCTACTTATTTGTGCCTCAGTATTCTCATCGACAACAATGCCCTGTTCCTGAGTGAATACTGAAGAAAAGTATTCATTCAGTGTCTCCCCAATCTCTTCCGCCTCCACACGCAACTTCCCACTACTATCCTTGACTGGACCTATTCCTACCCTAGTCATTCTTTTATTCCTAACATACCTATAGAAAGCCTTAGGGTTTTCCCTAATCCTATCTACTAAGGACCTTTCATGTCCCCTCCTTGCTGCTTTTAGCTCTCTCTTCAGGTCCTTCCTGGCTACCCTATAACACTCAATCGCCCCAATTGAACCTTCACGTCTCATCTTGAGATAGGCCGCCCTCTTCCATTTAACAAGGGATTCCAACTCCTTATTAAACCACGGCTCCCTCGCACGACCCTTTCCTTCCTGCCTGACAGGTACATAATTATCAAGGACACTCAATAGTTGCCCCTTGAACAAGTTCCACATATCATTTACACTCTTGCCTTGGAGTCTACTTTTCCAAGCCACACATCCTAAGTCATGCCTCACCGCATCATAATTTCCCTTACCCCAGCTATAATTCTTGCCCTGTAGTACACACTTATCCCTCTCCATCACGAGTGTAAAAATCACCGAATTATGGTCACTATCCCCAAAGTGCTCACCTACCTCTAATTCTAACACCTGGCCTGGTTCGTTACCCAGAACCAAATCCAGTATGGCCTCACCTCTTGTTGGCCTGTCTACATATTGTGTCAGGAAACTCTCCTGCACACATTGAACAAACACTGACCCATCTAACGAACTTGAGCTATAGCTTTCCCAATCAATATCAGGAAAGTTAAAGTCCCCCATAACAACCACCCTATTACTGTCACTCATCTCCTGAATCACCTTCCCAATCCTTTCTTCAATGATTCTAGGACTATTAGGAGGCCTGTAAAAGACTCCTAACAGGGTGACCTCACCTTTCCTATTCCTAACCTCAGCCCAAACTACCTCAGATGGCAAGTCCTCATCCATCGTCCTTTCCACCGCTGTAATACTATCTTTGACAAGCAATGCCACACCTCCCCCTCTTTTACCCCCACCTCTGACCCTACTAAAACATTTAAATCCCGGAACCTGCAACAGCCAATCCTGTCCCTGTTCTAGCCATGTCTCCGTAATAGCCACAACATCGAAGTCCCAGGTACCAACCAACGCTGCAAGTTCACCTACCTTATTTCGTATACTTCTTGCATTGAAGTATACACACCTCAAGCCACTTCCCTGTTTACAGGCACCCTCCTTGGAAATTGATGCCATGTTCCTCACCTCCCTACACTCCAGGCCCTGCACCCTGAAGCTACAATCTGGGTTCCCATGCCCCTGCCGAGTTAGTTTAAACCCCCCCCAAGAGCACTAGCAAACCTCCCCCCAAGGATACTGGTTCCCCTCAGGTTCAGGTGTAGACCATCCTGTTTATAGAGGTCCCACCGTCCCCAGAAAGAACCCCAGTTATCCAAAAACTGGAACCCCTCCCTCCTGCACCATCCCTGAAGCCACGCATTTAATTGTTCTCTCTCCCTATTCCTCGAATCTCTATCACGTGGCACGGGTAACAAACCAGAGACAACAACTCTGTTTGTTCTAACTCCAAGCTTCCAACCTAGCTCCCTGAAAGCCTGTCTAACATCCTCAGCACTCCTCCTACCTATGTCGTTGGTGCCAATGTGGACCACGACTTTGGGTTGCTCCCCCTCCCCCTCCAGGACCCGGAAAACACGATCAGAGACATCACGTACCCTTGCACCTGGGAGGCAACATACCAAACGTGAGTCTCTCTCGTTCCCACAAAACCGCCTATCTGTGCCACGAACTATCGAGTCCCCAATTACTACTGCTCTGCTCTTCTTCACCCTTCCCTTCTGAGTAACGGGGACAGGCTCCGTGCCAGAGACCTGAGCCCCGTTACTTACCCCTGGTAAGTCATCCCCCCCACAAGTATCCAAAACGGTATACTTGTTCTTGAGGGGAATGGCCGCAGGAGGTCCCTGCACTGGCTGCTTCCTCCCAGTCCCCCTCACTGTAACCCATCTATCTGCCATCTTTGGAGTTACTCCTTCACGCTTTTAAAGGGGGAAAAAACTAACCCAGCTAAGCTTACACTAACTGCTTCCGGGTCTCGGCTGCCCCTCTGCTTGCCGTCACTTCCTCTGCTGCTCCCGCTCTTTCTGTGAAGGAGAGAGAAAACAAAACACCGATGCCCGCTACAGGTAAGTAATTTTGAAAAAAACTCTTACCTTAGCTGTAGTCTGCCGGGTTCACCTCAACTCGGCCGCTGCTCCCACTCAAATGACCGTTGGTGGTGAAACAGTGAGTATTTATACTCACAGTTCTCCTTCCCGGCTGCCCCTCTGCTTGCCGTCACTTCCTCTGCTGCTCCCGCTCTTTCTGTGAAGGAGAGAGAAAACAAAACACCGATGCCCGCTACAGGTAAGTAATTTTGAAAAAAACTCTTATTGCACTGTATTTTCTTTACCAAACTCACAATATCACTTGATTAGTATTCGCTGAACTTGGTGCCTTTGTCATTCACTGTTCATGGTACACGCTGACCCTGAATTCTCTCTGTATCACTTGAAAATACTCCCTTTTTCCAATTGTAGGCTCGACTGCAAATAGTTCCTCTGAGTCTATATTTTTCAAATCCTGTCTAATGCTAGTAATAATGATCAGTGATAGTGATAATGAAATGATAAGTGGCATTCCCCAAATTTAGACACACAACTTCTGCATGATCCTTAGCTCTTTCCATCATGACTTCAAAACGTATAGAATTATGGTCATTATCCCCAAACACTTCCTTATCCTTATCTCTGTCAAAATGTCCAGTACCTACAGCCCACCCTGTCTCTTTAATATCCTCCAGCCCTTACCAATCGCCCCATCTGTGTACCTTCCTCAAGCCTTTCCATCATATGATATCACTGCAAACTTCTCCAATCCCCACAGCACTCCTCCATCCTAACCTACAGCACCCCACTCCCATGAACCTTCTGCCATCCCTATAAACCTCCTTATCTGTATAAACCCCTCCAGCTCCCACAGTCTTTCCTGCCCATCCTCCCTTTGTGTAAATTATGAAGCCACGTGACCGTTCCCCAGATCTGTAACCTCTGCCAATCTCTGCAATCTTATCTATCTCTGTGACCTCCTCCCATCACTACTAGCCTTCTTAACTCTGTAACCTCCTGCAGTCACAAAAATCATCCGTGAATGTGTACCATCCTATTGATGACTGTCACCTCTTCCAGTCCGAACAACTCTCTCTGCCGGTAACCGTGGTCAGTCTGAAGAGTCCTTGCTAACTCTGCAACCCTCAGTACTGATAACTTCATCCAGTCTCGATAACCGAGAAGAGAGGAATGAGAAGGCTCCAAACCTCTGTTAACAAGACATGACATCGATACAGATCTGGAGGGGGAATACAGTACAGGCCCACCCCACGCACAATCCCCACCCCTACTTTAAGTTCTGTTGTACTAAAACTTCCTACACTCCAACACTGCACCTATGGCATGTCTTGTGGACCAGTGTCTTCAATAATTTTTAACTCTGATAACAGTTCGTATCTCTGTAACCTCCTCCTATCCCAACAGTCACTCCACGTATTTGAAATACTGCATTCCAGATTACTATCCCTATCTCTGTAACTTGCTTCAGTGTCTACAACATGCCTTATCTCAGTTGTCTCCAGTTATTGGAGGAGGAGACTGAGTCATGCAGCACGAAGATAGTTCCTTCGATCCAACTGGTCCATGTTGACCAGAGTCCCTGACCGAGTCGCGTTTCCCTGCATTTGACCCAAATCCCTTCAAACCTTCTCCTCTCCATGTTTCTGCCCAAATCTTTTTTACATGTTGTTATTGTACTTTTCTCTACCACCTGCACCATCCTCTGTGTGAAAAATGTTCTCCTCCAATCCCTTTTAAGTCTTTCCCCTCTCACCTTATGTTTATTCCCTCTAGAACATAGAACATGGCGGCACAGTACCGGCCCTTCGGCTCTCGATGTTGTGCCAACCTGTGGAACCAATGTGAAGCCCAAGTAGCCAACACTATTCCATTCTCGTCCATGTGACTATCCAATGACCGTTTAAATGCCCTTAAGGTTAGCAGATCGACTCCTGTTGCAGGCAGTTTGTTCCATGCCCCTACTACTCTGAGTAAAGAAACTATCTCTGACATCTGTCATATATCTTTCACCCCTCAATTTAAAGCTATTCCCCCCCTCAGATTACCATCTGAGGAAAAAGACTCTCACTGTCCAATCCATTTCACTTTCTGATTATCTTAATGTCTCAAATAATTCATCTCCAACGTCTTCTCTCGAACAAAAACAGCTTCAAGTTCCTCATATCACATTCCCTCCATACCAGGTAACATCCTTGTAAATCTCCACTGAACCCTTTCCAAATCTTACACATCGTTCCTCTAATGGGGTGACCTATCTGCTCTGTAATTTCCTGACCTATCCCTGCTGCCCTTCTTGAACAAAGGAACCACATTTGCTATCCTCCAGTCATTCGGCATTTCATCCGTGGTCAGCAATGTATTAAATATATCCACCAGGGCCCCAGCAATCTCCTCCCTTACCTCCCAAAGCAGATTGGGATACATTTTATTCAGAGGGAAGAGAGACCTGGAGCCTTCAAGAAATCCTGCAGCGAGATAGCACCACTCACAGTGAACAGAACAGAGAGCATTTCAGCGATCGATCTTTGGTATGGAGGACATGACATAGATACAGAGTTGAAGGATGAACACAGAGTGTGATGGTCCCAGGCTCAATCCCCACTCTCTTATTTACTTTTATCTCTGCTGTATTGAGCCTTCCTATGTCAATATAGGAAGTTAACAGTTATCAATCCAGGCGTGTGCTGTCTTAGTGAGGATCAGTACAACAGAGGGGAAAGCAGGCCTCCCCCAAGGAGATGGTTTTGAATCCTGGGATCTTTCTGTTCTATATTTCCCCCTATCACGCTGACTTTTGTCATGGGATGGAGTCATTCAGCAAGGAAACATACCTTTCGGTCCAACTCATCTGTGCCAGGGCCTTGAATGCTTGTAATTCCCAGAAAAGCTCTTACTTTTTAGATTAGATTACTTTTAGATTAGATTAGATATTAGATTAGATTACAGTGTGGAAACAGGCCCTTCGGCCCAACAAGTCCACACCGACTCGCCGAAGCGAAACCCACCCATACCCCTACATTTACACCTTACCTAACACTACGGGAAATTTAGTATGGCCAATTCACCTGACCCTGCATATCTTTGGACTGTGGGAGGAAACCGGAGCACCCGGAGGAAACCCACGCAGACCCGGGGTGAACGTGCAAACTCCACACAGTCAGTCGCCTGAGGCGGGAATTGAACCCAGGTCTCTGGCGCTGTGAGGCAGCAGTGCTAACCACTGTGCCATCGTGCCGCCCCTAAGGTTACTTCTGTAACCTTAACCCCGCCCACTATTAATTTGATCCCTACTCCAATACTGATGATTCTTCCTATTTGCAAATTGCTCCAGTCTTGATAACATGCCGAATCTCAATAATCTCATCCTGCAATCAGTACAATAATCACTATTTCTGTAGTTTTTCGCAATAACTACAGTCCACCCTGTCACTGTAAAATCCTTTTCAGACCCTTTTCCGGTCGCAACAACACTCCACATCTCTGTTTGCTCCTCCGAGCACCTCTAACACTCTCACTTTGTGTGGCCAGTACTGTGTGTGAATAACCCTTGGCATGTGGATGGACAATATGGTATGTGAATAATCCTGTGGCCAGAGGATGGTCAATACTGTGTGAGAATAATCCTGTGGTCTGCGGTTGGTCAATTCTGTGTGTAAATAATCCCGTGGCCTGAGGATAGTCAATCTGTGTGAGAATAATCCTGTGGCCTGAGGATGATCAATTCTGTGTGTGAATAATCCTTTGGCCTGAGGGTGGTCCATACTGTGTGAGAATAATCTTGTGTCTTGACATGTGTCAATACAATGTGTGAATAATCCTGTGGCCTGAGGATGATCAATACAGTGTGTGAATAATCCTGTGGCCACATGCTGGTCAATAAAGTGTGTGCATAATCATGTGGACTCAGAATGTTGAATATTGTGTGTGAATACCCTTGTGACTTGAGATTGGTCAACTCAGTTTGTGAATGATCCTTTGGCCTGTGAATGGTCAATACTGTGTGTGAATCACCCTTGGCCTGAGGATGGTCAATACTGTGCGAAGAACCATTGGCCAGAGGATGGTCAAAACTTTGTGTAATTAATCCTGTTGCCTGAGGTTATTCAGTACTATGTGTGAATAATCCTGTGCACTGTGAATATTCAACACAGAGTGTAAATAATCCTGTGGCCTGAGGGCATTCAATACTGTGTGTAAATAACCCTATGGCCTGTGAATTGTAAATACTGTGTGTGAATAATCATTGGCCTAAGGATGGTCAATACTGTGTGTGAATAATCCTTTGGACTGTAAATGGTCAATGGACAGTGTGAATAATCCTGCGGCCTGAGGATGGTCAATACTGTGTGTGACTAACTCTTTGCCTAAGGATGGGTAATACTGTGTGTGAATAATCCTGTGGCCTGTGGATGGTAAATGCAGTGTGATAATAATCCTGGAGCCTGAGGATGATCAATACTGTGTGGGAATAACCCTTTGGCCTGTGAATTTTCAATACTTTATGTGAGTAATCCTGTGGCTTGTGCATGGTCAATATTGTTTGTAAATAAGCCTTTGGCCTGAGGATGACCAATACTGTGTGTGAATAAGACAGTGGCCTGTGAATGGTCAATACAGTGTGCGAATAATCCTGTGGACAGAGATCAGTCAATACTGTGTGTCACTAATCCTGTGGCCTGTGAATCGTAAATACTGTGTGAATAAGTCTTTGCATAAGGATGGGCAATACTGTGTGAGAATAATAATGTGGACTGTGGATTGTCAATGCTGTATGATAATAATCCTGTGAGCCGTGGATGGTCAATACTATGTGTTAATAATCCAGTGGCCTGAGGGTAGTCAAAACTGTGTGCGAATAATCATGTGGATTGAGAATGGCCAATACTGTGTTGGAATAACCCTTTGGCCTAAGAATAGTCAATACTGTGTGAGAATATTCCAGTGGACTGAGGATTGTGAATAGTGTGTGTGAGTAATCCTGTGACCTGTGTACTGCCAACACTGTGTGTAAATAGTTCTGTGGCCAGAGGATGATCGATACTGTGTTGAATAATCCTCTGGCCTGATGCTGGTCAATACTGTCTGTGAATAATCCTGTGGCCTGAGAAAGGTCAATAGTGTGCGGGAATAATCCAGTGGCCTGAAGATGTTCAATACTGTGTGTGAATAATCCTCTGGCCTGAGGATGGTAAATACAGCGTGTGAAAAATATTGTTGCCTGAGGATGGTCAATACAGTGTGTGAATAATCCTGTGGCCTAAGGTTGGACAATACTGTGTGGGAATAATCCTGTGGCCAGAGGATGGTCTTCACTGTGTGTGAATAATCCTATGGCCTGACGATGGTCAATACTGTGTGTGAACAATCCCATGGCTTGAGGATAGTCAGTACTGTGTGGGAATAATCATGTACCCTGTGAATGGTCAAGACAGTGTGTTCGTTAATCCTGTGTCCGTATGCTGGTCAATACTGTGTGTGAATAATCCTGTGGCCTGAGAATCGTCAATACTGTGTGGGAACAATCCTGTGACCTGTAAATGGTCAAGAAAGTGTGTTCGTTAATCCTGTGGCTGTCTGCTGGTCAATACTGTGTGGGAATAATCCTGTGCTCTTTGAATGGTCAATACTGTGTGTGAATATTGCTGTGGCCTGAGACGCGTCAATCCTGCGTGGAAATAATCCTGTGACGTGTAAATGATCAAGACAGTGTGTTCATTAATGCTGTGGCCGTATGGTGGTCAATATTGTGTGGGAATAATCCTGTGGACTGAGCATGGTCAATACTGTGTGGGAATAACCGTTGGACCGAAGGATAGTCAATACTGTGTGTGTTAAATGTCCTGCTGCCCGAGGATGTTCAATTCAGTGAGTGAATAATCCTGTGGCCTGAGGATGGTCAATACAGTGTGTGAAAACTTATGTTGCCTGAGGACGCTCCATACTGTGTGCTGAAAATCCTGTTGAATGTGACTGTTCAATACTGTGTATCAATAATCTGTGGCCTGTGCATGTTCAATACTATTTGTCAATAAAACTGTGGCCTGTGCATGTTCAGTACTGTTTGTACTGAATGGTCAAGGCAATGTGTTTATTAATCCTGTGGCCGTATGTTCGTCATTACTGTGTGTGAATAATCCTGTGGGCTGAGAATGTTGAATATTGTGTGTGAATACTCCTGTGGCCTCTGTACTGTCAACACAGTGTGTAATTAATCCTGTGGCCTGAGGCTGGTCAATAATGTGTGTGAATAATCCTTTGGCCCGTGAATCGTAAATACTGTGTGTGAATAACCCTTGGCCTAAGGATGGTCAATACTGTGTGCGAATAGCCCTTTGCCTAAGGATGGGCAATACTGTGTGTGAATAATGGTGTGGCCTGTGGATGGTCAATGCTGTGTGATAATAACCCTTGGCCTGAGGATGGTCAATACAGAGTGTGAACAATCGTGTTGCCTGAGGTTGTTCAATACCATTTATTAATAATCCTGTGGCCTGAGAATGGTCAATATAGTGTGAGAATAATCCTGTTGCCTAAGGATGATCAATACTGTGTAGGAAAAATCCTGTGGCTTGAGGATTGTCAATATGTTGTGTGGATAATTCATGGCCTGAGGATGGTCAATACTGTGTGTAAATAATCCTGTGACTTCAGGAGGGTCAATACTATGTGGGAATAATCCTGTGACCTGTAAATGTTGAAGACAGAGTATTCATTAATCCTGTGGCCATGTGCGAGTCAATGCTGTGTGTGAATAAACCTGTGCCCTGTGAATGGTCAATACTGTGTGTGAATATTGCTGTGGACGGAGAATGGTCAATACTGTTTGTGAGTAATCCTGTGGACGGAGAATGGTCAATACTGTTTGTGAGTAATCCTGTGGATGGAGAATGGTCAATACCGTGTGTGAATTAACCTGTGGCCTGAGAATTGTGAATACTGTGTGTGAATAATCCTGTGCACTGTGAATTCTCAAGAAAGTGTGTGAATAATCCTATGGCCCGTGAATCGTAAATACTGTGTGTGAATAACCCTTGGCCTAAGGATGGTCAATACTGTGTGTGAATAATTCTTTGGACTGTGAGTGGTCAATACACTGTGTGAATAATGCTGTGGCCTATGAATCATCAATATTGTGTGTGAATAATCCTGTGGTTTGAGGATTGTCAATACTGTGTGTGAATAATCCATGGCCTGAGAATGATCAATGCTGTGTGGGAATAATCCTGTGGCCTGAGGATGGTCAATACCATGTGTGAATAACCCTTGGTCTGAGGATAGTCAATACTGTGTGTAATTAATCCTGTTGCCTGAGATTATTCAGTACTCTGTGTGATTAATCCTGTGCACTGTGAATATTCAACACTGTGAATAATCCTGTGGCCTGAGGGCAGTCAATACTGTGTGTAAATAATACTATGGCCTGTGAATCGTAAATACTGTGTGTGAATAACCATTGGCCTAAGGATGGTCAATACTGTGTGTGAATAATCCTTTGGACTGTAAATGGTCAATGCACAGTGTGAATAATCCTGCGGCCTGTGGATGGTCAATGCAGTGTGATAATAATCCTGTAGCCTGTGAATGGTCAATGGTGTGTGTACATATTGCTGTCGACTGTGAATGGCCAATACTCTGTTGTGAATAATCCTATGGTTTTAGGATGGTAAATACTGTGTATGAACAATCCTGTGGCCGGAGGATGGTCTTCACTGTGTGTGAATAATCCTATGGCCTGACGATGGTCAAAACTGTGTGTGAACAATCCCGTGGCTTGAGGATAGTCAATACTGTGTGGGAATAATCATGTACCCTGTGAATGGTCAAGGCAGTGTGTTCGTTAATCCTGTGTCCGTATGCTGGTCAATACTGTGTGTGAATAATCCTGTGGCCTGAGAATCATCAATACTGTGTGGGAATAATCCTGTGACCTGTAAATGGTCCAGATAGTGTGTTCATTAACCCTGTGGCTGTATGCTGGTCAATACTGTGTGGGAATAATCCTGCTGGCTGAGAATATTGAATATTGTGTGTGAATACTCCTGTGGGCTGAGGTTGGTCAATACAGTGTGTGAATGATACTGTGGCCTGAGCATGATCAATACTGTGTGTGATAATCCTCTGGCCTGTGAATGGTCAATACTGTGTGTGATTAATCCTTGGCATGAGCATGATCAATACTATGTGTGAACAATCCTGTGGCTGTGAATGGTCAATACTGTGTCAGAATAATCCTGTGACATGAGGATGTTCAATACGGTGTGGGAATAATCCTGTGACCTGTTAATTGGTAAAGAGAATGTGTTCATTAATCCTGTGGCCTCGGGTTGATCAATGCAGTGTGTGAATGACCTTATGGCCTTAGGATGATCAATACTGTGTGCGAATAATCCTCTGGCCTGTGAATGGTCAATACTGTGCGTGAATAACCCTTGACCCGAGGATGATCAATACTGTGTGTGAGTAATCCTGTGGATGGAGGATGGTCAATACTGTGTGGGAATAATCCTGTGGCCTGAGGATGGATAAAACTGTGTGGTAATAATCCTGTGACCTGTAAATGATCAAGACAGTGTGTGTATTAATCCTGTGGCCATTGGCTGGTCTATACTTTGTGAATAATCCTGCTGGCTGAGACTATTGAATATTGTGTGTGAATACTTCTGTGTCCTGAGGTTGGTCAATACTGTGTGTGAATAATACTCTGGCATGTGAATGGTCATTACTGTGTGTGACTATACCTTGGCCTGAGTATGATCAATACTATGTGTGAATGATTCTGTGGCCTGAGCATGGTCAATAGAGTGTCAGAATAATCCTGTGTCTTGAGGATGTTTAATACAGCGTGTGCATATTCCTCTGGGCTGAGAAAGGTCAATAATGTGTGTGAATAATCCTGTGGCCGTATGCTGGTCAATACTGTGTGTGAGTAATCCCGTGGACTGAGGATGGTCAGTAGAGTGTGTGAATAATTCTGTGCACTGTGAATGCTCAATACGTCGTGTGAATAATCCCGAGGCTTGAACATGGTCACTGCTGTGTGGGAATAATCCTGTGGCCTGAGGTTGGTCAATACAGTTTGAGTATAATCCTGTGGGCGAGGATGATCAATACGGTGTGTGGTTAATCCTGTGGACTGAGAATGATCAACACTGTGACTGAGTAATCCTGTGGAATGAGGGTGGTCAGTATTGTGTGAGAATAATCCTTTGGAATGTGAATGGTCAATACAGTGTGTGAATAATCCTGTGCACTCTGAATCATCAATACTGTGTGTGAATAACCTTTGCCTGAGGATGGTCAATGCTGGGTGTGAATAATCCTGTGGCCAGAGAATGATCAATACTGTCTGGGAATAATCCTGTGACCTGCAAATGGTCAATACAGTTTGTTCATTAATCCTGTGTCTGTACGCTAGTCAATACTGTGTGGGAATAATCCTGTCGGTGAGAATGATGAATATTGTGTGCGAGTACTCGTGTGGCCTGAGGATGGTCAATGCTGGGTGTGAATAATTCTGTGACCTGTGAATCATCAATACTGTGTGAGATTAACCATTTGTCTAAGGATTGTCAATACTGTGTGTGAATAATAATGTGGCCTGTGGATGGTAAATGCTGTGTGTTAATAATCCAGTGGCCTGTGGATGGTCAATTCTGTGTGGGAGTAATCCTGTGGCCTGAAGATGATCAATGATGTGTGTGAAAACTCATGTGGTCTGAGAATGGTCAATACTGTGTGTGAAAAATGCTGTGGACTGTGAACGGTCAATACTGTGTGAGAGTAATCCTGTGGACGGATGATTGTCAATACTCTGTGTGAATGATCCTGTGGCCTGCAAATTGTCAACACAGCGTGTGAATAACCCTTGGCCAAAGAATACTGTGTGTGAATAATCCTTTGAATTGTGAATGGCAAATACACTGTAGGAATAATCCTGCGGCTTGAGGATGGTAAATATTGTGTGTGAATAATCCTTTGCCGAAGGATGGGCAATACTGTGTGTGAATAATAATATGGTCTGTGGATGTTCAATGCTGTGTGATAATAAACCTGTGGGCTGTGGATGGTCAATACTATGTATTAATAATCTTTGGCCTGTGCATGGTCAATACTGATTGCAAATTATACTGTGGCCTGTGGATGGACAATACTGTGTGTGAATAATCCTGTGGTTTGAGAATGGTCAATACTGGGTGTGAATAATTCTGTGACCTGTGAATCATCAATACTGTGTGTGAATAACCTTTGCCTGAGGATGGTCAATACTGTGTGTGAATAACCCTGTGGCCTGAGGATGGTCAATGCTGGGTGTGAATAATCCTGTGGCCAGAGAATGGTCAATACTGTGTGGGATTAATCCTGTGACCTGCAAATGGTCAATACAGTTTGTTCATTAATCCTGTGTCCGTATGCTAGTCAATACTGTGTGGGAATAATCCTGTCGGCTGAGAATGTTGAATATTGTGTGCGAGTACTCGTGTGGCCTGAGGATGGTCACTACTGTGGGTGAATAACCCTGTGGCCTGAGGATGTTCAATACTGTGTAGGAATAATCGTGTGGCTTGAGGATTGTCAATACTGTGTGTGAATAATCCATGGCCTGAGGATGGTCAATACTGTGTGTGAATTAACCTGTGGCCTGAGAATTGTGAATACAGTATGGGAATAATCCTGTGCACTTTGAATGCTCAATACTGTGTGTGAATAATCCTGTGTACTGAGGGCAGTCAGTACTGTGTCAGAATAATCCAATGGCCCGTGAATCGTAAATACTGTATGTGAATAACCCTTAGCCTAAGGATGGTCAATTCTGTGTGTGAATAATCGTTTGGACTGTGAATGGTCAATACACTGTGTGCATAATCCCGCAGCCTGAGCATGGTCAATAATGTGTTTGAATAATCCTGTGGCCTGTGAATTGTCAATACTGTGTGTCAATGGCCCCTTGCCTAAGGATAGGCGATACTGTGTGAATAATAATGTGGCCTGTGGATAGTCAATGCTGTGTGATAATAATCCTGTGGGCTGTGGATGGTCAATACTATGTGTTAATAATCTGTGACCTGTGCAATGTCAATATTGTTTGCAAATAATAATGTGGCCTGTGAATGGTCAAGACTGTGTGTGAACAATCTTGTGATTTGAGAATGGTCAATACTGTGTGTGAATAATCATGCGGCCTGTGAATCATCAATACTGTGTGTGAATAACCCTTGGCTGAGAATGGTCAATACTGTGTGAAAATAATCCTGTTGCCTGAGGATGATCAGTACTGTGTGGGAATAATCCTGTGGTTTGAGGGTTATCAATACTGTGTATGAATAATCCATGGCCTGAGGATGGTCAATCCTGTGTGGGAATAATCCTGTGACCTGTAAATGGTCAAGACAGTGTGTTCATTAATTCTGTGGCCGTAGGCTGGTCAATATTGAGTGTGAATAATCATGCGGCCTGAGGATTGTCAATACTATGTGGGAACAATCCTGTGACCTATAAATGGTCAAGACAAAGTGTTCATTAATCCTGTGCCGTGTGCTTGTCAATACTGTGTGTGAATAATCCTGTGCCCTGTGAATGATCAATACTGTGTGTAAATATTGCTGTGGACTGAGAATGGTCAATACTGTATGGGAATAACTGTTGGGCCAAAGGATAGTCAATACTGTGTGTATTAAATATCCTGCTGCCCGACGATGTTCAATACAGTGAGTGAATAGTCCTGTGCCTGAGAATGGTCAATACTGTGTGGGAATCATCCTTTGGCCTGAGGTTGGTCAATACGGTGTGTGAAAACTTATGTTGCCTGAGGATGGTCAATACTGTGTGTGAGTAGTCCTTTGGCCTGAGAATGGTCAATGTGTGAAAAATGCTCTGGACTGTGAATGGTCAATACTGTATGAGAGTAATCCTGTGGCCTGAGGATGGTCAATACTGTGTGTGAAAGTAATCCTGTGGCCTGAGAATGGTCAATACTGTGTGTGAATTAACTTGTGACCTGAGAATTGTGAATACAGTGTGTGAATGAATTATCCTGTGTAAATAATCCTGTGGATTGAGGGCAGTCAATACTGTGTGTGAATAATCCTATGGCCCGTGAATCGAAAATACTGTGTGTGAATAGCCCTTTGCCTAAGGATGGGCAATACTGTGTGTGAATAATGATGTGGCCTGTGGATGGTCAATGCTGTGTGATAATAATCATGTGGGCTGTGGATGGTCAATACTATGTGTTAAAAATCTGTGGCCTGTGCATGGTCAATATTGTTTGCAAATAATACTGTGTCCTGAGGATGGTCAATACTGTGCGTGAATAACCCTTGGCCTGAGGATGGTCAATACAGTGTGTGAACAATCGTGTTGCCTGAGGTTGTTCAATACCATTTATTAATAATCCTGTGGCCTGAGAATGGTCAATATAGTGTGAGAATAATCCTGTTGCCTAAGGATGATCAATACTGTGTAGGAAAAATCCTGTGGCTTGAGGATTGTCAATGCATTGTGTGAATAATTCATGGCCTGAGGATGGTCAATACTGTGACTTCAGGAGGGTCAATACTATGTGGGAATAATCCTGTGACCTGAAAATGTTGAAGACAGAGTATTCATTAATTCTGTGGCCATGTGCTAGTCAATGCTGTGTGTGAATAAACCTGTGCCCTGTGAATGGTCAATACTGTGTGTGAATATTGCTGTGGCCTGAGAATCGTCAATATTGTGTGTGAATAATCCTGTGACGTGTAAGTGAACAAGACAGTGTGTGCATTAATCCTGTGGCCGTATGCTGGTCAATACTGTATCTGAATAATCCTGTTGGCTGAGAATATTGAACATTGTGTGTGAATACTCCAGTAGCTTGTGTTTAGTCAATACTGTGTGTGAATAATCCTCTGGCCTGTGAATCATCAATACTGTTTGACTAATCCTTGGACTGCGTATGAACAATACTATGTGTGAACAATCCTGTGGACTGTGAATGGTCAATAGTGTGTCAGAGTAATCCTGAATTTGAGGATGTTCAATACTGTGTGTGAATAATCCTGTGCCCTGTGGATGGTCAATACTGTGTAGGAATATTCCTGTGGCTTGCGGATTGTCAATACTGTGTGTGAATGATCCATGGCCTGAGCATGGTGATACTTTGTGTAAATATTCCTCTTCCATGAGGATGATCAATACCGTGTGGGAATAATCCTGTGACCTGTAAATGATCAATACAGTGTGTTCATTAATCCAGTGGCCGTAGGCTGGTCAATACTGTGTGTGAATAATCATGTAGCCTGAGGATTGTGAATTCTATGTTGGAACAATCCTGTGACCTGCAAAAGTTGAAGACTGAGTGTTCATTAATCCTGTGGCCGTGTGCGAGTGTGTGTGAATAATCCTGTGCCCTGTGAATGGTCAATACTGTGTGTGAACATTGCTGTGGCCTGAGAATCGTTAATACTGTGTGGAAATAATCATGTGATGTGGAAATGATCAAGACAGTGCGTTCATTAATACTGTGGCCGTATGGTGGTCAATACTGTGTGTGAATAATCATGTGGACTGAGAATGGCCAATACTGTGTGGGAATAACCGTTGGGCCGAAGGATAGTCAATACTGTGTGTGTTAAATATCCTGCTGCCCGAGGATGTTCAATACAGTGAGTGAATAATCCTGTGGCCTGAGAATGGTCATATATTGTGTGAAACATTACGTTGCCTGAGGACAGCCATACTGTGTGTGAATAATCCTGTGGCCTTCGAATAGTCAATAATGTATGGGAATAATTCTGTGGCCTGTGAATCGTCAATACTGTGTGTGAATAATGCTTTGGACAGTGAATGATCAATACCATGTATGCATAATGCTCTGGCCTGTGAATCGCCAATACTGTGTGTGAACAATCCTGTAATTTGAGAATTGTCACTACTGTGAGTGAATATTCCTGTAGCCTGATGATGGTCAATACAGTGTGAAAATAATCATGTGCCCTGAGGATAGTCAATAGCGTGTGTGATTACTCCTGTGGCCTGAGAATGGGCAATACTGTGTGTGAACAATCCTGTGGCCTGAGGTTGGTCGATACTGTGTGAGAATAATCCCGTGGGGTCTGAGGACGGTCAATACTGAGTGTGAACAATCCTGTGGCTTGAGGATGGTCAATACTGGGTGCGAATATTTCTGTGACCTGTAAATGGTCAAGACAGTGTGTTCATTAATCCTGTGGCTGTCTGCTGGTCAATACTATGTGTGAATAATCCTGTGGCCTGAGGATGTTCAATACAGTGTGTGAATAATCTAGAGGCCTGAGGATTGTCAATACTTTGTGTGAATAATCCTGTTGCCTGAGGACGGTCCATACTGTGTGTGAATAATCCTGTGGCTTTAGAATGGTCCATAATGTATGGGAATCATCCTGTTGGCCTGAAAATGGTCAATGCTGTGAGTTGATAATCATGTGGCCTGAGAGTAGTCAATAAAGTGTGGGAATAATCCAGTGGCCTAAGAATAGTCAATACTGTGTGTGAATAAGGCTGTGGCCTGTGGATGGTCAATACTGTGTGTTAATAATCTGTAGCTTGTGCATAGTCAATACTGTTGTGAATAATCTTGTGGCCGGAGGCTGGTTAATACAGTGTGTGAATAATCTTGTGGTCTGATGATGGTCAATACTCAATAATCCTGTGCCCTGAGGATGTTCAATATTGTGTGTGAATAAACCTGTGGCCTGTGACGGTCAATGCTGTGTGTGAATTATCCTTGGACAGTGAATGGTCAATACCACGTGTGAATAATCCTCTGGCCCGTGAATGGTCAATACTGTGTGTGAATAACCCTTGGCCTGAGGATGGTCAATACTGTGTGTGAGCAATCCTGTGGCCTGAGAATGGTCAAAACTATGTGCGATTAATCCTGTTGACTAGGGTTATTCAATGCTCTGTGTGAATAATCCTGTGGTCTGTTAACAGTCTATGCTGTGTGTGAATAATGCCGTGGACTGTGAATGGTGAATACTGTGTGCGAATAATCCTGCGGCACGAGGCTGGTCAATATTATTTGTGAACAATCCTGTGGCCTGAGGATGGCCAACAATCTGTGGGAATTATCCCATGGACTGAGGACGGTCAGTTCTGTATGGGAATAATCCTTTGGTCTGGGGAAGGTCAAAACTGTGTGTGAATAATCCTGTGCACGATGAATGCTGAATACTGTGTGTGAATAACCCTTGGATGGTCATTACTGTGTGTGAACAATCCTGTGACCTGAGGGTAGTGAGTACTGTCTGTGAATAATCCTGCAGCCTGAGGGTGATCAATACACTGTGTGAACAATCCTGTGGCCTGAGAATGGTCAAAACTGTGTATGAATGAAACTGAGACCTGTAAATGGTCAAGACAGTGTGTTCATTAATCCTGTGGCCTAATGGTGGTCAATACTGTGTTTGAGTATTCCTGTGACCTGAGAATGTTTAATTATTTTTTAGTATCCCTGTGTACTGAGGATGGTCAATAATGTGTGTAAATAATCCTGGGAACTATGAATGCTCAATACTGTGTGGGAATAATCTTGTGGCCTGAGAATGGTCAATGCTGTGTGTGAATAATCCTGTGGCCTGATGATGGTCAATACTTTATGTGAATAATTATGTTGCATGAGGATGTTCAGTACAGTGTGTGAGTAATCCCGTGGCCTGATGATGGTCAATACCTTGTGAAAATAATCCTGTGCCTTGAGGATCGTCAATACTGTGTGTGAAAAATCCTGTGGTTTGAGTTAAGTCAATACGGTATACAAATAATCCTGTGTCCTGATAATGGTCAATACCATGTGTGAATAATCCTGGTACCTGAGGATGGTCAATAATGTGTGTCACTAATCCTGTGGCCTGTGAATCGTCAATACTGTGTGTGAATAATCCTCCAGCCTGTGAAATGTCAATATGGTGTGTGAATAATCCTGTGGCATGAGGATGGTCATAACAGTGTGTTCATTACTCCTGGTCTGTAGGCTGGTCAATACTGTGTGAATTACCCTTGGCCTGAGCATGGTCAATACTTTGTGTGAATAATCCTGTGACCTGTAAACTGACAAGGTAGTAGGTTCAAAAATCCTGTGGAAGTAGACTGGTCAATACAGTGTGTGAATAATCCTGAGGCCTGAGGATGGAGAATACTTGTGTGAATAATCCTGTGGACTGTGGATTGTCAATACTGTGTTTAAATAATCCTGGGAACTATGACTGCTCAATACTGTTTATGAATACTCCTGTGGCCTGAGGTTTATGAATATTCCTGTGGCCTGAGGTTGGTCAATACTTTGAGTGAATAATCTTGTGGCTGGAGGCTGGTCAATAATGTGTGAAAATAATCCTGTGGCCTGCGGAATGTCAATACTGTGTGTGAATAATCCTGTGGCAGTAGGGTGGTCTATACTATATGTGAATAATTCTTTGCGTGGGGATGGTCAATATTACGTGTGAATAATCCTGGTCCCTGAGGATGTTCAGTAATGTGTGCCACTAATCCGGTGGCTTGAGGATGTTCAATACAGTGTGTGAATAATCCTTTGGACAGTGAATGGTCAGTTCCATGTGTGATTAATCTAGTGGCCTGAGGATGGTCAATACAGTGTGAAAATAGTCCTTTGGACAGTGAATGGTCAGTTACATGTGTGATTAATCCTGTTGCCTGAGGTTGTTCAATACTGTGTGTGTGAATAATGCTGTGGCCTGAGTTGAATAATACTCCGTGAACTACTCCTGTTGCCTGAGGATGGTCAATACTGTGTGAGAATAATCCTTTGGACAGTGAATGGTCAATACCATATGTGATTAATCCTGTAGCCCGATGATTGTCAATACCATGTGAAAATAATCTTGTGGCTTGAGGATGGTCAGTACCGTGTGTGAATAATTGTGTTGCGTCAGGATCGTCAGTACTGTGTGAGAATAATCCTGTTGCCTGAGGATGGTCAATAATGTGTGTCACTAAACCTATAGAATACTGAGTGCGAATAATGCTGCGGTCTGAGGATGGAGAATACTTGTGTGAATAATTCTGTGGACTGTGGATTGTCAATACCGTGTTTAAATAATCCTGTTGCCTGAGGATGGTCAATACTGCGTGTGAATAATCCTGTTGCCTGAATTGATGAATACTCTGTGAACTACTCCTGTGGCCTGCGGTTGGTCAATACTGTGAGTGAATAATCTTGTGGCTGGAGGCTGGTCAATAATGTGTGAAAATAATCCTGTGGCCTGCGGACTGTCAACACTCTGTGTGAATAATCCTGTGGCATTAGGGTGGTCTATACTGTGTGAGAATAATTCTTTGCGGGAGGATGGTCAATATTGCGTGTGAATAATCCTGTTGCCTGAGGATGTTCAATAATGTGTGCCACTAATCCGGTGACTTGAGATGGTCAATACTGTGTGTGAATAATCCTTTGGACAGTGAATGGTCAGTTCCACGTGTGAATAATCCTGTGGCTTGAGGATGATCAACTCTGTGATTAATCCTGTTGCCTGAGGTTGTTCAATCCTGTGTGAGAATAATCTTGTTACCTGTGAATGGTCAATACTGTGAGTGAATAATCCTGTGGTCTACGGATGGTCAATACTGTGTGAGAGTAATCCTGTGGACTGAGGATGGTCAACATGATGTGTAATTATTCCTTTGTACTGTGAATGGTCAACACGATGTGTGAATAATTCTGAGACCTGAGGATGTAGAATACTGTGTGCGAATAATCCTGCAGCCTGAGGATGGAGGACACTTGTGTGAATAATCCTGTGGACTGTGGATTGTCAATACTGTGTGTAAATAATCCTGGGAACTATGAATGCTCGATACTGTTTATGAATACACCTGTGGCCTAAGGTTTGTCAATAATGTGTGTGAATAATCTTGTGGGCTGATGGTGGTCAATAACATGTGAAAGTAATCCTCTGGCTTGAGAATGGTGAATACCGTGTGTGCATAACCCTTGGCCTGTGGATGGTCAATAATGTGTGTGAATAATACTGTGGCCTGAGGATGGTCAATAATGTGTGTGAATAATCCTGTGGCCTGAGGATGGTCAATACAGTGTGTAAATAATCCTGTGCCTTTAAAGTGACAAGGCAGTGGATTCAAAAATCCTTTGGCCGTAGACTGGTCAATACAGTGTGTGAATAATTCTGAGGCCTGAGGATGTACAATACTGTGTGCGAATAATCCTGTGGCCTGTGAATGTCAATACGGTGTGTGAATTATCCTTGGACAGTGAATGGTCAATACCATGAGGGAATAATCCTCTGGCCTGTGAATCATCAATACTGTGTGTGAAAAATCCTGTGGACTGAGGATGGTCATTTCTGTTTGTTAATAATACTATGGCCTGAGGATGGTCAATACTGTGTATGAATAATCCTGTGCACTGTGACTGCTCAATACTCTGTGTAAATAAACCTGTGGCCTGAGAGTAGTCAATAAAGTGTGGGAATAATCCAGTGGCCTAAGGATAGTCAATACTGTGTGTTAATAATCTGTGGCCTGTGGATGGTCAATAATGTTGTGAATAATCTTGTGGCCGGAGGCTGGTTAATACAGTGTGTGAATAATCTTGTGGTCTGATGATGGTCAATACCGTGAATAATCCTGTGCCCTGAGGATATTCAATATTGTGTGTGAATAAACCTGTGGCCTGTGACAGTCAATGCTGTGTGTGAATTATCCTTAGACAGTGAATGGTCAATACCATGCGTGAATAATCCTCTGGCCTGTGAATCGTCAATACTGTGTGTGAATAACCCTTGGCCTGAGGGTGGTCAAAACTGTGTGTGAATAGTCCTGTGGCCTGAGGATCAATACAGTGTGTGAAATATCCTGTGGCCTAAGGATAGTGAGTACTGTTTGTGAATAATCCTGTGATCTGTAAGTGGTCAAAACAGTGTATTCATTAATCCTGTGGCCGGAGTGAACAATACTATGTGTGATTAATCCTGTGTCCTAAGAATGTTGAATATTGTTTGTCATCATTCCTGTGGCCAGAGGTTGGACAATACTGTGTGTGACTGATCCTCTGGCATGTGAATCATTAGTACTGTGTGTGAATAACCCTTGGCCTGTGGATGATCAAAACTGTGTGTGGGTAATCCTGTAGCCTATGGATGATCAATACGATATGTGATTAATCCTGTTGCCTGAGGTTGTTCAATCCTGCGTGAGAATAATCCTGTTATCTGTGAATGGTCAATACTGTGAGTGAATAATCCTGTGGTCTTCGGATGGTCAATACTGTATGTGAGTAATCCTGTGGACTGAGGATGGTCAACATGATGTGCAATTAATCCTTTGAACTGTCAATGGTCAATACTGTGTGTGAATAATTCTGTGGCCTGAGGATAGTCAATACTGTGTGTGAATAATCCTCCGGAATGATGATGGTCAATACTGAGTGTGAATAATTCTGTGTACTGTGACCGCTCAATACTCTGCGTGAATAAACATGGGGCCTGAGTGTAGTCAATACTGTGTGGGAATAATCCTGTGGCCTGAGGATAGTCAATTCTGTGCGGGAATAAGGCTGTGGCCATTGAATGGTCACTACTGTGTGTTAATAATCTGTGGCCTGTGCATAGTCAATACTGTTTGTTAATAAAACTGCATCCTGTGAATGGTCAATACTGTGTGTGAATAGTCCTGTGTCCTGAGGGTAGTCAATACTGTGTGTGGGTAATCCTGTGACCTGTAAATGTTCAAGACAGTGTGTTCAAAAATCCTGTGGCCATAGGCTGGTCAATACAGTGTGTGAGAAATCCTGTGACCTGAGGATGGTCAATATTGTGTGTGGATAATCCTGTTGCTTGAGGATGTTCAATAATGTGTGTGACTAATCCGGTGGCCTGATGATGGTCAAGGCTGTGTGATAATAAGACTGTGCCCTGAAAATAGTCAATACTGTGTGGGAATAATCCTGTGCCTTGAGGATATTCCTGTGGCCTGAGGATGGTCAATGCAGTATGTGAATAATCCTGTTGCCTGAGGTTGTTCAATACTGTGTGTTAATAATCCTGAGACCTATGAATGGGCAATACTGTGTGTGAATAATCCTGCAGCCTGAGAATGGTCAATACTGTGTGTTGATAAACTTGTGGCCTGTGAATCGTCAATACTGTGTGTGAGTAATAATGTGGCCTGTGGATGGTCAATGCTGTGTGTTAATAATCTGTGGTCTCTGCATGGTCATTTCTGTTTGTTAATTATACTGTGGCCTGTGCATGGTCAATACAGAGTATGAATAATCCTGTGCGCTGTGCATGCTCAAAACTGTGTGAATAATCCTGTGACCTGAGAGTTGTCAATACTATCTGTGAATAATCCTGTGTCCCGAGGACGGTCAGTACAGTGTGTGAATTATCCTCTGGCCTGTAATTCGTAAATGCTTTATGTAAGTGCTCCTGTGGGCTGAGGATGGTCAGGACTGTGTGTGAATAATCCTATGGCCTGAGGATGGTCAATAGTGTGTATGAAAAATCCTGTGGCCACTGATGTGGTGGTTTTGGATGAGAAGCTGGTTGATCCTCTCCCTCCAATTTCCCTCCCTATCTCTGTAAACCCCTCCAGCTGCAGAATCCGTACTGGCTTTGTAACACCATTCAGGTCCTGGCCACTCTCTGTAACACTCTCACCACCTCCAGCACCTTCATCTCTCCCTGTTCCTGTCACGTCATTAAACCCTGACAATGATTCACGTTCCACCTGCCCTCCTCCTGCGAGCAGACCCTTTGCGATTCCTTTAAAACTTACTCTTAAAGCACGCTCTCACTTCTGGATTTTAAGCACGTTTTGCTGATCTTGTTTGCCTCATAATCTAATATGATCCATTTTGTCCTGAGTGAGGGACAGGAGTGAGTTTCTTGTTGAGGTTTTGTCTGTTTCGATGGAATGTATTTTTTTTGAGTGACTCACACTGTTCCTTCTAATGTTTCCACTGTTCATTTACAGATACATGTTCCAGCCTGTTTACCTTGGTCACTTCTCCTGTCAAATTTACGCAATTGGCTATTTTTGTTTTTCATTGTAATTTGTCCTTTCTGTGATTCACTCTAAAACTTTATATTTCTTTAAACTGCACTTTATCACAATTTCCCAGAGGATCTCTCCAGGTGACATTACTCATTCACTAAGTTTAGTCTACAATGGGGAACCTTATCAAACACCTTACTAAAGTCCATGTATATGACATCAACAGCCTGAAAGGAGCTTTCCAAATCCAAAGAGAAAGTGTGAAGCATCGGAACAGCATGGGAATTTGGCTGAAGACAAGCAGAAAGGAACCGAAAGGGACAGAGTTTAACTTAGCCTGTACAACCATCGATCTGACATAGTTATGTCCCTAGCCAGTTGCACAATGTGTTATTCAAAGAAACACTGAAAAAAAATTATCTGTACTCCCCTTCCACTATCACTGTTGTCAGTGTGATTGTCCCAGATTATGCGAATATTGAAGTTTCCCAAAATTATCACAATATCTTTGTTAAAAAATTCCAATTAATTCCTGTTTAATGCAGTGATGTGCAATGAAATGCTGTTCGGTGGCTAAAAAAGGTTCTACTTATTCTGTCCTTGGCAAGTAGTAGCCAGAATTTACATTCCGACTCTACTTCATGATCTGCAGCCAAATGCTTTCTCTGTAATGCCTTTGTTATCCATTATAGTTCTCGTTGTGCATTTTGCCGGAGTTTCCGCAAGGTTGTGAGCTATTTAATACTTATGTTCACCTTTTGTTCGCCCTGTAACCATGTCTCCCTGGTGTCTAAATTTCTTTTATCTCTGTGTCACAAATCCATCTACCTTATTGCAGAGACCTTGTCCATGCGAAAAAAAGACATAATTTACTCTTTCCCACAATGTCCTGTCACATACCTATTCGCTGATGTACAGGCTAAGTTAAACTCTGTCCCTTTCGGTTCCTTTCTGCTTGTCTTCAGCCAAATTCCCATGCTGTTCCGATGCTTCACACTTTCTCTTTGGATTTGGAAAGCTCCTTTCAGGCTGTTGATGTCATATACATGGACTTTAGTAAGGTGTTTGATAAGGTTCCCCATTGTAGACTAAAGGAGAAAGTGAAGTCACATGGTGTGCAGGGTGTTCTAGCCAGGTGGATAAAGAACTGGTTGAGCAACAGGAGACAGAGAGTAGTAGTTGAAGGGAGTTTCTCGAAATGGAGAAAGGTGACCAGTGGTGTTCCACAGGGGTCAGTGTTGGGGCCACTCTTATTTGTAATGATCTGGAAGAGGGCACTGTTGGTATGATCAGCAAGTTTGCAGATGACATGAAGATTGGTGGAGTAGCAGAAAGCATAAGGGACTGTCAAAGAATACAGGAGGGTATAGATTGACTGGAGAGTAGGGTGGAAAAGTGGCAGATGGAGCTCAATCCAGACAAATGTGACATGATGCATTTAGGCAAGTCTAATTCTAGAGCGAATTATACAATGAACGGAAGAGCCTTGGGATAAGTTGATGAGCAGAGAGATCTGGGAGTTCAGGTCCATTGTACCCTGAAGGTTGCTGCACAGGTGCCTTCTGTCCTTGATACGGTTGAATGGGTGCGGTCTGAGAGCAGAAGTGCGGGATGTGGACGAGATGCATTGGAGGGCATCTTTAACCATGTGGGAAGGGAAATTGCTGTCTCTAAAGAAGGAGGCCATCTGGTGTGTTCTATGGTGGAACTGGTCCTCCTGGGAGCAGATATGGCGGAGGCGGAGGAATTGGGAATACGGGATGGCATTTTTGCAAGAGGTAGGGTGGGAAGAGGTGTAATCCAGGTAGCTGTGGGAGTCGGTGGTGGAACTGGTCCTTCTGGGAGCAGATACGGCGGAGGCGGAGGAATTGGGGTGGCAAGTCATGTTAAAATTGTACAAGACATTGGTTCAGCCACATTTAGAATACTGTGTACAGTTCTAGTCGCCACATTACCAAAAGGATGTGGACGCTTTAGAAAGGTTGCAGAGAAGGTTTACAAGGATGTTGCACAGTATGGAAGGTGCGAGCTATGAAGAGACGTTGAGTCGGTTCGGTTTGTTTTCATTCGGAAAAAGGAGATTGAGGGGGGAACTGATTGAGATTTACAAATTCGTGAAGGGTATAGACAGGGTGGATAGAGACAAGCTTTTTCCCCAGGGTGAAGGATTCAATAACAAGAGGTCACGCTTTGAAGGTGAAAGGTGAAATGTTTAAAGGGATACACGCGGCAAGTACCTCACACAGAGGGTGGTGGGTGCCTGGAACGCGTTGCCAGCAGAGGTGGTAGAGACAGGCACGGTAGATTCATTTAAGATGCGTCTGGACAGATGCACGAGTAGGTGGGGAGCAGAGGGATACAGATGCTTAGGAATTGAGCGACAGGTTTAGACAGTAGATTTGGATTGGCTGAGGCTTGGAGGGCTGACGTGTCTGTTCCTGGACTGTAAATTTTGTTCTTTTTCACAAGGACCAAGGACGTTATTGGAAGGGAAAAGATTCAGATGAACATGTTAAAGGACTTTGTGTGATATGATAAATTGGAGGTGTGACACGACGAAGGGACCCTCAGGAGAATGAAGATATTAAAATTGAAGTGTTCCTCCATCAGAAACCAGAGTAGGTCACTGAGTACAGGGACGATGGGTGAATGGCACAACAGCACCAGATTCAGGTTTAACCACAGTCTGTAACTTTTCTCCCAGGATAATCTCTCCATCTACCATTGCCATCAATCCAGGGTTCAGTGAAGAGTGTGGGTGAATATGCCAGGGTCAAAACCATGTCTACTGAAAACTGATGGCAACCCCATTAAAGCGACTGCACTTGGCTGCTTGCATTCCAAGCAGCAGGACTAACATCTGATAGAGAAGGTGAAATAATCCCAATACCAATTGACCAATGATCATGTCCCATCCCGTCATAAATAGTGATAGACTATTTGTGATCTCAAGAAAGTGATCAACAGTTAAACAACTCACAAACATCCCCATCCTGAATAACGGAATAGCCCTGTACATCAGTGTAAAAGACTAGGATGCAGTATATGCACCATCCTCAGCCAAAACTATTGAATGGGTGATTCATCTCTCCCTTTTCATGATATTTTGAAGTCAGTTAAGAGTCACCCATATTGTCGAACATTGCCTCTATGCACTTTTCCCAGACAATGTACATATCTCTTAAAGTGATTCACAACTGAAAATAATATCAAATAGGAACTGCAGTGGTGGTCCCTTCAGTCTATCGATTTTTCTCTCCATTCAATATAAAGGTAGCTGATCCTTCATTTCCCCACCATACTCCTGCTCTCTCACCATCCCTTTAGTATCTAGAGATCCTTACATTCAGGGTCTTGGCTTCCATGGCCTTTTGTGGTAGAGAATTCCCCAGGTTCACCAGTCTGAGTGCAGACATTTATTCTCATCTCAATGCAGAGTAACCTGCCTGTACCTAATACCGTGGCCTGTTGTTTTAGATGTCCCAGCCAGGGGAGTTATCACTGTTTCCACTCTGTCTCATCCTCTCAGAGATTTGTATATGTCACTGGGTCCTCCAGTCATTTTCCTAAACCTGATGGAATACAAGCCTAGTCCACCCAAACTGATCCCACAACAAGCCTGTCATCCCAGAGATCAGTCTGGCCATCATTCACTGCGCTCCCTTAATGTCAGGATTGTCCTTCATTCAGTATGGAGACCCAGATGGCACACAACACCGCACAATGTTTGAGATGAAGTCTCACCAAGGCCCTGTACAGTGACAATAAGACACCCATTACTCCGGTACTCAAATTCCTTCGTAATGAAGGTCAACACACCATTTATCTCCCGGACTGTTTTCTGCTCCCGTGGTATTGTTTTCAGTGACTAGTGTATAAGGAGACCCAGTTCCTTTTCAATGTTACAGCTACCCACTTGGCTGGGTGTATGTACACTGGTCAGCGTGCCAATGCCATTCCCAGTATTGACTTCTAGCTTCAGAACTCGCTGTCCAGCATGGATCTCTGAGGCCTGCACAGAAGCAAACAAAAAAGGGAACGTAAGTCCTTTTATAGATCTAGGTCATCAATCAATCCCTTATCAAACAGTAGGCTGCCTTTCTATGTTTCCTTCCAATGTATACAATGTCACATCTATCCACATCGCTCTTGATCTCCCACATATTTACCCATTCACTCCACTTGTCTCAATCACCTTGGAGTTATTTTACATCTTCCTCACCCACTCACAATCCTACATTATTTAGAGCCATCATCAGGCTTGAAAATATTACATGTGAGTCCCTCAACCACGTGTTTGATCAGTATTGTGAACAGCTGGGGGCCCAAGCACCCATCCCTGTGACAGCCTATGAGTCTTATCCTCCAAAAATATTATTTTATTCCAATTCATTATTTCCTGTCAGTTCTCTAATTCTAAAATCATGTCCATATATTAGCCCCAATCCCATAGGGTGATTTTACAAACGAAGATTGGAACTTTATCAAAAACCATTCTGAAAATCCGAATGCATCACATCCATTACTTCTCCGTAATTTAGGTACCAGTTGTTTTCTCAAATATGGTCCCCATTTCATAAATCTATGTTAACTTTGTATATGCCTAGTACCTTCAGTCCCAATAATTTCTCCAAATTTCCTAATTCCATTCATTGTTTTTCTCACCAGACTGAGGTTTCCTTCTCTTGTTAGGAAGTTTTTTTTTTGTTTTGTTTTCTCCTGTGAAGACAGAACTGAAGTAGTTGCTTCCTCATTCTGCCATTTCCCTGTTCTGCATTCTCGGGTTTCAGACTGGAAAGGAAGCTGTACTTGTTTTCGTTAACCTTTCCCATTGACATACTTTTAGAGGCTGTTCAAGCTCACTCTTATAACCCTTGTTCATCTCCTCTTCAGAAACACATCAATTCCTGTCTAAAGGTTCTCATTAATTGATCTTCCACAGCCACAGAAACACAGACTCCGTACCATCTGAAATCCAGCGCAATCTGCATTAGTCCCACTTTCCTTCAGAAGGCCCTTAGCTGTGAATGTTATGGCATTTCCAGTCCTCCTCCAAGTCCTGTTTAACAATTGTGAGTTTACCCGTGACAACTACCCTCTCAGGAAGTGTATTGCACACCCCAAACAACCTCTGAGTGAAAAACAATCCTCAAAACCTCTTTAACCCTCAAATTCTTTACTTTAAAAGTGTGTTCCTTTGTTCTTGACCCTTGGGCTAAAAGGAACAACTGCTGTCTATCCACCCTGTCCATGCCTCTCGTAATCTTATCCTTCTGAATCACATCCCCATGAGCCTTCTCTGCTTCAGAGCAAACAACCCAAGCTTACCCAGTTGCTCTTGATAGCTGATATGTTCCATCCCAGGGAACATCCTAGTAAATCTCCTCTTCCTGTGCAATCCTGAAATGCACACAGTATTCCTCTGTGGTCTAACCAAAGTCCCAAATAGCTCTTATAATCTATGGCTCAATGAAGAATGGTTATGTCTATGGTCCCATATGCCTTCTTGAGTAACGTAATAACCTTTCAAATCAGGGATCTCTGGAGAAGCAACCTTTGAGCTTCCTCACATGCTGCCATTCATTGTGTATGCCCCTGTCTGCTTCCTTCTTCCAAAGTACATCCCCTCATATTTATCAGGATTATAGTCCATCTGTCAATGATCTGCCATCTGACCATTCCATCTATATCTTCCTGTAACATAAGACCTTCCTCCTAACTGTCAACCATCAGCCAATGTTGGTGTCAAATGCAAACTTATTCATCACAGTCCCCACAAACTAACCCCCCACCCTCCACATTCACATCTACATCATGAGTACCACAAATAATATGGGACACAGCATTGATCGCTGTGGTACACCCACCGGACACTGGTTTCCAGTCACACAGACAGCCTTGTACCACCACCCTCTGTCTCCTGCCACGATGACAATTTTGGATGTAACTTGCCAAGACACCATGAGACTTTACTTTGTTTATCAATTTCCCATGTGGGGTTTTCTCAAGATCTTGCTAAGAATCAAGATGAACGGCTTTCTCGAAAATGAGTCACTCAAATCCGTTAGGCAAGACTACCCTCTGATAAAATTCATGCTGTCTCTCCCTGATCAAACCTTGCCTCTCCAAACGTAGATCGATTTTCTCCTTCCCTGCTTTTTCCAATAGTTTCTCTGACACTGATCAGATATTCGCTGGTCGAGAGTTGCCTGGTCTATCTCCAGCACCCTTCCTGTGATGTGGAACCACACCAGCTGTTCTCTATCCCTCTGGAGCCACATCTGTGACAAAAGTTGACTTAAACCTTTTGGTTAGGCCTTTTCGTCTCTCATCTCTCCCACAGTATCCTGAGACACAAGTCATTCGGATCAGGGGATGTGACCAATTGTATACCAGCTATAACCATCAATCCCTGCTCGCATTTTATACCAATCTGCCGAAGAGCTTCATAGTCCACCTTCTCGAATTCTGTACTTGCATCCTCCTTCTCCCAAGTAAAACAGATATGAAGCGCTCAGGTAAGTATCTGCCAATGTTCATCAGCATCACACACAGATTGCCTTGCTGGTTTTTAATGGGCCCTAATTGCTTCCTGGTTCTCTGTCCTGCTTGATGTGCATTTGGAATATTTTAGAATTCTTCCTAATCTTGCCTGCCAGCACTTCTCCATGTCTCTGTGTTAGTTGGGCTCCTCTGTGTGAATTTTCTAAGCTTCACCGAGATCATGCCTCATTCTTTTGAACCTCTCAATAGCACAGGCCACGTTTCCTCAACAGAGGAATTAATCTGGAGAATCTCCATTGTAGTTCATCTGTACTCAGCATGTTCTTCCTCAGATCAGGAGACCAGAACACAACACTCCAGATACAGAGATACAGTCTCACCAACACTCTCTGCAACTGGTGCAGGATGTCTTCCTTTGATATTCCAAATCCCTTTCAATGAAGGCAAACCTAACTTTTACTTTTCCATTTGCACATGTTCTTGCCAATACTCTCACCTTTAACTTTATTTGCTAACTCACTGTGTGAGGTCTTCAAAAATCATCCGGAATACACATCTATACCATATCTCTGGTTCTCCATTGTCCATGTTTACAAGAAACATCTTCAAATACTTTGAAAAACATTTCTCAGTAATGATTTCCCTTTCATCAATGTATAATCTTTCTCCCCAATTTTCCTGTTACATTCTAAATATCCAAGATCACATTCTTTATCATAGAATCTAACAGATTCCTGACTGTGGATAACAAGTTACCAAATCTGTAGGTCTCCAATCTCCCTCTTCTTCCCTTCACAAATAGTCGGATTAAGTTCATAACATTCCGGTTATCCAAGAGTTTTGGCTGGAAGCATTGATTTTCCTGTTCCTTGGAGGCTGCTTGACCTGCTCTGCTATTCCAGCTTCACATTCGTTGACTCTGACTTCCAACATCTGCAGTGCATACTGTCTCCCACATTAATCACCTTCCACTTACCCAGAATGGACTCCTGCCTTTGCGAATGACCAGAGCAAAACCCAATGCTGTCCAATGCAATCAATGCTTCTATTGCTGCTTCCTCCGAAATTCTGGGATGAAGTACATTTTGTCTATCAGACTTATCAATGCTCAATTCAGCTTTGTTACCAAATCCTACCCCGTCCCTGATAGGAAGGATTTTATTTTCTTTATTTGCACAAGGCCCACGGTCACTTGGTGTTTCTGGGGGATTTTCTGGATCTTACTCCATGAAAACAGACACAAAGTAGTTGTTTATTTTCCCAGTAATTTCCATATTCTCCACAATAATTTATCCTGTCCATACATTCACTGCTCCACATTGGACTTTGCTTTCATTTCCCTTTCAAATATCGATTGAAGCTTTTTGTCCATTTGTTTGTTTCTTGTTTGCATTCACATTCTCCTTTTGATTTCCCGAGCAGTTTCTTGGTCCTCCTTTGCTGGGTTCTAAATTTCTCTGAATTCACTGTCATAAAATGATACCTGATATTTTAATGTAATAATAAATATTAATGTTTTAAGAACAGTTCACATCACAGAAGAAGGTGTTCTGGAGGTTTTAGGGAATATAAAGATGGATTAATCTCTGGGTCTAATGCATCCCACTCAGATATACACAGTAAGGGAGGGAATTACGGGGCCCCTTGCAAAATGTTTTCATCATCTATAACAACGAGTGAGGTGCCTGGTGACTGGACAGTGTCTACTATTGTGCCTTTGTTTCAGAAGGGTTGTAAAGAGAACTATTGAACCTGTGAGACTGACATCTATTGTGGTAAATTACATAGAACATAGAAGAATACAGCGCAGTACAGGCCATTTGGCCCTCGATGTTGCGCCGATCCAAGCCCACCTAACCTATACTAACCCACTATCCTCCATATACCTATCCAATGCCCGCTTAAATGCCCATAAAGAGGGAGAGTCCACCACTGCTACTGGCAGGGCATTCCATGAACTTACGACTCGCTGAGTGAAGAACCTACCCCTAACTTCAGTCCTATATCTACCCCCCCTTAATTTAAAGCTATGCCCCCTTGTAATACCCGACTCCATACGCGGGAAAAGTTTCACACTGTCAACCCTATCTAACCCCCTAATCATCTTGTACACCTCAATCAAGTCACCCCTAAACCTTCTTTTCTCTAATGAAAACAGCCCCAAGTGTCTCAGTCTTTCCTCATACGATCTTCCTTCCATACCAGGCAACATCCTGGTAAACCTCCTCTGCACCCGTTCCAGTGCCTCCACATCCTTCCTATAGTATGGCGACCAAAACTGCACACAATATTCCAGATGCGGCCGCACCAGAGTCTTACAACTGCATCATGACCTCAGGACTCCGGAACTCAATTCCTCTACCAATAAAAGCCAGTACGCCATATGCCTTCCTCACCGCACTATTTACCTGGGTGGCAACTTTCAGAGATCTGTGTACATGGACACTAAGATCCCTCTGCTCATCCACACTACCAAGTATCCGACCATTAGCCCAGTACCCCATCTTTTTGTTATTCTTCCCAAAGTGAATCACCTCACACTTAGCTACATTGAATTCCATTTGCCACCTTTCTGCCCAGCTCTGCAGCTTCTCTATATCCTGCTGTAACCTGCCACATCCTTCCTCACTGTCAACAACTCCTCCGACTTTCGTATCATCCGCAAACTTTCTCACCCAACCTTCTAACCCCTCTTCCAGGTCATTTATAAAAATGACAAACAGCAATGGTCCCAAAACAGATCCTTGCGGAACACCGCTAGTGATAGCACTCCATGAAGAAACTTTGCCATCAACTACTACCCTCTGTCTTCTTCCATCCAGCCAATTCCTAATCCAAACCTCCAACTCACCCTCAATGCCATATCTCCGTATTTTCTGCAGTAGCCTACCATGGGGAACCTTATCAAACGCCTTACTAAAATCCATATATACCACATCTACCGCTTTCCCCTCATCAACCTCCTTCGTCACCTTTTCAAAGAATTCAATAAGGTTTGTGAGGCACGACCTGCCCTTCACAAAACCATGCTGACTATCCTTGATCACATTATTCCTATCCAGATGTGCATAAATCCTATCCCTTACAATTCTCTCTAAGACTTTGCCCACAACAGAAGTGAGACTCACCGGCCTATAGTTACTAGGGTTATCCCTACTCCCCTTTTTGAACAAGGGAACCACATTTGCTATCCTCCAGTCTTCTGGCACTACTCCTGTAGACAAAGAGGACATAAAAATCAAGGCCAATGGCTCTGCAATCTCCTCCCTTGCTTCCCAGAGAATCCTAGGATAAATGCCATCAGGCCCAGGGGACTTATCTATTTTCACCTTTTCCAGGATTTCCAACACCTCTTCTCTACATACCTCAAAGCCATCCATTCTACTTATTTGTGACTCAGTATTCACATCGACGACAATGCCCTGTTCCTGAGTAAATAGATTAGATTACTTACAGTGTGGAAACAGGCCCTTCGGCCCAACAAGTCCACACCGACCCGCCGAAGCGTAACCCACCCATACCCCTACATTTACCACTTTACCTAACACTACGGGCAATTTAGCATGGCTAATTCACCTGACTTGCACATCTTTGGAGTGTGGGAGGAAACCGGAGCACCCGGAGGAAACCCACGCAGACACGGGGAGAATGTGCAAACTCCACACAGTCAGTCGCCTGAGGCGGGAATCGAACCCGGGTCTCTGGCGCTGCGAGGCAGCAGTGCTAACCACTGTGCCACCGTGCCGCCCATACTGAAGAAAAGTATTCATTCAGTGTCTCCCCAATCTCTTCCGCCTCCACACGCAACTTCCCACTACTATCCTTGACTGGACCTATTCCTACCCTAGTCATTCTTTTATTCCTAACATACCTATAGAAAGCCTTAGGGTTTTCCCTAATCCTACCGACTAAGTACCTTTCATGTCCCCTCCTTGCTGCTCTTAGCTCGCTCTTCAGGTCCTTCCTGGCTACCCTATAACTCTCAATTGCCCCAATTGAACCTTCACGTCTCATCTTGAGATAGGCCGCCCTCTTCCATTTAACAAGGGATTCCAATTCCTTATTAAACCACGGCTCCCTCGCACGACCCTTTCCTCCCTCCCTGACAGGTACATAATTATCAAGGACACTCAATAGTTGCTCCTTGAACAAGCTCCACATATCATTTACACTCTTGCCTTGGAGTCTACTTTTCCAAGCCACACATCCTAAGTCATGCCTCACCGCATCATAATTTCCCTGACCCCAGCTATAACTCTTGCCCTGTAGTACACACTTATCCCTCTCCATCACGAGAGTAAAAATCACCGAATTATGGTCACTATCCCCAAAGTGCTCACCTACCTCTAATTCTAACACCTGGCCTGGTTCGTTACCCAGAACCAAATCCAGTATGGCCTCACCTCTTGTTGGCCTGTCTACATATTGTGTCAGGAAACTCTCCTGCACACATTGAACAAACACTGACCCATCTAACGAACTTGAGCTATAGCTTTCCCAATCAATATCAGGAAAGTTAAAGTCCCCCATAACAACCACCCTATTACTGTCACTCATCTCCTGAATCACCTTCCCTATCCTTTCTTCAATGATTCTAGGACTATTAGGAGGCCTGTAAAAGACTCCTAACAGGGTGACCTCACCTTTCCTATTCCTAACCTCAGCCCAAACTACCTCAGATGGCAAGTCCTCATCCATCGTCCTTTCCACCACTGTAATACTATCTTTGACAAGCAATGCCACACCTCCCCCTCTTTTACCCCCACCTCTGACCCTACTAAAACATTTAAATCCTGGAACCTGCAACAGCCAATCCTGTCCCTGTTCTAGCCATGTCTCCGTAATAGCCACAACATCGAAGTCCCAGGTACCAACCCACGCTGCAAGTTCACCTACCTTATTTCGTATACTTCTTGCATTGAAGTATACACACTTCAAGCCACTTTCCTGTTTACAGGCACCCTCCTTTGAAATTGATGCCATGTTCCTAACCTCTCTACACTCCAGGCCCTGCACCCTGAAGCTACAATCTGGGTTCCCATGCCCCTGCAGAGTTAGTTTAAACCCCCCCCCAAGAGCACTAGCAAACCTCCCCCCAAGGATACTGGTGCCCCTCAGGTTCAGGTGTAGACCATCCTGTTTATAGAGGTCCCACCGTCCCCAGAAAGAACCCCAGTTATCCAAAAACCGGAATCCCTCCCTCCTGCACCATCCCTGTAGCCACGCATTTAAGTGTTCTCTTTCCCTATTCCTCGAATCTCTATCACGTGGCACGGGTAACAAACCAGAGATAACAACTCTGTTCGTTCTAACTCTGAGCTTCCAACCTAGCTCCCTGAAAGCCTGTCTAACATCCTCGGCACTCCTCCTACCTATGTCGTTGGTGCCAATATGGACCACGACTTCGGGCTGCTCCCCCTCCCCCTCCAGGACCTGGAAAACACGATCAGAGACATCATGTACCCTTGCACCTGGGAGGCAACATACCAAACGTGAGTCTCTCTCGTTCCCACAAAACCGCCTATCTGTGCCCCGAACTATCGAGTCCCCAATTACTACTGCTCTGCTCTTCTTCACCCTTCCCTCCTTCGCGCTTTTAAAGGGGGAAAAAACCTACCCAGGTAAGCTTACACTAACTGCTTCCGGGTCTCAGCTGCCCCTCTGGTCGTCGTCACTTCCCCCTGGTGCTCCCGCTCTTTCTGTGAAGAGAGAGTGAAAGAGAAAAAAAAACACCGCTGCCCGCTACCGGTAAGTACTTTTAAAACCAAACTGTCTTACCTTCGCTGCTGCTCGCACTGGAAATTGTTGGAGGTGAGCTTAAAAGCTAAGATTTTTGGATATTTATGGAGGCAGAATTTGATTCAGGATAGTTGGCATCCTTTTGTACGAGGAAAATCGTGTCTTGCAAATGTAATTAAGCTTTTTGAAGAAGTTATCTAAAAGGTGGATGAGGGCAGAGCAATAGATGTTGTTTACATGGACTTTAGTAAAGTCTTGGACCAGGTTCCACAAAGTAAACTAATTAGTGAAGTTCGATCACATGGGATTCAGAGTGATCTTGCCACTTGGATACAAAACTGGATTAATGTCAGGAGACAGAGTGACAGCAGAGAATTGTTCACCCATAGAGGGCAGTATGTCAAGAGTCTGCACTCTGCTGCTGCTCTCCTTGGAAAATAGATGCTGAGTTGTTGTAACTGACAGGAGCTGGAGTAGGTTGAGGCCTAGAGCAGGGAGTCTCTAGTGCTGCAGCCTGCCTGCCTGGAAGCACTTGAACCTGGGATTCTCTGATGCTTTTACTACCTTTGGAAGCCTGGTGGCCTGTATTTTTCCTCAGTGAGTTGAATACTGCTGTAATAGCACCTCCTATGCTGGGGAGAAAATGCTGAGGGTTGGGGCTACAGCCTGGGCCTTAGGTGCTGCAGCCTGGAGGGGACCAAACTTGGGACTTGCTGTCACTGCTGCTACTGCTGCTGCCGCTGCCGCTACCCTGAGAAGCCTGATGGTCTGCAATTCTATTCTCCGGTGGCTGAGAGATTTGTTTCTGGAGCCTGAATGTCTTCTTCAGTTTGGGGATTCTTACCTGGACACTAATTTCTTGGGGGGGGGGGGGGATGCTGAACATTTACAATGAGTGGCTGTATGTTGGAGCCTGGGACCTGGAACTATTTGGAGCCTGGACCATCACCTTATTGCTGCTGCTTTGTGACTGTAACCTATTTGCTGCAAGTGACTATTGCTCTGGGCACTGGGGAACAATTGCTTTGCACCTGTGGTTTGGGTAGCAGGTCAGGGCATGGTTGCCAGGGTGACTGGACTGGCAGGTCAAGCCTAACAGGACTTTCTCAGTTTCCTTTACTGACTATTTGTGTGAGGGGAGGTGTTGGTCTTGGTTTGGGAGGTGATGGTGATCACAGGACTCTGTAAAACAACACCCAGGGTGGGGCCCAGTCATTCCTACATGGGGGTGGATGCATCTTCCACCTCCCCCACCAGCCCCTCCCTGGGCCTCGTCACCCTTTCCTTATTTAACAAACCAGTTCGGGATGAAATGTTACATTCACCCCAACATGAACATTAAGACCTGTCAGTGCCCTTGGTGGGGCTAGTTTGATGCAGCAACAATGGTAGGGGAACCAAAGATGTATAGGAAGGCAGTGTTCTTCCTGAAGACTGAGCAGGTGGTGCAACTCACCCTGGAAAAGGGCCTTACTGTCGCTAAGATGGTATTGCCTGTTGACCCTCTGGAGGTAATTTCCCAGAGGATCATTTTGTCGAATATCCTGTGCTTTGTTCCATTTGATTTACTTCCATCGCACCTTCACCAGCTCAGGGAGATGTTTTCGGGTATGGTGTCAGTACTGCTTGGTCTAAAGGAGGTCTTCGCTTCCCAGGCATTCTGGTCAGTGAAGGCTGTGCGGTATCATGCCTGCAAGGAGGTGGGACTACTCTGGAGGAACCGGCCTGCCTTGAAGACCACTGCCAACACCCAAGCGACCAATCATGAAGCTGTGAGTGAGCAGATGGTGCCTCCACTTGCAGTGTCCTCAGTGTTTGGAGGGGGAAAAAGAGTCCCTCCCCCACTCAGTAAGTTGGTTTTCATTCTTTTGGTTGATGCTGGTGACATTCATAGCTCGCCTCAACATCAAAGGCAGCAGGAAGGCCGAGTGCAGATAACATATCCTTCAGTCCTCAGAGAATGAATCTACACAGTGAGCCTCCTGCAAGAAGCCCCGACTGGATCAGGAGAGAAAGCTCCATGGCTCCTGAATTGGCAGGGAAGGGTCTTTCTGAGTAACTGGCCTCCAATTCTGGAGGGGTGGCTATCTTGTTGGCCTCTTTTCTCAGCTGGAGATCTTGAAGGTCAGGGAGACCCAGCCATCCATTCCAACTCACGGTTCATTTCAGAGACTGAATGATTCACTTCAAAAACGTATATGTACCTTGGATGGTACAGGAGCAGACCTATTTCTTCAAGGAGTGACTATGTGTGAGTCCTGGAGGTATGGTCCTTTCTTGGGGCAGGGTCATCACCAGTCTGTTATCTAAGAAGGGGATCTCTGTTTGTTAAAGATCTGGATCATCCACAACAACACCCACTTGGGACAGAATGTGGTCGATTATTCCCAAAGGATTGGCCAGTTACCTGCCTTTCTCTCCTTTGATCAGGGAATGATGATCAACGGAGTGGATCGAGAGTATCTGCTCAGGACACTGTGAGCTTTTGTGTTCAGAATGTGCAGGTCATTCAGCCCTGACTCTCTACACTGCCGCAGAGTGTCCGGTAAAGGTTAACAGGTCCCCGAAGGCAGCCTTGTGCTTTGAGAGAGCAGTGGGTCAGGCCTGTCCCCTGTATGGGCCGGTTTTCCTCTCTCTGCATGGTCCCACTCCTGTATAGTTTGCATTAAGCTGCTTTAAGGTATGGCTCTGCACGGGCTGGGGCTCGAGCTGGGTTTTCACGGTGTACACCGATGACTCACTCCTCATGTTCACAGAGCTGCGGAGGATGGGAAAGTGCAAGGAGGTCCACTCAGCAATGTCCTCTGCAAGGATCACCTGGAGCAAGGTGCTTGGACCATTTGGTCGGACCGAGGCAGGTGGACGCCCTGCCAGATGAGAACCGGTGCCCCCCAATCCAGATAAAACTCATTGGGGTTTTTCTGGGCCTAGAGGATAACACCAGGTCACTGCTGCGGTTCTGAGCCTCCTGCTTGAGGAGGGTGGTCAGGAGCTGGTGTGACTTTGTACCCATAACTTTCCACCTCCAGACCTTGCAGCGATACTTTCACGTCGAGCTTCCTCCAAGGTGGTGGGCACTGATCATGTATTTCTTCTGTCAGATGTACGGCCTCTGTTAGGACATGTAGTTCCTTTCCGAGCAGTGGTCCCAGACTCGGGTCTAGTTCCAGGAATTGCCTGTCTTCTACCTGGACCTGATCACAGTCTGGGATACAGTCGGCTCACACTGGAGCTCTCCCTCTATGGAAGTATTGGCTCTCATCAGGGTACCGCTGCTTGGGAACAGGTTCCTCCTTGAACATGGATTGGGTTGGCTGAGGGAGGAAAGAACTTGGGATGCAGGGTTGGATGGCAGAGGAGCAGGCCTGTTAACACCGGCACAATTGACTGCAAAGGCATCAGTCCATCTCCAGTTCACAATCGGAGCTATCCATAACCTCCAGACAAGGCACTTGGCCGTGACACCTCATACACACTCGAGGTGACTCAGGCATGTAGTGGGCTTCCCGAAGAACTCCTAACTTCCTGTCCATCCAGAATTCAAGATTGGGCCCATTCCACGGACCTTGTACTGAGGTGCCCCACTGTCTGAGCAGTCTCGGGGTTATCCTCCTTTAACTGATTTGTTAACCATCGTATGTCACCTTTTCCTTTTGCTGTTTGGAGGGATATATGTATATTCAATACCTCACCGCATTTCTATAAATAACGTACTTGCCTGACTTCCATTGAATTTTGCGGGACATAAGTGAGGACTGCAGATGGTGGAGATTAGAGTCTAGATTAGAATGGTGCTGGAAAAGCACAGCAGGTCAGGCAGCATCCGAGGGGCAGGAAAATCGACGTTTCGGGCAAAAGCCCTTTATCAGTAATGAGGCAGGGAGCCTCCAGGGTGGAGAGATAAATGGGAGGGGGTGGGGCTGGGCAGAAGAATGCAATAAGTGGAAGGAGGTGGGGATAAAGGTGATAGGTCAGAGAGGAGGGTGGAGCAGAAAGGTGGGAAGGGAGATTGGCAGGATGGTGCTGAGCTGGCAGGTTTGAACTGGGCTAAGGTTGGGGGGGGGGGGCGGGAAATGAGGAAATTGGTGAAGTCCACATTGATGCCCTGGGGTTGAAGTGTTCCGAGGCGGGAGATGAGGTGTTCTTCCTCCAGACGTCGCATGGTGAGGGAGTGGCAGTGAAGGAGGCTCAGGACCTACATGTCCTCGGCAGAGTGGGAGGGGGAGTTGAAATGTTGGGCCACAGGGCGGTGTGGTTGATTGGTGTGGGTGTCCCGGAGATGTTCCCTAAAGTGCTCTGCGAGGAGGCATCCAGTCTCCCCAATGTAGAGGAGACCACATCGGGAGCAACGGATACAATTAATACATTGGTTAATGTGCAGGTAAAACTTTGGACGTGGAAGGCTCCTTTAGGGCCTTGGATGGAAGTGAGGGGGGAGGTGTGGGCGCAGGTTTTGCAATTCCTGCAGTGGCAGGGGAAGGTGCCAGGGTGGGAGGGTGGGTAGTGGGGGAGGGGTATGGACCTGACCAGGTAGTCACAGAGGGAATGGCCTTGCGGAAAGCGGAAAGGGGTGGGGAGGGAAATATATCTCTGGTGGTGGGGTCTGTTTGTAGGTGGTGGAAATGTCGTTGGATGGTGCGGTTTATGCTGAGGTCGGTGGGGTGGAAGGTGACGACCGGAGGGGGAGGGGGTTCCATTAAATTTGTTTCAGACACCTTTCCAATTCAGTGATGTCAACTTGCCTGGCTCAGGTTTATAATCCTAATTTCAAGAGAAAATTAAATTCAATATATTATGATTACTAGCCCCAAACACTCCTTTACAGCAAGGTTTTTAATTAGCTCTCCTGCTCACAAAACATCAATTCCTAACCAACCTGGTCTCAAGCTTGGTGCTCAACATGCTGTTCAAGCAAACCATCTGAAACGCGTTCACGGTATTCATTTTTCCCAGGATTAGCATTCATTTGGCTTACCACAGTTCAGTTACAACTTGAATTCATCCATTATTACTGCAGTACCCACAAACCCGAACATCTATTTTCTTGTTGTATAATATGCTCACCATTTGTGTTATGGCTTTCACTTTCATATCTAACTCCCCTCATTGTTTGCTTCTCGTTTTTGTTTCTAAGCTCCACCTTATCAGTTTCTGGAGAATCTGAATGATTTGAGCTCTGAGGAAATTGATGGTACATCCCGGCTTGCTCTGATGCTGTACGTTCTGGACTCAGAAAAGGTCTGACTTTTATCCTGTTGGTGGCCCCACCTTAATGAATTTCAGGCACAACATGATGGTGAACTCTTCTGTCACTTTCCCCTCCCCGCCCGTTTCTATGCAAAAGAGTTCTCTCCCCATCCCACCTACCCCTTCACCCTCCTCCAACACTCTCGCTCCAACTCCTCCCTCTGACCTTTTACCTGCACTCATAAAAAAGGAAACAAAAAGAGAAATTGTTGGAAAAGCTCAGCAGGTCTGGCAGCCTCTTTGGAGAGAAATCAGAGTTAACGGTTCTGGTCCAGTGACCCTTCCTCAGAACAGACTCTTCAGTCTGTTACAGGGGAACAACAAGAGGCCATTCAGCCCCTCAGATCTGTTGCAAGGGAGCAACAAGAGCCCATTTAGCCCCTCAGAACTGTTACCGGGGAACAACAAGAGGCCATTCAGCCCCTCATGTCTGTTACAGGGGAACAGGAGGAGACCATTCAACCTGTCGTGTCTTTTAGAGAGGAACAGGAAGAGACCATTCAGTATCTCAATCCTGCTACACAGTGAAATAACTGCAGAGGTCTTTATCTTGTCCCAAAGTCACCCGTTATTTACATGTTCATAGTGCGTAGGCGCTGACCTGCCAGCTCAGAGGCAGTCTCTCAAATGAAGAGCATCTCTGGGAATCTTCTGTTGACATCTGTCAGGCAGGTTCCCTGATTGGCTCAGGTTAGAAGCCCCATTCAGGGATCACAGTGATCTACCTATTCCAATCAATACATCCTCCCTCTACCCCCGGCAATGATTCCCTGGTATAGGTTCTGTTATAGATTTTGTTTGGATATATCATTTTGCTGAGGCCTGTGATCAATAAAGTGCCACAGCTGGGTACTTTTCGTCATTTATATAAACAATTTGGATGTGAGCATCAGAGGTATAGTTAGTAAGTTTGTAGATGACACCAACATTGGAGGTGTAGTGGATAGCGAAGAAGGTTATCTCAGATTTCAGCAGGAGTTTGACCAGATGGGTAAATGGGCTGAGAAATGGCAGATGGACTTTCATTTAGATAAATGCAAGGTGCTGCATTTTGGGAAAGCAAATCTCAGCAGGACTTATACACTTAATGGTATGGTCCTAGGGAGTGTGGCTGAACAAGGAGACCTTGGAGTGCTGGTTCAGAGTTCCTTGAAAGTGGAGTCGCAGGTAGATAGGATAGTGAAGAAGGCATTTGATATGCTTTCCTTTATTGGTCAGGGTATTGAGTACAGGAGTTGGGAGGTCATATTGCGGCTGTATAGGATATCGGTTGGGCCACTTTTGGAATATTGCATGCAATTCTAGTCTCCTTCCTATCGGAAGGGTGTTGTGAAACTCAAAAGGGTTCAGCAAAAATTTACAAAGATGTTGCCACGGTTAGAGGATTTGAGCAAAAGTAAGAGGTTGAATAGGCTGGGGCTGTTTTCCTTGGAGTGTCAGAGGCTGAGGGGTGACCTTATAGAGGTTTATAAAATCATGCGGGGCATGGATAGGCTATATTGACAAAGTCTCTTCCCTGGAGTGGGGGCAGTCCAGAACTAGAGGGCATAGGTTTAGGATGAGAAGGGAAAGATATAAAAGAGACCAAATGAGCAACGTTTTCATGCAAAGGGTGGCATCTGTATGGAATGAGCTGCCGGAGGAAGTGGTGGAGGCTAGTATGATTGCAACATTTAAAAGGCATCAGGATGGGTATATGATTATGAAAGGGTTTGGAGGGATATGGGCCGGGTGCTGGCAGGTGAGGCTAGATTAGGTTGAGATATCTGGTTGGCATGGATGGGTTGGACCGAAGGATCTGTTTCCATGCTGTACATCTCAATGACTCTATTACTCTTTGAACACATTTTGCCCCCATCTAGGATGGGAATAGCATTGGGAAGGAAAACTCTAAAATCAACATCGCTCTCAGCTTCTCTTCAGCAGATTTATATATGATGTGAGCAGATGTCCTCACTTTGGGAAGTTTAAAAGTAGACAGACCCCAAGGTCTCGAGGAATTGTATCCAAGGAGACAAGGGAGGAACTTACAGGGACTCTGACCCAAATCTTTAATTCCTCTCCGGCCACAGGGAAGGTGCCGGGGGATTGGAGGGCAGTTGATATGTTTCCACCTTTCAAGAACAGTGGCGGGAATGACCAGGAATAACAGAGCAGTGAGTGTTCATCAGTGTCAGGGCAACTATGAGAGAAAATTCTGAAACAAACAATTAATCTCCATTCTGAGAGACAAGGTTTGATCATGAAATAAAAACTGAAAGAACTGCAGATGCTGTAAATCAGCAATAAAAACAGAAATTGCTGGAAAAGCTCAGCAGGTCTGCAGCATCTGTGGAGAGAAATCAGAGTTAATGTTTGGGGTCAAGTGGCTCTTCCTCAGACCTGATGGTAGTTGGGAACAAGTCAGCTTTTTGTGCAGATCCAAAATGGCGGCTGAGTAAGATGCTCCAGCCAGAACTCCTCTGCTCCACCTGTTCTTTTTTCCGTTTCTTTCTTTTTTTTTTCCCCCTTTTTCCCTTTTTCCTGATTTTCTTTTCAACTGACAACTTCAACTTACCTGGAGCATGTCTGGTGTGGCATCTCGCTGGAAATGGTGGCTAATGATCCTCTGGATATGGTTGCTGGGGGATGGTAGGTAAGGACAATGGGAACCCTATCTCTGTTGGACAGGGAAGAGAAGAGGTGAGGACTGAAGTACAGGAGATAGGTTGGACCCACTGAGGGTCCTGTCAACAATAGGGCTGGGGATTCTTTGTTAAGGAGGAAGGTGGGAAAGTTGACATCATCGGAACAGATGTGATGGAGATAGAGGAAGTTGGATAATGGAATAGAGTCTTTGCAGGATACAGGATGTGCATGTATAGACAAGGTGTTTATAATAGACATTGGTGGCCAGTCTATCCCATGAAATATAAACCGATGTCAAGGAAGGGAAATGAGAAGTCAGAGAGTCGGGATATTTGAGTGTGTGTTTATGTGTGTGTGTGTGTGTGTCTGTCTGTCTGTGTGAGACTGTGTATGTGTGCCTATGAGTGTGTGTCTGTGTGTGAGCCTATGTGGGTGTCTCTGTGCGTGTCTGTGTGAGTATGTCTATGTGTGTGTGAATGTCTGTCTATGTGTCTGTGTGGTTGTGTGTATGTGTGTGTCTCTGTGTGGGTGTGTCTATGTCTGAGTGTATATGTGTATCTGTCTGTCTCTGTGTGTATGGCTCTGTGTGTGTGTATGTGTGTGTGTGTCTATCTGTCTGTGTGGGTGTGGGGGAGGGGTAGGGCAGGAGAAAACTTGAGAATGATAATTTTTTAGACGACACAAATACTGATCAGGCCATTGTCAGTGAGTAAGAAAGTCTCAGGCTATTGGTAGAAATAGTCAGATTGGTCCAATGGGCAGATCAATGATGGATGAAATGTAACTCTGATAAACGAGAGGTGATGTGTTCTGGCAGAAGTTACACGATAAGACAGGACTCAATGAATGAGAGGATACGAGGAAGCTCAGAGGAACAGAACGATCTTGAGGCACTTGTTAATAGATCCCTGAAGGCAGCAGGATAGGTACCGAGCCCCATTGCGGAGGCCAGTGAGGGGAATCGGGTCCCAGTGCGGAGGCCAGTGAGGGAAATCAAATCCCAGTGCGGAGGGCAACGATGGGAATCAGGTCCCAGTGCAGAGGCCAGTGAGGGGACCAGAGGCCAGTGAGAGGAATCAAGCCCCAGTGCGGAGGGCAGCGATGGGAATCTGGTCCCAGTGCAGAGGGCAGTGAGGGGAATCGAGTGCCAGTGCAGAGGCCAGTGAGGGGAATCGAGTGCCAGTGCAGAGGCCAGTGAGCTAAGTGGGCAGTTATGAAGGCAGGTAGGAAACATGCCTTTACACATTGAGGTAGAGATTATCAGAGCAGGGAGGGTCCTGTTGGAGCTCTACAGCCATTTGGATAGGTCACAGTTGGAGTATTGTGTGCAGTTCTGGTCACTGTACCATGGGATGGATGTGATTGCACTGGAGGGAGGGTAAAGGACATTCACCAGAACATGGCTTGGGCTGCAGCAGTTTCGCTGTGAAGGGGGAGGCTGGATAAGCTTGGGCTGCTTTCTTTAGAGCAGAGATCGGGGTATATAAGACCAAAGGGGATGTGGACAGGATGAATGTTAAGCAGTTTTCCCCCTTAATCAGAGGGCAATTAACAAGGTGGTGTAATTTTAAGCTGAAAAGCTAAGGGTTTAGAGGGGACATGCCACCCAGAGGAGACAGGTGCAAGAGACCCCGGGAGAAGTACCTGTCAGGAACAAGTTGAAGCTTTTGGAAGCAGAGACTGATGACACTGCCAGTTCAAAAGGCGGCCACGTTTGTCAATCAAAAGTTGACGCAGAGGCAGAGCGGAAGAGTCTGACATCGCACAGAGCCGTGGTAATAGGGGACTCCATCGTGAGAGGAACTGACCGGGGTTTTTGTGGCAGCAGATGGGATTTAAGGATGGTGTGTTGCTTTCCTGGTGCTAGAGTGAAAGACATGGCGGACAGAGTGCAGGAAATCCTCAAGGATGAGGGTGAAGAGCCAGAGGTGGTGGTACATGTCGGCACAAATGATGTCGGGAAGAAGAGGAGGAACATACTACAGCGAGACTTCGGAGAACTAGGAAGAAGGCTGAAAAGCAGGACGTCCAAGGTGGTTATCTCCGGTTTGCTTCCAGTTCCTCGGGCTAGTGTGGCCAGAAACAGGGAGATAATGGACTTGAACGTGTGGTTGGGCAACTGGTGCAGGAAGCAAGGATTCAAGTTCTTGGATCACTGGAGTATATTTTGTGGTAAACATAAATTCTACAAGAGAGACGGCTTGCACCTAAATAGGTTAGGGACCAGTATTCTGGCAGGCAGGTTTTCTACTGCAACACCGCTAGATTTAAACTAAGTAGCGGGGGGGAGGGGACAAGTTGGATGTTTAAAAAGGAAATTGAAGGGAAAGTTAGAACAAGAGAAGTCAAGAAAGACAACTGTATTAATGAGGCAGAAAACTCGGAAAGGCATCATGCTGTAAGGTTGAGTGAAATAGGAGTTGATGGGAAGGGTGAGAGCAGTAACAAATTAAAAATACTATACATGAATGCACGAAGCATTAGACATAAGATGGATGAGCTTGAGGCTCTTTTGAAAATTGGCAGATACGATATTGTGGGGATAACTGAGACGTGGCTTCAAGTGGACAGGGCCTGGGAAATGAATATTCAAGGATACACGTGTTATCGTAAGGACAGACTGATGGGCAGAGGGGGTGGGGTGGCCCTGTTGGTAAGGGATGATATTCAGTCCCTTGCGCGGGGGGACCTAGAGTCAGGAGATGTAGAGTCAGTGTGGATAGAGCTTCAAAATACCAAGGGTAAAAAGACCCTCTTGGGAGTCATCTACAGGCCCCCAAACAGTAGTCTGGATGTCGGATGTAAGTTAAATCAGGAGCTGAAATTGGCCTGTCGCAAAGATGTCACTACAGTTGTTATGAGGGATTTTAACATGCAGGTAGACTGGGAGAATCAAGATGGTATTGGGCCACAAGAAAGAGACTTTGTGGAGTGCCTCAGAGATGGATTCTTAAAGCAGCTGGTGCTGGAGCCGACCAGGGAGAAGGCAATTCTGGATCTGGTATTGTGTAACAAACCAGAATTGGTCAGAGACCTCGAAGTGAAGGAGCCATTGGGAAGTAGTGACCATAATACAATAAGCTTCAATCTGCAATTTGAGAGGGAGAGGGTACAGTTGGAAGTGACAGTACTTCTGTTGAATAAAGGGAATTATGGAGCTATGAGGGAGGACCTGGCCAAAGTTCAATGGTGCAATACCTTAGCAGGGATGACTGTGGAGGAACAATGGCGGATATTTCTGTGTATAATGCAGAAGTTGCAGGATCAGTTCATTCCTAAAAGGAAGAAAGATCCCAGGAGGAGGCATGGGCGGCCGTGGCTGACGAGGGAAGTTAAGAAACATATAAAGTTAAAAGAGAAAAAGTATAACATAGCTAAGATAAGTGGGAAAACTGAGCACTGGGAAGCTTTTAAAGAGCAACAGAGGATTACTAAGAAGGAAATACACAGAGGAAAAATGAGGTATGAAGGTAAACTGGCCAAAAATATTAAGGAGGATAGTAAAAGCTTTTTTAGGCATGTGCAAGGCAAAAAAATGGTTAGGACAAAAATTGGGCCCTTGAAGACAGAAACAGGGGAATATATTACTAGGAACAAAGAAATGGCAGAGGAATTAAATGGGTACTTCAGATCTGTGTTCACTGGGGAAGACAGAAGCAATCTCCCTGAGGTAACAGTGGCTGAAGGACCTGAACTTAAGGGAATTTATATTTGCCAGGATTTGGTGTTGGAGAAGCTGTTAGGTCTGAAGGTTGTTAAGTCTCCGGGGCCTGATGGTCTGCATCCCAGGGTACTGAAGGAGGTGGCTCGGGAAATCGTGGATGCGTTGGTGATTATTTTCCAGAGTTCAATAGATTTGGGGTCGGTTCCTGAGGATTGGAGGGTGGCTAATGTTATACCACTTTTTAAGAAAGGTGGGCGAGAGAAAGCAGGTAATTATAGACCAGTTAGTCTGACCTCAGTGGTGGGAAAGATGCTGGAGTCTATTATAAAGGATGAAATTACTGCACATCTGGATAGTAATAACAGGATAGGATAGAGTCAGCATGGATTTATGAAGGGGAAATCATGCTTGACTAATCTCCTGGCAGTTTTTGAGGATGTAACTATGAAGTTGGACGAGGGAAATCCAGTAGATGTAGTGTACCTGGACTTTCAAAAAGATTTTGATAAAGTCCCACACAGAAGGTTAGTGAGCAAAATTAGGGTGCATGGTATTGGGGGCAAAGTACTAGATTGGATTGAAAATTGGTTGGCTAATAGGAAACAAAGAGTAGTGATAAACGGCTCCATTTCGGAATGGCAGGCAGTGACCAGTGGGGTACTGCAGGGATCCGTGCTGGGACCACAGCTTTTTACAATATATGTTAATGATATAGAAGATGGTATCAGCAATAACATAAGCAAATTTGCTGATGATACAAAGCTGGGTGGCAGGGTGAAAAGTGATGAGGATGTTAAGAGATTACAGGGTGACCTGGACAAGTTAGGTGAGTGGGCAGATGCATGGCAGATGCAGTTTAATGTGGATAAATGTATGGTTATCCACTTTGGTAGCAAGAACAGGAAGGCAGACTACTACCTCAATGGAATCAATTTATGTAAAGGGGCAGTACAGAGAGATCTGGGTGTTCTTGTACACCAGTCAATGAAGGCAAGCATGCAGGTACAGCAGGTAGTGAAGAAGGCTAATAGCATGCTGGCCTTCATAACAAGAGGAATTGAGTATAGAAGCAAAGAGGTGCTTCTGCAGCTGTACAGGGCCCTGGTGAGACCACACCTGGAGTACTGTGTGCAGTTCTGGTCTCCAAATTTGAGAAAAGACATTCTGGCTATTGAGGGAGTGCAGCGTAGGTTCATGAGGTCAATTCCTGGAATGGCAGGATTACCTTACATTGAAAGACTGAAGTGACTGGGCTTGTATACCCTTGAGTTTAGAAGATTGAGAGGGGATCTGATTGAGACGTATAAGATTATGAAAGGATTGGACACTCTGGCAATAGGAAACATATTTCCACTGATGGGTGAGTGCCGAACCAGAGGACACAGCTTAAAAATACGGGGTAGACCATTTAGGACAGAGCTCAGGAGAAACTTCATCACCCAGAGAGTGGTGGCTGTGTGGAATGCTCTGCCACAGGGGGCAGTGGAGGCCCACTCTCTGGATTCATTTAAGAAGGAGTTAGATAGAGCTCTCAAAGATAGTGGAATCAAGGGTTATGGAGATAAGGCAGGAACAGGATACTGATTAGGAATGATCAGCCATGATTATATTGAATGGCGGTGCAGGCTCGAAGGGCTGAATGGCCTACTCCTGCACCTATTGTCTATTGTCTATTGTCTTATCTCCATCTGAGGAAAAGGGCTCTCACTGTCCACCCTATCTAATCCTCTGATCATCTTGTATGTTTCTATAAAGTCACCTCTCAACCTTCTTCTCTCTAACAAAAAACAGCTTCAAGTCCCTGAGCCTTTCCTCATCAGTCCTTCCCTCCATACCAGGCAACATCCTGGGAAATCTCCTCTGCACCCTTTCCAATGCTTCCACATCCTTCCTAAAATATGGCGACCAGAACTGTACCACATTTCAAGTGCGGCCGCACCAGTGTTTTGTACAGCTGCAACATGATCTCATGGCTCCAAAGCTCAATCCCTCTACTAATAGAAGCTAACACACTGTACACCTTCTTAACAACCCTATCAGCCTGGGTCGCAACTTTCTGAGATCTATGTATATAGACATGGTGATACGGTGGCACAATTGCGCAATGGTTAGCACTGCTGCCTCATAGCATCAGAGACCTGGGTTCAATTCCCGCCTCTGGCGACTGACTGTGTACACATTCTCCCTGGGTTTGCTCCGGTTTCCTCCCACAGTCCAAAAATGTGCCGGTTAGGTGAATTGGCCACGCTAAATTGCCTGAACAAGGGCTTATGCCCGAAACGTCGATTTTGATGCTGCCTGACCTGCTGCGCTTTTTCAGCTCTGATCTCCAGCATCGGCAGTCCTCACTTTCTCCATGCTAAATTGCCCATAGTGTTAGGTGAAGGGATAAATGTAGGGGAATGGGTCTGGGTGGGTTGCGCTTCGGCGGCCCGGTGTGGACTTGTTGGGCTGAAGGGCCTGTTTGCACTGTAAGTAATCTAAGACACTGAGATCTCTCTGCTCACCACACTACCAAGAATCTTGCCATTAACCCAGTACTCCGTATTCCTGTTCCTCCTTCCAAAGTGAATCACCTCACACTTTTCCACATTAAACTCTATTTTCCAGCTCTGCAGCTCACCTATGTCCCTCTGTAACCTGCAGCATCTTTCCACACTACCCACAACTCCACTGACCTTCGTGTCATCCGCAAATTTAACAAACACATCCTTCTATATCCTCATCCATGTCATTTATAAAAATGACAAACAGCATAGACCCAAAACAAATCCTTGCGGTACACCACTAGTAACTCCCCGATAAACATTTCCCATCGACCACCACCCTCTGTCTTCTTACAGCTCACCAATTTCTGAGGTTGAAAGGCTAAATCACCCTCAATCCCATGTCTCTGTATTTTATGCAATAACATACCATGGAGAACCTTATCAAATACCTGACTGAAATCCACATACGCCACATCAACCACCTTACCCTCATCCACCTGTTTTTCATCTTCTCAAAGAACTCAATAAGATTTGTGAGGCACGACCTACCCTTCACAAAACCATGTTGACTATCCCTAATCAACTTTGTCTTTTCTGGATGATTATAAATCCTAACTCCTATCACCTTTTCCAACACTTTCTCCACAATCAAAGTAAGGCTCACTGGTCTATAATTACCAGGGTTGTCTCTACTCCCCTTCTTGAACAAGGGAACATTTATCATCCCTCAGTCTTCTGGCACTATTCCTGAAGACAATGACAGCATAAAAATCAAAGCCAAAGGCACTGCGATCTCCTCACTGACTTTCCAGAGAGTCCTAGGATAAATCCCGTCTGACCCAGGGGACATATCCATTTTCACACTTACCAGAATTGTTAACACTTCCTCCTTATGAACCTCAATCTCATCAAGTCTAATAGTTTGTACCTCAGTATTCTCCTCGACAACATTGCCTTTTTCCAGTATGAATACTGATGAAAAATATTCATTTGGTGCATCTCCTATCTCCTCAGACTTCACACATATTGTCCTTGACTGGTCCTAATCTTACTGCAGTCATTCTTCTTTTCCTGATATACCGATAGAAAGCTTTAAGGTTTTGCTTGATCCTACTTGCCAAAGATTACTCATGTCCCCTCCTGGCTCTTCTTAGCTCTCTCTTTTGGTCTTTCCTGGCTAACTTGTAACTCTCAAGCACCTTAACTGACCCTTCACGTCTCATCTTTGCATAAGCCTCTTTCTTCCTCTTGACAACTTCTTTAGTAAATCACGGTTCCCTCTCGCAACCTCTTCCTCCCTGCCTGACAGGTACATACTTATCAAGGACACACAGTAGCTGTTCCTTGAAAAAGCTCCACATTTCAATTGTGTCCATCCTCTGCAGTTTCCTTCCCATCCTATGCATCCTAAATCTTGCCGAATCACATCGTAATTGCCTTTCCCCCAACGATATCACTTTCGCTGCGATATATCCCTGTCCCTTTCCATCACTAAAGTAAACATAACCTAATTGTAGTCACTATCACCAAAGTGCTCACCCAACTCCAAATCAAAACCTGGACGGGTTTATTACCCAGTACCAAATCCAATGTGGCCTCGCCCCTTGTTGGCCTGTCTATATACTGTGTCAGGAAATGCTCCTGCAACATGCTTTCCTTTGGAGTTTGCACATTCTCCCCGTGTCTGCGTGGGTTTCCTCCGGGTGCTCCGGTTTCCTCCCACAGTCCAAAAATGTGCAGGTTCGGTAAATTGGCCACGCTAAATTGCCCGTAGTGTTAGATGCAGGGGTAAATGTAGGGGAATGGGTATGGGTGGGTGCGCTTCAGCGGGTCTTGTGGACTTGTTGGGCCGAAGGGCCTGTTTCCACACTGTAAGTAATCTAATCTAATCTAATCTAATCACACATTGGACAAAAACTGACCCATCTAAAGTACTCGAACTACAATGTTTCCAGTCAATATTTGGTAAGTCAAAGGCCCCCATAGCAACGACCCTGTTACTTTCTCTCCTATCCAGAATCATCTTTGCAATCCTTTCCTCTACATCTCTGGAACTTTTTGGAAGCTTATGGAAAACTCCCAAAAGGGGGATCTCTCCTTTCCTGTTTTTATCCTCAGCCCATTCGACCTCAGTACACAAGTCCTCATCAAATGTCCTTTCTGCCATCATAATACTGTCCTTGACTAACATAGCCACACCTCCCCCTTTTTTACCACTTTCCCTGTTCTTACTGAAACATTTAAACCCCGGAACCTGCAACAACAATTCCTTTTCCTGCTCCATCCATGTCTCTGAAATTGCCAAAACATCGAAGCCCCAGATGCCAACCCATGCTGCAAGTTCACCCACCTTATTCTGGATGCTCCTGACGTTGAAGTGGACACATTTGAAACCACCTTCCTGCCTGCCGATGCATTCCTGCCACCTTGAAACTTTATTTCTGACCTCACTATTCTCGCCCTCCTGGACACTGGAGCTACAATTCAGGTTCCCATCCCCCTGCTGAATTAGGTTAGACCCTCCCGAAGAGCATTAGCAAACCTCCTCCCCAGGACAGTGTACCCCTGTGGTTTAGGTGTAGACCATCCTGTTTGTACAGGACCCACCTACCCCAGAATAAGCCCCAATTATCCAGGTATCTAAATCCCTCCCTCCTGCACCATCCCTGTAACCACATGTTCAACTCTTCTCTATCCTTTGCTAGCATGTGGCATGGGTAACAAACTGGAGATGACATCTCTGTTTGTTCTAGCACTAAGCTTCACCTAACTCCCTGAATTTCAGCCTTAAATCCCCATCCCTTTTCCTACCTATGTCGTAGGTGCTTATGCGGACTATGACTTGGGCTGCTCCCACTCCCCCTCAAGGATCCCGAAAACACGATCCGAGACATCATGGAGCCTGGCACCTCGGAGGCAACTAAATCAAACGTGATTCTCTCTCGTTTCCACAGAACCTCCTATCTGTTCCCCCAAACTGTTGAGTTCCCAATGACTAATTCTCTGCTTCTCTTTCCCCTTCCTTTCTGAACAACAGGGACAGACTCTGTGCCAGAGACCTATACCCCATGGCTTACCCCTGGTAAGCCATCCCTCCAACAGTATCTAAATCAGTATGTTGTTAATGAGGGGAACAGCCACAGGGGGTCCCTGCACTGTCTGCCTGTTCCTTCCTGTCCCCTGACTGTAACCCATCTACCTTTCCCCTGTACTTGAGGTGTGACTCCCTCCCTGTAACTCCTCTCAATTACTCCCTCAGCCTCCCGAATGATCCGAAGTTCATCAAGCTCCGGCTCCAGTTCCCTAACGCTGTTTCCGAGGAGCTGAAGTTGCCAGGATCTTGCTGCAGAGCCACATGGAGTGCTTCAGTATCTGAGGGAAGAATGCTGCTGAACATTGTGTGAGTATTAGCGCACCCTCTGACCCATGACATTCTGCCTGAGGGAAGGTCAGTTATACAGTCACTAAAGATAGTTAGGGCTAGGACACAATCTTGAGGACCTCCTGCTGTGAGGGCCTGGAGCTTAGATGGCTGACTTCCACCAACCGCACCAATTGCTGTGGGTCTGGAGTCACATGTAGCCCAGACAAGACAAGAAAAGCCCTAATCCCTAAAGGGCATTAGAGAACCAGATGGGTTTTTACAACAATTGACAAGGGTTTTGTGGTCACCATTAGAGTCATAATTCCACATGTTTATTAAATTGAAGTTCTGATATCTGTCATTGATAGGATTTGAACCGGGTCCACGATACGAGTTGGGAAGTGTCTGAAGAGGAGCCAGTTCGATGGCTGGCCTCCTGGCTGATTTAGAATCCAACTTGACATTTCTGAACCAATTATGAAATAAAAGTTTAAGTTTTATTATTTATCATTGAGTGTAATATTAATTTGGCTGTACTTGGTCCCTTGAAAATGGGAACACAGACAGACTGAGTGAGGGCTGTCAACTCCATGAACTTGAATCCTATCTGAACGATTGTGAGATCACCCAATCTGATCCTGTTTGAGATAGGTTCGTGACTTTGCTTAGTACATTGTTTAAAGGAAATATAGATGAGCAGAGTAAATTGTTTTCCCACGCAAAGGAAAGTATCATGTAGAAAGGTGGAAACATTATTTACATGTGTGTGATGTATATCTTGTCTGTGTGTGAGAGCGTGTGTGAGAGGGAGAGAGAGAGAGGGAGAGAGAGAGGGAGAGTCGGAGAGAGAGATCTAGAATCATAGAGATGTACAATACAGAAACAGTCCCTTTGGTCCAACTCATCCAGGTATCCTCAGTTAATCACATCCCATTTCCCAGCACTAAACCCTTATTGTTTGTATACCCTTCTGGATGCCTTTTAAATGTTGCAATTGTACCAGCCTCCACCACTTCCTCTATTAGCTCATTCCATACTTGCACCACTCTCTGCATGAACAAGTTGCCCCTTAGGTCTCTTTTGAATTTCTCCCCCGAGCCCAGGTAAAGTCCTTGTCTATTTGTCCTATCCATGCCCCTCATGATTTAATAAACCTCGATAAGGTCTCCCCTCAGCCTCCAACACTCAGGGAAAACAGCCCCAGCCTGTTCAGCCTCTGCCGACAGCTCAAATCTTCGAACCATGGCAACATGCTTGTAAATCTTTTCTGAACCCTTTCAAGTTTCACAACATCCTTCCGATAGGAGGGAGAACAGATTTGCACACAGTATTCCAAAAGTGGCTGAAACAATGCCCTGTACAGATGTCACATGACCTATCAACTATTATAGTCAATGCACTGACCAATAAAGGAAAGTATATCAAGTCCCTTCCTCACTATCCAACCTGCCTGTGACTCGACTTTCAAGGAACTATGAACCTGCACTCCAAGGTCTCTTTGTTCTGCAACAAAACCCCAAGACATTACCATGAGTGTCTAAGTCCTGCTCTGATTTGTCTTTCCAGAATGGGTTTACACTGAGGTCACATTGATGGCCCCGGCTGGTCTAGAAAGGGTTTCAGAAGACCACCCTCTCTCTGTGGTAGTTCACAGCCTGCTATCGGTCAGATGGGTTTTGTAACAACCCACCTCGCAGTGCCACCTGGTGTTTCCCATTCCTTGATGGAAAGAGATTGTGTTGGTGGATCTTGCTCAGGCAGCTCGCTCCAAATGGGAGCCCAGATACAACAGGGCAATGGGTGGGTTCAGGAATGTGGAGACAATGGGGGCTGCAGAAAGACCGTGGTGCTGGAAAAGGCACAGCAGGTCAGGCAGCATTTCAGGAGGAAGATAGTCAAGGTTTCAGGCAGGACCCTTCTTCAGAACAGTTACAGTGACCAATAGATGGATTCAGATTTTATTTGTCTGAGGGCTGTGCCTTACCACCATGGGCTGAGGGTGGGATGGGGGGGTAATCTCCTGCCCGAAACGTTTACTCTCTTGTTCGTGGGATGCTGCCTGACCTGCTATACCTTTTCCAGCGCCATGCTCTATCAGGTCAGGTCATTAGCGGGGATAAGTAATGGTCAGCATGGATGACATTAACCATCTTGTGTGTTTTCATCAGTCTGTGGATGTTTGGGGGCATAGTATTTGTGAGGACAGATCACTGGGAGGGATGTTGAGCACAAGGGTCCAACTATGATGTGTATTGTTGAATTATTGAATTGTCAGAAAGACGTGTGCAATGTGCCATTTGTAAAATGATGCAGCGTGCCGTGGTGCAGTGTCTCATCGGACAAACACTGAGATCTGGAGTATCGTGGCAGCAGCTCGTCAAAAAAGCATAAAACATTTTGTCCAACAGGATGTTTCCCAAGTTGCCCTTAGGTGCTGTTATCCCTTGATGTTCCCCAAACAATAACGGTCTGCATGAAAGTGCTTTCATTTGGGATTATTATTTTGTCTTTGGCTATCAATTTCGATCAATATTCATTAGGCTGCAACGCCAAGCTGTGGTACAATTCGAGTGATCTCCATGGAGAATGCTGGGTAAACTGTGGGGTTGTCTCGCCCCAGCGTGCACTCCCAATCTGGGAGAGGGAATCTCCATTCACAAGGTGAGAGATGAGAAGAGGAGCTTGGGAGTATGCACCTGGACACCAGGCAGCTTCAATCCAGGCTTTGCTTCAATCCAGATAAAACGTCTGCTTTCTACCCCAGAGTGTTACCATGACCAGTGTTGTGGGGATTCAGATTTTTTTTGTGTGAGGGCTGTGCTGTTCCACCTTGGACAGGTAGAAGGAGTCGTATCAAATGTTGAAGTTTTTCTGATTGAGGTGGATATCCAATCTGGCACATGATGATGGATCCACTGCTGAATACCTTCATGAGAAAAGGACTCAATGCCCTATCATTTACTCATCGTTATCGTGCGACCATCCCTTCCTGGATACTGTGGGGTGATTCAATGCCCTGTACTATAGTTCATACAGTGTGGGAAAAGAAGTCTGGTGGCAAATTGAACTGTGGAGACTCCAAAACCAAAAACAGAAATTTTGCGATCAATGTCCATATTAGGTGTGTCCTATTCCTTGTTTTCCTGATCCCAGGTGTCTTTATGTGGGTACTGTGGGCTTATGGGTAATGCCAGCTAGTCAGAGTAACCTGGAAAGCAGGTGAAATCAACTGCTGCTGTCCCAAAACCACCTTGAGTATATGACCGTGTTTCTGTGAGTAATCTGCTGCTCATGTTCTTCCCTATGTCCTTTAAATGTGCAAATGATTCATTTAGAGAGAGTTTACTGATGTGGTTCAGATTCTTTAAACTTCATATGACATGGAACAACCATTATCTTTGTGTCATTACCTACAGTCTGGGCTCAGGTACAGAGAATGTTTGAGTAATAACTTCAAGTCTCTTTTTTTCCTTTCTTTTACAGTAAGTCTAGCAGTGATTACAATCTTAGCTCGGGGCAAATGTGGCCTTTCTCCATGCAGCACTCGCTATCTGGTGGCCATGACAGTGTCAGATCTACTGTTCATCGTTTTTTATATCATCCTTCGCCAGTTTCAACGTTATTATTATCCACTGTTTCCTGCAAATCACTCCTGTTTGTGGTGCTCTCTATTTCCTCATCCATTTGACCTTTAATTGTTCTACATGGTTCACCATTGCTATTTCCTTTGATCAATTTGTTGCCATTTGTTTCCCTGAGATGAAAACTAAGTATTGCACAGGGAAAACTGCAATGAAGGTTCTAGCAACAATCTACAGCTTCTTTTGTTTCAAGAACATTCCCAACTTCTTCATGCATAAACCTGGAAAGATGATCAACAATGTTAGGTGGTACTGTTGTGTCACGTACAGTTATCTTTATGACTCTCAGTGGATAAGTTTTAAATATTTTGAGACTTTTTTTAACACCAGTGTTCCCATTCTGTTTTATTCTCTTTATCAACATTCTGACTGTCAGACACATCTTCGAGGCCATTAAGGTGCGGAAGGAACTGAGAGGTCAGAGAAAAACACAGAATGATCCAGAGGTAGAGAGCAGGAAGAGTTCTGTGATTGTACTCTTTACCACATCTGCCAGCTTCATACTTCTCTGGTTGTTGCATATTTTATATTTCTTTAATGTCGGTTATTCATTGGATTATGTTTCTTTTAGTCTCCTTGTTCAGAGGCAGACTGGATGAAACTGTTTACCTGCCGCATTCTCTCAAACCTCCTCCCTCCCTCCCTCCCTCGCCCCTCTAATCCCACTGAGGTGACTCTGGCTGTGCTCCATCCCTGGGGGAGGTACGTCCCGGGTAGAGGGAGATAGGAGCTGACTGGATGGGCTGGGACTTGGGCAGAGAGGGGCTTTGAGTGAGAGACTTGGGGATATGTTGAATGGGTTCTGGCAGCCACTGTCCCTTTCACCGTGTGCACTGAGCAGTGGGTGTGTATGTGTGGGTTTCTGTCTGTCTCTGTGTGACAGAGTGTGGGGATTGGTCGAATCTCGAAAGCAAGCCCCTGGAGCAGATTCAGTCCTCAGTGGGAGAGAGTGAGTGTGAGAGTGACCATCCAGAGAGCTTAGACCAACCGGAATGGTGAATATCACCTCTTTCCTTATCACCTGTTTGCATCTATCTGATTTTTCCTCTTTTTTTCTCTCACGATCTCTCTCTTTGCCTCTGTCTCTCTCTTTGCCTCTGTCTGTATCACTCTACATTACTCTTTCCCTCTCAACCTTCTCTCTAACACTATCTCTCTCTCTATCTATCTATCTTACTGATAGCCTCTTCTTTTGTATTTTTCTCTCCTGCCTCTTCTTTCTACCTTTTTCTGTGTTCTTTCTCACTCTCTTGCTCCTTCTTCTTCTCTCATTTTTTTCTCTCTTTCTTTCTCTTCCTTTCCTTCCCTATTTCTGTCTTTCAATCCTGAATCTGCACCCCCTTCAATTTTGGACAACCTCCCCCCATCACAAATTTAGCCCCTGTCCCCCTCCATGGCCCCTGTCCCCCTCCATGGCTCCTGTCTAATTGCCCTCCCCTGTGCAGTTTCATCTACTCCAAACTGCCCCTCTGTAGTTCCTCCACTATACACCCACTGTATATAAAAGTCCCTTGGTATTTCCATCCATCAACAATACCCTTCCCCCTGCTGCGACCCAGCCCCTGGGCTGGAGGGCAAAGGGCAGAGACTGACGTGTCTTTTGACTGCATACCGTAATGTCATGGAGTCATAGAGTCATACAGCACAGAGACAGACCCTTTGGACCAACCAGGCCACACCGACCATGTTCCAAAACTAAACTATTCCCACCTGCCTGCACTGGGCCCATATCACTCTAATCCTTTCCTATTCATGAACTTATCCAAATGTATTTTAAATGTTGTAACTGTACCTGCATCCACCACTTCCTCTGGAAGTGCATTCCACACATGAACTACTAAAAATGCTGCCCCTCATCTCTTTTTTCAATCTTTCTCCTCTCACCTTAAAAATACACCCCCCATGTTTGAACTCCCCCACCTGAGAGAAAAGACCCCTGTCACGCACCTTATCTATGCCTCTTATAATTTTTTAAACATCCATAAGATCATCCCTCATCCTCCAACGCAACAGCCCATTTTTATATCTCAAACCCTTCATTCCTGGCAACATCTTGGTAAATCTTTACTGAACCCTCTCCACTTTAATAATATTCTTCCTATAACAGGGTGATGAGAATTGCACACACTAATCCAGGAGAGGCCTCATCACTGTCTTGTACAAATTCAATATAATGTCAGAACTCCGATAATCAAAGTTCTGAGCAATGAAGACAAGCATGCTAATTACCTTCTTAGCCACCCTGTCTGCCTATGATGCAAATTTCAAAGGACTATGTACCTGACCCTGAGGTCTCTCTCTGCTCTACAACGCTACCCAGGGCCCTACCATTAAATCCTGTCCTTATTTGTATGACCACAATACAATACCTCAACTTTATCCAAGTTAAAATCCATCTGCCAAGCCTCAACCCTTTAACCCAATCGATCAATACCTCTTTGCAATCTTGAGTAACCTTCTTCCTGAAGAAGGGCTCATGCCCGGAACCTCGATTCTCCTGCTCCTTGGATGCTGCCTGACCTGCTGCGCTTTTCCAACAACACATTTTCAGCTCTGATCTCCAGCATCTGCAGTCCTCACTTTCTCCTAACCTTCTTCACTGGCTATTTTACCATTTTGGTGTCATCCACAAACTTACTAACCATGCCTCCTATATTGTCATCCAAATCCTTCATATACATGACAGACCGAAGTGGAGCCAGTACCGATCATTGTGAAACACTGCCGGTCACAGGCCTACATCTGAAAAACAATGATCCACCGTCACCTGCTGCCTTCTACTGTAAAGCCAATTATATATCCAATAGGCAAGCCCACCCTGAATCCCATGTGATCTAACTTTACTAATTAGTCTACCCTGCAGAGCCTCATCAAAAGCTTTACACAAAGCTAAACAAACAGTATCAACCTCTCTGTCCTCATCAATCATTTTGGTTACTTCTCAAAACAAACCCAGTCAAGTGTGTGCGACATGATTTTCCTCTCACTAAACCATACTGACCATTTCGAATCAATTCTTTCCTCTCCAACCTCTGTAAATTCTATCTTTCAGAATCATCTCTAAAAACCGAAGTCAGACTCACGGGTCGATCGTTCCCAGGCTTCTCCTCACATCCCTTCTTAAACAATGACATTTTAGCCATACCCCAGTCCTCCAATTCTTCACCCATGTTTGTAGATGATACAAATATTTCTGCTAGGGGACCTGCAATTTTCTCCCTAACTTCCAAAAGTTCCTGGGAAACACTTGATCAGGTCCTGGAGGTTTATCTGCCTTTATATTTTTTAAGATCTCCAGCACTTCCTCTTCTGGACTGATGTTTCCAAAACATCAATATTTATTTCCCTGATTACTCTCACCTCCATTTCTTTCTCACAGTAAAAACTGATTCGAAATATTCATTTATATCTCTCCCATCTCTTGAGGTTCAACACAAAGACAACCTCGTTGGTTTTTAAGGGGTTCTAACCTCTCTCCGTCACTCAATGTATTTACAGAATCTCTTTGAATTATCTTTAACCTTACCTGCTAAGGCTATCTCCTGTCCCCTCTTTGCCTTCCTCCTTTTCTTCTAAAGAATGTCCCTACACACTTTATACTCTTCAAGACATTCAGTTGATCCCAATTGTCTCTCTAATAGATGGTTATTTTTTATTCTTGACTTGAACTTCGACATCTTTATTCATCCAGTGTTCCCTAACCTTACCAGCCTTGCCTTTCACTCTAACAGGAACAGAATGTTTCTGAACTCTTGTTGTCACACTTTGGAAGGCCTCCCACTTGTCAGTCCTCCTTTTCCCTGCGATTAGTTTACTCCAATCAACTTTTGAAAGGTCTTGTTTCATACCCTTTCATACCCATTTGCCTTACCCCAATTAAGAGCTTTACCTTTTATCCTTTTACATAACTATTTTAAAATTACTAGGATAATGATCACTGGTCCAAAAGTGTTCCCTGACTCACACTTCAGTCACTTGCCCTGCCTTATTTCCCAAGAGAAGGTCAAGTTTTGATCTGTCTCTCATTGGAAAATTTATGTATTGATAAAAGAACATTTTCTTGCAATTGAACAAATTCTTCACCATCAAAACCTTTAACACCATGGCAGTCTGAGACAGCATTTGGAAAATTAAAATCCCGTCCTATTACAAACTTATTATTCTTCCATATATTTGAGATCTCTCGACATTTTTGCTTCTCAATTGCCCTCTGACTATTGGGGAGCCAATAGTACAATCCCATTAAGGTGATCATCCCTTTCTTATTTCTAATTTCAACCCATACATTTTCACTAAATGATCCCTCAGAAATACCTTCCCTAATTACAGTCATAATATTTTTATTAATCAAAAATGCCAGTCCTTCCCCTGCCTCGCTTCTTTCTGTCCTTCCTGTACCATCTAAAACCCAGAACACTGAGCTGCCAGTCTTTTCCAGTCCTCAGCCATGTTTCTGTAATAGCAATGACATCCCAGGCCATGTTCCCTTACAGGCCCTGAGTTCACCGGCCTTATCCCTGAGACCTCTTGCATTGAAATAAATGCAGTTTAAGTGTTCAGTGTTCCTTTGTTCTCTGACTTGTTTTTGACTGTCTTTTCTAAAGAACGTGCTGTTTTTTGATTCAGAATCATTGTCATCTTTCTTTCTATTTTCGCTGTTGTTTAGAAAGCCCCACCCCACCTCTCTCAAATCTTACAATCTCCTGAAATAGAACGAGCAAATCTCCCCATCAGGATATTGGTCTAGTTCAGGTGAAACCCATCCTTTTAAACAGGTCTTTTCTGTCCCAGAAGAGATCCCAATGTTCCAAGAAAGTGACTCCCTGCACATTGCAGCACCTCGTCAACCATTGATTTATCTGTCCTGTCCTTTTATTCCTTCCCTCATTAGAACTTCGCACCAGAAGTAAACCAGAAATTATTACTTTTCATATTCTGTTTATGAACCTTCTACCTAACCAGTTACACTCACTCTGTAAAGCCTTAACCCTTTCCCTGACTATGTCATTCCTATCGATGTGTACAACAATTTCCAGCTTCTCACTCTCCCCTTTGACAATCTGCTTCAAACGTTTTGAGAATCTTTTACCCTGGCACCAGAAAAGCAACGTACTCTCCTAGAGTCACACTCACTACCGCAGAATCTCCTGTCTGTGCCCCTCGCAGGAGAGTTCCCGAAAACAATTATTCTTTTCAATCTTGACAATCCCATTTAACATAAAATTCATTGTTAGTGCCCAAGATCTGTTGACCACTTCTATTTTTCTCATTCAACAATCCCCAAAATGGAATATCTGTCTGAGAGAGGAATAGCCACAGGAGACTTCTAAACCAGCTTCATACCCTTCCTGACGGACAGTTATCGATCTGAATGATCCTGCTGTGTAATCACTTCACTATATGCACGAGTCATCACACTCACTATCTCTTACAGGTCATCAGTAACAGTTATTATAAAATGAAGAAGCTCTCAATAGCACCTTATATATTAAATGAAACTATTTTTCCTTCTTTATTTAATATGAAGCAAGCAAAGAAAAATTAAAAACATAAATATTAAAAAGAAATCGAAAACTTAACTGAACAAATGAAAAACAAATTCCTCCTCAAATGATCCAACATTCAGCTTTCACTGTCCGGATACAAAAACCTCTCCTGAGCCGTCCCTATTCGGGCCTCTCCACAAGCTCCGTGTATAAACAATCGGTCCTTCTTCATCTACTTTTCTAACTGAGTTTTTTTTCCACAAAACTCACCCACCACTGACAACAGGTTCACCAGTCTATAGTTCCCTGGCATTTCCCTACCACCTTCTTAAATAATGGCACCATGTTAGGAAGGGATCTTTCCCCTTTCTCCTTCCTGGGCCTCTCCATCTCCTTTTCCGGCGACAGACTCAACACAAACTTCGACTTCAAACCCAGTGACTCCCACAGCTACCTGGATTACACTTCCTCCCACCCCCACTTCTATAAAAACACCTTCCCTGATTCCCAATTCCTCCGCCTCAGCCGCATCCACTCCCAGGAGGACCAATTCCACCATTGAACATCCCAGATGGCCTCCTTCTTTAAGAACCACAGTTTCCCCTCCCACGTGGTTAATGATGCCCTCCAGTGCATCTCCTGCACTTCCCACACCCCAGCCCTTGAACTCCATGTCTCCAAACGCAACAAGGAGAGAACTCCTCGGTCCTCACCTTGTACTCCACCATCCTCGGATACAACATCCTCATCCTCTGCCTTTTCTGCCATCGACAAACAGACCCACCACCAGGGATATATCAAATTTTGAGAAGACTTGTAGCTCAGGTTGAGGTTCTAAATTGGAGTAAGGTCAATTAGACAAGACATTTCAAAAGTTGATTGGGGCAGATGTTCACAGGTAAAGGGAATGGTTGGAAAATAGGAAGCCTTTGAAAATGAGATAGTGAGAGTTCAGGGACAGTATTTCCTGTTAGGGTGAAGGGCAAGGACTGTAAGTGTAGGGAGTGCTGGATGATCAGGAATAATAACATGCTTCCCTATCAATATAACCTTCTCCAGGACCTGCACTCATCCACGTTTCTGTGACATCACCCTGCCCCGAAACACCACCCTATCATTGTAACCACTCCAGACCCTGCCTCCTTCCCTATCTCTGTAATCTCCTCCAACACCTCTACCCCTCCCTCTCTCTGTTTCCTCCAGCCTCTTCACCACAAACTATCTCTGTCATGTCCAGTGCACATGTAGGAGACACGTCACGTGCACAAAGATTGCTCGTCAGTGACAGACTCTTTGTTTCATGCGAAGTTCTCAGGATCTGAGAGGAAGGGTCCATCACACCAACAGCCAGAGGACATTTCCCTGTGTCTTCCCACTGAAACTGGGCTGGAACAGAATTTCTGTAAATCCAATGAATTGGTTGCTTAACTCCAGGTCCGTTTGCTGAAACAAGATCCTTTAAAACTGAGAGAACTGGCAATGCGAGAGTTAATGATGAGAAAACAGATTCATTCAGAATCTGAGAGTAAATGTGTATCCTGTAAACAGTGAAGGGGGACATGACAGAGTACCTCACCTTCTTATCTCTGTCACCATTTTCTTTTGTTTTGTTTTTAGATGACAGTTAGTGAGGATCATTTACACCCCAATCTTTTGTTTCTTCTCTTCTCCCATTCTCCTGCCTCGCCTCCACCCTGTTCCTTGCACCATTTTGGTCAATATTGTTACTCTGTCAGTTCAGCCTCTCCTGCCCTCCAGCCCATCACAGCCTTTCCCTTCTGCTCTTCTTCCCACCTTCCAGCTGAGCCACAAGTAACAATGCAGGCAGTTCCCTCTCACACACACTCACATTATCACTGACAGAGATACAGAGACACAGAAGGGTCATCACTCCCACAGGCTCAGACAGTCCCACTCTGATCTCACCTTCCAGTGATATGTTTTTATTCTAACACTCAAACAGAGCAAGAGATAAAGAAATGATTTATATTTCTCTCCAAACTGGTCTGGAAACAATCCCAATCTCCAAATCACATTGACAATAAAATTGAAAAGGACTGTGTTAATCTCTCAAGAGTAACCTACAGCACCCAATTGAATAACATGTCGAATGGCCATCTGGGGTGTGGATGTAGACTGTAATGTTAACATTTAACTTTATTTTTCTACACAGTAATTCCTTCCACAGTATGGGAGTGTACATGTGAGCGTATGAGAGAGGTTTGCATGAGTGTATGGGTCTGCAGGTGTGTGTGTGTCTATATATATGTGTCTGTCTATGTGCGTGTGTATGTATATGTGTGTGTGTATGTGTATGTGTGTGTATGTATACGTGTATGTGTGTCTGTGTGTGAGTGTGTGTGTGTGTGTATGTGTGGATGTGTGTGTGTGTATATCTGTGTGTGTGTGTGTGTGTAGTGCAATGGGGTCACCTGTTGTGTAACATGAACCCAAGATCCTGGTTGAGGCCAGCCCTGTGGGAACCGAACTTGGCTATCAGCCTCAGCTCAGCCACTTTGCGTTGTTTCCTGTCCCGAAGTCTGCCTTGGAGGATGGTCATCCGAAGGTCCGGAATGCTGAAGTGTTCTCCGAATACTCCTGTTGGTTGATTGTTGCCCGGTTCAACAATCGACATTTGATTATCCGTATATTGGATTATCCAGAAAGATCGCAAAAACCCTGCTGGACGGAATTTCACAATGTCCCCAAGGTCCTGCATTTCCTGCAGGAGCCTGTGCCCTACAACCTGAGCCACCTCCGGAGTTTTAGTTTTGCCCCTTTTAGGGACATAAAACGGTGGGCCCTGTACTGACTGCTGCTGCACACCATCCACCTCTGTTCCCTCATCCACCGCCCGGACACGGCTTGGTGTGCCCCTTTGCCACTCGGTGGTGGGGATCCTCAGTGGAGAGCTCTCTAGGTGGGAGTCCTCCCCCTTTCTCTCGGGGATCTAGAGTGGAGGGTGCTGCATGCAGCTGTCCCCTACAACCACATTACGGTGGCTCACGGACTCCCAGCCCAACTGCTTGTTCTGTGGTGCTGTAGAGTCCAGAGACCATGTATATTTGCACTCCCTTTTTGATTTTCTTAAAAACCTTCTCCTCTGTTTCTGGTTGCACTTCAGCCCCACGCTTCTGATCTTCGGGCACCCGGTGTGGAGGGGGGAGGGTAGGTCAGAGGACCTCCTCACGGGTCTGCTCCTGGGCCTGGCCATAAGTAGGTCCAGGCAGTGGGCCCGTGGAGGGGGGCGTTAGGGCCGATTGCCTGCTCCTCTTCCTCGGGTATGTTAGAGCCCGGGGGTCCCTGGAGAAGGAGCACGTGGTGTCCACCAACACCCTCGAGATTTTCAGGGAGAGGTGGGCACCACAGGGAGTGGAGTGTATTATTTCCCCCTCCAACTCTATTCTGATTTAATCCTTACCCTCCCCTTCACTGTTTGATCACGCAGCATTGCCCTTTGATGAGAAGGGCACTGCTTGTCACTGGTCACTCAGTGTTTCCTTTCTTCCTGATGGTGGAATATAAATAAAGATTGAAGCAATTGTTGTGCGACACAGGTTCTGACACCTGCACGCAGGGGTGCTGGGGAAAAATAAGCACTACCGCGATTGGGTGGTAGTGTGGGGGGGAGAAAGAAAAAGAAATCCCATTGAATTCACCCTCACCCTATTTTCCAAAGCTATCTCATGTCCCATTTTTATTTCCCTGAGTTCCCTCATGTATACTTCTACTGCCTTTATATTCTTTTAGAGATTCTCTCGATCCCGGCTGTCTATATCTGACACACGCTTGAACAAAACCTTATTCTTGAACAAAACCTCATTTTCTGTGGTCATCCAGCATTCCCTACACCTACCAGCCTTGCCCTTCACCCTAACAGGAACATACTGTCTCTGGATTCTCATTATCTCATTGTTGAAGGCTTCCAACTTTCCAGCCGTCCTTTACCTGTGAATACCCACCTCCAATCAACTTTTGAAAGTTCTTGCCTAATGTCATCAAAATTGGCCTCCTTCTAAATTTAGAACTTTAACTTTTAGATCCGGTCTGTCTTTTTCCATCAATATTTTAACACTGCCTGATTTGGAGGTGCTGTTATTGTACTGGAGTGGACAAAGTTTAAAAATCGCACAACATCAGGTTATAGTCCAACAGGTTTATTTGGAAGCACTAGTTTTCGGAGCACCACTCCTTTATTAGGTATAACCACCTGATGAATGAATGCAGCTCTGAAAGCTAGTGCTTCCAAATAAACCTGTTGGACTATAACCTGGTGTTGTGTGATTTTTAACTTTATTTTAAAACTAATAGAATTATGGTCCCTGGCCCCAAAGTGCTCCCCCACTGATACCTCAGTCACCTGCCCTGCTTTATTTCCCAAGAGTTGGTCAAGTTTTGCTCTTTCTTCAGTAAGTACATCCACATACTGAATCAGAAAATATTCTTGTACACACTTAACAAATTCCTCTCCAACCAAGTCCTTAACACTATGGCAGTCCCAGTCTAAGCTTTGGAAAGTTAAAATCCCCTACCATTACCACCCTATTATTCTTACAGATAACTGAGATCTCCTTACAAGTTTGCTTCTCTATTTCCCACTGACTTTTGGGAGTCGACAGTAAAATCCTAATAAGGTGATTATTCCTGTGAGTATATCCAGGGAAATTATTCCCTCCCTACCGGCATTGTGGGTCAACCCACAGCAAGTGGACTGCAGTGATTCAAGAAGGCAGCTCACCACCACCTTCTCAAGGGGCAAATAGGGATGGGCTGTCAGTGCTGGCCAGCCAGCGCCACCCATGTCCCATAAATGAATAAAAAAGAAGCAATTTGGGTGGAACTGAGAAATAAGAAAGGGATAATCACCTTAAGTACAGCCGTAATATTATCCCTAATCAAAAAAAACGCCACTCCCTCCCCTCTCTTGCCCCCTTTCAATCCTTCCTCTCGCATATATTACCCTGGAACATTAAGCTGCCAGTCCTGTCCATCCCTGAGCCATGTCTCTGGAATTGCAATGATATCCTAGTCCCATGTTCCTAACGATGCCCTGATTTGTAATGCCTTACCTATTAGGCCACTTGCATTGAAATAAATGCAGTTTAATTTCTCAGTCCTACCTCGTTCTCTGCTCTGTTCCTGCCTGCCCTGGTGTAATTGACAAGCTCGTCTCCCCAACTATACCAGTCTCAGACTGATCTCTTTCCCCACTATCTCCCTGGGTATCAATTCCAAACCCCTCCGCCCCCAACCCAAGCAGCTCGAGCAAATCTCCCCATCAGTATATCAGTCCCCTTGCAATTCAGGTGCAACTGTCCCTTCTTATACAGGTCTCTTCTACCCCAGAAGAGATTCCAATGATTCAAAAATGTGAATCTTTGTCCCCTCCACCAGCTCCTCAGCTACATATTCATCTGCTCTACCCTCCTGTTCCTACTCCCACTGGGACACGGCACTGGGAGTAATCCAGATATTACTGCTGTAGGAGTGACCGCTGTCTCTGAGGCAAGAAGACTCTGAAGGCCTGGGCAATTCAGCAGGAACAGCAGTTTATTCCAGCGGGAATCGATTACAGCCAGGAGAGGAACTCAAGACCATCACACAGGACAATCCAGCTCTCTCTGTCAAACACCCGCACAATACCAATCTTACACTTTCTGACATCAAGTTATGTCAGTCTACAAACTAACTGTTCGTGTGCAGTTGATCATATCAAGTCCACAAGTCAACCAACTGGGCGATGATTACATCAGGTCTGTAAATCAGTTGGCCAGGCAGTTAATTCCATCAGGTCTGCAAATTAATTACATCCAATTAATAATCCAATTAACTCGGCATTTTGATGACATCAGGTCACTGTCTATTACATACCTACCGGTCAGATTCAAACACACGGTGCCTGTTCGCTGATGTGGTCACTTGTTTATCTTGTAACCTTTGTCCCTAAATATCCTGTGATCTGCTGAGGTTCTGCCCTGCTCACCCATATCAGTTAATCATTCCCAATGTCTCCGTGGCGTGTCTTTACTGATGCAGAGAGTCAATCACCTTCAAACATTTTATTCTCTTTACTCTAAGTTTCTTTATTTTTGTATTGATGTGCTTTATTTGCCAACCCACTCACAATCGCTCGGTATTTACTCCTTCCGCATTTCATTCAGTCATTCATCAAACTGTGGTCTCCCCACTCCCCAGCGCACTATCTCACCCGAAACTATGAAAAGATGAGAATACTAATCCCCCTCAGAACCATCTACCGGGACTTGAACAGCTGGCAGGACATCAAACAAGTTGTCTCCATCAGCACGGACCTGTTAGATACAGATTGAATGGGTTCTCTGTCCCCTTTAAGAAAGTTACTGTCAAATCGCGCCTCCGTGAAATGGAATGAATGAGGGAGGAGACCGGCAATAGGGAGTGAAATCTCAAAACCCAGCCGCGGGAATCCGTTTACTAAGCCCTCTGCTTTTATTAAGTACATCTATAATTTCTGATTTGGTTAAAACATATGAGCCTGATATTCTTTCTCGTACTCTCTACCTAAAAGGACTCACACCCTCACCCCCTCCTACAACTACCCTCCGGGATCGACTTTTTAAGTTTCTGCCTTTATTCCTATTTTCTCTCCTCAGGACCTTGTCCTTTTCCAATCCTGTATCATGAGTTCCAATGTGTCCAGCAACATCCTGCTGGTCCCTCTCCCGTTTGGGAATATTCTGCACCCTCTCTGAGATAATTCTGAATTGTCTGTAGTGAGGGGATATTTGAATAACTGCCTGGACCCAGTTTGGAATCTCTCTGGACAGATTTCAGATCCCATCATTGACTCACTCTTTATTGGAGGGACAGTGAGGTGCAGCAGCACTATATTTGAATTCAGGCCTTTCCGAAGCCGTTTTCAATGTATTTGGTCGGGCAGTGTGTTGGGAAGGTGACTCAGCTGGTTACTTTAGTTACTGAATTGAGAAATAATCGGGTGTGTACTCTAATTATTGAAGCAAACGAAAACTAAATTTAGTTCCGCTTGATTTTATAATTGAAAGAAATCAAGAGGTGTTAACTCTTTCTTGTATAACACTTAAAACTGACCTGCAGTATATTCCTCACAGACTAATCCAGCAACAATCGAACATGGTCACACTCACAGAATCCACTTTACAGACAATGTCCCAGACAACACAATGACCATCTCAGGGCAGGTCCTGTCCCACTGGCAGGACAGAGCCAGCAGAGGGAACAGCTCCGTGGGATACAGTCAAGAGGGCTGTGCTCTGGAAGTGCTCAGCATTGATGCCAGACCCCATGAAGCCTCATGACATCAGGTTAAACATGGACACGGAAACATTCTGTGTGTCTTAAAAAGTATTAAGGTAAATAAGTCCCTGGGTCCTGATGGGATCGATCCCAGAATATTGAGGGAGACAAGAGAACAAATTGCTGCAGCATTGACAGACATCTTTGTATTCTCTCTGGCCACAGGTGAGGTCCCAGAGGACTGGAGAATAGCTGATATTGTCCCATTGTGTAAGAAGGGTAGCAGGGATATTCCTGGGAATTACAGGCCTGTGAGCCTTATGTCAGTGTAGGGAAACAATTGGAAAATATTCACATGGACAAGATCTATTTGCATTGAGAAGAAAATGGATTTATTAGTGACAGACAGCATGGTTTTGAGGGAGAGGTCGTGCCTTCCTAACTTGACCACGTTTTTTAAGGAGATGATGAAGATGATTGATGAGGGAAAACCAGTTGATGTTGTCTACATGGACTTCAGTAAAACCTTTGACAAGGTCCCTCATGGCAGACTGGTACAAAAGGTGAAGTCACATGGTATCGGGGGTGAGCTGGCAAGATGGATTTTCCTATTTAGAACTGACTCAATCATATGAGACAGAGGGGAGTGGTGGAGGATGCTTTTCAGAATGGAGGGCTGTGACTAGAGGTGTTCACAGGGATCAGAGCTGGGACCTCTACTGTTCATGGCCTTTATAAATAATTTGGAGGAAAATGTGATGAGTCTAATTAGTACGTTTGTGGAAGATACAAAGATTGAGATGATACAAAGATTGGTGGACTTGCGAATAATGAGGAGGATTGTCAGAGGATACAACAGAATATAGATCAGTTGGAGGCATGGGCAGAAAAATGGCAGATGGAGTTTAATCTCAACAAATGTGAGGTGATGCATTTTGAAAGGTTAAATACAGCTGGCAATTATATAGTGAATGGCAGAACCCTTCGGAGCATTAACATGCAGAAGGATCTGGGTATACACATCCACAGATCACTAAAGGTGGCAGTGTCACAGTGTCATAGAGTCATAGAGATATGCAGCATGGAAACAGATCCTTCCATCCAACTCGTCCATGCCATCCCAAAACAATCTAGTCCCACCTGCCAGCACCTGGCACATATCCCTCCAAACCCTTCCTATTCACATACCCATCCAGATGCCTTTTCAATGTTGCAATTGTACTAGCCACCACCACTTCCTCTGGCAGCTCATTCCATTTACGTAAACCCTCTGAATGAAAAAGTTGCCCCCTAGGTCTCTTTTATATCTTTCCCCTCTCACCCTAAACCTATGCCCTCTAGTTCTGTACTCCCATACCCCAGGGAAAAGACTTTGTTTATTTATCCTATCCATGCCCCTCATGATTTTATAAACCTCCATAAGATCACCCCTCAGCCTTCGACGCTCCAGGGAAAGAAGTCCCAGCCTATTCAACCTTTCCCTATAGCTCAAATTCTCCAACCCTGGCAACATCCCTTCAAATCTTTACTTAACCCTTTCAAGTTTCACATCTTTCCAATAGGAAAGAGACGGGAATCGCACACAATATTCCAGCAGTGCCTTAACCAATGTCCTGTACTGCCACAACATGACCTCCCAACTCCTATACTCAATACTCTGACCAATAAAGGAAAGCATAACAAATGCCTTCTTCATATAACCTATCTACTTGAGATTACGCTTTCATAGAACTATGAACCTGCACTCCAAGGTCCCTTTGTTCAGCAACACTCCCTAGGACCTTACCATGAATGTACATGTCCTGCTAAGATTTGTTTTCCCAAAACGCAGCACCTCACATTTATCTGAATTAAACTCCATCTGCCACTCCTCGGGCCATTAGCCTATCTGATCAAGATCCTGTTGTAATCTTCACTGTCCACTACACCTCCAATTTTGGTGTCTTCAGCAAACTAACTAACTATACCTCTTATGCTCACATCCAAATCATTTATATAAATGTTGAAAAGTAGTGGACCCAGCACCGATCCTTGTGGCACTCCACTGGTCACGGGCCTCCAGTCTGAAAAACAACCCTCCTCCACCATCCTCTGTCTTCTACCTTTGAGCCAGTTCTATATCCAAATGGCTAGTTCTCCCTGCATTCCATGTGATCTAACCTTGCTCACCAATCTCCCATGGGGAACCTTGTCGAACACCTTACTGAAGTACATATAGATCACATCTACTGCTCTGCCCTCATCAATCCTCTGTTACTTCTTCAAAAATGTCAATCAAGTTTGTAAGACATGATTTCCAATGCACATAGCCATATTGACTATCCTTAATCAGTCCTTGTCTTTCCAAATACATGTACATGCTGTCCCTCAGGATTCCCTCCAACAACTTGCCCACCACCGACATCAGGCTCACTGGTCTATAGTTCACTGGCTTGTCCTTACTACCCTTTTTAAACAGTGGCACCACATTAGCCAACCTCCAGTCTTCCTGCACCTCACCTGTGACTATCGCTGATACAAATATCTCAGTAAGAGGCCCAGCAATCACTTCCCACAGATTTCTCGGGTACACCTGATCAGGTCCCGGGGATCTATCCACTTTTATGCATTTCAAGACATCCAGCACTTCCTCCTCTGTAATTTTTCAAGATGTCACCATTTATTTCCCTACCTTCTATATCTTCCATGTCCTTTTCCATAGTAAATACCGATGCAAAATACTCGTTTAGTATCTGCCCCATCTCCTGCAACTCCACACAAACGCCGCCTTGCTGAGCTCTGAGGGGCCCTATTCTCTCCCCAGTTACCCTTTTGTCCTTCATGTATTTGTGAAAACCCTTTGGATTCTCATTAACTCTATTTGCCAAAGCTATCTCATGTCCCCTTTTTGCCCTCCTGATTTCTCTCTTACATATACTCTTCTAAGGATTCACTCGATCTATCCTGTTTATACCTGACATGTGCTTCCTTTCTTGCTGGTGGATAAGGGAGTAAAAAGGCCTATGGCATGCTTGCCTTCATTGGAATCGGCATTGAGTATAACAGTAGTCCAAAGATGTGTGGGTTAGGTGAATTGGCCAAGCTAGATTGCCCATAGCGTTCAGGGATGTGTAAGGTAGGCACATTATTCAGGGGAAATGTGGAACAATAGGGGAGGGGAATGGGTCTGCTTGGGATATCTTCAGAGGGGAGGTGTGGACTTGTTGGGCCAAATGGCCTGTTTCCACACTGTAAGGATTCTATGGTTTCTATGATAGGCATGTTATGCTTCAGCTTTGTAGAACTTTAGTTTGGCTGCACTTGGAATATTGTGTCTAATTCTGATCACCACACTATGAGAAGGACGTTGATGCTTTATACAGGGTACAGAAAAGGTTTGCCAGGGTTTGCCTTAGTATGAGTGGTTTTAGCTATGAAGAAAGTTTGGATAGACTGGATTTGTTTCCATTGGAATGTAGAAGTTTATAAGATTGTGAATGGCATTGGATAAAGTGGTATTTTGAGACTCTTTCACAGGTTGGGGCGTCAATTACGAGGGGCACAGGTTCAAACCACAAGGAGGGAAGTTTAAAAGAGATGTGCAAGGCCTGTTTTTCACACAAAGTGTGGTGAGTGCCTGGAATGTATTGCCAAAGGCAGTGATAGAAGGGACACATTAGCAGCATTCAAGGAATACCTGGACAAATACACAAATAGGAAGGGAATAGAGGGATACGGATCCTGGAAATGAAGATGGTTTTAGTATGGAAGGGTAACATGTGTCAGCGCAGGCTTAGAGGGCTGAAGGGCCTGTTCCTGTGCTGCATTGTTCTTTGTTCTTCTCTGTTCATTGAGCTCTTCCTGCATTTAAAACACTGCAAAAGGGATGCTATGAAACAACTCCAGGTCACTGAGATACAGACCCACCTTGGAGGATACAGTCCCAAATGTGGCTTTCCCAGACTAGTGCACATGGAGGTTTGAATATTGAGTTTTACTTTTAAAAAGACCCCTCCCGTGGATACTATTGAGACAAAAATATCAGTGCAATCACATTTTCAGAATTCCAGTGGCTTTCCAGTCAGATCACTACTCCGAATCCCTTGATTAGATTCCAGTCCGTAACTCACTCCGGGGTATTGATTATTCTAGATATAAACCTCTTGGAGCACACCAAAAAGAAATCACTGGAGAACCGCAGCAAGTCTGGCAGCATCTGTGGAGGGATAAGAGAATTACTGTTTCTAATCCAGGTTAATTGGAGTTTTGAAACAAGGATCCCTTCCTCCCAGGAACTGAGATTTCTCTAAACTGCTTCCAATGCAAGTATATCATTTTCATAAATGAAACCAAAACTGAGCGCAATACTCGATGTGTGGTCTAAACAGTGACCGTGCAGTTGTAACAAGACCTTCCTCCTTTTATACACTACTCCCTCCCTGAGGGGTAACATTTTCATGCAGAGAGGGTGTGTGTATGGAATGAGCTGCCAGAGAAAGTGGTCCAGGCAGGTACAATTACAACATCTCGAAGACATTTGGACAGGGACATGAATAGGAAAGATTTAAAGGGATAAATAAATGTTGAACTGTTTCCAGAACACTGAAAGTAAATGTAATCTTGAACAACTCTATTACAGTCCTTGTCCAGAATTGCATGTGAGACAATCTATTTTACTGAATTTGCCTGCACCAAGGATGTGTTACTCTATTGGAGCAGTTGCTGTTTATGAGATAAATAACCCATTATCCTGCTAAGTTTTCCAATAGTTATTCCAACTCTTCTTTTTTTGTCTGTAAATTGATTTTGATTTTATTGTCACATGTACTCAGCACAAAGGTACAGGAATACAGTGAGAATTATATAATGTCACCACACAATGCACCATCTTAGGGACAAATATTTCGGCACAGAATCTTAAGAAGAAGGTATTAGATTAGATTAGATTAGATTACTTACCGTGTGGAAACCGGCCCTTCGGCCCAACAATTCCACACCGACCCGCCGAAGCGTATACCACCCAGACGCATACTCATACATTTACCCCTTCACCTAACCTACGGGAAATTTAGCATGGCCAATTCACCTAACCTGCACATTTTTGGATTGTGGGAGGAAACCGGGGCACCCAGAGGAAACCCACACAGACACGGGGAGAATGTGCAAACTCCACACAGAGAGTCGCCTGAGGAGGGAATTGAACCCGGGTCTCTGGCGCTGTGAGGCAGTAGTGCTAACCACTGTGCCACCGTGCCGCCCACAAGTATGAAGAAAGAACAATGCTAAAAATTCAACACTTTTTATTTTTAAAGTAAATATAGTGTAACATAAAACACACGATATAAGTTTAAAAGTTACAGGTTGCAGACATTCTTACTTTTAAGTGGAAAATAAAGTAATAAAGATGCAGGTTCAAACATTACAGTCTTTCTTAAGTGCTTAATCTCAGTTGGACCGCACTTCAAAGAATCACCTTGGGATCAGAGGTCCATGCCACGGCGACAGCTGGCCAAGAGACTGCACATGCTGGGCCGAGAGATCACCACACCAGGCCAAGAGATCATCAGACTGGGCTGAGAGATCATCAGACTGGGCTGAAAGATCATCACGCTGAGCCAAGAGATCATCATGCTGAGCCGAGAGATCACCACACCAAGCTGAGAGATCATCACGCTGAGCCGAGAGATCACGACACCAAGCTGAGAGATCATCATGCTGAGCCAAGAGATCACCACACCGAGCTGAGAGATCATCATGCTGAGCCGAGAGATCACCACACCGAGCTGAGAGATCATCACGCTGAGCTGAGAGATCCCCACGCCGGGCTGAGAGATCATCACGCTGAGCCGAGAGATCACCACACCGGGCTGAGACATCCCCACGCTGGGCTAAGAGATCATCACGCTGGGTTGAGAGATCGCCACACCAGGCCGAGAGATCACCATGCCAGACCAAGAGATCACCATACCAGACTGGGAGATCACCATGCCAGGCTGGGAGATCACCATGCCAGGATGAGAGATCACCATCCTCCCAGCTGAGAGTTGACCATGCCGGGCTGAGAGATCACCAAACTGGGCTGAGAGATCATCACGCTGGCTGAGAGATTACCATGGCGAGCTGCGAGATCCCCACACCCGGCCGAGAGATCACCACGTCAGGCAGAGAGATCAACACACCTGGCCAAGAGACTGCACATGCTCAGCCATTGAGAGAGTGGCACCTTGGGCCACTGAGAGATTGCTCAGCTGGGCCGAGAGACTGTCAGGCTGGATTTGTGCACAGTCTGAGGCGAGGAGTCTCATGGCCAGGAGAAGAAAGAAGAGAGGAGAAAGATCAAAAATGGAAAAGCGAAGAATGAAAAGAGAAAAATGAAAAGGAAAGGTATGTGTGTGTGGACTGGGCTGCCGGGGGAGGTGGTGGAGACTGGTAAAATTGCAACTTTTCAGGGGCATCTGGATGGGTATTTGAGTGGGAGAGGTTTGGAGGGGTGTGGGCCAGGTGCTGGCGAATGGGACTTGATTGATTTCATCTAATACAATTATTCTCTCTCATTTAGTTTGAAAATCCCCTTTTCAAATGAAGGAATACTCACAGAGCTCCCATCTGCAGCATATGAGACAATGCTGAAACAAACCAATATTCTGTTCCTCCTTCATTGAGCTTGAATAGTATGTACTACTTCGATATTCAAGTAATTCTCCTCTTTTGAACAAGGCTGAACTAATCCCACTAATTATCCCTCTAATCTGCAAGAGCACATGGCAATGCTGCAGTTGGGAATTTGCCACACATGGGTTGACATTCTTAAGAGACCATAAGAGTCCAAAGATGTGCAGGTCAGGTGAATTGGCCATGCTAAATTGCCCGTAGTGTTAGGTAAAGGGTATATATAGGGGGTATGGGTGGGTTGCGCTTCGGCGGGGCGGTGTGGACTTGTTGGGCCGAAGGACCTGTTTCCACACTGTAAGTAATCTAATCTAATCTAATCATAAAGTGCATTAGGCCTGTAATCTATAGGCCAAGAACTCATGGGAAAGCTACGTAAAAATAAATTTTCAGGGCGGTTGTGCAAAAGTTTATCAACTGTAAAGTAGTGATGGTAGGAGCCATTTTGGGAAAGCAAATATTAGCAGGAATTATACACTTAATGGTAAGGTCCTAGGGAGTGTTGCTGAACCTTGGAGTGCAGGTTCTTGCACCTTGAATGTAGAGTTGCAGGTAGGATATGATAGTGAAGAAGGCGTTTGGTATGCGTTCCTTTATTCGTCACAGTATTGAACACAGGAGTTAGTTGCAGCTGTACAGGACATTGGTTAGGCCACTTTTGGAATATTGTGTGCAATTCTGCTCTCCTTCCTTTTAAAAGGATGTTGTGAGACTTGAAAGGGTTCAGAAAAGATTCACAAGAATGTTGCCAGGGTTGGAGGATTTGAGCTGGAGGGAGAGGTTGAACAGGCTGGGGCTGTTTTCCCTGAAGCGTCGAAGGCTGTGGGGTGACTGTATAGAGGTTTATAGAGTCATGAGGGGCTTGGATAGGATAAATAGACAAATGGGGTGGGGGAGTCCAGAATTAGAGGGCATAGGTTAGGGTAAGAGGGGAAAGATATAAAAGAGACGTAAGGGGCAACTTTTTCACACAGAGGGTGGTGCATGTATGGAATGAGCTGCCACAGGGTGTGGTGGAGGCTGATACAATTGCAACATTGAAAAGGCATCTGAATGGGTATATGAATAGGAAAGGTTTGGAGGAAGATGGGCCGGGTGCTGGAAGATGGGGCTAGATTGGGTTGGGATATCTGGATGAGTTGGACCGAAGGATCTGTTTCTGAGCATCTCTAAGACCCGATGACTCTAAATGGGCGGAGTGGACAAGCTCGATCTCAGGTGTCCTACTCCACCTCCATCTTGAAATGGTCGCTATTTTAAAATCACTACTTTAACTGCAGTGTAAGAATAAAGTGCGCTTTGCTTCAAGCCTATCAATTTGTCCAATTGAATTGCCTCTGGAACACAATGACTTACACTTGCCTTTAGAAAATAAGAAATAACTATTCTTTCGCGAGTTATTCTTACTCCTTTTTACTTAAAGAACCTCTTTGGATGCATCCTAACCTTCTCAGCCAAGGCCATCCCATGCCCCCTTTTGGCTTTCCTGATTTCTTCTTCAGTAAAACCCTGCATCCCCTGTATACATCCAGGGATTCCCTTGGTCCCAGCTGCCGGTACCTCAGCCATATCTCATTCATTTTCTGGTCAAAGCCTCAATATCTCTTGTCATTCAGGGTTCCCTATTCCTGTCAACCTTGCCTTTCACCTTCATAGGAACATATAGACCTTGAACTCCAGCGAGCTCACTTTTAAAGGCCTCCCACTTGCTGGAGGTCCCTTTACCTGCAAACAAACTACTCCAATCAACCCCTGCAAGCTCCTGTCTAATTCCATCAAAATTCACCTTTCTCCAATTTAGAACTTGAACCTGTGGACCAGTTCCTCTCCATAACTACTTTAAAATTAATAGGACTGGTCCCAAAGTGCACCCCCACTATCACCTCCATCACCTGTCCTGCCCTATTTCCCATGAGTAGGTCGGGTTTTGTCCCTTCCTGAGTAGGATCCTCTGTATACTGCTTGAGGAAACTTTCATGAATGCATTTAACAAATTCATTTGCTCGCTTGAACATATTCCACTCTTTCATAAGTTTATGGCTGATACGTCTATGTTTTGAGTTCCCATCTACCCAGTGTAAACTTAGATTCTTGTTATGCAAGGAAATAAATCTACCTGTGACTTAAAAATATCCATTGTCCTCACCTCTCCCACTTTCTGGGACAGACAATTCCAAAGTTACACACCCGAAAAAAGAATTCTCTTCATCTCTGTCCAAAAAGTGTGACCCCTCACTAATTTTATAAACATGGTCCCTAATTCTGAACTCACCCACAAGAAGAAACATCCATTCCAAGATCATTAAGAGCCTTTATACAGTTTGATCAGATCACTCTTAACTCGTCTAAACTCCAGCAGAAACAAACCCAGTCTGAGCACCTATCCCGATTGCACAAGCCACTCATTCAAAGTATTCATCGAGTAAACCTCCTCTGAACTATCTTTAATGCATTTACATCCTCTTTCAAAATAAGGGACTGTTGAAGTGAATTGTACGGTCAGGGTTAAATAGACATTATTATACCGTAGTAATAGAAAAACTGCAGGCTTCAATTAATGAACCTTGTACCAAGTGAACCTTATGCATCCTTGAGGTTAGTGTCAGCAAGAGTCTACAAACAGCAGTTAGTGCCATCAAGTCATTCCAGATAGGCCTTGGGGCCAGAAGAGGTTTAAAGGCAGGGAGGTGATGGTCACTGACAAGGGATGGGGCAAAACATTGACAGACTAAATGATCTCTGACTGAGTGAAGACGAATGAATCTTAGGAAATTCAAAGAATTTGCATTAATGGATCTACAACCAAATTAACAACCTCTTTTAAGACTCTGGGATGAAGACAGAAGGTGGTGAGACCTATTATCAGTTTGCTGAGTCCAGCCTCCTTAGTGACTGTAATTACATTGTGTTCATCCCTCCCTCCTACTTCCTGACTTACAGTTGGGTTGACACTGAGGAGTACATGCAGTATTCTCCAGGGAGATGCTTGCTCATGCATGGGTGAATGCGATTGGTTGAAGTGTTTCAATCATGCATCTTCTTTCCATGTCTGCTCAGTTTCACTGGATGTTGAGATTTGGAGGGATAGAGTGGGGGTGGGAGAGAAAGTCTGAGGGTGAGAGAGAGATTGTGAGCTGGAGAAGAGAGAGATTGATGTCCAGTCTGATGGTTGTTGGGGCTGGTGGACATGGTGCGGAGAATGGTGGTGATGTTCAGATTCAGAGAGGAGGGGAGAGGGTGAGGGAGATTGGGATGATGATGCAGACAATCTGGAACTGTGCATGAGCTCAGTTCTGAGTCAGCATGCAGACACAGTTGGCCTGAAGTTTCAATGTCAGCAAAACAGTGTCTTACCACTATTACTGAAATGCTTTTTGTATCTTCTATAGTGAAGATAGAAGCAAAGTACTTATTCATTTAATTTGCCATTTCCTTAACATCTATGGATGAAGGGTTTATGCCTGAAACATCGATTCTCCTGCTCCTTGGATGCTGTCTGACATGATGTGTTTTTCCAGCTCTGCACTTTTTGCCCCCTATCATCTACCAATAACTCCATATTCTCACTCCCTAGAGGAGTGACACTCACATTGCGTACATGTTTTGTTTTTAAATACCCATGGAAACTCTTGCTTTGTTGTTTTTAACATTTTGAGTTGGGTTCTGAGATTCCAATTTCCTCCTTATAACTAACCTTCTTCTCTGCCATACTTTATTTTCTAATCAATCATCTGACCTGCCACCCATCTTTGCAATATCCTCAAGTTGGACGGTTTCTTCAACTTTTCAGTAAACCACAGAAAACGAGTCCTCCCTTTAAAGTCTTTTGTTTCAGTCAGAATATACTTATTCTGAATATTCTGAGGTATCCTCTTAAATCTCTGCCATCACTGTCTCTGCTGATCTCTCTCCGAGTCAGTTATGCCATTTACTTCAGCTGGCTTAGTTTACAAGCCCGCAGAGTGGATTTGTTTAAGTTTGAAATACTTACCTCAGAGTCAATCTTCTTCCATTCAAATTGGATGTAAAATTGAATTATATTGTGATGGCTGCTACTTAGGAGTGCCTTTACACTGAGATTGCTTCATAAATCCTGTCACATTACACAGATGATAATAACATAACCTTCTGTATGGTTGCTTCAGAACACGCAGCTCTAAGATACTTTCTCGAAGGTCATCAATAACCTCTCATCCACGTTACTGCTGCCAACCTGATTTACACAGTCTTTGTGTAGATTCAAGTCAGCAATGATGATTGCCATCTCACTATCACAAGCAGCCAATATCTCTTCATGTCTAACATCAGGGGGCCCATCGATCAGCCCCTTGAGTGGCTGCTTTCCCCTAACTGTCCTCATGCTGTATTTATTTACATCAATGTGTGCTATGGATTTGTTTAAGTTGACACAAAAGCTGCCCACATTCAGATACAGACCTATTATTTTGAGTTGTTTAAATACAAACATATTGGACAGGCTCATATGAACAGAAACCATTTATATTTGTATCTTGGGAAAACGGTCTGTCTTTATGTTGCCCATCAAAAGAAGCAAAAGCCTTTTCAACAGGGCAAATGAGAGGGATTTAAATTGCATGGACATTTCCAAAACACAAACTTTCATGTCTGGAAACTGAGCTGTCGGAGTTGATGTTACTCAGCAAATGAAGATTAAAATATCTGCTCCAAAATGGGGGTGGCAGAGCTGCTTATTGAAGCCAGTGGAGAGAAAGCAGAGTTAACATTTCAAGTCCAATTCTGCAAAAGGATCAAAATGTTAACTACACAGGTCTGGCAGCATCGGTAGAGAGAATGCAGAGAGAAATATCCAGCAATTTCTATTTGTGTTTCAGATTTCCAACATCCACAGTTCTTTCTTTATATTATTGAAAATAGTGACTGTCCATTTGATTATCTCCTGTTTGCAATATCTAATTTATCCAGACTGTGTCATAATCCAAACTTTTAGCACCAAATGCCAATGAGCATTCAATGGGCATTCAATACTGTCTCACATGCCACCTGACTTACTGTCTGTCTGGCCTGTTGCATTAGCCCTTGAGTAAGTCAGTTACGCAGTACAGCAACAAAGAGAGTCAGTATTTCACAAGTTAAATACAGGTGGACAACAGACTTATTAACTGTTAGTCTCTGTCTCGTAGTGATTGGCTATTTGAACATTTTATATTGGACAAATGCTGAGCATTCAGGTCCTTGATAATCAAATAAAATGGAAGGAACTGCAGATACTGTAAATCAGAAACAAAAACAGAAATTGCTGGAAAAGCTCAGCAGGTCTGGCAGCATCTGTGAAGAGAAATCAGAGTTAACGTTTTGAATCCAGTGACCAGAAACCAAACTTTGGTCTCAAGAATTCTGGTTGGAAATCCATCGAATGTGACAATTCTGTCCCCAACCCAGAGTTCTGATCTCTGAAACTCTCCACAGCAACTTGATGGAATGTGACTGTGACAGATTCATCGCACATAATCATGGAATTCTGTCGCTCAGCTGATACAGAGCTGCAATCTTCACAGAAGATTTTTGTCAAATCTATGTGTTTCCTGAGTCTCATCCTTCCTTCACATTTCAGAGGATGGCTTTGATAAATAAACGAAGATTGGATAATGCAGATTGCTGAGCTGGTACAAGGATGAGCTGGTCATTCTGCCTTGAGTGTATCCGGATCGTTGGGAAAAGGGGCTGCATAATCAGGCCTGACTCTATTGTGCCAATGCATTTCAATGGGGGTAATTGTGTCTGTCTGGGGGCAAAAGCTGGATGGTTAAGGTTGAATTGCAGAGTCCAGTTGGTGGGAGTAATTACAATGTTTGGGTGGTGGTGTTTTCTGGTCAGTTCTGGTTTGGAGGATGGTTCTAACAGTCAAGGTGTTTGACAGGTCAGATAAGGGGAGGGTAAGGGGTGGGGCTGAAATCGGATGATCCATGATGTATGTTTGTAGTTTCAGCTGACAGGGTTCAGAGGGTCTGGAGGTTTGTGGGGCTGATTCTGGAGGTTAGCTTACTCACTCGGTCACTGGGTATTCAGAAGGTAATGTGTGGGTTTGGATAGTAATCACATGGACAAAGGAACAGAATGATAGATGGGAAAGGGGACTCAGTGTGTGTGATGATGCTATCAGGAGTTTAGTTACCCAAGAGGTGGTTGAAACCTAGATTTAGCAAACAGCTGCCAGGAAACTAACGAGGACTTTGCAATGTCTGTGACTGAAACTCACTGCAGAAGGCAGAGGATTTCTTTGAAATGTCTAAATAAACCAAGGTAAGATATCACAGGCTGGGGAGCTGGTACACATGGAGCTGGGAGTTAAGCCTTGGGTGTTCTTCATGGTCAGGGAGAAGGGTCGACAGAGGGTCATGGGAATTTGAAACGTGCAAGTCATATCATCAGGATTTCCGTATGTATCTTACTCACATATCTAATGTTTAGTGATCCAGGGACCATGATAGTTCCAAAATATCCCATATCACTTCCATCTGTGTTTCAAATGTCAGCACAGAGAAAATATTCACTGTCCTGTGTCCTCAGCAAGATTTTATTGCTCACTGTACAAAGTATTTATTGTTGAAATAAAACAAATTCTAGAAACAGGTGCATTGTTCATTGCAGTTTTATTATGTTCAGAGGGAAGGGCAGACTAACCTCAATGATGAAACATTCTTGCAATCAATTTATTTTGTTTGTTTGCCTTGTTCTGAGCCAATGGAAATGCATTATTTTCAATTGTAGCTTGATTTGGCTTGGTAGCTGGGCTTTAATTGCAAAACCCTCATATTAATTCCCAAAATTTACACAGGCTTTAACTGCTTAAACTGTAGCCATTTGAGTAGGATCTGGTCCTTGTACAAAACTTGAACATGAACATCAGTCCTGAGCCACCAGAACAGAACTAGTGGGAGGTTCTGTCATTCAGAGGAGACCTTAAATTGTCATGAAAACTGAACATTGAACTCAAAATGCTAACTCTGTCTGTCTGTCTGTCTCTCTTTCCACAGACGCTGCAAACTTGCTGCATTCCCTCAGCACTTACTCGTTTTCCTTGTTTTAAATTGTCTCCCACCTGCACTCTCAAATGTCTTTATTGTTTAATGTATCAGCCATGGATTACTTGCGAACAGTGTCCCCTAAGACACAGATATGAACGGCTTTATCTTCAGATCTGACTAAAGGCAAAAACTGTGCATGTTGGAAATCAAAACAAACATAAAAAATGCTGGAGAAATTCAGCAGGTCTGACAGCATCTGTGGAAAGAGAAACAGAGTTCTGAGGAACAGCCACACTAGACTCAGTGTTAACTCTGTTTCTCTTGCCACAGATGTTACCAGAGCCTCTGAATTTCTCAGGCATGTTTTGAATTTGGTTCTTTCAGATTTCCAGTTCCATCTGCAGTTCTTTGTTTTCCTTTCTATTTGCAATATATTATAAAATATTTCAAAATACAAAATAAAGTCCCATTTCCTATTCAAAAACTGCAGTCATTCCAAAAACAAAAAAACTCAGCAGGTCTGGCAGCATCTGTGGAGAGAAATCAGGAGTTAATGTTTTGGGTCCAGTGATCCTTGCTCAGAACAAAATCTGTCAATGATTTTTCTTACAAACGAGCACAATATAACAAATAACCATTATTATTCCAGGAGGCACATTCCACCTTTAAGTCATGCTTCCAGAAAGACATACCTAGATAATTATTAAGTGCTTTCAAATAATTAGGACAAAACATATTTGTCATTAGTTCAAAATCCCATACGTTTTACACACACATATATTTTACATCAAGTCTTTTGTAGCATCTCCCAGTTGAGGCGACCTGCAAACACATCCAAGCTGTCACTGATGCCTCTTTCTCCAGATTAAACTTGTTTATATCATTCACCCATAACAAGGGGAGCCAAGCAACCTGGGCAGTGGGATTCTCTGCCATCACTACCTTCCCAGAGCTGTAGGGTGCCATAGCCTGTACCCATGTTGCTTTCAGACTGCCCTATCACCAACCTGCAGAGCTGGAGAGTGGAAAGGTTTTGTCACTTCAACAATGTTTAACTTATGTGGAACCATCGATGCCAGAGTTTGGAGGATTGTTTCAGACCGTCTTGGAGCTGCCATGATGTTGATGTAGAAGACAAGTCCCGAGATCCTGCCTCCTTCCAAAGACCTTGGGCCACAGAAAAAGAGCTGCAGGGAATTAAATGAAAAATTCTCTAAATTTGGTTCATAACATGATTCTTTTCTTGTTATTCTTTCCTGGGATGTGGCTTTTTTGGTAAGGCTGCCATTTGTTTTCCATCCATTATTACCTTTGAACTGAGTGTCTTACTTGACTATTTCAGATGTCAGTTAAGAGCCAACATAATTGCCATGGATCTGGAGTTTCATTAATAAACCTGTAATCTGAGAATCAACAACGGTTATATGGTCATCATAGGCTAGTTTTTAAATCCAGATTTTATTGAATTCATATTTCACCATCACACGTGGTAGTATTCGACACCATGATTTCCAGAACAGTGGGTTAGTGCTCAGGATGACCACATGACAATAATGCCATAATAAACAGGAACAGGAGTAGGCCCTTAAGCTCTTGATTCTGCTCCACCATTCAATAGGATCGTGACTGATCCAACATTCCTCACTTTCACCTTCCCTGGAAGCCTTGATTCCCTGACTGATCAAGAATCTATCCATCTCAGCCTTAAATATACACAAGGACTCTGCCCCCACAGGGGGCACTGTGACAAGAACTTCCAAAGAAATTCTTCCTCGTTTCAGTCTTAAACTGACACCCCTTGATTCTGAGACCATGCTTTCTGGTCCTAGACTCCCCCATGATGAGAAACCTCCTCTCAGCATTTTCCCTGTAAAATCCCTTAAGAATCCCATATTTTTCAGTTAGATCTTCTAAGTTCCAGTGAATAGAGTCCCAACCTGTTTAGCATTTGCTATTTAGACAATGCCTGCTCTCTGGGGATTAGCCTAGTAGACCTTCTCTCAACTGCCTCCAATGAAATTTCCCCAAACAAAGGGACCAAAACTGCCCACATTACTCGAGACTGATAGAAGTATATAAAAGAATGATGGGTATGGATAGAGTTGATGCTACTTGTCTTTTCCCAAGGGTGGGCATTTCAAGACGAGGGGGGGAACATTTTTAAAGTGAGAGGAAAGAGATTTTAAAAAGATGAGGAACTTTCTTTATGCATTGCGTGGTTCGCATGTGGAATGAACTTCCTGAGAAAAGGGAGGATGTGGGTACAATTATAAGGTTTAAAAGACATTTTGATAAGTACATGAGTGGGAAAGGGTTGGAGGGCTATGGGCCAGGAGCTGGCAGGTGGAACGTGTTTAGTTTGGGATAATGTTCGGCAAGGCTTTGTTGGAACGGACGGTCTGTTTCCGTGTTGTATGACTCTATGTGGTCTCACCTCCTCCCTCACCTCCATCCAAGGCCCTAAAGGAGCCTTCCACATCCATCAAAGCTTTACCTGCACATCCACCAATATCATTTATTGTATCCGTTGCTCCCGATGCAGTCTCCTCTACATTGGGGAGACTGGGCGCCTCCTAGCAGAGCGCTTTAGGGAACATCTCCGGGACACCCGCACCAATCAACCACAACCGCCCCGTGGCTCAACATTTCAACTCCCCCTCCCACTCTGCCGAGGATATGGAGGTGCTGGGCCTCCTCCACCGTCGCTCCCTCACCACCAGACGCATGGAAGAAGAACGCCTCATCTTCCGCCTCGGAACACTTCAGCCCCAGGGCATCAATGTGGATTTCAAAAGTTTCCTCATTTCCCCTTCCCCCACCTCATCCTAGTTTCCCCGGACTTGTCCGACCTGCCCAGCTCCTTTTCCACCTATCCACTCCACCCTCTCCTCCCTGACCTATCACCTTCATCTCCTCCCCCACTGACCTATTGTACTCTATGCTACTCTATCCCTACCCCCACCCTCCTCTAGCTTATCTCTCCACGCTTCAGGCTCTCTGCCTTTATTCCTGATGAAGGGCTTTTGCCCGAAACGTCAATTTTGCCTGTCCTCGGATGCTGCCTGAATTGCTGTGCTCTTCCAGCACCACTGATCCAGGATCACCAGTACCTTTGTCAGTTGCAGTAAGTCTTCCCTACTCTTACACTCCAATCTCCTTGAAATAAGGGTCTACGAATGTTATCAAGGTGCTAGTGCGCCCCTGAGGCAACGGGAAAATGAAGATACAACACTGCCCATGCTTCCACCAGGGCCATAGTTGAACAATCATAACTCAACCACTTCAAGATGAGTTGGAAGCTCCAGTGGGGCATTGCAGTATAGATCAGAAATGGTGCACTATGTCTTTCTCAAGTGCAGTTGACAAATAGGGTGTGGACTGTCAGCAGAGGAAATAGGGGATCAGCAGTAATCTTCTGAGAGTGAAGATGAAGATAAAGATAAGGACATTGAACAGGGTGAACATACATGAGAGCAGACATACCTACATTATAGGGTAATGCACTGTCAAAGACAAGAAAACAGAAAGAACTGAATTGCAACACACATCTAGGATGAATAAACTGGGTTTAGACTTCCTCATGTATAATTGTTTTTGGTTATATGGTAGCAACCATGGTTCAGGCAAAATATATGTGGACCAAGTTATTTTTGTAATCATCCAACATTCCTGTTGTTGAGTAAATGTTTTCTTAATCATATTAATGTATGCTTGGTGAAGGTAAAGGTAAAGTCCACATAGTCTGAGTCGACCATGGGTTGTTCTCATTACAGAGAGATATGTCCGCTCAGTTTGTACTGTCTAGTATCTACACATCATAGACCCTTCAAACTGTTGAGGAGATAGCAGCAGTCAGTGAGAAAGGGACACTAACATAGCTTGCTGCTAAAGTTCGGTGGTTTAATAGCCTGCAGTCAAAATATGTAATTCAGTGTAATGTCATCTCTCACAATAGTTGGTTAAGAGCATTCCTGAGGCATTTTATAAGAATGATCCCAGCAATGAAAGGCTTGTCACATGAGGAGTGGCTGAGGACTCTGGGTCTGGACTCAATGGAGTTCAGAAGAGTGAGGGAGATCTGATTGAAACTTACAGAATACTGGGACCCCGTGGTAGGCTGGATATGGAAAGGTGTTTCCACGAGTAGGAGGGACTAGAACCAGAGGACATAGCCTCAGAATGAAAAGGTGATGCTTTAAAGCTGAGAGAAGCTATAGACCAGTAAGCCTGACATTGGTGGCAGGCAAGTTGTCAGAGGGAATCCTGACGGACAGGATTTACATGTATTTGTAAAGGCAAGGACTGATTAGGCAGAGCGGTAGACGCAATCTATGTGGACTTCAGTAAGGCGTTCGACAAGGATCCCCATGGTAGACTGGTTAGCAAGGTTAGATCTCATGGAGTACAAGCAGAACTAGCCATTTGGATACAGAACTGACTTTGAAGGTAAAAGACAGAGGGCAGTGGCGGAGAGTTGCTTTTCAGACTCGAGGCCTGTGACAGTGGTATGCCACAAGGATCGATGCTGGGTCCACTGCTTTTCATCATTTATATAATGATTTGGATGTGAACATAGGGGATACAGTTAGTAAGTTTGCAGATGACACCAAAACTAGAGGTGTAGTGGATGGCAAAGAAGGTTACCTCAGAGTACAACAGGATCTTGATGAGATGGGCCAATGGGCTGAGGAGTGGTGCATGTATGGAATGAGCTGCCAGAGGAAGTGGTGGAGGCTGGTACAATTACAGCATTTAAAAGGCATCTGGATTGGTATATAACAAGGAAAGGTGCAGAGGGATATGGGCCAAGTGCAGGCAATTGAGTCAAGATTAGGTTAGGAGAACTGGTCGGCATGGACGAGTTGGATTGATGGGACTGTTTCTGCATTGTACATCTCTATGACTCTGTAACCCCCTCCACCCAGTACACTCCTCCCTATCTCTGTAACCTCATCCAGCCCTGACACCCTCCCTAATTCCAGAACCTCCTCCACCCCCCTACACCCCACCCTATCTCTGAAACCTCCTCCAGTCCCAATAACCCTCTCTTAGCTGTAACATCAATGCTCATTATCACTCCATGATGTCAGCCCTCCTGCGATTCCAGCCTCTTGACCATCCCCTAATTCCATCATTCCACCGGCCTTCAGCTGCTTGGGCCCTCCATGTTATCATCTCATAAGACTTTGAGCAATTTGCATTTCCCTTCTATGATGAATCCTGTCCATTTTTTCCTGGAAACAATGTTATACCTGTTGTGGATTTACTAGAGTAATTCAGGATGGGTCCCTCAACTGCACCTTGTAATCCCAACATCAATATCACCTTGAAGACAAGGCCAGCAATATGACTCAACACTACTCCTTCTGCAGTTACTCTCCATTTCACCCTTAATCCCAACTTTGAAATTAATCATCCTTCCTTCAGTTTTTCTGGGACAGAATCCTGGGGCTCTCTCCCATGTGACTTTGCATTTGTGGTCAGGGTTCTTAAAACACAAGGACAGTGGGGTTAAAGAGGAGAGTTCCCTATCTTTTATGCCGTAGAGATTAGGGGGATGGCTAACAAGGCTGTCCCAGTCAGTGATGCCCACTTCATGTGAATCCACAAACAAGTCTGTCATTGTGATGTTGCCATGGGAATGCACATTACATTCCTGTTCTGAGGGATACACAGGAACAGTAGGAAATGAGACTTGGTCGAATCAGTCAAAGAGCCAAGATGTTTCACATCAGTGTCCCAGCGAGATGTGGACAGTTACAAGGGGAGTCAGAGTGAAACAATGCCTGCTGGAGTGTGATGACCTTCATTGTTCAGCTCTCTGAATATTGGAGTTGGGATGGTGTGCTGAGGTTGGACAGGAAGTTGGTAAGGCCAGTTCTGGAAGACTGTGTCCTGTTCTGCTCATGCTGCTATAGGAAGGATATTATTAAACTGGAGACGGTTCAGAAAAGATTTACCAGGATGTTGCCAGGAGTGCAGGGTTTGAGATGTAAAAATAGACTGGAGAGGCTGGGGACATTTTACAAAGAACATTACAGCACAGAAACAGGCCCTTCAACCCTCCAAGCCTGCACTGACACATTTTGCCTTCCATATTAAAACTGTCTTCACTTACAGGATCCGTATTCCCCTGTTCCCTTCCTATTCATGCCTGCTGCTGGATGCTTCTTGAAAGCTACAATTGTGTCTGCTTCCATTGTCTGTTTTGGCAGTGTGTTCCATGAACTCACCACCCTTTCCATGATAAACATGTCTCACATATCTCTTTTAAACACCCCCCTGACCCCTCCACCTTGAACCTGTGTCCCCGAGTAACTGACTTTTCCACCCTGAGAAAAGGCCTCATACTTTCCACCCTATCCATGCCATTCACAATCTTATAAACCCCTCAACCTCCTGCATTCTAATGAAAACAAACCCAGTCTATCCAACCTTTCTTCACAGGTAAAATCCCCCATTCCAGGCAACGTCCTGGTAAACATTTTCTGTCCCCTCTCTGAAGGATCCACATCAGAACTGTACGTGTTTTTCACTGCAGCATAGGAAATTGAGGGGTGACCTTGTTGAGGTTTATAAAATCATGACAGTGATTGATAAGGTGAATGACAAGGGTCTTTTCCCTAGTGTGGGGGAGTTCAGACTCAGGGCCATGTTTGTAAGGTCAGAGGAAAAAGATTTAAAGATTGAGGAGCAACTCTTTTTTCCCCAGAGTGGTTTGTGATGGAATAAACTTCCAGATGAAGTAATGTATGTGGGCACGTTACAATGCTTAAAAGATGCCAGCTCTTGATGTCAGTCGTTTCTTTTCTCCATTCTGTGCTACTGAATGCCCAAATTTCTGTGACATGCATTTCCGGAGGACTAACATGGCAAGGGAGTACACGTTAAATAGGAGGACCTTGGCAAGCACAGAAGATTAGATGGATCCTGGTTTGTGTGTCCAGCCATCCGTGAAGGCAGCAGGATAGGCGGGTAAGGGAATTAAGAAGGGTCAAAGCCACTGAATACATGAGCAGGGAGGTGTCATGTTGGAGCTTTACAGGATTTTGGTGAGACTACAGCTGGAATACTGTGTGCAGTTCTGGTCACCGCATTATAGGAAGGATGTGATTGTACTGGAGGGGGGGCAAAGGAGATCCACCAGGATGTTGCATTAGATTGAGCATTGCCTAAACCTGCAGGAGTGTTCTGCTGTGTATGTGTGTGGCTATGGTAACCCACCTAGCCTGCACATCCCTGGACATTATGGGCAATTCAGCATGGCCAATCCACCTAACTTGAACATCTTTGAAATCAGAGCACCCGAAGGGTACCCAAGCAGACAACATGCAAAACTCCACACAGCCACCCAAGGCTAGAATCAAACTCTGGTTCCTGGCACTGTGCTCCAGCAATGCAAACCTCTGAGTCACTCTCGGCCAGGGGAATTCTTTTTTTGGATTCATATCAACTTGCTGTACTCAGATTCACAGCTTTATTATGAACGGTCAAATCAGCATAATTCCAATTTCGCATCAGAGAGAGAGAAAGAGATGACGGGTGGTGAAGTTTGATTTAATTTGATTTACTATTATCACTTTTTTCAAATAAATTCATGGGATGGGGCACCGTTGGCCAGGCCAGTGTTTATTGGCCATCCCTAATAGCCCAGACGGCAGTTAAGAGTCACAGTACAAACAGGTAACCACCTTCCCGTCTCCTGGTCCTCTCTTCATCCAAGGGTTACCCCTCCCACATTGTTGTGGGCTCGATGGCAGGTTCCTTCCTGAAAGAACATCTCAGCTCAGGGTGGGGCGTGGGTTATTGGGCTTGGCTGGCTCTGTGTCTCTCTGGTTGTAGGTTCTCAGATCCAGACTATACACCATCGCGATCCTCTCGTTTACTTCACCCGGGCGACACCGGTCCAGGAACGGCTGGAGAGTAGCAGAGACCGGGGAAGGAAATGCTTGTAGCCAGGCAGGCAGACAGGAGCGAGAGGAGCCCGGACTCCGAGAGAGAAACAACGGAACATTGGCTGGGTTTCATCCAGAGGAGGGCAGGAGGAGTTACTAATAGAGACAGAGAGAGGGAGAGGAGTTACCTAGACAGAGTTACCGAGAGAGGGAGGAGAGGAGTTACCGAGGGACAGAAAGAGGAGGAAAGAGAGAGAGGGAGAGGGATGAGTTAGTGGAGGAGAGGGATTACAAAGGGATAGGGGTTATTAGAGGGAGAGGGGTTACAAAGGGGTCACAGAGAGAGGGAGAGGTGTTAAAGTGAGAGAGGAATTCCAGAGGGAGAGCAGTTCCGGGGGGGGGGGGGGGGGGGGAAGGGGGAGGGAGTGAAAGTCGGAGTCATTCGTTGAATCTTGGGGAAAAGGAAAGACAAGGAGAGGGGACTGGCTGCTGCGACCACTCCAGCAAATTGCAGTCACTCCTTCCCCACGGCCTGGTGGAGGCAGTGCTGCCCAGCACAGAGAGCATCCATTCTGCATTTACCTATCGCCTATTGGCTGGGGACACTGCCCTCTGGAAAGTGCCATGCCCAAGCTGAGCCAGCGTTGTGCCCACCGGTCGTGCCTCAGATCAGCGCTGTGTGTGCTCAGTGTGGTCTTGTTGTGCCAATAGCTGCTGGTCCAGAGAGGAGGGGGCCGGCTGACCCTCAGGCTGGTGAAACCAGGCGCCAGTCCAATGCAGGAACATCTCCTCCTGGTCGAGGAGAACTCCACCTGCTGGCAGATCATCCAGGGGGACAGGCAGGAGGTGGAAAGGGCCCTCCTCAACTCCATTACTGTCTCCCTCAAGCACCAAGCCATCACTGAGGGAGATTATCTGAACATGACCCGAAATTGCAGATCGTTTGTGAGGGCCCGCAAGTATATCACTGTCCCCCTGAGCCCTGAGGAGGAACACTTCCCCTTGGCTTACTCCATGGTCATCCACCAGAGCATTGAGATGTTCAAGAGGCTTCTACGGAGCATTTACGCCCCACAGAACGTCTACTGTATCCACGTGGACCGCAAATCCCCGAGTCAATTTCATGCGGCCGTTCGGGCCATCGTTTCGTGTTTCCACAGTGTCTTTGTCACAGCCAAGCTGGAGTGGGTCACCTATGCTGGCTGGAGCAGAGTTCAGGCAGATCTCAACTGCATGAAGGAGCTACTGGAGAGCCCTGTCCCCTGGAGGTACTTCATCAATGTGTGTGGCCAAGACTTCCCCCTGAAGACCAACCGGGAGATAGTCCGCAGCCTCAGAGCTCTGAACGGCTCCAACGTGATTGAGTCGGATCCTGCACCAGGGTTCAAAAAGGTAACCGCCTTCCTGTCTGCTGGACCTCTCTTCATCCAAGTGTTTTCCTACTCCCTCCCTCCATCATCTCTCTCTCTCTCCCCTCCAGTCCTTCACTCCTGCCTGTACAAAGAGAGACAGGGTTGTTAAAACTGTTCAATTGCATGGAGGGAGGTTCAGAATGTACAAAGGAATATAGAGGAGTTGGAGAGTTGAGCTGAAAACAGAGTAGAAGGGCAATTGACGTTTCAGTTCGGAAACTTTCATCAGAACCCGGGGAGAGGAAGGGGCTGCAGAATAAATGGGGGTGTGGGGCTGGGGAAAGGTGGGTGGGATGGCGATTGGTGGATGCAGGGGGGAGGTGGCTGTGATTGGTCAGTGGGTGGGGTGGAGCAGATGGGTGGAAGGGAAGATGGGCAGGTGAAAGGGATGGGGTAGAAAGAGAGGGCTGGGCCTGGGATAAAGAGGGATATAGACTGATTACGAGAGTATACAGGAATGTAGGTATGTTAAGAGTGTAGGAGAAAGTGAGGACTACAGGTGCTGGAGATCAGAGACAAGAGTGTGGCACTGGAAAGCCACAGTGGGTCAGGCAGTATCTGAAGAATCAATGTTTCGGACACAAGCCCTTCATCGGGAATGAGGCTTGTGGACCAGGGGGCCGAGAGATAAGTGGGATGGGTGTGGGGCTGGGGGTGGAAGGTAGCTGGGAATGTGATAGATGAATATATATGGGGGGGGGGGGGGTGGAAGGTTGAGTGGACAGGTGGGAAGGAAGATGGACCAGTCAGGAGGGTGGTGCTGAGTTGGAGGCTTGGGACTGCCATAAGTTGGGGTGGGGAAAATGATGAAACTAGTGAAATCAACATTGATCCGCCTGGTTGCAGGGTTCCAAGGTGGAATATCCAGGCATCAGCTGGTAAGGGTTTGGTGATGGAGGAGGCCCTTGTTTTAAAAAATTCTCAAGGTCAGGTTCGTAGGAGAGTAGTCTGACACAGAACAAACGACCAAGAGGCGAGTCTGCTAGAATATGAGCATTTTATTCCCCGCAGCGTCGCCACAACCAGGTCTCATACTTACAACGGGTCTGGCTTATACTCACTCTACATGTTACCGGAACTGGGAGCCGTCAGTTCTCGTAGAGCGGTTGCCAACAACCCACGCTCGGCGGTTAAACGTAACCCCGGAGCAGACTCGCCGAACTGGAGACTTTTCCAGCTGATATACTCTTTTCCAGATATAAACATTCATGTGAACAGCAGAGCAAGGCTAAAAAACACATTCCATTCTGGTTACATACAGATAAGAAGATTCACACGGGGAGGTGTGTAATAAGATTCACACGGGACTAAGCAACACCTCCATTCCGGTTAGATTCACACATGTATTGGGACATAATTTTTAACCGTTTCACCACATTCCACTGCTTGGCCCAATACATGTGTTACATTATGATTCACACATGTATTGGGACATAATTTTACACCACATTCCACTGCTTGGCCCAATACATGTGTTACATTATGCTTAATTCAGTTCAATTCGTTTCAGTTAATTTCAGTTCAGTCAATTCAGTGTAGTTCAATTCAGCTCAGTTCAGGTCTGTTCAGTTCAATTCAATTGTGTTCAATTCAGTTCCGTCCATTTCAATTCAATTTAGCTCAGTTCCATTTTGTTCCGTTCAATTTGATTCACTTCAGTTCCACTCAGTTCAGTTCAGTTCAATCCCATTCAATTCTGTTAACTCCGCTTCAGCTTTTTGGACATGCCCACATCCTCCGCTGTACCCCAGGCAAGGGGTTCTTCGGCAGGACTGGGATCCTCTCAAGGGTGGACAGCAGCGACCCTGGGGTTCCTCCGGTCGCCCCCCACCATTTCTCAAACAAACTGCCACGTCATGCCACGGTCCATGCCATCCCGGGACGGTCGGGACCTCCACAGTTTGTTCTTCTGGTTTCTTAGTCTTTTTCCAAAACATTGTTCTGTATCAAAATCTCTCCTCAATTGCGATTGACCCTGCTCGCTGCGCCAAAATGTTTTAAAAAATTCTCAAGGTCAGGTTCGTAGGAGAGTAGTCTGACACAGAACAAACGACCAAGAGGCGAGTCTGCTAGAATATGAGCATTTTATTCCCCGCAGCGTCGCCACAACCAGGTCTCATACTTACAACGGGTCTGGCTTATACTCACTCTACATGTTACCGGAACTGGGAGCCGTCAGTTCTCGTAGAGCGGTTGCCAACAACCCACGCTCGGCGGTTAAACGTAACCCCGGAGCAGACTCACCGAACTGGAGACTTTTCCAGCTGATATACTCTTTTCCAGATATAAACATTCATGTGAACAGCAGAGCAAGGCTAAAAAACACATTCCATTCTGGTTACATACAGATAAGAAGATTCACACGGGGAGGTGTGTAATAAGATTCACACGGGACTAAGCAACACCTCCATTCCGGTTAGATTCACACATGTATTGGGACATAATTTTTAACCGTTTCACCACATTCCACTGCTTGGCCCAATACATGTGTTACATTATGATTCACACATGCATTGGGACATAATTTTACACCACAGCCCTGGACCTGCATTCCCTTGGTGGGAGGGGGAGTTAAAGTGTTCAGGTGGTGGGGTTGGTTGGTGTGGGTGTCCCAGAAATGTTCTCTGAAACAATCCACATGTAAGAGTTCTGTCTCCCCGATGTAGAGGACACCACATTGGGTGCAATGGATGCAGTAGATGACATTGGTGGAGGTACAAGTATATTTGTCAGATGTGGAAGGATCCTTTGGAGCCTTGGACAGAAGGTGAGGGGGGAGGTGTGGGTGCAGGTTTTGCACTTTTCAGAGGCCAGGCAAGGTGCCAGGAGGGGAGGGTGGGTTGGTGAGGGGTATGGGGAGAAAGTGAGGTCTGCAGATGCTGGAGATCAGAGATGGAAATGTGTTGCTGAGGAAGGGCTAATGCCCGAAACATCGATTCTCCTGTTCCCTAGATGCTGCCTGACCTGCTGCGCTTTTCCAGCAACACATTTCCATATCTGGTGAGGGGTATGGATCTGACAAGGGAGTTGCAGAGGGAATGGTCTCTGAAATGCAGATGGAGTGCAGAGTGAAATATGTCCCTAATGGTGCGGTCTGTTTGTAAGTGTCAGAAGTGGTGGAGGATAATGCAATGTATCCGGATGTTGGTGGGGTGGAAGGTGAGGACCAAGGGGTTCTGTCCCTGTTGTGTTGAGAGGGGTGTGGTTCAAGGGTGAAGGTACAGGAAATGGAGCAGATGCACTGGAGGGCATTGTCAACCATGTGGGAGAGGAAATTGTAGTTTTTTGAGGTAGGACACCATCTGGGATGTTCTGTGATGGAATTGGTCCTCCTGGGAACAGATGCAGCAGAGGCAGAGAAATTGGGAATAAGAGATAGTGTTTTTACAGGGGCAGGGTGGGAGGAGGTGTATTCCAGGTAGCTGTGGGAGTTCGTGGGTTTGTAGTAGATGTCCGCGGTTAGTCGGTTGCCAGAGATGGAGATGGAGAGGTCCAGGAAGGGGAAGGAGGTGTCCGAGATTGTCCGGGTGAATTTGAGGTCTGGTTGGAAGGTGTTGGTAGAATTAGAATTAATGAACTTTTCAACCACCTCATGCAAATGCGAGGTAGTGCCAATCCAGTCATCAATGTAGTGGAGGAAAAGGTGGGAAATGGTGCTGATGGATGAAGAGGCAGGCATAGTTGGGGCCCATGTGGGTGCTTATAGCTACCCCTTAAGAGTTAAGAGTGAACAATAGAATGTAAGTTTGGTTCAGAGCATGTAAAGGATTGTTCTTTGGTTGATAGTGAAATAGTCTCACAAACTTGATTGAGTTTTTTGAAGAATTAACAAAGAGGATTGATGAGGGCAGAGCGGTAGATGTGATCTATATGGACTTCCGTAAGGTATTCAACAAGGTTCCCCATGGGAGACTGAGTAGCAAGGTTAGATCTCATGGAATGCAGGGAGAACTAGCCATTTGGATACAGAAGTGGCTCAAAAGATAGAAGACAGAGGGTGGTGGTGGAGGGTTGTTTTTCAGACTGGAGGCCTGTGACCAGTGGAGTGCCACAAGGATCGGTGCTGGGCCCTCTACTTTTTGTCATTTACATAAATGATTTGGATGCAAGCATAAGAGGTACAGTTCGTAAGTTTGCAGATGACACCAAAAACCAAAATTAAAGGTGTAGTGGACAGCGAAGAGGGTTACCTCAGATTGCAACAGGATCTGGACCAGATGGGCCAATGGGCTGAGAACTGGCAGATGGAGTTTAATTCAGATAAATGCGAGGTGCTGCATTTTGGGAAAGCAAATCTTAGCAGGACTTATATACTTAATGATAAGGTCCTCGGGAGTGTTGCTGAGCAAAGAGACCTTGGAGTGCAGGTTCATAGCTCTTTGAAAGCAGAGTTGCAGGTAGATAGGATAGTGAAGGCAGTGTTTGGTATACGCTCCTTTATTGATCAGACTATGGAGTAGAGGAGTTGGGAGGTCATGTTGCGACTGTACAGGACATTGGTTAGGCCACTGTTGTAATATTGCGTGCAATTCTAGTCTCCTTCCTATTGGAAAGATGTTGTGAAACTTGTAAATCATTTTGGAATCCTTTCAAGGATGTTGCCAGGGTTGGAGGATTTGAGCTATAGGGAGAGGCTGAACAGGCTGAGGCTGTTTTCCCTGGAGTGTTGGAGGCTGAGGGGTTACCTTATAGTGGTTTACAAAATTATGAGGGGCATGGATAGGATAAATAGACAAAGTCTTTTCCCTGGGGTCGAGGAGTCCAGAACTAGAGGACATAGGTTTCGGGTGAGAGGGAAAAGATATAAAAGAGACCTGAGGTGCAACATTTTCATGGAGAGTGTGGTATGCGTATGGAATGAGCTGCCAGAGGATGTGGTGGAGGCTGGTACAATTGCAACATTTAAGAGGCATTTGGATGGGTATATGAAGAGAAAGGGTTTGGAGGGATATGGGCAGGGTGCTGGCAGGTGGAACTAGATTGGGTCGGGATATCTGGTCGGACCGAAAGATCTGTTTCCATGCAGTACATCTCTATGACTGTAATTGGGTACTGCAGATGCTGGAGATTACAGTCAAGATTAGAACAGTGTTGGAAGAGCATAGCAGGTCAGGCAGCATCTGAGGAGCAGGAAACCCCGACATCAGGAATAACTTCACAGAGGCCATTATCCAGTCACCAACTCACCCTTTTGTTTACACATGGAGTCCTTAACACGGATCCAGCCTCCTCAGAGCCAGCTCAGAGTGAACAGAACATCCGATCGTCTTGTTTTTTTTTCAGAAGCAGCCTCAGGAGTAGCAGTTGAAGTCATCCCCAGGTGTAGGTAGGCCCAGGCAGCAGCAGGGGTGCAGGCGAGGTCCAGGCTTCAGTAGCAGGAGCAGGAGCAGGCCCAGACTGTAGCAGCAGTGGTGGTAGTAGCTGCCTGTGCAGCTGAGCACAGCTTCAAATGAACAGAAATAAGCAGAAAGAAACCCCAGAAAACAAATCACAACAAACTATGAAAAAAAATTAAAAATAAACTCCTCCTCAGTAGGAAGACACCAACAGCAGCACATAAGACACACTGAGGCTGTTTTGAAGTCAGTCTCCTCTCCTCAAAAGGGTTGAAGAGTTCTTCATAGGCTGATCCAGCTCCCCGAGAGCCAGCTCTCAGTGAGCAGATCCCTTGACGTGCCTGTTTATTTTTCTTCCACTACCACCCAACAGCAGTCATGCTTACTTTTCCCTAGTACCCATGTCAAGTGTGTAGGTGTTTTTCACTGCATCTGACAAGTGTGTAATTCTTAATTTATGTGGGAAATAGAACTCACTCACTTCAATAATTTCAGTCCAAGACAAGACAAGTATCATCTGATGTACTTTTGCAAGAGTGGTGTCTACAAGGTAGGCACACAGTACAAAACCTTGATACAATTCATTTCTCTTTCCCTCCTCCCACTACTCTAAACCCAGTGCCCATTCCTATTGTTTATCTCTTGCCTTATCTGGCCTTGTGCATAACTACAGGTTTTTCTTGGCCATTTCACCACATCCCTCTGTGGTCTATTGTTAGCATATATCCTCCTTCAGGTAGGGTAATGGGTGTGGATGGGTTGCTCTTCAGAAGATTGGTGTGGATTTGTTGGGCCAAATGGGCTGTTTCCATACTGTAGAGAATCTAATGTGTGGTGTCCTTCACTCTGAGGGAGGAGCTTTGGATTCAAGTCCTACTCCAGGAGCTGATGGCCATAGGAAGGTGTCTTCATTGCTATTGTGAGACACTCAAGGGTATAGGCCAAGTGCTACAAAATGGGATGAGAATAGCTCGGAGCTTGTCTTTTTGAACAGTGCAGACATGATGGGCTGAAGGGCAACTTATTATTTTGGTGCTCTAAACCTCAATAACCAGAGAGCACAAAGTCATAACATCATACAGTATGGAACAGACCATTCAGTTCAACCTGTCTGCACTGACCAGTCATCCTGATCTGACTCAGTCCCATTTGCCAGCCTTTGGCATATATCTCTCTAACCTATTCCTAGTCATGTACACATCTAGATGCCTTTTAAATATTGTCATTGTACCAGCCACCTCCAGCACCTCTTGGTAGCTCATTCCAAGCACACATCACCCACTGCATGAAAAAGTAACCCCTGAGGTCTTTCCCCTCTCATCTTAAACCTTTGCTTCTAGTTTTGGACTCCCCCACCCTTGGGAAAAGACCTTTGGCTATGCAGCCGACGTGGAAGGAATCAAAATGGGGCAAGAACAGAAAAGGAGGTCAGCTAAACAATTCTGATCAGCAACAGAAAAGTGCAGCCAAGCACGTACGTACGCTAGCTAGCTTACTGAAACTGGCTCCAGTTAAGTGAGAAGACAGGAAGACCGAAACAACACTCAACAGGTGTTGTAGAGGTTTAAGGTCAATGATCTAATGCTAAACATCACGTACCTAGATCAGGATCTGATTGATCAGTTGTGTTGCTAAGGCTTGGAATCAAAATGTAATTCGTGAAAGGGGAACGCCGATTTGTGTGTAAAAGTGTGATTGCAACTGCCTGTTTCAGACTCTCCAGGCAAGGGTGGGCTTTGACCCGGCTGGTTGAGTCTTCTTGCATATATGTGATAAAGGAAGCTGTGTGAAGTGTACTATCATCTGGCTGATCATTTCAACATCTATCCATGCTCCTCCTGATTTTATGAACTTCTGTAAGGATACCCCTCAGCATCCGACACTCCAGGGAAAATAGCCCTAGCCTATTCAACCTCTTACTGTAGCTCAAACCCTCCAATCTTGGCAACATCCTGGTAAATCTTTTCTGCACCCTCTCAAGTTTAACAACATCCTTTTTTTCGAAGGGCGACCAGAATTGTATGCAGTATTTTAAAAGTGGCCTCACCAATGTCCTCTACAGACAATAGATCACACTTGGTAATGGCAAAGGCATATCAGAGATAGTCAAAGATACTCCTACTTATAGACGATAGGTGCAGGAGTAGGCCATTTGGCCCTTCGAGCCAGCACCACCATTCATTATGATCATGGCTGATCATCCACAATCAGTATCATGTTCCTGCCTTATCCCCATAACCCTTGATTCCACTATCTTTCAGAGCTCTATCCATCTCTGTTACAGCTGCAACATTACATCCCAACTCCTATATTCAATGCACTGACCAATGAAGGTAAAGGTATCAAACACCTACTTCACCGCCCTGTCTATCTGCAATGCAACTTTCAGAGAACTATATCCCTGCACACCATGTCCTTCTCTCTAAGGCAAAAGCTCTGTGTTCAAGTCCTACTCCAGGAGTTGATGACCACAAGAAAGTGTCTCCATTGCACTGGTGAAGCATGAAAGGCAATGTTCCCAGTGCTGGAAAATGAGATTGGAGTAGCAAGGAGCCTGTTTTGCCAGCGCAGTCACGATGGGCTGAAGGATCTATTTTTCTGGTGCTCTCAACCTTTATGTCCAGAGGGCATAGTTTGAAGTGTATTTTTGGAGCCAGATCCACTGGGAGAGCTTGAGGATGAGTTTTATGTTTGCTCAGCGAATGAGCATTGGGAGGTGGTTTGGGAGGCAGGGATATGGGGAAATTGGCAGGTGACTGGCACTAGGAGTGAGAAAGGCCTGAGGGGCTGAATGGCCTTGTTCTCCACTGTAAGGTGAGTAACTGAGAGAAGGAGTGTGCATGGATCTTGCTGGAGCTGGGGGCGAGGAGAGTGCAGAGGAGTTGGGGAGGAAAAAAGCCATAGGCGAAGTTGAAAAGCTATCATTTCTACTTTCTTGTCTCTCTCACTCTCTCTTGCGCTTGCCTTTTAGAAACGTTGGCAATACCACCACGATACCCTCGACCAAGTTGTCTTGACGGTGCAACTGAAAGACCAGCCGAACATCAGCACCTCCATCTTCGTGGGCAGCGCCTACTTCATGGCCTCCAGAGAGTTTGTCGGCCATGTGTTTGACAGTGCCGAGATCCAGGCCTTCCTCAAGTGGTCGGAGGACACCTACAGCCCGGACGAGCATGTGTGGGCTACTCTGCACAGAATGCCCAATGTACCCGGCTCCATCCCGTACACCCAAGGAGCCACCAGGACACTTGGCCGGGGCCGGGCAGTAAAGTGGTCTTTTGAGGCTGGTGACGTTGCGAGGGATGCCCTATACCCTCCCTGCACGGGAAGGTATCGCCACTTGGTTTGTGTGTATGGGGCAGGAGATCTACATTGGGTGGTCCGTCAGAGATGTTTGTTTGCAAATAACCTTGACCCCAACATGGACAACACAGCAGTACAGTGCATGGAGGAATATCTCCGAAACAGGACACTTGGTAAAACTGGGGCTGGGTTGGAGGTTGGGACAGAGTAAACCTCGGTGATGGTGGTAGGGGTGGTGAGTGAGACATCGGAAACACTGAGAGACTGGGCACTGTGAAACTGGGCACTGTGAGACTGTATACTATAACACTGGCTGCTGTGGAGGCCAGGCATGTGAAACTGCATGCTGTAACATAGCCACTGTAGCACTAGGCACTATAGTGTTGGGCACTGTGGAGACTGGATACCTTAATACTATCCACTGTAACACTGGGCACTGGGAGACTTAGCACTGTAACATTAGTTACTGTGAGAGTCAAAATGTGTGGTGCTGGAAAAGCACGGCAGGTCAGGCAGCATCCGAGGAGCAGGAGAACCGATGTTTCAGGTATAATCCCTTCATCAGGAATGTGGGGGAGTAAGGGGGTTGAGAGATAAATAGAGTGAGGGTGGGGCTTTTGGGGAAGGTAGCTGGGAAGGTGCTCAGTAAAATGAGCTGGGGCGGGGGGTGATTGTGATTGGTCGGTGGGGAAGGTCGAACATATAGTTAGGAAGGAAGATGGTCAGGTCAAGAGGGGAGAGCCGACTTGGAGGGTTGGATCTGGGATGAGGTGGGGGGAGAGGAGAGATTTGGAAACTAGTGACGTCAATGTTGATGCCATGTGGTTGAGGGTCCCAAGGCAGAAGATGAGGTGTTCTTCCTCCAGTCGTCGGATATCTTGGATTTGGTGGTGCAGGAAGTGTCATTGTGTTGAAGTGGTTGGCCACAGGTTGATGGGGTTGTTTGTGCCCAGTCTCACAGGGACACATCCGCCAATAATACTCAACACTGCACGAGTGGTCACTGCATTACTGGAACACTGCATGAGTGGGCATGTACAGCTGGACTTGTAGAAATGGGAACTAAATGGGACTGAGTGAGAATGATTATGGCTGTTTAATGAACAGAAATCAGAACACTGCAATGATGTCCACATCTAATTGAGGGTCTCGGGGTGGTTTGTATAAAGAATACCAGATATGCGGGAGTGAGTTTCAGACTGGAATCTAATCGAGGGGTTCAGGGTGGTTTCTGTACAAATGACGGAAGCTGACCTATGTGTTCGAATGTCCCGTGTTAGTCTATCACCCAGGGATTGTTTAATGGAGCTTGCTTCATACTTCAAGGACTCAGACATTTCCATTTTATCCGTCTCCCACCAAAATTGACATGGCAATGACAGCAGAAGCTATACAAAGAGAAATGTTGCCTCTGTAATGCCACATGTAATGCCATCTGTATACATCCAGGGCAGGAACAATCCTGGGATTGATAAGAGTAAATCTCCCTCCACTCCATCCTCATCAAACACTCCCAGGACAGGGACAGAATGGTGTTAGGTACAGAGGAAGAACTCACCTCAACATTGTTCCCGTCATTGTTCCTTTGGCCATGGGTTTGAAATGCCATCCCCACACTGTCATTGACTATAGATCTGTCTCTGAATTTTGTTTCATCATTTAGGGATGTATTCAGCCCAGTGAGCCCTCACAGCTCTCTCTCCCTCACAGGCATAGACATTGTGTCTGTCTCTCCTCTTCTGTCTCCCTATTTCTCTCCCTGTATGTGTCTCTCTCTCTCTCTCTCTCTCTTTGCCTCTCATTACTCTGCCTCCCTCCCTCATCTCTGCTTTCTGTGGGTTCATGACACCATTGCGATGTTAAGAGAGACTGTACCATGAATGTCACGGTGTTTGCTGTGTCCTGGAGGGTGGAGGACTAGCTGGTGGGCAGTAAACAAGGTCATTTCCAGCTTGGTGAGCTCGTACCACCCCAGCCTCAAATTTACCTGGACCGTTTCAGACTCCTCCCTCCCCTTACAAGACCTCTCCATTTCTATCTCGGGCGACCGACTCAACACAGACATTTACTACAAACCACCCGACTCCCACAGCTACCTAGATTACACCTCCTCCCACCCTGACCCCTGTAAAACCGCCATCCCATATTCCCAATTCCTTCGCCTCCGCCGCATCTGCTCCCAGGAGGACCAATTCCACCATCAAACAGCCCAAATGGCCTCCTTCTTCAAAGACCGCAATTTCCCCTCCGATGATGCTCTCCACCGCATCTCCTCCACTTTCCGCACCTGCGCCCTTGAACCCTGCCCCTCCAATCGCCACCAGGACAGAACCCCACTGGACCTCACCTTCCACCCCACCAACCTCCGGGTACATCGTATCATCCTCCGTCATTTCCGCCACCTCCAAACAGACCATCAGGGATATATTTCCCTCCCCACCCCTATCAGCATTCCGGAGAGACCACTCCCTCCGCGACTCCCTCGTCAGGTCCACACCCCCCACCAACCCAACCTCCACTCCCGGCACCTTCCCCTGCAACCACAAGAAGTGCAAAACTTGTGCCCACACCTCCTCCCTCACCTCCCTCCAAGGCCCCAATAGATCCTTCCATATCTGTTGCAAATTCACCTGCACCTCCACACACATCATTTACTGTATCCGCTGCAACCGATGTGGTCTCCTCTACATTGGGGAGACAGGCCGCCTACTTGTGGAACCTTTCAGGGAACACCTCTGGGACACCCGCACCAACCAACCCAACCACCCCGCGACTGAACACTTTAACTCCCCCTCCCACTCCGTGAAGGACATGCACGTCCTTAGCCTTCTCCATCGCCAGACCCTGGCCACATGACGTCTGGAGGAAGAGCGCCTCATCTTCCGCCTAGGAACCCTCCAACTACACGGGATGAATGTAGATTTCTCCAGCTTCCTCATTTCCCTCCCCGCACCTTGTCTCAACCCCAGATTCAGCACCGCCCTCTTGACCTGCAATCTTCTTCCCGACCTCTCCCCCCCACCCCCTCTCCGGCCGATCACCCTTACCTCCTTCCACCTATCGTATTCCCAGCATCCCTCCCCCAATTTCCTCCCCCCCCCATCTTTTATCTCAGCCCGCTTGGCACACTAGCCTCATTCCTGAAGAAGGGCTTATGCCCGAAACGTTGATTCTTCTGCTCCTCAGATGCTGCCTGGCCTGCTGCGCTTTTCCAGCACCACACTTTTCAACTCTGGTCTCCAGCATCTGCAGTCCTCACTTTCTCCGAGTTAGTACCAAGTGGGGCTGCCTGAAGGATCACTGCTAAAGACACACTTTCAATTGATAGCAATGAGTAGCTGAAGGGAACAAATATAATGTTTCCAGGTTCACTGAAAAGACCTACAGTGGGTGGGAGAGAAAGCTGTGGGGACGACCAAAGATATGGGCAATTTCACTGAGTGAGGAAGGAATTAGTAGATGGAATATAATGTGCAGCAGATATTTCCAAGCTAACGTAGTGACTGATTAAAATTCCTAATCCTTGCCCAGTCCATCCTTCTACGCCCAAAGGTGATTTGTCCCTGTGGGACAGCTGTGTAGGTCAAACTGCGGGATATGAAGATGGGAACTGTGAAGTGTTCCCAGTCTGAGCCACAACATGAGGAGCACAAGGATTGAGATGATTATTCTGTCGTGGAAGTTGAATGAATTTTGGAAACAGGGTCCCTGTGATTCACAACAGTATAAACCTGGCAGCGTCCAGAACCAAAGTAAAGTGTCAGAGGAATCACAGATGGAAGTGGGAAGGGACTGGGCAAGGGCAGAAAAAATCGAGTCAATGTTCTGGGGACATGAGTTTGAATCCTACCGTGGCAGATGGTGGGAACTGAATTCAATTTCAGGGGAAAAGGAAGGAGTCTTCCCCATTAGAACATTGTTGTGAAAACCCGTCTGATACACGAATGTGCTTTAGGTAAGGAAATTTGCCATTTGACTGGTCTGGCTTACATGTGACTCCAGAACCACAGCAACGTGCTTGACCTTTAACTACCTTCTAGGCAATTGGGGATGGACAATAATGCCGGCCCAACCAATGATGCTCCCATTTGTGAACAAATTTAAATAAAGTTCTCCAGCTCTGGTACCCTCCTGGTAATCTTCCTGTGCCAACTCTCCAAGATTGATGAATTCTTTGGCAATGCAGTTCAGTTCAGTTCCCAGTTCAACATTTAGCTCAATTAACAGGGTTTGTGTAGCTCTAACTTTTAATGTTTGCTTTAATGATTAATTGCATTAGGTACTTATCTGTGATCATCACTCAACTTGTCAAAGAAGGAGAAAGTGAGGACTGCAGATGCTGGGGATCAGAGCTGAAAATGTGTTGCTGGAAAAGCGCAGCAGGTCAGGAAGAAGGCCTTATGCCCAAAACGTCGATTCTCCTGCTCCTTGGATGCTGCGCTTTTCCAGCAACACATTTTCAGCAAAGATCATAAAGTCCCTACACTGCAGAAAGCGACCATTTGGCCCATTGAGTTTGCATCGAGCCTCCACAACCCAGGCCCTGGTCATGACACGGGCTGCTTCAGGCACAGCCAACTCCATTTTCACCTGTAGCTCCATGATCAGTTTGTCTTTCTCCCTGCCTCACAATTATTCATCCCTTGGTCTGCCAGACTGTTCTTCTCTCTCTCTTTCTGGGCTCCATCTATTGGAGGAGTGGGACACAAGTAAGTTGTTCTCTCTTACTGGTTCCCTTCATGCGAGGTTCAGGTCTAGTCTGGTTGACCATCTCCTCACAAATTGACGAATTTGGTCCCTAGTGTTGCTACTGCGAATCTGATGCGCCCCAGTCAGAATCTGTTCTCCGTCCTTGCCATTTGAAGCACGTCTTTGAGGTGGTGTTTAAAGGGCAATCAACATTTAGGAGTGAAGTGATGCAATAATCAGCAAAAACAACCTCGACCATGTCTGTCTTGCTACCAGTTGTGAGGAAGAAGTACTTTACTGTGTTCATTGTGTGTGTTGCCAATTTCAATGTCGAAGCTGAAACCGAATAGCATTCCTGTTTTCATTGCTCACTCATGTCTGAAACATATAGCTTTAACCATGCATTATATATCAGTCAGAACTCTTTAATGTCTTCTGAAAACACTTCTGGGCCAGACCAGGTAAGATTCCCAGATTCCCTTTGGTGAAGGACATGAGTGAAGCAGATGTGTATTTACAGCAATTGGTTTGGTTCTGCAATGGGACGATGAAAATAACTTTCAATTCCAGATGGATTAATTATTTGAGATTAAATTCTGCCAATTGCTGGTATTTGCATCCTGGGTCACTGCATTACAAGTCCAGTGAGGTTCCCCCAGTCCAACTACATCACAATTTACATCATTCCCCAAATATCAACACCTTAGTTTCCTACAGCACTGTCTGTGTGTGTACAGCAGCTCATTTGATTCTCTCTCCCCCACCACTTACACCTATTTGTTACTGTGTAGCTGCTACAGTTTGATTTCAAAATGTGTGCATTTCAATTGGAAAAATACAAATGATTCTGTAATTTTAACTTTATTGGTTGGTTATTAATCATTTATTTCATTCTTAGATTATGGAGTAATCAGTTCATTTCAGATGGAAAGAGGTAGCTCTGATCACTGAGATAATGCAGGGCTGGTGTCTGAGTGTTTGTGTGATCAAAGGATCAAGAAGTTGCCAATTATTTGGACTCGATATTACAGTGTGGTGTATTTCTCTCACCTCTATAAAGGATAAAGCAAAACACATGAGACATTACATTGACTCAAGAAAAGCAATTCCTGGAATTCCTGAAATAAAATGGGAGTGATGTGGAGTCTTCCTTGTTTCAACAAGATTCAGTGAAAAATTTCAGTAGCAGCTGGTGAGCGTTGGGGTGTGGGTGATAGTCACTGTCAAGCAGAGGGAGATGGAGCTGTGATTGTGAAGGTTTTATAGAATCCTAGAGGTCTACAGCATGGAAACAGGCTTTTTGGCCCAATTTGACGATGCCACTCAGTTTTCACTGTTAAATAGTCCCATTTGCCTGTGTTTGGCCCATATACCCCCCCAGTTGACCCTCACTCCCAGAGAATGTGGATAAAGAGGACTCAGTAATAGCAGTGCCACTGAATTTCATGTTAAAATGGTGAAACTTAACAATAAGCCTCTAAACAGAAAGTAATCCTTCATGTCGAGGAAACAGCAGTAATGAGGTGAGGAGATGTAATGCACATGGGCAGGACAAACAAGACAAGGAAATACATGATGAACAATAGGATCCTGGGAAGCATTGACAATTAGAGAGATTTGGGGTAAATGTACACCAGTCTCTGAAGGTAGATAAAGAATGGAGATAATATACTTGCTTTTATTAGCCTGACATCTTGCTTCTGTCCTTGGGATTTTCACTTGCGATCTCTTCCTCCCTTGAACTCTCTTTCTCTCCTTCCCTCCCTCTGACTGTCACTATCTCATTCTCTGTCTGTTGGTTCTTCTCTTTTTCTCTCAATGCATTTTCTCTCCCTCTTTCTCCCTGGCCCCTCTGCTCTGTCCCAGTGGCGGGGAAGGGGGATTGGGAAGATTTGGACTTAGTGCCACAAGTTGCTGTACAGTTAATGCAGTAGGATACACAGTTCCCTGTCTCTCCCGGGTTTTACCTTCACTGTTGTCCAAACCGGGCCAGAGGGTGCAGGGATGAGTGGAAGGGGCATAAAGTACCTTTCTCATTGAGTGTGTGATTGGTTGGCTGCAGACTGGAATCTTGCTGTGCATTACAGCAGTCAGTCAAAAGACCAGTTAGTCTCTGAACATACTCACCATGTCCTTCAGCCCAGGGGTTGTGAGTCTGTGAGGGGAGGCGGAGTAGCCATGCCCCTGAGTTCTTGAGCGGAGGAATGGGAAGCAAGGAGGTGGTGAGAGAGAGCCAGGGAGAGGAGGAGTGTCTGATGGGGCTTGAGGGGGGAAGGGGCTGTTGTAGGATAGAGAGAGATGGAGGGGTGAGAGGACAAAGAGGCAGAGTATGAGACAGGGCAGAAGAGTGGTCTCCCCGGGTAGGGGAGTAACAATGCCATTCAGGGCAAGGCCTGAGGAGCTGGACAGCACCAGGATCATTTAATGGGGTGTGTGTGGGGAGGATGGGGGGTTGTTGGTGGTTGTGGTGGTAGGGAGGCATGATGGGCTGAAAGGATTATCTGTGTGATGTGAAGCTTCCATAATTCTGGGACTGGGATCTTGCTGTGCACAAAAAGCAGTCAGTTACAGGCCAGTTAGTCCAGACAAACTCATTAATCTCTGCACCAGCGAGTGGGGCTCAGCATGATATGGGGGACAGCAAAATACTTGTGAGGGTACACATTTAGTGAGCAGTATATTTGGGAGAGCAAAATAATTGGGGAAGGGCAAACATTTGGGAGCGGAGTACAATGGGAACAGAATAGGAGGATGCAATATTGTGTGGGCACTTTCAGATCTAAGAGAAAAAGGCAGGGTGAAAGAGAATGAGAGAGAAAGAGACAGAGGGAATAAGTGACAGAGAGAAGAGAGGAAGAGTGGGGATGAAGAAACAGAAGCAGACAGAGATCGAGGAGGAGGAGAGCAAGTGAAGAACAGAGACAGAGAGAGCTAGAGAATCTCAGAGAGGGAGAGAGAGAAGGGCAGAGGGAGAGATAGGGAAGAGAGAGAGAGAGAAATAAAAGATGGAGACAGACAGAAAGAGAAGGACAGTGAGAGGGAGATAGAAAGAGGGAGGCAGACAAAAGGACAGAGAGAAAGAGAGAGAGAAGAGGAAAAGTCAGACAGGGACAAACAGAAGTTAAGACATGGACAGACTGAAGTGGTGAAACTCATATTCCAGTTAGTCCCACCTCTCTTGATGGTTTCTCATATTCCCTCTCTCCCATGAGGTTTGCTTCAGCCTAGGAATGTATCAGTGTGTTGTATATTTGTGAGTAATCTCTGTGTCTGTGTCTCTGTCCAATGGAGTGTCTTTTGTTTTGGGGGTTAATTCCCTCTTTCTCTTTCTCTTGTGTTTAAAATGATACCCTCTGCTGAACACTCCATGCCATTGCACAAGCATCAACAGCATTTCCTTCGAGTGAACTTTTTTGGAATTGAAGTAACAGGTTGTTATTCCATCAAAAAGTCTGATCCACTGCATTATTCCCTTGATGTAAAAGATGCTGTGCCAGCAGCTACCCTGACATATACAATGTACTGGGGGAATGTTCAGCTCAGTGTTGTTGTTACTGCAAACATTTATAAACTTTCAATTGTTAGCTGGCAACAACAAGCCCCTTCAATATTACCTTACTCCCACCCTGATATACTTTCCAACCATCAGTAACCACAAAGCAGTCTGGGGTTATTCAGCACCTAAATGTGATCTTCAATAAATCACCTCACTTTCACAGTGATTCGAACAACATGAAACATGACAAATAAAAACTGAAAGAACTGCGGATGTTGTAAATCAAAAACAAAAACAAAAGTTGCTGGAAAAGCTCAGCAGGTCTGGCAGCATTGGTGGAGAGAAATCAGAGGTAATATTTCAATTTAAGTGGCCCAACCTCAGAAATGTCATCCAAACAGGAGCTAAACATACTAAACTGCCCTATGTGAGGTCAGTTCCCTGAATAGCCATTCCCAACCAGCAAAGGTTCTAGTCATGAACAACTACCCATAAAGTGAACACAGACGAGCAGTCATTCCCACTCACCTCCTTTCCAACCACCCAGAATGCAAGGAAGATGCAATAAAAATTCTAAGAAGTCGATTGGCTAAAATTGCCCAGCAAGATCTTGAACTGACTTGTACTACAGCAATTATAACGGTTGGAATTTATATGTCTATATAAATCTGCCTCTCTGTGGTGTGAATCACCATCACTGTTTGGACAGACATCCCATGTGACAATCGGTGCAATGATGTCCCACACCATGATGCAAAGAGCATCTTGTAAATCACAGTTGACAGATGATTCATATTCTTTTAGCAGCGTGCTGCTGATGGACTATGAATCAACTGGTGATCCATTTACAGTTTCCAATTCACGAGTCTCTCAATGTTGAATTTCAGTTCAACTGGAGGGCACAACAGAGAGAAAGCACTGCAGATGCTGGAGATTAAAATTAAAGAGTGTGGTGCTGGAAAAGCACAGCAGGTCAGGCAGCATCCGAGGAGCAGGAGAATCAACATTTTGAGCATTAGCTCTTCATCAAGAATACACAATAGCAGCACCGATTTTCACCCTGTCGGACCAAATGTTCTTGATCCTGATTGGAGCCTTGGAGCAGCACAAAAATATCAAATATCCGAAATCACACGTCAGTCACCATAAACCAATTTGGCTTTCATCTGTGAAAAATCCTTTTGGACCAACCAATTTTCACAGTGGTGAGGCCTCTGGACCAGGTCCAATAACAGAGATTTCACAAAGTTGATGGAGTACTGCATCAAGGTGTAACACTGTGGCCTCACGGTGAATTGGTCAAAAATATATCTGGGCATTTATCTCTAAAATGTCAGTACCAACAAAATAATAATAGCAATAATAAATATTTACACAAATTAATAGCCTAAAATGAAATAACATTCCCAAGCAAATGTACATGGGAGTATCTTCACATAGACCATTATCGTTTGGGGAACATCAAAGGATAACAGCAACAAAGGGCAAGATAGGGAACGTCCTGTTTGACAAAGTTGTTTGATCCTCTGTGGGACAGCTGTTACCATAACACTCCAGATCTCAGTGTTTGTCCTGTTAAACTGTGCACCACAGCACTATGCCTCTTTCTACAAATAGCATAACTCACACGTCTTTTTGACAAACAAATAATTCAACAATACACATCATAAATGGAACCCTGTGCTTAACACTGCTCCCAGTGAGTTGTCCTCACAAATATCATGTCCCCACACATCCACTGATTGATGAAAACACACAGATAGTCAATGACATCCGTGCTCACCATCAGTTATCACTCCATAATGACCTGCTCAACTCACCTTTTGCTAATATTGTAGCTGGGCTCCCATTTGGAGCAAGCTGCCTGAGCAAGATCCACTCACAACATCTCTTTCCATCAAGGAATGGGAAACACCAGGTGTCACTGAGAAGTGGGTCATTACAACACCCACCTGAGAAATAGCAGGCTTTAAACTACTCCAGGAAAAGACCGTCTTGCTGAACACTTTCTTGACCAGATAGGGTCAGTGCTCAGCCAAATTCCATCAATGTGGCCTCAGTGTATACACATTCTGTACAGCATAGAGAAACCCACAATTCTGCATATTACTGAGGAGCCTCCAATCTGACAAACTATTCACTTTAAACTCAGTTAGTGAGCACACTGTCATCTGGCATATCAGGTGTACAGTGGAAATGTAGAGATTTATATAACGTAAGTTGTTACAAGATTTACCAGGCACACTAACAATGTGAAGGAAGATGTAGCATACTTTCAAGATAATTAACCTTGGAAAGTACATGTTGTTGTTTGTGAAATAACTTCTCCCTTCCTGCTCTCAGAATTGGAGAATTATCTCAAAATTGAAGAAGAGACAGTTTCAGAGACTATCTTATCTTGTGTGGTATCTCTTTATTTTTAAAATCATTGAATGACAGCAGGTTTATTTTAATGATGTGATATCATTGAGATTTATGTTTGTACTTCAATACTCCAAAGACTGGATTAATCTGATCCTATTAGGTCTCAAATGCTAATTCCAACTTGTATTCAAACAACAAGACTTGCATGATTTCACCCACTATCAGTCACAGCAATATTGAAATATCTTTCAATATTCCTTTCAGCGATGACCTTCATTTTGCTGAGGCTAGTCAGCCAATCAATACCTCATGTTGTAGAACACCTTGAAAGCTGTTTTACTAAATACTGTTATCCCACTGCTTTTCTTGTTAATTCAGTTTTGCAACCCATTTAGGAAATTCTGGTACAGAACCAAAAGCTGATGCTGACTACGACAACTGCTCGAACTCACACTAGGTCATACTTTCTGAAAACAAATACAAAGAAAAACAGGAACAAATTCAGATCCTTATCCTCAGAATTCTCAAATGACAGAATCACATCGAACAGAAGAGGCCCTTTGGACCATCATGTTTGTCCCACCAAAATGACACTAAAATCTACATCAGTCCAATTTTCCAGCTCTTGGTCCATAGCCTTGAATGTTATGACATTTCAATTGCTCTTGAAAGTACTTTTCTGAGGTTTCCGATTTCAATTTCAGGCCCCTTACCAACCTCTAGGTGGGAAGAACTTTCCTCATGTCCCCTCTAAACCTCCTGACTTTCAGTTTAAAATTATATCACCCTGTTATAGGCCCTTTGAGTAAGGGGAACAACTGCATTCTATTCACCCTGTCATTGGACTTCATAGATATTCCGATCTCTGTTCTTAGTGAAGCAACCCGAGCTTATCCAGCCTCCCTCTTCACAGCTAAATTGCGCTACAGCCTAAGCAACATTCTGCTGAACCTCCTTTGCACTCCCTCCAATGGAAACACATCCTTCTCATGCTGAGGTGATCAGAACTACACACAATAGTCCAACTATGGCCTAAACAATGTCCAACAACACTTCCCTGCTCTTATAACCTACTCTTATATGTGACTAGTAAAGGCACATATCCTGTACGCCTTCTTAACGACCCTATTAGCCAGTCCTGCCACCTTCAGAGATCTATTAACAAGCACCTTAAGATCTTTTGGTTGCTTTATGCAGCCGGGTGTCCTCCCATTCACTGAGTACTGCCTTGTTTTGCAACTTCTGGCAAAATGTATCACGTCAGGGTTTATCAGGATTAAATTTTATCTGCCGTTGATCTGCATGTTTGACCAATCTACCTATTTTTGTTTGAAGCCTAAGAATATTTTCCTCACTGCCAACCACCCAGTCAATATTTGTGTCATCACAAACTTACTTAGTATCCCCAACCACCGCCATCCCCAACAACACACACATTCACCCACATACATGAACAAACACACATGCAGACATACACTCTTTATTATCATTTACAAATATCACAAACAATGAAAGATCCAAAATTAATCCCACTGGATACTCGTCTCCAATTACACTAACAGCCTTCTTTCAGCTTTGCCTCTGCTTCCTCTGACTGAGTCAATTTGCTAATTTATTCTGAATTTCATGTGTTTTTACTTTAGTTGTCAATCTCCTATGTGTGGGTTTGGGACAGTTCAGTGACTCAGTGCTTAGCACTGCTGCCTCACAGCACCAGGGCCCTGGGTTCGATTCCAGACTTAGGTGACTGTCTGTGTGGAGTTTACACATTCTCCCTGTGTCTGTGCGGGTTTCCTCTGGGTGCTTGTTTTCCTCCCACAGTCCAAAGGTGTGCAGGTTAGGTGAATTGGCTGTGCTAAATTGCCCATGGAATGGGTCTGGGTGGATTAACCTTTGGAGGGCGAGTGTGGACTTGTTGGCCTGCATGGCCTGATTCTATACTGTAGGGAATTGAATATAATCTTGTCAAAGGCTTTGCTAAAATCCATACAAACTACATCAATTGCCCTACTCTCATCCAAAGACCTGGTCACTTCCTCGAAAAATTTCACTACACTTGTGATGCACTTTGTCCCTCTGACAAAACCACGCTAACAAAAAAAAACAAAGACAATTACAGCACAGGAACAGGCCTTTCAGCCCTCCAAGCCTCTGCTGATCAAGATCCTCAATTAAAACCCGTCGTCTATTTTCCAATGATCTGTATCCCTCTGTCCCCTGGCCATTCATGTAGCTGTCTGTAGATACATCTTAAATGACGCCATCATGTCCATCTCTACCTCCTCCCTGTGTAAAGAACGTTCCACGCATATTTCCCTAAACCCTTTACCATCTCACCTTGAACTTGTGACCCCTAGTAATTAAGTCCCCCACCATGGTAAAAAAAAAGCTTCTTGCTATCCACCCTGTTTATACCTCTCATGGTTTTGTCAACTTCAGTCAGGATCCCCCCTCAAACTCCATCTTTTTAATGAAAATAATCTTATTCTACTCAACCTCTCTTAATAGCTAGCACCCTCCATACCAAGCAACATCCTGGTGAATCTCCTCTGCACCCTCTCCAAAGCATCCACATCCTTCTGGTAATGTAACAAACAAAACTGTATGCTGTATTCCAAATGTGGCCAAACCAAAGTCCTATACAACTGTAACATGACCTGACAAATCTTGTACTCAATACCCCATCCGATGTAGGAAAGCATGCCGCATGCCTCCTTGACCACGCAGATCTCTCCATATGTCAATAAGTCCAAAGATGTGCAGGTTAGGTGAATTGACCTTGCTAAATTACCCATCGTGTTCGGGGATATGTAAGCAAGGTGCATTAGATAGGGGAAGTCTAGAGTAATTGGTGTTGGGGACTGGGTTGGTGTGGACTTATTGGGCCAAATGGCCTGTTTCCACACTGTAGGGATTCTAATTTACTGTATAGTTTGCTTGAGAACTGGGTCTTCCAAAATGCATCACCTCGCATTTGCCTTGACTGAACTCCATCTGCCATTTCTCTGTCCAACTCTCCAATCTATCCATATTCTGCTGCATTCTCTGGCAGTCCCCTTCACTAACTGCTACCCCACCACTGGTCACGGTTCTTCATTTTGAGAAACTCCGTTCCACTATTACTCACGACTTCCTGTTGTCCAGCCAATTCTCTATCCATCTAGCTAGTACACCCTGGATCCCATGCAACTTCACTTTCTCCATCAGCCTGCCTTGGGGAACCTTATCAAACGCCTTATTGAAGTTCACATATATGACATCTACAGCCCTTCTCTCATCAATCAACTTTGTCACTTCCTCAGATAATTCTGTTAAGTTGGTATTATCTCAGAGAATAGATAAGGAAGATCTAGTGGACGTGGGTATTTGGATTTTCAGAAATCTTTTGACAAAGCCCCACATAAAAGGTTAGTTTGCAACATCAAAGCAAATGGGATCAGGATACTATACTGACTTGAATTGAGAATTCATAGCAAACAGAACGTGTATTGTTTGGAGTGGAAGGTAATGACACTGGGTATTATAAGGATCAATGCTTGGGTTCCAGTTATTCGCAATAGCCTTCGTGAGTTTTTTTTCATTCATGCGATGTATATACTGGGTTCTCTAGACTACTCTCAGATATTTTGTTTATTTATTAATTGGATAATTAATATGACAGCATACTTCATCATTTCTTTGACTTGCAGTCTGAACTTGAACTGAGTGTTTATGCAGCAATTTAAATTCACCAGTGAAACGCCAACCGTTGCAAATATAAATTCTGAACTGTTGTAATGTCTCAGATATGTTCCCCGAATGTTATAATAAAAGAATTCTATAATTCTTGCACCGACCACAGAATGAAGAAAGTGTCAGATAACGACAAAAGTAAAATCACAGACTTTCTTCTGCTTTCCACCTCTGGGTCACCGGGATTCTCTCCTTTGCTATGGCCCTTCAGTCTCTGATGGGCCCGACTTGTCACAAAAATATGTCTCACTGTCAGTACTGAGCGACAGAATTAAAGTGTATGGAACCAAGGGCATTAAAACCCAATCAAAACAGTCAAATCCTACCCAACCGGCACAGAAAAATAATTCTGCTTTGGATAATAGAAACAATTGGCAATTACCTCTGTCGGTTCATATCTATAGTAGAAGGGGATGTTTTTTTTAAAAATAGACCAGAATGCATGTTATTCAGAGGACGACAGCTGCATTTTTCTTGGTGCAATACTGTGTATCCACGTTCTGGAAACAGATGACAATTACATCGATCAAAGGAGGAGGTAACTGTCAACCAGACAGAACAGTTTTTGGCTGAATGAATCAGAACATTGTGAACACAACACATAGTGGTGAGATCCAGGAAAGACAGGGGAAATTAATCAATTTAATCAGCCACAGAATAACCTCTGTAATTATAATAAATAGATCTGCCGTCACCACAGCCATGAGGTAACGGCTGGTGCAGGTTGCACTTTCCTTTGGCCAGTATCATAATTCCGAGTAAACAGGTCCTTCTCCTGTTTAAGATACCCCTTAAAATTCATGTCTTTGAATAAGTTATTGTCATCTGACATAATATAGACAATAGGTGCAGGAGTAGGCCATTCTGCCCTTCGAGCCTGCACCACCATTCATTATGATCATGGCTGATTATCCTCAATCAGTATCCTGTTCCTGCCTTACCCCCAAAACCCTTGATTCCACTATCCTTAAGAACTCTATCCAACTCTTTCTTGAAAGTATCCAGAGACTTGGCTTCCACAGCCTTCTGGGGCAGAGCATTCCACACACCCACCACTGGGTGAAGACGTTTCTCTTCAACTCTTTTCTAAATGGCCTACCCATTATTTTTAAACTGTGTCCTCTGGTTCGGGACTCACCCATCAACGGAAACATGCTTCCTGCCTCCAGAGTGTCCAATCCTTTAATAATCTTATACTTCTCAATCAGATCCCCTCTCAGCCTTCTAAACTCAAGGGTATACAAGCCCAGTCGCTCCAATCTTTCAAGTAAGATAGTCCCGCCATTCCGGGAATTGACCTCGTGAATCCAAGCTGCACTCCCTCAATAGCCAGAATGTCTTTCCTCAAATTTGGAGACCAAAACTGCACACAATATCCCAGGTGCGGTCTCACCAGGGACCTGTACAGCTGCAGAAGAACCTCTTTGCTTCTATACTCAATTCCTCTTGTTATGAAGGCCAGCAAGCTATTAGCTTTCTTCACTGCCTGCTGTACCTGCATGCTTGATAAGTCAAAATTAACTTCATTTAATTTGTCATGATAAAAGTGGGTACATCAGCATCAGGCCAGGATGAACTGAATGGAAATAGACCAAGTAAAGTATTGCTGAAAATACATTTGCAATCAAAAGACACAGATTTTAAAAAAGTATGTGATTTAATCTTTATAATGGAGCATGTTGTCCTCTAAATTCTCGAATTTACATTCTCACCTGTTTACCTGTATTCAAAATCTTCCATGTTCATCCTTAATTTATTTGCTTTCTTGGACAGGTGTGAATCACATTTTGTAAAATCTCTATGAAAGTGTTAGCTGTTCTGTTGTGATGTAAATGTTACCAGCTGGTGTAATCGTGAAAGAAATGACCGATTTCATAGAATTAAGTGAAATGAAATGCAGGTAAGAATGCCAGAAACAACAGTAAGTTTGACAATTGGGAACAATCCTGCGTCACTGAGCTGTCTAAACTTCTCGATTCCTTCTCTAAGTCTTTCTGATTATCCAACTCCGTCTCCTAAACCTATACCCTCTAGTTTTGCACTCCTCTCCCCTGGGAAAAAGACCTTGGTGATTCACCCTATCCATGCCCCTCATGATTTTATTAACCTCTATAAGGTCACCCCTCAGCCTCCAATACTCCAGGAAAAATAGCCTCATCCTATTCAACTTCCCCCTACAGCTCAAACCTTCCAACCCTGGCAACATCCTCGTAAATCTTTCCTGAAACTTTCCGTGTTTAACAATATCTTTCCTACAACAGGGAGACCAGAATTGCGCACAGCATTCCAAAAGGTCTAACCAATGTCCTGTATAGCCGCAACATGACTTTCTAACTCTCATACTGAACAATAAAGGCAAGCACACCAAAAGCCTATTTCACTACCCTGTCTACCTGCGACTTCACTTTCAAGGAACAATGAACCTGCACCCCAAGGTCTCTTTATTTGACAACACTTCCCATTAAGTGTATTGGTCCTTTCCTGATTTGCCATACCAAAATGCAACACCACACACTTATCTGAATTAAACTCTACCTGCCATTCCTTAGCACATTGGCCCATATGATGACGATTCCATTGTACTCTGACATAACCATCTGTACTGTCCACTATATCACCAATTTTGGTGTGATTTGATTTTGATTATTATTTTATTGTCATGTGCATTTTACATAAAAATTACAATAAAATACAGTGAAAACATTTCATTTGTCACCATGACACAGCACTATTTTGAATAATTTAAGAATAAGAAAAAATGGAAAGATATGGCTGAAGATGAGCCAGCTAAACATGGTAATCAATGCCTATGCCATCATCCTTTTTCCACCACCACTTCACCATCATCTGCAGTGGACCCACCAACATTGAAGTTGCTGATCCTTAGACATGTACTGCTCGACCATTGCGAGCCAATGGCTGCGCCAAATCAACCAACGTCAGAGCTGTATTTCTCACCGGTAGACCCACCTCGTCGATGTTGCCATCGTGCCTTTCCGCCACTGCTTCACTGGTGCTAGTGCTGGACCCAACCAACAATAAAGTCGCCAAACCTCAGGCACGATCTTTTGCCTCTGGGTTGATCACGCTGATGTCGTCTTCACCGATATGACAGACACTGATTTTAGGTCCTGTGCATGCTCTGGAAAAGTAAGTAGCAGCTCACTCGAGGTGTGTCCTGGGCCCACTCTTCCCTGTGGTTGGACGCTTGCTGCCATGATACTGTCCAAGCTCAGGACAAGGTCAAGAAGAGAAATAAAAAACAGAGAAGCAAAAGAAAGAAAGAGAAAAGCGGTCGGAGCAAATGAGTTCTGGCACAAGAGCCGTTCTGCCATATGGTGCTGCCATCTTAGGACGAAGCAAACTTGTTGCAAACTTACTAACCACTAACTATATTTACATCCAAATCAGTTATGTAAAATGATAAAAAGTCGTGGACCTAGCACCAAATTCTGTGGAGCACCGCTGGTCAGAGGCCTCCAGTCTGATAAACAACCCTCCACCACCATCCTCTGTCTCCTACTCCAAAGCCAATTTTGTAATGAATTGGCAAACTCACCCTGAATCCTGTGTGATCTAACTTTACTAACCAGTCAACCTTGTCAAAGGCTGCACTAAAATCCAAGTCAACAACTTCTGCTCTGCCCTCAATCTTATTGATTACTTCCTCAAAAATCTCAAGCAAGTTTGTGAGGTACGATGTTCCTTGCAAAAAGTCCATGCTGTCTCTACTCAATCCTTGCCTCTCTAAAAGCATATAAAGCCTATCTTTCAGAATCATCGCCAACAACTTACCCACCACGAAGTTAGACACATGAGTCTATAGTCCCCAAGCTTCTCCTCACATCCTTTCTTAAACAATAGCACAACATTAGCCAAACTCCAGTCCTTTTGTTCTTCACCCACGTTCATAGATATACAAATATTTCTACTAGGTGCCCCGCAATTTCCTACCCAACTTCCCACAGCATCCTGGGTCAAATATAATCAGGCACTGGAGGGTTATCTATCTTTGTTTTCTAAGACCTCCAGTTCTTCCTCTTCTGTAATGTGAACTGTTTTTAAAATATCAATATTTATTTCCCGGAGTTCTCTAGCCCCCATTTCTTTTTCAACAGTAAAAATTGATGTGAAATATTCAGTTAGCATCTCTCCCACCTCCTGAGGTTCAACACAAAGACAACATTATTGATCTTTAAAGGGTCCTACTCTCTGTCTCATTGCTCTCCTGCTCTTGAAGTGTTTATAGAATCTTTTTTGGGTTATCTTAAATCTTACTTGCCAAGGCTATCTAACTTTCCATTTTTGCCTTTCTGATTTCCTTTTTATGTATGTTCCTACCCTCTTTCTACCCTTCCAGCAACAGGACCATATGCTTCTGAATTCTCATTATCACACTTTTAAAGACTCCCACTTGTCAGTCATACTTTTACCTGTAAACGGTCTGTTCTAATCAACTTTTGAAAGTTATTGCATCATTCCCTTAAATTTTGCCTTATTCCAATTAAGAGCTTTAACTTTTTTGGAAGATTTATCCATTTCCATAGCTATTTTAAATCTAACAGCATTACAATCACTAGTTCCAGTCACTTGCTCTGCCTTATTTTGCAAAAGATATTCAAGTTTTGCTCGTTCTCTACAGGAACATTTATATATTGATAAAGAAAATTTTCTTGAACACATTTAACAATTTCTTCACCAACCAAAACTTTAACACTATGACAGTCCCTCAGAAATATCTATTCTAATTGCAGTAGTAATGTATTCCTTAATTAAATATGCCATTCCCTCTCCTCTCTTACTATCCCTCCTATAACACCTAAAGCCTGGAATGTTGAGCTGCCTCTCTTGTCAATTCTTCAACCAAGCTTCTGTAGTAGCTTTGACATCCCAAACCCAAATTCCCATACATGTGCTGAGCTTATCAGCCTTACCTGAAAGTTAAATCATTCTCTGACCGCTCATGTCTGTCTTTTCGAATTAACTTGCTCTTTTCTGATTCAGAACCATCCTCATATTTCTATCTATGCACTGTTACTTAGAAGCTCCCACCTCACCACTCTAAAAATGTTGACAGAATCCGAAAGTAGAACTAGCAAATCTCCCCAGTCGGATATTGGTCCCTTTCCAGTTCAGGTGAAACCCATCCTTTTTGAACAGATCTTTTATGTTCCAGAAGAGATCCCAACGATCCAAGAAACTGAATCCCTGCACATTGCACCACCTTTTCAGCCATTGATTTATCAATCCTCTCCTTCCCTCAAGCGAAACCCCCAAAATGCAGAAATGATGTGCCGTCCACATTTCGGAAATAAGCCCTTCATCAGGAATGTGACTTGTTTTCAATAGATTCCAGTATCTGCAGTAATCTGCTCCTACATTTTCCTCTGTATCAGCTTTTATTTCTCCCTCCCTCACAATTATCCATCCTCTTTATCTGCGTCTCTTCTCTCTCTTTCTGGGCTCCATCTCCACCTTTTGCGGGAATGAGAGCCACTAACTGCACTTTTTTCCGAGCTACTTTCAGTACTGATGAAGGGTCACTGAATCTGAAACGTTACCTTTGTTTTAACTCCACAGAAGCTGCCAAACCTGCCGAGTTTCTCCAGCGATTCCTCTTTTCATCCACATTCACTTCCAGATGACGTTCCCAACGCGGGACCGCACTTCTATTGGCTATAAGCACGAGATTGACAGATGTTCTGATCAATCAGAGCTGGATGAGAGTAAAGGCCCGCCCTGAGGGCTCACGCGGGGTCTCGAGGCGCGGCCGTTTAACCGACTCTGCGCGAGCTCGCGGACTGGGGCCTCGCGCTGGAGAGAAGTAAGAGTTTATTTTTAAGTCTTTCCAGTGAAGGTGAGAAAACAGCTATGATACTAATCAGTAAACTGTTCATGTGCGGATACACTGAGGAGGAAAGTTTTTCTATCCAATTACCTGTCCAAATGATGTTGGACTCGGGGTTAACAGGACACCAGATCAGGATGAGATACATCCAAGGATTCTGATTGAAGTGAGAGGGGCACTGGCCACAACATTACAGTCTCCTCTGGACTGAGAGGAGGTGTCAGGACACTGGAGGGTTATCAACATTATGACCTTGTTCTGTGAAGACTTGTAAGTTAATCCTGGAATTGACAGCCTTGTCAGTTTAACACTGGTGTTGGGAGAGCTTCTGGAAACAATTATTGTGATAAAACTGATAATCACATGGATAAAGGTGGGTTGGTTAAAAAATGTCAAGGGGAAATTGTGTAAAACTATCTTGCTGAAGTGTTCTGATGACTTAACAGAAAGGGTCAATGAGGGCAATGTTACTGATGTGATTAACATGGATTTCCAGAAGATAGCATACAACAAATTGTGCAGATTATAAGTCATGGTACAAGAGGTGCGGGCAACATTGATACAACATTAACTGAGTGATAGGAAAGAGAGGGTCAATGGTCAGTGGATATTTTTCTGGCTGGAGGAAGATTTGGAGTGGAGTTCCCAATGGGTCAATATTGGGACCGGCATGTTCCAGTAAGGAGAAAGGATAAGGATAGCAAGGTAAGGGAACCTTGGATAAAGAGGGAGGTTGTGAATTTACTCAAAAAGAAACAAAAGCAAATGGAAAGTTTAGGGAGCTAAAATTGGGCAAGGACTGTAAAGAATATAAAGAAAGCAGGAAAGAATTCAAGCAGGGAATTAGTAGAGCAAGAAGGGACCATGAAATTGACAAATAGGTTTAAAGAGAATTCCAAGGTATTCTAGGCATACATTAAAAAATAAAAACAAGAGGATAACGAGGGAGAAGGTAGGACCATTTGAGAATAAAGGAGGAACTCGTGCTTGGAGGCTTGCAAAATCCTAAATGAGTACTTTGTGTCAGTATTGATCCAGAATAAGGATTTAGAGGATAGTGAGATTAGTTTGGAGCATGCTAATATGCAAGGGCATTTTGAGATCAAGAAAGAAGTGATATTGGGTTTTTTGAAGAGCACTAAGTTTGATAAGTCGCAAGGGTTTGATGCTATCTACGCCAAGTTTTTCAGTGAGGCAAGAGTGGAGATTACTGGGACCTTGACCAAGACATTTGTATCTTCACTAGCCACTGGAGAGGTACCGGAGGACTGGCAAGCAGCTAATGTTGTTCCTCTGTTCAAGACTGCAATTAGGAATAATCCAGGAAGTTATAAACTGGAGAGTCTTTCATCAGTCATTGGGAAGCTATTGACAGAATTCTCCAGGATCGGATTTAAGCACATTTGGAAAAGCACTGCCTAATTAAGGGCAGTGAGCATGGCTTTGTGTAGGGCAGGTTGTGTCGTACTAACTTGGTTGAATTGTTGGAGGTGATCGATGAGGATAGAGCGGGTGGATATTGTCTCCATGGATTTTAGTAAGGCTTTTGACAAGGTCCCTCATGGTAGGCTCATCCAGAAGAGTATAATGCATGGGATCCATGGTGACTTGGCCGCATGGATTCAGAATTGCTTTGCCCATAGAAGGCAGAGAGTAATTGTGGAAGGGTGTTTTTCTAGCTGGAGAATGGTGACTAGTGGTGTTCCGCAGGGAATCATACTGGGATCTCTGCTTTTGTAACAGATATAAATGACTTGGATGGAGTTGTAGATGGGTGGGTTAGTAAGTTTGTAGATGATGCAAAGATCAGTAGAGTTGTGGATATTGTAGAAGGTTGAGAGAGGATGTCGTGGCATATAGATCAGTTGCAGAAATGGGTGGAGAAATGGCAGATGGCGTTTAATCCGTCTAAGTGTGAGGTGCTACTCTTCAGGAGATCAAATGTTAAGGGAAAGTATACAGTTAAGGGCAGAACCCTGAACACATTGATGTACAGCTGGATATTAGGGTTCACATTCGTAGCTCCCTGAAAGTGGTATTAAGAAGGTGTGTGTCATACTTCCAGTCTTGGTCAGGACATTGAGGCCACGAGTCAGGATGTCATTTTGCAGCTGTATATGACATTGGTTAGGCCATATGTAGAATATTGCATTCAGTTCGAAGTTAAAAATCACACAACACCAGGTTATAGTCAGACAGGTTTATTTAGAAACACGAGCCTTTGGAGCGCTTTTGATGGTTGTGGAATATAAGATCGTAACACACACAATTTATAGCAAAGGTTTACAGTGTGATGTAACTGAAATGATATATTGAAAAAGACCTGTGTCTTATAACCTTATACTCCACAACCACCTGATGAAGGAGCAGCACTTCGAAAGCTAGTGCTTCCAAATAAACCTGTTCGACTGTAACCTGGTGTTATCTGATTTTTAACTTTGTACACCCCAGTCCCACACCAGCATCTCCAAATCATGGCATTCACTTCTGGTTGCCACATTACAGGAAAAATGTGGAGGCAGAAGGGATTTACCAGGATGCTGCTTGGATAGAGGGTACGAGATATAAGTAGAGGCTTGGAAAAACTCCTGTTGTTTTCTCTGAAGTATCAGAGGCTGCGGGGAGACTTGATAGAGGTCTATTGGAGACAGTGAGGAATGTGGATGCTGGAGTCAGCTGAAAGTGTGTGGCACTTGAAAAGGCACAGCATGCAACAAGTGATGATGTTTTGGGCAGGATCAAACTTCATGACTGGGGAGGAGGAAGGGGGTTGAGAGATAAATAGGAGAAAGGGGGTTGGGGTTAGGGAAAGGTGGGCAAAGGTAGGAAGCGATAGTGACATGTCGGTGGGTAGGATGGAGCGGATAGGTAGGTAGATCAGGTCAAGAGGGCAGATCCAAGTCAGAGGGTTGGATCTGGGATGGGGTGGGGTGTAGGGAGATTTGGAAACTGGTGAATTCAATGTTTATGGTTGTTGGCTCCTGAGGTGTTCCTCCTCCACCTTTACATGTGGCCTTGTGTGGGCAGTTGAGGAGGCCCAGAATGGTGGGGTTGGTTCGTGTTTACAGACCAGAGATGTTCACTGAACCATTCCGCAAGTTTGCGCTTGGTCTTTCTGATGTAGAGGAGACCACATCAAGAGCACCAGATGCAATAAACGAGATTGGAGGATATACAAGTAAATCTCTGCCGGATTTGAAATGATCCTCTGGGGCCTTGGATGAAGGTGAGGTGGGAGGTAAGGTCACAGGTTTTGCACCTCTTTCGGTAGCAGGGGAAGGTGCCAACAGTGGAGAGGGAGTTAGTGGAAACATGGACCTAACAAGGGAGTCACAGAGTGAACGGTTCCTATGGAATGCAGATAGAGGTAACGAGGAAAAGATATTTTTGGTGGCAGGATCTGACAGCAGATGGCAAAAGTGGCAGAGGATGTGCATGAGATTTGGAGATTGGTGCAATAGACTGAAGCAGCCGAATACAAGGAATAACTGGCATTAAAGGAAACTAAAATATACACCAACCAGAAAAATATGAAGCTGGCAAATATATCACAGTGTAAAATCACAGATTTCTTTCTGCTCTCTATTCTGGATCATTCTCGTTTTTTCTCTGACCCCTCAGTCCTTTGTGCACCTTAATGTCCTTGAAAATACATCTGACAGTCAAGACATTGATAAAGAGAATAAAAAAAGTGAATGGGAACATTGGTTCATGGTGCTTCCAGGCTTTAAATTAAAGTAGTAAGGAGTGTTTTTCAAAAGAAATGAAAGTACAAATTGTTGCTCGAACACTCATTGCAATTTTTTCACTGCAATACTTAGTTTTCATCTGATGAGAATAAATGGTGACAAAGAAGAAAATAACAGTGAACCAGACACAACAGTCAATGGTCAAGTGACTGAGAATGTAGATTACACTACAAGCAGGAGTGATGCCCAGGAAACATGATTGATGATAATAACAATATGCAAATCTGCGAAATATAACATAAAAAACAATGAACAGATGGTGACATGGCCAAAACATGGTGAGTGTTGCATGTAGAGAGACCACACTTATCCTGAACCAGGAATATAATCACCACTAGACTAACTGTAAGAGAGAAAAACAAAGAGAGACTTGAAGTTACTGGCCAAACATTCTCCATGTCTGAGGTTAGACAATAGGTAATGGCACAAAATTAATTGTTGTTCCATGTCATGACGTTTAAAGAATCTGAATCACAGAAGCTCACTCTCTGTAAATGAATCGTTTGCATTTTTAAAAGACATTGGAAAGAACAAGAGCAGCACATTCCTCGCAGAAACATGGTCATGTACTTTTTTTTTTTTGAGGTTGGCAAGTTTCACCTGCTTTATAGGTTACTTAAACTGGCTGAAGTTTCCCATAAGACTACAATATCCAGGCAAAGACATCCCGGATCAATAAAACAATGGAAGCCAGGACGAGTTGGAATGAAAGGTTTGTTTCCGTGCTGTACATCTCTTTGACTTTATGACCTAACTTGGACATTGATTGTGAGGTTTCTATATTTTATTTTGGAACAACTCTGATTACCTCCAGAATAGTATATTCACACTATATGAACTACAGTACAGGGCACTGAATCACTCCACAGTGTCCACAAATGGACACACTCCACAATATGGATGAGCAAGTGATCAAGCATCGAGTCCCTCCATCGTGTACAGGACTGAACATCCTGACAATCTGAACCATGAGTGTATTCAGAAATGAATCCAATCACCATGTCCCAAGTTGGATACCCACCGTAATCAGAAGAACTTTAACATTCTCCCGACCTGTCTAAAACTATATTCCCCAGTGAAATAGAATCTGAATCCATGCACCATTAATCATTGCAACTGTTCAGTTTAGAAATCAGACACTTTATCTGGGACTAAGCAAAGCTTCTATCTTTGGCCCTCTCTTTGTGAATGGAAAAGATCCTTCTCCTAGATTTGGAACACACACTGGGGCTAGAAGTTGCCATAGTTTCCCCAGCATTCTCCATATAGATCATTACAGCTTGGAATCAAAGATGAATAAACACATAGCTAAGTTGATAGCCAAAGACAAAATAACAATCCCAAAGGAAGGCACAATGGAGTATCTTCATACAGACCATAATAGTTCAGGGAACATCAAAGGATAACAGCAACAAAGAACAAGGTGGGAAATATCCTGTTGGACAAAATTGTTTGAGCCTCTGTGCGATAGCTGCTGCCAAAGCATTCCAGATCTCAGTGTTTGTCCTATTAACTCCACACCACAGTACTATGCACTGTTTTACAAATGGCACAATTGCATGCCTTTTTCATAAACAAATAATTCAACAATATATGTCATCATTGGAACCCTGTGCTTAAAACTCCTCCCAGCAATATGTCCTCACAAATATCCTGCTCCCACACATCCACTGACTGACAAAAACACACAAGATGATCAAACCATTCTGTGCTGAGCCTCACATTGTTCCATAACCACTTGCTCACCCCATCCATTGCATCTGGGCTCCCATTTGGAGCAAGCTACTTATGCAAGATCCATCAAGAAAATACCTTCGCATCAAGGAGTGTGAAACATCAAATGTCACTAAGAGGTGGGTTGTTACAAAACCTATCTGAACAATAGCCAGCTTTGAACTATGACAGAGAGAGACTGATCTTGCTAAACTGCTTGCTAGACCAGTCGGGGCCCATGCTCAGCCAAATGTCATCAATGTGGCCTCTGCAAACGAGAAACAGACAATGCTGCACATTGCTGAGGAGCCTCTTACTTGACAAACTATTCGTTTTTAACTCAGTAAGTGAGGACACCATCATCTAGCAATGGGATTTGCCTTGCTAAATGGAATAAAATAATTACCAGCCATCAGTAGATATAAATATGATTCAATACAGAAATTTATATCAGTTAAGTTGTTACAAAACTTACCAGGGACACCAACAGTTTCGAGGCTGCATCCATCTTGGACTCGGAGGTATCCTCAACACTAGATAGGGCAGAGCGAATCAGCCTTTGAGCTGTTCTGAGGGGCCAGGTATGACTTCTTTTGATGACATTTGGCCGAGCACTGGCCCTGACTGGTCTAGCAGCAGTTTAGCAAGATCAGTCTCTCTCTCTCTCTCTCTCAGTTCAAAGCCGGCTATTGGTCAGATAGGCTTTGTAACGACCCACCTCTTAGTGACCTTTGGTGTTTCACATTCTGTTTGTGAGGTCACAGCTTTCAAGCGTTCCACATGTTTGTTCTGGACTGTCTCACTGACCCAAATTTTGTAAGTGGCAGGACCTGACCTCAAGTTAAACTTGTCTCTTAACCATACAGGGCCATTTCCTTGGTTCAAGCACCAAACTTCATCCCGTTAATTAAATCGTCTCTCTCGCTTAGAGGAGGCTTTGCTGTTCCTGCACTCATTTCACCCTGCCCTCAAGGTCTGGAAATATCTGGGTTAACCTGTTGCAGAGTCTTCTCCCTATCAGCAACTCTGTTGAAGCGCTCCCTGTTGTTGTGTGAGAAGTGGACCTATAATCAAACAGGAACAGGGATAGAACATAGAACAATAAAGTGCAGAACAGGCCCTTCGGCCCTCGATGTTGCACCGATCTGTGAAATATTCTCAGCTCGTCCCCCTACACTATCCCAAAATCATGCATGTGCTTATCTAAGGATTGTTTAAATCTCCCTAATGTGGCTGAGTTGACTACCTTAGCAGGTAGGGCATTCCACACCCTTACCACTCTCTGCGTAAAGAACTTGCCTCTGACATCAGTCTTAAATCTATCACCCCTCAATTTGTAGTTATGCCCTCTCATACAAGCTGACATCATCATCCTAGGAAAAAGTATTTCACTGCCTACTCTATCTAATCCTCTGATCATCTTGTATGTCTCTATCAAATCCCCCCTTAGTCATCTTCTTTCCAATGAGAAAAGACCCAAATCTCTCAGCCTTTCCTCATAAGACCTTCCCTCCAGACCAGACAACATCCTGGTAAATCTCCTCTGCACCTTTTCCAATGCTTTCACATCCTTTCTGTAATGGGGCGACCAGAACTGTACGCAATATTCCAAGTGGGGCCGCACCAGCGTTTTGTGTAGTTGGTATCAAGAGATGCTGCAGGCCACTTCTTTAAGCCTGTCTTCAGCATTTGGAACATTCTTTCTGCTTGACCAGCCATTCTCAACAGAGGCCCTGTCACATTTGAAGGGGGCCACAGTCTGAAAATCCTGAGAAGGGGAGCCCCAAAGGTTTATGGGGGGCCTGGTAACTGAACCGATGAAATACCTAAGCAACAACCTTCATTAGAGTCAGTAATTTCCCTCCTATTTATAATATCGTTCCATCACACCATTTGAATTTGGCGCACCTGGTAAATTAATTTCCTTCAGCTCCTCTCATGCAGCTTCACTTCAGAGTCAGTCACAAAGCAACATATTCAATCAAGGGTTCTCTTAGTAACTTTAAAGCATATGTGTTTGGATATATCATATGCTAAGGTAGGTTGTGAAAAGTGCTTATTACTGTATTTCAAGTCACGGAAAATTTTTTAAAACCCAAGATTTGGGTGACAGCATTTTTTGTCGGAAATGTATCTGTGTTTTGTGTGCTTATTCCCAAGTCAAAAACATTTAGGCAGCCTTCCCAAACCATTTCCAGTCATGTTGTCAATTTAGCTAGAAGAAAAAGCAAAATCATTTTTTTTTTCATTATTGGCAGATTTTAGTGAATGCGTATGACAAGGAAAATTGGAAAGGGAAAATTATATTATTATGCATGTATGCTATGTCATTTGCTAAATCTCAGTTGAAATTTTAAACTTCCACAATAATTTAGTTAATTTGGCAACTAAACATATGTAGTGAGTTTTCCCAAGTCACTACAACATCTCTCGTATGCTTCATTGAGGTAAGATGTTACGCAATGCTACATCATGACTACTTCTATTCTTTATTACATCTACACCTTGAAAGGATGTTGGGTGGATGCTTATTCCATGTATATAATATAAGAAAAAGAAATAAAGCAAACAGAAGAAATTAGTTCCGGGGCAGGAGAAATGTGCTGGAACCAGAGAAGAGCTCCTTGGGGGGCTGTGGCCAAAAAACAGTTGAGAATCACTGGACTAGACCATTGGACAATAGATGCATAGAGCTGTCATTATATGCCAAATGCCTTTTGACTTTAGGAAATATTCAAATTCCCTGCTGGTAAATGACATTCCATTGTCCGTGACCACTTCCAGGAGACTGTATATCACAAAAGATGCTGACAGCTTCTCAATTGCCATCCCTGAGTTTGCCAAACAGACTTTATGCATTATCCAACCAGTTTGAATGGGTATTCACACTGACCAGGAACATTGTCCCGAGGAAAGGACCAGCATAATCAACTTGTAGGCAAAAGTGAGGACTGCAGATGCTGGAGATTAGAGTCAAGAGTGTGGTGTTGGAAAAGCACAGCTGGCCAGGCAGAAAAATTGATGTTTTGGGCAAAATAATAAGAAAAAGAAACAAAGCAAATAGAAGAAATTAGTTCCAGGAAGGCCCTGGAACCTGAGAAGAGCTCCTAGGAGGGCAGTGGCCAAAAACTGGTTGAGAATCACTGGGCGAGACCATTGGACGATGGATGAAGGGCTTTTGCCTGAAACGTCGATTTTTCTGCTCCTCGATGCTGCATTTCTAGCACCACACTAAACCAACATCTAATCGAATCCAGGGTTTACGCAGCCATTCCCACAACTGTGGTAGTAGTAATTGTTATCCTTCTTGGCACTCTGGGAATATCCAACCCTGGCCACCAGACATAGCTTCTTGCTAGTATCTTCATCTTGGAAACCTCTGGATGACCTTAGTCAAGTTTGGTAGCAACCTTTACTCGGGATAATCACCCTTGTTCCCCATAATAGTATGCCGTTCTCTATGGTGATCTGGTCTCACTAGGTCTTGCTGGGTATGATGGCCCTTCTGTCTCCCCCATTACTACCAGCTGCTTTAGTTTTGCTAGGATAGCATCTTTTTGTGTCCCTGGTTGGATATTGTCAGCAGTGACCAGAAGGGTGTCCAGGAAGTTTAAAACCAAAATGGACAGTTTCAGGGGAGGCACCACTAGAACATAGAACATTATAGCACAGTCGAGGCTCTTCAGCCCTTAATGTTGAGCCGACCAGTGAAACCAATCTGAAGCCCATCCAACCTACGCTATTCCATTTTTATCCATATGTCTATCCAATGAACATTTAAATGACCTTAGAGTCGACTACTGTTGCAGGCAGGCCGTACCACACCCCAATTACTCTGAGTAAAGAAGCTACTTCTGACATCTGTCCTCTATCTATCACCCCTCAATTTAAAGCTATGTGCCCTTCTGCTAGCCATCTTCATCTGAGGGAAAAAAGCTCCCACTGTCCACACTATCTAACTCTCTGATTCTCTTATATGTCTCAGTTAAGTCACCTCTCAACTTTCTTCTCTCTAACGAAAACAGTCTCAAGTCCCTCAACCTTTCCTCATATGACCTTCTCTCCATTCCAGTCAACAACACAGTAAATCTCCTCTGAACCCTTTCCAAAGCTTCTGATAATGTCGTGATCTGAACTATGCGCAATACTCCAAGTGCGGCCATACCAGAGTTTTGTACAGCAGCAGCATGACCTCATGGCTTTGAAACCCGATCCCTCTACCAATAAAAGTTAACACACCCATACCCCTTCTTAACAACCCTATCAACATGGAAGGCAACTTTCAGGGATCAATGTACATGGACACCGAGATCGCTCTGTTCATCTGCACTACCAAGAATTTTACCATTAGCCCAGTATTCTTTATTCCTGTTGCTCCTTCCAAAGTGAATCACCTCACACTTTTCTGCATTAAACTCCATTTGCCACCTCTCAGCCCAGCTCTGCAGCTTATCTATGTCCCTCTGTAACCCAGAACATCCTCCGGTACTATCCACAAGCTTAGTATAATCCGCAAATTTACTAACCCATCCTTCTACACCCTCATTCAGGTCATTTGTAAAAAACGACAAACAGCATAGAGTCATAGCCTTGTGGTACACCACTAGTAACTAAACTCCAGAATGAACATTTTGCATCAACCACTACCCTCTGTCTTCTTTCAGCTAGCTAATTTCTGGTCCAAACCACAAAATCACCCTCAATCCCATGCCTCCAAATTTTGTGCAATAGCCTACCATATCAAACACCTTACTGAAATCCATATATACCACATCAACCACTTTACCCTCATCCACCTGTTTGGTCACCTTCTCAAAGAATTCATTAAGGTTTGTCAGCTATGACCTACCCTTCACAAACCATGTTGACTATCCCTAATCAACTTATTTCTTTCTCGATGGTTATAAATCCTATCTCTTATAACCTTTTCCAACACATTACCTACAAAGGAAGTAAAGCTCACTGGTCTATAATTACTTAGGTTGTCACTACTCTCCTTTTTGAGCAAGGGAACAGCATTTGCTATCCTCCAGTCTTGTGGCACTATTCCTGTAGACAATTATGACATAAAGATCAAAGCCAAAGGCTCTATAATCTCCTCCCTGGTTTCCCAGACAATCCTAGGATAAATCCCATCCACCCCAGGGGTCTTTCCTATTTTCACACTTTAGAGAATTGCTAACAACCCCTCCTTGTGCACCTCAATCCCATCTAGCCTAATAGCCTGTATCTCAGTATTCTCCTCGACAACATTGTCTTTTTCCAGTGAGAATATTGATGAATAATATTCATTTAGTGCTTCCCCTGTCTCCTCTGACTCCACGCATAACTTCCCACGACTATCCTTGATTGGCCCTAATTTTACTCTAGTGAAGTATCTGCTTGTGGGAGGTAGCTCAAGGCATCTGTATTAGTCGATTGGGTTCTTAGACAATGAGATAAAATGAGGACTGCAGATGCTGGAGAGTCAGAGTCAAAAAGGTGGCGCTGGCAAAGCATAGCAGGTCAGGTAGCGTCTGAGGAGGAGAGCCAATGTTTCATGCGTATGACCTTCATCAAGAATGGAGAATGTTCTAACTTGTACTTGTACGTGCTGGGAATAAAGGCCCAATCCTGAATTCTACCAGAAGCAGTGGGCAGCACCACCTTGTCTTCCTTCAGTCACCTTAGCAGGGGTTTGTGATCTGTTACTAAGGCAAATCCCCAAGCATAAAGGTACTGGTGACTGCCAAACCTTGTTTCTCTATCTGAGCATATTTGTGTTCAGCATCATCCAAGGTCTGGGAAGCACACACATTTGGCCACTGTTGAGCCAATACTATCCTGCTAATCCACGGAGAGGCATCACATGTCAGCACCACATCTCGCTTGGATTGTGGTGGACCAACACCCTAGATGATGATAGCTGCCTTTTCACTTCCCTAACAAGGGCTACTTCTTTGCTATGTGACTATTTCTAACGTTGATCTTTTTTCGTTACAGGTGTAAAGGCGCCAAGAAGGAGGCTAGGTTCATATGAATTTCCTTAAATAATTCAGTAACCCAAGGAAAGACCTAAGCTGCAGTCCACATGTGGGAGCTGGGCTCCTTTGATCACCTTCACTTTCTCTACCAATGGGTGTAACCCAGTTTGTCAACTCTTTAAGCCATCCAAGATATCTGTCCACCTGGGAAAAACATGATGTCCAAGTTCTCAAAGTGCTCCTTATTGGTCTTCGCTGTTATTAGTATGTCATCCAGATAAATGGTAACCAGGGGTAGCCCTTGTAAAATGCTCTGCTGCCAAAAGGCACAGGCTGATGATACCCCAAAATGGCAGTCTTGTATATTGATATAAATGCTTATGGGTATTAATTATAGCATTCTTCTGGCACTCCTCATCCAGTCACAATTATAGGCCAGTGTGGCTCATGTCGAGCTTCATGAAGGACAGCCCACTCCCCCCCCTCACCCCCCTCTAGCTTTGTGTACAAGTCCCCTATGAAAGGGATTGGGTATTTATCCAGCTGTGGAAAGGAGTTTACCATTTGCCAAATATCCCCACAAAGACAAACTGTACTGTCAGGTTTCACAATTGGTATGACTGGTAGTGCCCATTCTACAAACTAGTTTGATGATTCCTTGGCTGTCCAGCCTCTTGATTTCCACCTTTACCTTTGCCCGCAATGCAAATGGCACCCAGCAGACTGTAGAAAATCTCGGAATTGCTTCCTGGTCAGTATGGGGTCATGTGACTTTGGCCCCTTTGAAAATCTCAAGCCCTTCCTGAAATACTCCTTCGTATTTTACGAGGACTTCATTGTGGCAGCCATGTTCTGATTGAAAATTGTTGAGCCAATCAAGGTGAATCTTTCTCAACCAATTCCGTCCCAATAGGTTTGGGCCCGAGTCTTTTACTACCATCAGCGATAACTGCACCAACTGCTTCTCACAGGAGACAGGAACTGAAGTCATAGCCTTAATCTGCAACATTTCCACAGTGTATCTTCTCAGGCTGGCTGAGATCTATGTAAACTTAAGGGTTTTACTCCTGAGTGAATCTTGTCAAAAACAGATTCTGCACCGACAGATACAGCTGCACCATTATCAACCTCCATCGGAACTCGGTGACATTTAACCAAACATTAATTTTAGTTGGTTCTGATTTGGATGTCACTAAGCAATTTGAATTGTTCCAAAGCACATATAGAGGGACTTTACAGGATGTGCACTCTCCTGGGTGCAGGCCTATGAGATTTCTTAATCTAATCAGGCCTTGTAGCTCTCCATTGCTATCTCAAATCTGACAGCAACTACAATGACTTGTCAGCCCATTTCCTGGAGAACTTTTGAGCCACGTGGCCGAGACTCAGCTTTGTTGAGGTTCTACTGTTGGCTGACCTGGGGACCTCTGCTCAGCATATACCCTTCGTTACACTCGGTGGTTGCCTACACTCGAGTGGTGTTCCCTTAGCTCAGTTGGAGAGGTAAGGGAGTCTAGTTCCATCGGAATGCCCTGTAGCTCCCACAGTCCACTTGGTGCATTTTCTAATGACAACACCATTTGCAGTGTCTGTTTGAAGTCCAGTTGTGCTTCAGCTAATAGGCACTTCTGTATGGTTACATCATTAATCCCACATACCAAGCAGTCTCTCAGCACCTCATTCAGTGATAACCCAAAATCACATGCCTCTGCCAGTCATCTCAACCTCGTCAAAAATTCCAATACGGATTTCCCTTGTTATCTGACAGCCGAATAAAACTGGAAGTGTCTCAGAATTAGAGGTGGTCTGGGTTGTAATGTTCCTTATTCAGCTCCGTAAACTATTAGAAGGTTTTAGTGTCTGGTGCCTCTGAGAAAGTTAAGGCACTTAGAACGGAGAATGCTGCGTTCTGCAAGCATTCAGAAGGATTACTCATTGCTTTTAATCTGCCCCAATGTCATTTGCCTGGAAAAATATTGCTTTCTTTCCACATACTATGCTCAGTCTTCAACAGCAGGATCAAATGTCTCAAGCTTCCTAAATAAAGACATGATGCCAGAAATGCTTCCGCCAACTCCAAGATGACTGGAGCAAGTAAATGTCCTTCAGGCATGCCATGTTTTCTGTGAAGATTAGAGTGGTGCTGGAAAAGCACAACTGGTCAGGCAGCATCCGAGGAGCAGGAGAATCGACGTTTCGGGCAAACCTGCTCCTTGGATGCTGCCTGACCTGCTGCGTTTTTCCAGTACCACTCTAAACTTGACTCTAATCTCCAGCATCTGCAGTACCCACTTCCACCTATGTCATGTTTTCTGTTTCATTGGCACTGAAATAACTGCACGGAGACCAGTGCCCCGTCACCAAGTTACCCTTCATTTACTGTGCCCAGCACACTGACTGTGGCCAGCCAGCTCAGAATTAGTCACATGACTGAGGAGACTTTTATTACCTGGTTATATTTATATTTTTATTCAAAGCCCACATGAAGTTACAACAGATAACAAGCACTGTACATCAAAGCTCAGCAGAGAAATGGTTAACTTTGCACACCCCAAATCTCATTGTAAACAATAACATAAAACATTGTAACAATGCTGCCCCTTTGACAAGGTTATGTTGCCCTTGGTTTTTTTCAAGAGGAGTTATAAAGTCAGTGGTGCTGCAATGATTAACAGACACTGCCTAAGTCAACAATCAGAGGAGACCTTTAGGTTTTTTTTAAACACAGTTGTACAGGGGAGCGGCCAGTTCTCCCAATTCAGGCTTTTTCCTAGTTTAATTTAGTTTTAGCAGGCAGTCAAAAACTGCCAGCAGACAAAGAAGCAGCTACAGTGAAAAGAGGTTCCATACTTCAAAGGTCTTGCCTGAAATTTCTCTCTGAAATCTCTCCTGCCTGTAAGAACCTATATTTAAATTTACTAAGGGTGTGTTTATGGGATGTTGCGGGAATTGGAACAGCTTTGTTAAGTTGCGTTCGAGTTGGTTGTGTTTTCAAATAGTTAAGTTATTCTAAATTCTGTTTTATTTTGTTTGTGTTTCAATTGTAATGTGTAAATAAATTCTATTTTCCTTGAAGCCATGTGGTTTGACCAGCTGCATCACTCCTAGAACATCCACTAAACATCTGCCTTTATAAAATATAAGTTAGGGTCAGGGTTACCTTTGTAAAATATCTTGCAATGGTCCGGGCTGGTCCATAACAGATTGGAGACTCTTGGTGGGATTGATTCTACTTGGGTTAGAGTTATTGGTCTTTAAGGAGGCAAATGGTGGGTGTTAATGTCTTTTGTTCCAGCTAATGAATTTAGTTGGTTTAAGCAGTGCTTGGTATAATAAGGGCTATTTCAGTCACTAAGAGTTTTCTGGGGGTGGAAGAAGTGACTTTGTGGCTTGACAAGAGGTGAACAAGGCAAAGCTGCTGGAAATGGTAGACAAGCTGGCGTTAGGGTCACCTTCATCCCTGAGAAAAGGAGACAATTGCAGCAATACACAATTACATTTTAATTTGCTGGAAATTCCATCAGAATCTTTAGAAATGGCTAAAATTAAATTGAAAATAAATCAGCCTGATTTAGAAGCAAAAGATAAAGAGAGAGAAAAAAACAATCAAATGGCTTGAATTACGATTTAAGGCAGAGCAAAAAGGAAAGGACAGAATTGCTTTAGCAGAACAAAAAGAAATGGAAAGAGAAGACAGGAAGAGAGAGAGAGAGAGAGAGAGACAGAGTTGAAACTTCAGAAATTGGCACTTCAACAGAAAAGTTGGCTTAAAAGGATGGAGGTGAAGGTAGGAGGGATGTTCTGTGAGGAAAATGGTAAGGATGAGAAAACCCATCATGGCCAAAGGCCTGGTTGGTATCTGTTTAAATATACGAGGAGAAAGTGAGGACTGCAGATGCTGGAGATCAGAGCTGAAAATGTATTGCTAGAAAAGCGCAGCAGGTCAGGCAGCAGATTCCTGAAGAAGGGCTCATGCCCAAAATGTCGATTCTCCTGCTCCTTGGATGCTGCCTGACCTGCTGCGCTTTTCCAGCAACACATTTTCAGCTCTGTTTAAATATATCCAAGCATTGCCTAAATTTGATGAGAAAGATGTACTTGTTTTCATCTCATTTGAGAAGGTGGCTAAACAAATGAAGTGGCTGGGGTGACCATGCTGGTTTTGTTGATTCAAATAAAGCTGATCGGGACAGCTACTAAGGTATTTGCATCTCTACCAAAAGGAGGTATCTGAGGAATATGAGGAAGTGAAGAAAGCTATCTTCAGTGTGTATCAGCTTATGCCAGAAGCTGACAGACAACATTTCAAGAATTGAAGGAGGGACCCTGGTTAAACTTAGAGAGTCAGAACTGCAAGAGTAGCAGCTGAACTTGCTGCTGCTGATAAATTGGTTCAATAATCAAAGTTTGGCTTCCAACATCAATTTCACTCCGTGAGGAATAGATATAGGGAAAAAGAAAAAGGGAACAGTAGATCTCAGTGAAGATCATAAGGATAACTTACCACGTTATAGAAAGGAAACCCATGAAGAGGAAAGAGAATTTTAAAAAGCTCTGGGGTTTTCACTTCAATAAAGTACGCCACATGAAATCAGAGTGTTGGTGGGTTAGGAAAAGAACTGGGAAGGTGGATGTAGGAAAACAGGATAAACCAGTGAATTTTATTGGAGTGGCAATGGAAAGCACAGTGGAGGCTAAAAAGCTGCACCAAGATGTACAATCTGGACAGAGGTTGGGCAAGGAGGCCAGACCTTAAACCATTTACATGTGAATATAAATCAGCAGCAGGTAAAGAGGTTACCGTATTAAGATGTACAGTTTCGTGCCAATCGTTGATGCTGAGAAATGAGGAGACATGTAACTCTGAAGCATTATTGCCGGAAAAAAAGTAGTAGTACTTGGAATTCACGGTGAGACAAGAAGTGCTCAGTTATGCAGAGTGAGTATAGAGTGCCCAGTAAAAAGTGGACGAGTGGTGGTAGGAGTACAGGAAGAACTCTCAGCTTCAGAAATACAATTTGTCCTCGGTAACGATATAGCTGGGTCACAGGTAGAAGTGCTGCCTACTGGGGTTGAAAAGCCAGTGAAAAATCAGGTAACTGAAGTGTTACAGGAAGCATATCCCAGGACTTTCCCTGACTATGTGGTAATGAGGTCACAAAGTCACCATTTGAATCAGGTGGAGAAATCAAAGAGTACAGATAAGAAAGTTGAAGTAGAATTATCAGAGACCATATCTGATTAAATGATTGAGACAGATGGAGGACAATGTGGGTATCTTTAGCTCAGAGAAATTAACTGACTGACAACAGATAGATGAAAAACTGAAGCAATTGTATCAAAGAGCACGCCCGTAAGAAGAATCTGAGTGTATCCCTGAATGCTATTGCCTTAAAAATAATGTCATAATGAGAAAATGGAGATCATCACATATTCAGGCTGTTGAGAAATGGGCAGAAGTTCATTAAGGCATATCACTAGTGGCTTATAGAAGGTTGTGTTGAAGAAAATTCTTGGGAGTCAGGCCTTGAGCATTAACAGACTTTATTACATGGCCATAGGGAGTACGTCATGCCTCACTGAGAGAGATAAGCATTGTCCGAAGTAATATCAAATACTATAAGTTATACAGTATTTTAAGGTGGGACTTACTGAGAGGATACTTACAGGTACATTTATCCAAAAGAGCAAAGACAATTTCAGCTTTCATAACAGTCCATCCAAATCTCAGACATATTACTGACAACATAAATGTTGAAATTCTGAGGTGCTGTGAAGTCTGTGGACCATGTATATATTGGGTGTGGGCGCTTGCACTCCCTTTTTGATTTTCTAAAAAACCTTCTTCTCTGTTTTTGGTTACATTTCAGTCCCACACTCCTGACCTTTGGGCACCCGGTACGGAGGGAGGGCAGGGCATCCCACGAGGATCTCCTCGTGGGTCTGCTCCTGAGTCTAGCCAAACTAGCCATAAACAGGAGCAGACCCACGAGGAGATCCTCAGACCTGCCCTGCCCCCCCCTCCGTACCGGGTGCCCAAAGATCAGGAGTGTGGGACTGAAATGTAACCAAAAACAGAGAAGAAGCTTTTTTAGAAAATCAAAAAGGGAGTGCAAGCACCCCCACCCAATATATACATGGTCCACAGACTTCACAGCACCCCAGAATTTCAACATTTATGTTGTCAGTAATATGTCTGAGACAATCATATATCCTGATCATAATCCATTAAGTTTGTGGAGAAAGTTAAGTACAAAAAGTCCAGACTGTTTAGATGGAAATTATTATTATAGCCATTCAATTTGAAAATTGTACATGTGGCAGGATGGGAAAGCATGATTGCTGATGCATTGCCAAGATTTGGATGAGAAACAGAGGCATTCAATGGCAGGACTGAAATAGAATATAGTAATACATGTTTGCAAGATTATAGTCAATGTAATATTATATGTGTTGTAGTGTACAAACAGTGTAAGACTAAGGGGTTTTAAAGTGAAGCCATCTTTGGATATTGATGATTAATCTTTTAAGGGGGGAGGTGTGAAGGTGCTGCCCCTTTAACAAGGTTATGTTGTCCTTGGATTTTTCCAAGAAGTGTTATAAAGTCAGTGGTGCCAAAATGGCTATTGGATACTGCCGAAGTCAACAATCAGAGCAGACCTTTAGGTTTTTTTTAAACACAGTGTACAATGAAAGGTTTATTCCTCATTTGATTTACTTTTAGCAGGCAGTCAAAAATTGCTGGCGGACAGAGAAGCAACGACAGAAAAAAGGTTTCATGCTTCAACAGAGATCTTGCCTGAACTTTCTCTCTGAAATCCCTCCTGCCTGTAAGAACCTGTCTCTTAAAAATCCTCCAGCCCAAAGGGGTAGCCATGGGCACACGTATGGGCCCCAGCTATGCCTGTCTCTTAAAAACACCTCCTCCCTCACCTCTATCCAAGGCCCTAAAGGAGCCTTCCACATCCAAAGTTTTACTTGCACATCCACCAATATCATTTATTGTATCCGTTGCTCCCAATGCGGTCTCCTCTACATTGGGGAGACTGGGCGCCACCTAACAGAGCGTTTTAGGGAACATCTCTGGAACACCCACACCAATCAACCACACCACCCTGTGGCCCAACATTTCAACTCCCCCTCCCACTCTGCCAAGGACATGGAGGTCCTGGGCCTCCTTCACCGTCGCTCCCTCACCACCAGACGCCTGGAGGAAGAACGCGTCATCTTCCACCTCGGAACACTTCAACCCCAGGGCATCAATGTGGACTTCAACAGTTTCCTCATTTCCCCTTCCCCCACCTCACCCTTGTTCCAAACTTCCAGCTCAGCACTGACCCATGACTTGTCCAGACTTGTCCTACCTGCCTATCTCCTTTTCCACCTATCCACTCTACTCTCTCCTCCCTGACCTATCACCTTCATCCCCTCCCCCACCCTCCCATTGTACTCTATGCTACTTTCTCCCCACCCCCACCCTCCTCTAGCTTATCTCTCCACGCTTCAGGCTCACTGCCTTTATTCCTGATGAAGGGCTTTTGCCCGAAACGTCGATTTCGATTTGGATGCTGCCTGAACCGCTGTGCTCTTCCAGCACCACTAATCCAGAATCTGGTTTCCAGCATCTGCAGTCATTGTTTTTACCTTGTAAGAACCTGTGTTTGAATCTACCATTTGCCAAGGGGTGTGTTTATGCGATATTGTTGGAATTGGAGCAACTTTGAAAATTGCATTTTCAAATCGTTTGGTTTTTCAAATAGTTGTTATTCTAAATTCTGTTTTCTTTTTACTTAGATTACTTACAGTGTGGAAACAGGCCACACTGACCCTCCGAAGAGCAACCCACCCAGACCCATTCCCCTACATTTACCCCTTCACCTAACACTACGGGCAATTTAACATGGCCAATTCACCTAACCTGCACATCTTTGGACTGTGGGAGGAAAGCAGAGCACTCGCAAGAATCCCACACAGACACGGGGAGAATGTGCAAACTCCACACAGACAATTGCCCGAGGCGGGAATTGAACCCGGGTCTCTGGCAGTGTGAGGCAGCAGTGCTAACCACAGTGCCACCCATTAGAATAGAGTTCGATCACATAGGATTCAGGGTGAGCTTTCCAATTCATTACAAAATTGGCTTTGGAGTAGGAGACAGAGGATGGCGGTGGAGGGTTGTTTATCGGACTGGAGTCCTCTGACAAGCGGTGTTCCACTTTCAAATATCATATGTAAACAAATTTTGTTCTATTTGAAGCCCTGAGGTTTAAACCAGATGCATCACTTGTGGAATATCCACTATACATCTTCCTTTAAAAAAAAAAGGTCAGATCTTGGCTACCTTCCAAAGATATACTGGAGGGGGTCAGGCCTGGTCCATAAGTGTTATATAGAAACCAACAAAATTGTTCCTCAGGTTTTTTATCATTTTAGAAAAAGGACTGCAAAAGTCTAAAGACATTGCATAAAAAGAAAACCAAACATAACATCTCCTCAAAATAAGCAAGACAAAGTTCACATAAAATAACAGCACACAGCAACAGACACTGTATCAGAGCATATCACCGAAAAGTGAGATTATGGTATAAAACATTCCATGTAAACACATCTCATTTTAGTCAGTAATACAAAATATTACTGAGTGGTGCTGGAAAAGCATAGCAGGTCAGCCTGAAACGTCGATTTTCTTGCTCATAGAGTTATAGAGATATACAGCATGGAAGCAGACCCTTCGGTCCAACCTGTCCATGCCGACCAGATATCCCAACTCAATCAAGTCCCACCTGCCAGCACCAGGCCCATATCCCTCCAAACCCTTGCTATTCATATACCTAGCTGAAAATGTGTTGCTAGAACAGCGCAGCATCCAGGGAACAGGAGAATCGACGTTTCGGGCGTAAGCCCTTCTTCAGATATTCATATACCTATCCAAATGCCTCTTAAATGTTGCAATTGTACCAACCTCCACCACATCCTCTGGCAGCTCATTCCATACACATACCACCCTCTGCGTGAAAATGTTGCGCCTGAGGTCTCTTTCCCCTCTCACCCTAAACCTATGCCCTCTAGTTCTGGACTCCCCGACCCCAGGGAAAAGATTTTGCCTATTTATCCTATCCATGCCCCTCATAATTTTGTAAACCTCTATAAGGTCACCCCTCAGTCTCCGACACTCCAGGGAAAACAGCCCTAGCCTGTTCAGCCTCTCTCTGTAGCTCAGATCTTCCAACCCTGGCAACATCCTTGTAAATCTTTTCTGAACCCTTTCAAGTTTCACAACATCTTTCTGACAGGAAGGAGACCAGAATTGCACACAATATTTCAACAGTGGCCTAACCAATGTCCTGTACAGCCGCAACATGACCTCCCAACTCCTGTACTCAATACTCTGACCAATAAATGAAAGCATACCAAACGCCTTCTTCACTATCCTATCTACCTGCGACTCCAGTTTCAAGGAGCTCTGAACCTGCACTCCAAGGTCTCTTTGTTCAGCAACACTTCCTAGGACCTTACTATTATATGTATAAGTCCTGCTAAGATTTGCTTTCCCAAAATGCAGCACCTCGCATTTATCTGAATTAACCTCCATCTGCCAGTTCTTAGCCCATTGGCTCATCTGGTCCAGATCCTGTTGTAATTTGAGGTAACCCTCTTCACTGTCCACTACACCTTTAATTTTGGTTTTTGGTGTCATCTGCAAACTTACTAACTGTACCTCTTAATGCTCGCATCCAAATCATTTATGGAAATGATAAAACGTAGAGGGCCCAGCACCGATCCTTGTGGCACTCCACTGGTCACAGGTGTCCAGTCTGAAAAACAACCCTCCACCACCACCCTCTGCCTTCTACCTTTGAGCCAGTTCTGTATCCAAATGGCTAGTTCTACCTGTATTTCATGAGATCTAACCTTGCTAATCAGTCTCCCATGGGGAACCTTGTCGAACACCTTACTGAAGTCTATATAGATCACATCTACTGCTCTGCCCTCATTAATCTTCTTTGTTACTTCTTCAAAAAACTCAATCAAGTTTGTGAGACATGATTTCCCACGCACAAAGCCATGTTGACTATCTCGAATCAATCCTTGCCTTTCCAAATACATGTACATCCTGTCCCTCAGGATTCCCTCCAACAACTTACCCACCACCGAGGTCAGGCTCTCCGGTCTATAGTTCCCTGTCTTGTCTTTACCGCCCTTCTTAAACAGTAGCACCACGTTTGCCAACCTCCAGTCTTCCGGCACCTCACCTGTGACTATCAATGATACAAATATAGAACATAGAACATAGAACAATACAGCACAGAACAGGCCCTTCGGCCCACGATGTTGTGCCGAACTTCTAACCTAGATTAAGTACCCATCCATGTACCTATCCAAATGCCGCTTAAAGGTCGCCAATGATTCTGACTCTACCACTCCCACGGGCAGCGCATTCCATGCCCCCACCACTCTCTGGGTAAAGAACCCACCCCTGACATCTCCCCTATACCTTCCACCCTTCACCTTAAATTTATGTCCCCTTGTAACACTCTGTTGTACCCGGGGAAAAAGTTTCTGACTGTCTACTCTATCTATTCCTCTGATCATCTTATAAACCTCTATCAAGTCACCCCTCATCCTTCGCCGTTCCAACGAGAAAAGGCTGAGAACTCTCAACCTATCCTCGTACGACTTCCTCTCCATTCCAGGCAACATCCTGGTAAATCTTCTCTGCACCCTCTCCAAAGCTTCCACATCTTTCCTAAAGTGAGGCGACCAGAACTGCACACAGTACTCCAACTGTGGCCTAACCAAAGTCATGTACAGCTGCAACATCACTTCATGACTCTTGAATTCAATCCCTCTGCTAATGAACGATAATACTCCATAGGACTTCTTACAAACTCTATCCACCTGAGTGGCAACCTTCAAAGATCTATGTACATAGACCCCAAGATCCCTCTGTTCCTCCACCTGACTAAGAACCCTACCATTAACCCTGTATTCCGCATTCTTATTTGTTCTTCCAAAATGGACAACCTCACACTTGGCAGGGTTGAACTCCATCTGCCACTCCTCAGCCCAGCTCTGCATCATATCTAAGTCCCTCTGCAGCCGACAACAGCCCTCCTCACTGTCCACAACTCCACCTATCTTCGTATCATCTGTAAATTTACTGACCCACCCTTCGACTCCCTCATCTAAGTCATTAATAAAAATTAGAAACAGCAGAGGACCCAGAACTGATCCCTCCACTTGTAACTGGGCTCCAGGCTGAATATTTACCATCTACCACCACTCTCTGCCTTCGACCGGTTAGCCAGTTTTCTATCCAACTGGCCAAATTTCCCTCTATCCCATGCCTCCTGACTTTCCGCATAAGCCTACCATGGGGAACCTTATCAAATGCCTTACTAAAATCCATGTACACTACATCCACTGCTCTACCCTCATCCACATGCTTGGTCACCTCCTCGAAGAATTCAATAAGACTTGTAAGGCAGGACCTACCCTTCACAAATCCGTGCTGGCTGTCCCTAATCAAGCAGTGTCTTTCCAGATACTCGTAAATCCTATCCCTCAGTACCCTTTCCATTACTTTGCCTACCACAGACGTAAGACTAACAGGCCTGTAATTCCCGGGGTTATCCCTATTCCCTTTTTTGAACAGGGGCACAACATTCGCTACTCTCCAGTCCCCTGGTACCACCCCCGTGGCCAGTGAAGACGAGAAGATCATTGCCAACGGTACTGCAATTTCCTCTCTTGCTTCCCACATAATCCTAGGATATATCCCGTCAGGCCCGGGGGACTTGTCTATCCTCAAGTTGTTCAAAATGTCCAACACATCTTCCTTCCTAACAGGTATCTCTTCTAGCTTACCAGTCCATTTCACACTCTCCTCTTCTACAACACGGTCCCTCTCGTTCATAAATACTGAAGAGAAGTACTTGTTCAAGACCTCTCCTATCTCTTCCGACTCAATACACAGTCTCCCACTACTGTCCTTGATCGGACCTACCCTCGTTCTCGTCATTCTCAGGTTTCTCACATACGCATAAAATGCCTTGGGGTTATCCTTGATCCTATCCGCCAAGGATTTTTCATGCCCTCTCTTAGCTCTCCTAATCCCTTTCTTCAGGTCCCTTCTGGCTATCCTGTATCCCTCCACTGCTCTGTCTGAATCCTGTTTCCTCAACCTTATGTAAGCCTCCTTCTTCCTCTTTACCAGACATTCAACCTCTCTCGTCAACCAAGGCTCACTCAAACGACCATTTCTTTCCTGCCTGATAGGTACATACATATCATGGACACGTCGTATCTGCTCTTTGAAAAAGTTCCACATTTCCACCACATCCTTCCCTGACAGCCTATGCTCCCAACGTATGCTCCTCAAATCCTGCCTTACAGCATCGTAATTTCCCTTCCCCCAATTATAAAATCTACCTTGTTGTGCGCACCTATCTCTCTCCATAACCAAGGTGAAAGTCACAGAATTGTGGTCACCATCACCAAAATGTTCACCCACTAACAAGCCCACCACTTGTCCCGGTGCATTACCGAGTACCAAATCCAATATGGCCTCCCCTCTGGTTGGACAATCTACATACTGCGTTAGAAAAGCTTCCTGGACACACTGCACAAACACCGCCCCATCCAATCTACTTGATCTAAAGAGCTTCCAATCAATATTTGGGAAGTTTAAGTCGCCCATGACTACGATCCTGTGGCTTCTGCACCTTTCCAAAATCTGTTTCCCAATCTGTTTCTCCACATCTCTGCTGCTATTGGGGGGCCTATAGTAAACACCCAACAAGGTGACTGCACCTTTCCTATTTCTGACTTCGGCCCATACTACCTCCAGAGGCAGATCCCCCTCAAACTTCCTTTCTGCAGCCGTTATACCATTTCTAATTAGCAATGCCACCCCCCCTCCTTTTTTCCCACCCTCCCTAATCTTACTGAAACACCTGTAACCAGGAACCTCCAACAGCCATTCCTGTCCCTCATCTATCCACGTTTCCATGATGGCCACAACATCGTAGTCCCAGGTACCGATCCACGCCTTAAGTTCACCCACCTTATTTCTGATACTCCTTGCGTTGAAGTATACGCACTTGAGCCCATCTCTGTGTCCGCAAGTAGTCCCTGTCAGTGCTACCTTCTCCACAGCCTCCCTACAGTCTTGGGCATCCTGACACACAGCTAGCTTACTTGCTGGACTACAAGTCCGGATCCCATCCCCCTGCCAAATTAGTTTAAACCCCCCCGAAGAGTGCTAGCAAACCTACCCCCCAGGATATTGGTGCCCTTCTGGTTCAGGTGCAACTCGTCCTGTTTGTACAGGTCCCACCTTCCCCAGAATGCAGTCCAATTGTCCAAATATCTGAAGCCCTCCCTCCTACACCAGCCTTGCAGCCACGTGTTCAACTGCACTCTCTCCCTATTCTTTGCCTCACTGTCACGTGGCACCGGCAACAACCCAGAGATGACGACTCTGTCTGTCCTAGCTTTTAGCTTCCAGCCTAACTCCTTGAGCTCTTGAATGACCTCCCCACCCCTCTTCCTACCTATGTCGTTGGTGCCAATGTGTACCACGACTTCTGGCTGCACACCCTCCCCCTTAAGGATTCTGAAGACACGGTCTGAGACGTCTCGGACCCTAGCACCCGGGAGGCAACAAACCATCCGTGAGTCTCGCCCATGTCCACAGAACCGCCTGTCCGTCCCTCTAACTAGAGAGTCCCCTATAACTAGCGCTCTCCTCCTCTCCTCCTTTCCCTTCTGAGTCTCAGAGCCACAGACCCCTTCACTGCAGCTTACACCTGCAACGCTGTCCCCCCCAACAGTTTCCAAAGCTGTATACTTATTTTTTAGGGGAACGACCACAGGGGAACCCTGCACTGCCTGCTTCTTCCCCTTCCCACCTCTAACTGTTACCCAGCTACCTCTGTTCTCCGGCGTAACTATGTCCCTGTAGCTTCTATCAATCACCCTCTCAGCCTCTCGAATAATCCTCAGTTCATCCAACTCCAGTTCCAGTTCCCTAACTCGTTCGGTGAGGATCAGGATCTGACTGCATTTCCTGCAGACGAAGTCGGCAGGAGTATTGGTGGTCACCCCTACCTCAAACATCCTGCAGGAGGAATATACCCACTCAAATACTAATCACTTACCTTCCCGCCCAGCTATGCGCTCCAACCTCACTTCCGCTGCTCCCACTCAAATACTAATCACTTACCTTCCCGCCCAGCTATGCGCTCCAACCTCACTTCCACTCAAATGACCGTTGGTGATTAAAGGGTGAGTATTTATACTCACAGTTCTCCTTCCCGGCTGCCCCTCTGTTTGGCGTCACTTCCTCTGCTGCTCCCGCTCTTTTTGTGAAGAGAGAAAAAAAAACACCGCTGCCCGCTACAGGTAAGTAATTTTGAAACAAACTGTCTTACCTTAGCTGTAGTCTCCCGGGTTCGCCTTTACTCGGCCGCTGCTCCCACTCAAATGACCGTTGGTGATTAAAGGGTGAGTATTTATACTCACAGTTCTCCTTCCCGGCTGCACGCTCTGTTTGCCGTCACTTCCTCTGCTGCTCCCGCTCTTTTTGTGAAGAGAGAAAAAAAAAACACCGCTGCCCGCTCCAGGTAAGTAATTTTGAAACAAACTGTCTTACCTTAGCTGTAGTCTCCCGGGTTCGCCTTTACTCGGCCGCTGCTCCCACTCAAAAATATCTCAGTAAGAGGCCCAGCAATCACTTTCAAGCTTCCCACAGAGTTCTCGGGTACACCTGATCAGGTCCTAGGCATTTGCTGCCTGACCTGCTGTGCTTTTCCAGCACCACTCTAATGTCGACTCTGGTTTCCAGCATCTGCAGTCCTTGTTTTACCTAGTTGATTTGAACCCTACTGCGAATCCTCTTGCAAGGATGCCTGCCTTGAAGAAGTTTTCCTTCGCTCTCTACAAGAATCTCAGTGAGTCTCTCTCTCTCTCACTGCAATCCCCAGGTCATCTCCTCTGCCCTGATGCTCTTCTCCACTGCAGGCACCCTGCCTCTATTCCCAATGAAGTGCTTTTGCCCGAAACGTCGATTTTCCTGCTCCTCAGATGCTGCCTGACCAGCTGTGCTTTTCCAGCACCACTCTAATCTCGACTCTGGTTTCCAGCATCTGCAGTCCTTGTTTTTACATAGTAATACAAAATAGTAAAAAATCAAACATACAACTGACAGGACTGGCTATTGGTCGGCATATACCAGCCAGCTATTGGTCGGCCTACACACTTTCCAGCTATCGAATGGCTTACTAAAAGTCTGCCTACACACAGACTGACCATTGGTCCACCTTACAGTTATCGTTCAGATTGCACACAGGCCAGCTATTTGTCGGCCTGCACACCTCGTGGCCACGGGTCAGCCTCCACACCTTGCGGCTATCCGTCGGCCTACATGCCTTCCAGCTCCCCGTCGGCCTGCACACCTCACGGCCGTGGGTCAGCTTCCACACCTTGCGGCTCTCCATCAGCCTACACTCCTTGTGGCTATGGGTCAGCCTCCATACCTTGCGGCTATCCGTCAGCCTACATGCCTTCCAGCTCCCTGTCGGCCTGCACACCTCACAGCCGTGGGTCAGCTTCCACGCCTTGCGGCTCTCCATCAGCCTACACTTCTTGTGGCTATGGGTCAGCCTACACACGGGCCAGCTATCAGTCGGCATACATATCTTCCAGCTATTGGTTAGCCTACACACTTTCTGGCTATCAGTTGGCTTACACAGCTTCTGGCTATTGGTCCACTTACACACCTTCAAGTTGTCAGTCAGCTTAATTACAGGCTGGTTATCGGTCGGCCTAAACACAGTCTGGTTCGATTGGCCTTCACAACACACAAGTATCCAGCCCATCCACACAGGCCTGGTGCAGTCTACAAAGGCACAATACACACACTAAAACATAGTGCAAATATAAAGGCACAGTCCACTCATGAAGATATGTCCCACTCACAAAGGTCCAGTCTACTTATGAAGGTCCTGTCCACACACAGAGGCCCTGTCCACTCACTGAGGCCTGGTCCATACATGAAGGGACAGTACACACATGAAGGCATGGTGCACACTCTAAGTCCTGGTCACACACAAAAACCCAGTATACACACGAAGGCTCAGTCTGGGGCTCATACACAAAAAGTTAAGCCCACAACCCATCGACTTAAATACACGCATAAAAACTGGGTGCCATCACCAAGTTTTCCTTCAATTCCCTAGTTGACACAGTGGTTAGCACTGCTGCCTCACAGCACCAGAGACCCGGGGTTCAATTCCCGCCTCAGGTGACTGACTGTGTGGAGTTTGCACATTCTCCCCGTGTCTGCATGGGTTTCCTCCGGGCGCTCTGGTTTCCTCACATAGTCCAGGCCAGGTGAATTGGCCATGCTAGATTGCCCGTAGTGTTAGGTGAAGGGGTAAATGGAGGGTTTATGGGTGGGTTGCGCTTCGGCGGGTTGGTGTGGACCTGTTGGGCCGATGGCCTGTTTCCACACTGTAAGTAATCTAATCTACACTGGCTGTGAGCTAGTCAGCTCAGAGTCAATTGTCTGAGTGAGGTTATGTTAGTTGGTTATGTTAGTCTGCCAGGGATATTCTAATTGGCCCAGGTCAACCCAATTAGGACAAGAGCTGAAAATGTGTTGCTGGAAATGCGCAGCAGCTCAGGCAGCATCCAAGGAGCAGGAGAATCGACGTTTCGGGCATAAGCCCTTCTTCAGGAATGAAGAAGGGCTCATGCCCGAAATGTCGATTCTCCTGCTCCTTGGATGCTGCCTGACCTGCTGCGCTTTTCCAGCAACATATTTTCAGCTCTGATCTCCAGCATCTGCAGTCCTCACTTTCTCCTCCAATTAGGACAAGGCCCAGTTTGACCTCATAGCCAACAAGGTAAACCTGGTTCCAATCACAACAGGTTATTTCTTTGTTTTGAGAAAATATTACCTTATTGAAGTTCCAGCTGCTCTTCTAGTCAGTAAAACCTTCAGATTCTGTATTAGAGTGCTCATTCACAGATTGAATTTCCCAAATGAGTTGTATAACTGAATTAACAAAGACAAAACAACAATCCCAAGCGAATGCACATGGGAGTACCTTCACATAGACCTTTATCATTTGGTGACCCTGGAAAGAGAATAGCAACAACAGACAAAGTGGGAAATATCCTGTTAGACAAAGTTGCTTGATCCTCTGTGGGAGAGTAGCTGCCACAACATGCCAGACCTGTGTTTGTCTGATTGGACTCTGCACCACAGTACTGTGCATCTCTTTACAAATGGCACAACTCACTCGTCTTTTTACAATCAATAATTGCGATAAGAATGTGCAATAGAACAACTCTCAAGGAGCTCGACAACACGAGGTATTAAATGACTGAATACCCTCAGCAAAATGAAGGTTATCACTGAAAAAAACAACAAAAGATATTTAGATTTTGATGGGATTGATAAGTGAGTGAAATAATACAAATACTGTTGTTTGAAGACACTTTACAATTCACATTTGAGATGTAATAGGATCAGATTAATCCAGTCTTTGGGGTATTCAAACACAGTCTAAAATCTCATTGATATCACATCATTAAAATAAACCCGTTGGTATAATCTGTTTGTTCAAAATGATTTTTAAAAATTGATGATGTAATCACATTTTCCCAGGAGATGTATCACACAACATAAAATAAAGTTCCTGGAACTGTGTCAGCTCCAGCTCTAAGAGAATTCTCCAAATCTGACAGTTTGCCAGCAGCAGGAAGGGAGGTTGTTTGACAAACAATCAAATGCATCTTCTCAGGGAAAAGGTTGAAAAAGTATACGACACCATCCTTGCCACTATTGGTATTCCTGGTAAATCTTGGAAAATTTTAACTTGTATAAATTTCTGTATTGAATCATACTTATTTCTACCTATGACTGATAATTATTTTCTTTCCATTTAGCAAGGCAAATACTGATGCCAGACAATACTGTGCTCACTCACTGAGTTTAAAACAAAGAGATTGTCAATTTGGAGACTCATCAGTCATGTGCAACATTGTCTGTTTCTTTATACTGGGTTCTGTTTCTCTGGAATGCGTTTGCACTGAGACCACATTAATGAAGTTTGGCTGAGCACCAGCCCTGGCATTTCCTAGAAAGTGTTCAGCCAGATTGCACTCTCTCTGTGGTAGTTCAAAGTCTGTTATTGGTTGGATGGGTTTTGTAACAATGCACCTATTAGTGGCATTCAGTGTTTCCTATTCCTTGAAGTGAAGATATTTTGTTGGTGGATCTTGTTCAGGCAGCGTGCATCAAATCGGAGTCCAGATACAATGAGGGCAATGGGTGGGTTCAACAGATTGTTATGGAGTGATAAGTGAGCATCAGTAAAAAATGTTGTTTTCATCAGTGAGTGAATGTGTGGGGGCATGATAGTTTTGAAAACAGATCATTGGGAGGGGTGTTGAGCTCAGGGTTCTAATTTTGATGTATGTTGTTGAATTATTTGATTGTTAAAACGGCGAGTGACTTGTGCCATTTGTAAAGAGATGCACAGTACTATGGTGCAGAGTCCAATCAGACAAACACAGATCTGGAATGTTGTGGCAGCTACTCTCCCACAGAGGATCAAACAACTTTGTCTAACAGGATATTTCCCACCTTGCCTGTTGTTGCTATTCTCTTTCCAGGGTCACCAAACGATAATGGTCTATGTGAAGGTACTCCCATGTGCATTCGCTTGAGATTGTTGTTTTGTCTTTGGCCATCAGTTTAGATAACTATTTATTTTTATTATTATCATTATCATTCCTGTTGTTATGTTGGCACTGACATTTTGGAGATGAATCTCCTAGATATATTTTCAGACCAATTCACTGTGAAGCCGTAGTGTTACACCGTGCACTGCAATACTCCGTCAACTTTGTGGAATCTATGTTATTGTACCTGGTCCAGAAGGCTCAAAAAGGTAGAGCTTGGTTAGTAAAACAGGATTTTTTTGCTGACGAAAGACAAGTTGGTTTGCATGATTTGTTGTACTGCTCTGAGGCTCCAATCATGACCCAGAACACCCGGCCCTCAGTGAAAGTCAGTCCTGTCATTGTCCCCTCCATTTGACCTGATGTTCAGATTGAGGGACTGAGTAAATTGGATACTATGTCAGGGTCACCATCAGCAGAGAACTGCAAAAAGAATATGAATAATCTGTCAACCCTGGTATAGAATAATGGTCTTTGTGTGGGACAGCAATGCAGTGATTATAACACAGGATGTCTGTCCAAATAGTAATTGCGGTTTCCAGATGAAGTGGTTTACTGGAGGTCACATTAAGATGCTGAGTAACTCCAGACTGTTTTGTGGCTATTGGGGGAAGAGAAAGTATTTTAAAAGTACGAATAAGGTAATATTGAAGGGACTTAACTGTTGCCAGCCAGCACATGGAAGTTTATAAATGTTTGCAGTGAAAATAGCATGGTGCTGAACATTCCCACAGTACATTGTATATGTCAGGGCTGCTGCATCATCACTGATAGCTGGGGCATATCTGGCACAGCATGTTTTACGTCGGGGGAGTAACCCAGTGGATCAAACTCTTTGATACAATAACATACCATTTCTTCAACTCCAAAATAGTTCACTTGAAGGAAAGTGCAGTTGATGTAATGCTGGGTGGCAAGATATCCAATGAATTCCATGTGGTACCTGATAAGGCGGTGTAGGATTCTGAGAATGTTTGTTCCTGCCATGATACCAGACGTTAGTACAATACAAAAGACTGAGTCTTCTGGGGCACTAGCATTCTATCATGGGCTCTCTTGGAATTTCTTATTCTTTCAAGTTTAGGCTTTACTTCCCCAGATGAACCACTTGATATCAGGTGCTGCCTGAACACTGATCCATTTCTGTGCATGACAGTTACATTTAACCATTGATTTACTGAGCATTGGATGGGAGCAGTATGATTTCTTGATGTGTGATATCAATGTATGTAGTTAACATTTCCAAACAAACTCTGTGGTACAATTCCTCAAGTGAGGTAAAAGAGAACTTTTTCTCAGGAACTCACAGGCACTCTGCATTTTCCAGTGCTTTACTGGAAAGTGGTGAATTGTTGATCTGAATCTCCAGGAATTACTCTGAGTGAAGGTATACTGAATGGGGGATCACGAACCTTAAGCTGGACCCATGATTGCTGTGGACTAATGTTGTTGGGAGGATGTGTCCTTGTAGTTTTACACGGAGTATGGGTAACTGCTTGAATAGAAACTTCTGACCCAGTACTCTTGCTTTTCTGTGGCTTCCGTCAGTGCAGCATTGTAGTAAGTGTGGAGCACTAACAGGATACTATCCATAAATCCACTTGCAAGTTTTGTTTTTCTGTGATACCTTTCATTGTAGAACTCTATTGCATGTGGGCCAATAGCCTGAAGAGAATACTCTGTTCCATTGGCAATGTGATTCAGTCAGCATCTTTCAATTAGAATGTTACCGAGTGTGGGTTCCTGGTCAAAGAGGAACAACTAACCCCAGTGTCCAAGTGTTACTGCGGGCATCTCTCAAAGTAAAATTATGCTGAATGGAGGTTATAAATTGGAGAAGAGCAACTTAATCCAATGGCACTGTGCAAGGAGGAGTATCTCTGACTATAGAATTTAACTGCTTTTGGAAATCTAAATGAATCTGACCGCAGTGGTATCTAGAACCGTGAGAATTTGAACCATGCAGTGCTTCATTTATATTACATTCCTGTTCTGTCCACTCATGGAGCTGTCAGTTTAGTGTGTAATTACACAATGAAATGCAACTGTGAAAATCTTTGCAGTGGGTTGAATGTGTTTCGTGCTAGGTTTACATAATGTCCCATTGGAGATGAACTAATGTGATGATTTTCATAAAAGGAAAATGACAAAGTAACAATGTTAACTTGATCAAATGCCCCACAAACATATTATGTTTGCTGAAATAGTTGGGGTTGATTAATCTTCCAGCAAGATTAGGGCAAGTTGTGGGACATGTCTACACTAATTTATTATCTGTATATGAATCAGGATGAATATAGAACTGGAAATGTTGACACAATTTCACATCTGTATCTGATTAGATTAGGATTAACAATTTTTATATCTGTAATATATAACTTTTCCACAGTTAACATTCCAGAGATTGCTGCCCTTCACTGTGTGATGTGTGTCCTCCTTGTGAGGAAGAGATTTTGGCAAAGAACATGCATCAATCAATTGTAAGGCAATATCTATAATTTAATAAAAAAGAAATAAAAATGTTTGTTTTAATGAATTACTAACTTCAGTACCTACAATATGAGTATGGTTAATAATCGAGTTGGAGAGCATTACATAGAATTAACAGTACAGAATACAGAAGAGTTAACATGGTGCTTTAATATAGCAAGCTAGCCTCTCCCACTCCCAGTTGTTCAAACCCTGAATCAGTATTCTATGTTAATGTTCTCCAGTTGTAGTCTCTACCAATGGTGGAAATATCATTTCCATATTTGCATTGAAAACTCTTTTAAAGTTTCATGCCCCACATTTGGGCTTTATTCAGCTCTCTCCAAGTCAAATTCAAGAGTCAGAGATACATAAATATAGAAAAGCATTGTTATTTTGTCTTTACTATAATGATTTGGTTCTGGCTACCATCTATGTAGCCAGAAGAAGCCCTCCTGAAGAAGGGCTTATGCCCGAAACGTCGATTCTCCTGTTCCCTGGATGCTGCCTGACCTGCTGCGCTTTTCCAGCAACACATTTCCAGCTCTGATCTCCAGCATCTGCAGACCTCACTTTCTCCTCTACCATCTATGTCACTAACTCAGCTCACATATCCAATTTCTAGAATTGTGAGCACTTCTCTTCTTTTTGCGTGATAATAACAAATATTCCGACTCTGGCGGGAGCCAAAATCTATCACACATTTCTTGTTTTTTGTCTCACAGCCTCTGACCTTTCAACGCACGACAAATTAACTCTTAATTGTGACAAACTCAGGATTATTTGATTTGCATTTACAGAAGGATTGATTATTTGTTCCCCAATCAGTTGCACTTACTTATACAGTTACATTTAATTCTTGAGAAGAAATGTTTGGCTCTTAAAAATATAAATTATGAACACATACTCCACAATAAGGATCTCTGAAAAAAAAAAGTTGACTCAGTGAGATTACAACTCTCTTTGATGTCATCCTGACTACAGATGAAGGTGGTTTTAGCCGTTGGAGGTCAATTATCTCAGCCATCATGCATCTCTGCAAGACTTTTTCAGGGTCATATTCTAGGCCCCAAAATCTGCAGCTTCCTCATTACTGCTTTTCCCTGCATCATCATTTCATTAATGGAGATGTTTGCTCATGATTGCACAATGTTCAGCACCAGTTACTCCTGAGATAATGAAAACATGTGTGTCTATATACAGTGAGATAACATCTAGCTTGGGCTGATCATTGACAAATAACATTCAGATTCTACAAGGACCAGTTAATGACCATCTCAAAAAGAGAGGGTCTACCAATCTCCCATTGGCTCATTATGACATGACTATCACAAAATCAATATTATTAACAACCTGGATCAACAGTTGACAAGAAAATGACCAAGTTCAGCCATACAAGCGCTGTGGCGACAGAAGTATGTCAGACACTCTTATTACTGTGACAAGCTCCCTATCTGCCTCTCCAATCCATGTCAACCATCCAGAATGTATAGTTCTGGAGTGCGATAGAATGTTCTCCACGTATCTGGTTGAGTGTATCTCAATTGCAACACTGAGTGCAAAACACATGAAGCTCCACATTGTGTAGGACAAACAGCTGATTGATTGCCATACCAATCATCACATTTAGTACTCACTCCCTTCACCATTGACGCGCATGACCAAAAATTAATACCACCTCCAAGATGCAAAAATGTTACACACCAAGTCACTTTCAACAGCAAACCCATGATCTTCAGCACCTGGAAGAATGTGAGTAAAAGATACATAGAAGTATCATCACATACAAGTTCCCTCTCAAGCCAGATTTCATGCTGACCTGGAAATACATTGTCGTTCCATCACTGTTGTTGTGTAAAAGTTCTGCAACTCTCCCTCAAAAGCATGTGTGTTTCCTGCAACCCAAAGAATACAGGTCTTCAAAAAGGCAGATCTCTAACACCATCACAAAGGTGAATATGGATAGGCAAGGAATGGTGGCTAGCCACTGAATCTCACATTGCACTTGTACATTTTTAAAAAATGACTATTGCCAAATCTTCAGAGGATAACTTTGAACCCAACAGGTGGTAAGTGTCTGGAGGAATGTCCATATGGCAGACAGCAGGTGGAACGTCCAAAGTAAAAGAGTGGCCGCTTTGTGCTGAGGTCTTGCTGAATTCAGGGCATCAGCTATCCTAGCGGATAGTCCATGTCCTATCTTATTTTGCGGAGTCTAATGAATTTCCCAAGTCTTGCTGGTCTCAAAACCAGGAGACAGATCCATTTGCCTTGGTTGTCTGTGCTGGGTAATGGATTAAGTGTTGGTGTTCTCCACTCTAGTGTACGACCTTGAATCAAGTGGAGGTTCCCTTATCTTTGAAAGTGGATCAATTCTGGAGTGATCATTGCATATTTGTGGCAATAGATCCAGTGTGGCGATATCCAATCCCAAGGAATGGTCTAAAAAGAAAGCAGTCTTCTGTACTGGGGATGGAGAGTTCCATTTTCTTTTATTCATTGAAGGGATATGGGTGTTGCTGGTTAGGCCAACACTTAACAACCATCCATAATTGCACAGAGGGCAGGTAAGAGTCAACCAGATTGTCGTATGTCTGAAATCACATGTGGCCAGACCAGTTACGGATAACAGATTATCTTCCCTAAACGACATTAGTGAACAAGAAGCTTTTTTCCTCAGGCAATTGACAGCCATCATCATTAGATTTTTAAGTCCAGATTTTAATTGAAATGAAATCCACCATCTGCCATTGTGAATGTCGAACCCAGCTCCCCAGAGAATTACCAAGGTCTCTGAATTAACAGTCTAATGATAATACCATTAGCCATTGTTTTCCCAAATCTGTAGCATTGGCCTGAATAGATAAGGATTTATGGTGGCACAGTGACAAGGTAGTTAGCATTGCTGCCTCACTGCAACAGGGACCTGGATTCCATTCCAAACTTGGATGAATGACAGTGTGGAGTTTGAACATTCACCCCATTTCTCCAGAGGTTTCTTTCCATAATGCAAAGATGTGGCCATTTTAAATTGTCCAATAGTGTCCAGTGCTATTCCGATCAGGTGGGTTAGCCATGATAAAAAACACATCCATTAGGTTGGGGAGAAGATCTAGGTGGGATGCTTTTTGGAGGGTGACTGTAGACACAATGGATTGAATGCATTGTAGGGTATCTATAATCCTACCACAGAAGCAATTCTGGTGATCTCCATGGGAAATGCTGGTTAAACTACAGGGATTCCTAGTTCCAGATAGCTCTGAATCTGGGAGGTGGGGGGGGGGGGATCTCTATTCACAAGGAGAGGGCCTATGAAAGGAGCTTGGGAGCATGAGCCTGAACAGAGGTAGGAAGTTTTGCTTAATCTCAGATAAAGAGTCTGATTTCTAAACTGGAGAGCTGTCATGGCCGATGCTGCATCGATTCAAATTTTATTCGGAGGGGGGCCATAGTGTACAGTCTTGGACCGTTACTGGGATTCTTTATCAAATGATGAAGTTCTTTTGATTGTGGTGGGTATCCAACCTGGGACATGGTGGTTGGATTCACTGCTGAGTACCTTCATAGTTAAGATTGACAGAATGTTAAATCCTATGCAAGAGGGAGACACTCAGTGCACGATTATTTGTTCATCCATACTGTTATGGACCAGGCCAGACCCCATCAAAACATTTCAAGAAGGTATCCCAGACCCTAACTTTTCTGGTTGATTTCAGAAGATATTCCCAAAGTGATGCAGCTGGTCAAAACTCCTTGGTTTTAAACAAAACAGAATTTATTTACAAAATATCAAATGAAATTTAACAAGTTTATCAGAATACAGAATAACTTAACCTATCTGAAAACCTAACAGACTACCACAACTCAACTTATGCCCGAAACATCGATTCTCCTGCTCCTTGGATGCTGCCTGACCTGCTGAGCTTTTCCAGCAACACATTTTTCAGCTCTGATCTCCAGCATCTGCAGTCCTCACTTTCTCCAAAACAAACCAGATAAAAGCTAAGCAGGGAGAACTGGCCATTCCCCTTTCATTGTACAAGTGTTTTTTAAACTTAAAAGCTTCTTCAAGTAGATAAATGCAGACAAAAATGGAACCTCTGTCTTTACAACACCTCTGAAAAACAACCAAGGACAACCTAATCTTTGAACAAGGAGCATCATCATCACAGTATTGTGGAGGATATCCATTCCTAGACACTGTGGAGTGATTCAATGCCCTGTACTGTCATTTAAGCATGGATATACAATTCTGGAGACAATCTGAGCTGTGGAGGCTCCAAAACTGAATACAGAAATTTTTCAATCAATGTTTGTGTCAGGTGTTTGCTTGATTGATCCCAGGTGTCTGTGTGTGGATGTTGTGGCCTTATGGGAAACTTCAGCTAATCTAAATAACCGACAAAGCAGATGAAATCAATCAGTGCCAACACCAAAACAAATTGAGTGCATGACCATATTTCTACGAGCAATCTGCTGCTCATGTTCTTCTCTGCCTTTTAAAAGTACTATTGATTCATTTAGAGAGAGTTTGCTGCTGTAGTTCAGATTCTTTAAACTTCATATAACATGGAATGACAATTATCTTTGTGGGATTATTTACAGTCTGGGCTCGGATATGGAGAATATTTCATCAGTAACTTTGTCTTTTTTTTCCCTTCCTCTTACAATTAGTCTAGTGGTGATTGCATTCTTGACTCGGGGCAAGTCTGGTCTTTCTACATGCACCATTCACTATTTGGTGGCCATGTCAATGTCTGATCTACTGTTCATTGTTGTTTATGTCATACTTTGTCGATTTCCATATTATTATTATCCACAGTGTTTCCTGGACATCACTCCTGTTTGTAGTGTTCTCTTTGTTATTTGCCACTTGACCATTGATTGGTCTGCCTGGTTCACTGTTACTTTTTCTTTTGATCGATTTGTCACCATTTGTTTTCATCAGATGAAAACTAAGTATTGCACAGAGAAAACTGCAATGAGAGTTCTAGCAATAATCGGCATTTTGTTTTCTTTAAAGAACATTCCCAACTACTTTCGATATAAACCTGGAATGATCAGCAACAATGTCCCATAGTACTGCTCAACCAGGCACGGTTATTATTATGACTATCGGTGAATAGATTTTAAATATTTTGAACATTTTTAACACCTTTTTTCCCCATTCACATTTATCAATTCTCTTTATCAATGTTCTGACTGTCAGACAGATCTTCGAAGCCAGTAAGATGCATAAAGGACTGAGGGGTCAAAGAAAAATAGAGCATGACCCAGAGATAAAGAGCAGAAAGCAATCTGTGATTTTACTCTTTGCCATATCTGCTAGCTTCATACTTCTCTGGTTGGTGTACATTTTATATTTCTTTAATGCTGGTTATTCTCTGAATTCCAATGCTTATCACTCACCTCTTTATAAAAATTGCATATATGCTGCGGAACCTTTCTTGCTGCACAAATGCGTTTATTTATGTGGTGACCCAGAAAAACTTCAGAGATAAGTTAATGTGTGTAGTGAAATATCCAGTTATAAATATAATTCAATTGATGAATAAATCCAACTAACTGACAGCCAACATGAGATGCACAGATAATGGATGAGGAGCCCACGTAAAGGATGGAATGAAAGAAGAAGGAGGAATAGCATCATGATAACATTCCTCTTGTAATGGGCAAGGGATGACTTGATCTGAGGAGCAAAATGAAAGAGAATAGAGTAGCAAAGCAGTGTAAAAGCACTGACAGCAACGAGCAACAGTTAGTAGAAAGCTGAACAATAAAAGCAAAACCGAAACAGGAATTAGATATGCACAAAAGATACATTCATCACAAGCAATTGCATTCTCAGTGAGTGAAGCAAATGAAAATAAGGACTTGAGGCAAGGATTACCACTTACTGCAGGCCAGAGGGGGAAATGCAAACACAGGCTCATCTCCATTCTTCTTTACTGATTTCTTTTAACCATTTATCTGGACAAAAAGGGGAAAAAAAGTTTCTATTATAAAGAATAAATAATATCCTGTAAAAATTGTGTCTTCTGATTATTTTCAACAATAATTTACGTTATTTCCATTCAAATCACTGATCTCATTTATTTCTTTCCTCAAACCAGTTGATGCATTGGTTGAGGAATCCAACACAATCAAAGCGACTTCTGGACTCCCTCTCTGCACCTTTCTGATTACACCTCACCTTCTCCTATTTAAGATGCTCCTTAAAATCCATGTCTTCGTATACGATTAAAAAAAATCACTTTGGTAGATCACTTTATCTAAGTTGTCAGGATAAAGATCTTTTTAAGTGTGTTTAGGCATTGTGTTGTGTGTTGAAGTCTGCAGTAATATTAGTATTGTGATTTGGAGATGCCGGTGTTGGACTGGGGTGTACAAAGTTAAAAATCACACAACACCAGGCTATAGTCCAACAGGTTTAATTGGAAGCACACTAGCTTTCAGAGCGATGCTCCTTCATCAGGTGATAGTCCTGATCACCTGGTGATCCAGGTGACTAGGACTATCACCTGATGAAGGAGCATCGCTCTGAAAGCTAGTGTGCTTCCAATTAGTATTGTGGTCAGTGTAGCTGTATGAGAAGTAGGCGACCTGGGTTGACACCTAGCAATCGCACATTTCGGATTTTACATTGGGTTTTCCTGTTGATCAAAGGCAAAAGGAATTTGATCAGTTTTAAAATACATATGATTTTCATTCCAAAACTGTCAAATGCAAAGCAGCAGTAGACAAAGGAAGTCTGGACTAAACTATTTATCTGCTGTTTGTCTCTCAACTCTTCCGTCCCCCCTGTAATCCCACAGAGATGACTGCGGCTGTGCTTCATCCCTGAGGGTGGTGTGGCTCAGGTACAGAACGCTGGGACCAGTTGAACTGGGACGTGGGCAGAGAGGCACTTTGAGTGACAGACCTGGGGCTACTTCAGATAGGTTCTGGCAGCCATTATCGTGCGTGTGTGCGTGTGCGTGTGCGTGTGTGTGTGTGTGGTTAGTGTTTCAATCCCATCTCGAAATCAGCCATCCTGAAGCAAACCACTGGAGCAGGGATTGTCCCTAAGGGAGAGAGGTAATGTGAGAAACCGAGATCTGGGATCAGCCAGAATGGTGACTGTCACCTCTTTAATCTCGCCATGTCTCTCCCTGCTGTCTAGTTGTACCTCTCTGACATTTCCTTTCTGTCACATTCGTGTGTGTGTGTGTTTTCTCTCTTGCCTCTTAGAGTCATAAAGATATACAGAACAGAAACAGATGCCCACCAGATATCTTAAATAAATCTGGTCCCATTTGCCAGTATTTGGCCCATATCGCTCTAAACCCTTCCTATCCAGATGCCTTTTAAATGCTGTCATTGTACCAGCCAGCCACCACCATTTCGTCTTGCAGCTCATTCCATACATGCACCAGCCTTTGCATTAAAAGTTTGCTCCTTAGGTCACTATTACCTTAAACCTATGCCCTCTAGTTTTGGATTCCCCCAACCCAGTGAAAAGACCTTGTCTATTTACCCTATCCAAGTCCGTCATGATTTTATAAACCTCCATAATGTCATCCCTCAGCTTCTGATGCTCCTGGAAAAATAGCTCCAATGTATTCAGCCACTCCCTATAGTTCAAACCCTACAACACTAACACCATCCTTGTAAATCTTTTCTGAACCCTTTCAAGTTTCACAACATCTTTCCTACAGCAGGGAGACCAGAATTACACAAGTAATTCAAAAGTGACCTAACTGGTGTCCTGTAAAGCCACAATATGACCTCCCAACTCTGATACTCAATGTTCTTACCAATAAAGACAAACATACCAAATGACTTCACGATCCTATCTACCTGCGACTCCACTTTCAAGGAACTGTGAACCTACATTCCAAGGTCTCTTTGTTCAGCAAAACCTCTCAGGACCTTACCATCCAGTGTATATGTCCTGCTCTGATTTGCCTTTCCAAAATGCCGCATCTTACATTTATTTAAATTAAAAGCCATCTGCTACTCCTCAGTCCATTGGCCCACCTAATCACGATCCAATTGTACTCTGACATAACCTTTTTGCTGTCTATGAAGTATCCAGTTTTGGTATCATCTGCAAACTTACTATCCACACCTCTTATGTTTACACCCAAATAATTTATATAAATGACAAAAAACAGTGGTCCCAGCACTGATCCATGTGGCACACTGCTGGTCATCGATCTGGTCTGAAAAGAACCCTCTACCACCACCCTCAATCTTCTTTGAGCCAGTTCTGTATCTAAATAGCTGGTTTTCCCTTTCTTCTTTCTACCTTTGTCCATGTTCTTTTCCACTCTCTTCCTTTCTTCTTTCACTTTCTCTCTCTTTTTCTTTTGTTCCATGTTTCTGTCTTTCAGTCATGAAACTGCCCCTCCTTCCAATTTTGCACCCCCTTCCAAAGTTTGGAGCCTTCCAAATTTAGCACCTCCTTCTCCATGGACCCTGCCTAATTGCCCTCTCCTGTGTAGCTTCAACTTCCCTTAACGGTCCCCTCTGTAATTCCTCCATTACACAGCCACTGCATGTAAAAACCCCTCTGCATTTCCATCTGTTCACAATATCCTTCCCCCATGCTATGTCCCAGCCCCTGGGCTGGAGGACAAAGTGAGCTTGTGCACGGACTAGATGGATTTTCTTTCTCTGTGGCAGCTGTAAAGTCCATCTCTCAGGAATGTTTCTAACAACAGAAATTCTTAAATATTACAACATGAGTTTACAGGGAAATAGAGTCTTTTGACGTGATTCCCTCTTAAACTGGGTCTACATTTCAGTTGGCCTGATATTTTGGGAGGCCCTTCTAGAGCGAAGACTCACACACAACATGTGGATTATTGGAAATTCTTACGTTCATTGCTGTAGGTTTACTCAGGAGACCTAGCTGGTGTATTTCTGCACAACATTGAGAATACCAAATAGTGTATTAAACCAGAATCTTTATCCCAGATGATTTTAGCTTCCAAGTTAATTAAAGTATTGGTGGAGATCACAACAAGGCACCCACTGCCAACACTTATTTTTTTACACAGCAGCAGGTTTTCCAAATGAGAGGTCTCTGAGTTTGCTATCACTGATGCAGTGAGCTAACCTAATTCCACACTGTGGGGCAAGCTAAGGTCCCTCATCTACAGATTATCGTCCAATGGCTGCTCTTTGCTTCCTCTTACTGAATATTTAGTGTTCATGCTCCAATTGGCACATCAGCAAGAGGTTAGGATGCTCTGACAAAAGGACTGCAGTGATTGCTGCTCGTCTAGTGAATGTAACAGCGAAGAGCAAGAAGCTTTTTCCTAGAGTGTGGGACTCAACTGCAAGGGGTAACGAGTTCAAAGTGAGAGGAGTAAAGTTTAGGGAGGATATGCATGGAAAGTTTTTTTAAACAGAGGGTGGTGTGTGCCTGGAAAGCATTGCTAGTTGAGGTGGTAGACACGGACAGGATAGCATCTTTTAAGATGTATCTAGACAGATAACAGTGACAAAATGGAAAAGTACCTCAAATCAATCATCTTACTCACTGAGATAGCTCCTGAGGACACTCTGCAGTCAGAAATTGTGTGAGTGCAGCTATAAACTCTTGGATGGTGACTTGTGGGAATGTGTAAAGATGATTATGTGCGGACAGAATCATCTCTCGACATAGTTCCATCATGAATCCAGACAGGAACTGGGGGTGGGGGATTGCACAATATACTGGATCAAATCTCCATTGCTAAACACAATCTTCTTCAGAGTCCTGTGAAGGTTGTCTCACCAAGCTTCAGTAACATCACAGGGGTTTTCAATTTCTCAGCAATGGTTTTGCAGAGTGTCGTAAATATAGTAGGAATCGAGTTGGGTTATGGTCTTGGAAACTTGCTCTGCATGAGGGACCCAGTGACAGACCAAGGATCCAGCAGGGTTGGAGCACATAGTGTAAAGGATCTCCTCCACCATGTATTTAAAAACAGCTGCTGCCACCATCTGATATTCAAAGCATTTGCTGAAATATTCCTTCTGTGCATCACCAATAGATCCCAGAAATTCAACCCAGCCAATGATCTCAGCCTTTTCAAATAAGTGGACTGTAGGGGAATAGCTGGTCACCTGTACTGAACATCCTGGGAGCAGCTGGTGCTGGATTAAACTGGACACACAATGTCAGACACTTCACACTAGCATTCAGGATCAGTGCACACAAACTGAAGTTCTGCATTTCTCCAGTTTTCAGAAAAATCAAATCTCTCCTTCAATTCATCCAAGCCATTGTAAATAAACAGCAAATCCTCTGGGTTTTTCCAGACCTCGCTGAGAACATTCCTAAAGTGAGGATACTGATCCAGCATCAGATTCTTCAGGTTTATTCTACAGCTAATATTCAATCTGAGAGTATATTTTCCCAGTTGCCAAATCAGAAAAAGTTTTTTTTTGCACCATTAGTTGAAATTAGTGGAGTTGAAATGCCCATCAGCCATGATTGAATGGCGGAGTTGACTCGATGGGCCGAATGGCCTTACTTCCACTCCTATGTCTTATGGTCTTATTATTTTCCCAGTCCCTGGGTCTCCAATCATTGCTACCATGCTTCCAGATGTGGAATTTGTTTGGGAAAAGAAATTGCTCTGGGGCAACTGATCAGTTTGTATTTTTTACTAATTCTCTCTGGAGAAGTTTCTCTCTCCACTCATCATGCTTTTGACATCTTGCCAGCAGTTCATCTTCTACAGCTTTTCAATTTAGAGATGAGTGTTAACTCAATGCATCAATCAACAGTCGAGAAACTTTGCAACTTCTCCTTTATTGGGATAGTGTTCACCCCATGGTATTTCACTTTGTACCTGGAATATCTCCTGGTCTTTCTGAACACCTTCGACTGGAACAGAACGAAAGTTTAGCTGTACTGTCATTACGACATTTTCATTTGAACAAACTGAAGCTGTAAAATCTGCAGCAATCAACTTGTGTGCAGCATTTGAATTTGTTATCAGGAAATACTTGAAAGTATATAGAATAGAGCAGCCCAGGGATGCAGGTATATAATTTTGAAATTTGTATCATATATGGACAAGGTGGATAAAAAGACAATTGGCATGTTTGCCTTCATTGCTCAGTCCATTGAGTATAAGAATTGGGAAGTCTGTTGAGGCTGAACAGGACATTGGTGAATCCTCTTCTGGAGTGTTGTGTTGAGTTCCGGTCACTCAGTTATTGGAAGGATATTATCAAGCTGGAGAGGGCTCAGAAGAGACTCACCAAGTTATTGGTGGGTATAGAAGGTTTGAGTTATGAAGAATGGTTGGTTAGGCTGACACTATTTTTCACTGGAGTGCAGAAGGTTGAAAGGTGATCTGATAGAACTTTATAAGATAGTGAGAGATTTAGATAGAGGTAATGGTAGTTGTCTTTTCCCTAGGATAGGGGATTTCAAAACTTGGAGGCACATTTTTAAGGTGAGAGGAGAGAGATTTAAAAGGCAGAGGTACAATTACAACATTTAAAAGATGTTTGAATAGATACATGAATAGGAAAAAGTTAAAAACCACACAACACAGCTTTCGGAGCTAGTGCTTCCAAACAAACCTGTTGGACTATACCCTGTGTGATTTTTAACTTTGTCCACCCCAGTCCAACAATGGCACCTCCAAGTTATGAATAGGAAAGATTTGGAGAGAAAAAAGCCACGATCAGGCAGGTTGGACTCGTTTAGTTTGGGATTATGTTCAGAATTGGCTGATGGATTGAAGGGTCTCTTTCTATGCTGTATGACTCTGTTTCAATAATGAACTGATTTTAATCTGTACTCAATGTGAAGACTTCAATGTTGGTGATACTTTCCCTCAGATTATTAATACTAACCACTCACCCCATATTCCAGACATTTCATTGTAAATCTACACATGATCTGGCAACTGATAGTAGATATGAACAAGGAGAAGGAGCAGGCATTCAGTGCCTCAACCAGAGCCATCCATCGTTTACTTAGATCAGGTCAGGGTCATTCTCAGATTGTCAAGTGGGAGTCCTGAAGAGGGCCCTGCTCAAAACGTTGACTCTCTTGCTCCTCGGATGCTGCCTGACCTGCTGTGCCTTTTCCAGTGCCACGCTTTATCTTAAGTGTGAGCAGAGGGTCAGTACTTGGACCCTTACTGTTTACAATGATTTGGGTGTGGGGACCGATTGTAATATTTCCAAATTTGCAGATGGCATAAAACTTAGTGGGATTGCAAGTATTGAAGACGGTACAAAGAGGGTTCAGATGGACATAGATAAGCTGAGTGATTAGACAAGAGCATGGTCGATGGAATACAATGTGGGCAAGAATGAGGTTATCCCTTTTGGTTGGAGGCAAAGCATTTTATAAACAGTATGTGCTGAGGTCCAAAAGGACATAGGTATTCCTGTTCACTAGTCAACGAATGTTAGCATGTAGGTGCAAAAAGCAATTCGGAAGACAAATCCTATGTTAACTGTCCATCATGTCAGTCATGCTTTCTTTATATAGGTGAGATGTCAACTGGAGTATTGTGTGCATTTCTGGTTCTCTAGCCTAAGGAAGGGCAATTTTTTCAAAGATGGAGTGTAGCAAGTTTCACTAAACTGATTGCTGGCTTGGCAGGACTGTGCTATAAATTAGTTATTGAGGAGACTGGGCCTGCTTTCCCTGGAGATTAGAAAAATGAGTAACATTCTCAGAAAGTTACAACATCCTGAAAGGGATAGACAGAGTGGATATGGAAAGTATCCACCATCTACAAGGCACAAGTCAGGAATGCGATGAAATAATCTCAAACTTACTTGGATGAGCAACACTTAAAAAGCCTGACATCTGATAGTTCAAATCAGCATCTCATTTTGTAGCCCATTCACCACCTTCAAAATTCACTTCCTTCACCACCAACTAGTGTGTGCCATCAACAAGAATCACTCCAATAACTCATCAAGACTCCTTAGATAGCACCTTCCAAACCAGCATCCTCTATCATTGCGAAGGACAAGAGCTTAAGATACATGGAAGCACCTGCAAGATCCCATCCAAGTCACACACGGAAGATTTGGAACAAGATTGCTCTGCCTTCATTGTGGCTCAGTCAAATTAGTGTTTAGCGATCAGGAGTCCTCATTAAGCAGCTGTTTTCTTTACAGGCCAAGAAGTTAAGAAGATGGAGAAACACCAAGACTTAGAACTACCCAACACCTGAACAGAAGACTGTTGCCCAAAACTACACAGATCAATACATTCTACACCATATGGCTGTTTGGTCTCAGAGATCAGTAAACCACTCTGAACTATCATACATTTTCCCTCTCTATGCATCCTTACTGAACAGTAGATTTGTCATAAATATAAAAAGCTAACTTAAAATGACTCGAGTTCTCAATCGTTACCCTGTCATTCCTAAACTTTCCTTTCACCCATCACTCTCACTCCTATTCCTATACTGCCATATGCCTCCGATTTCTCCCCTAATCAAGGTGCCCTCCTTCTCCGGTGACTCAGGAAGTCCACTCGACCATATCAACAATTGTCCTTCAGAGGGCGAGCACCTGTACGTGGAGAATCACACTCGACCACTCACTGCCTCACAGCCTCCCTTGTCCCTGCTCGCCAAATCCCAGCTTCTACCTTCATCCACCCAGATGGCATCTTGGCCCTTAAAATCTTCCACCACACTCACCTCTCACACCCTGCAGCCTCAACGACTGCTGGTCCTAGTATCCAGGCCTCAGGCTGAATAAAGCAAGGGAAGTTCATATAGGCTTGATGCTTTTACAATCAGAGTTCTTTTCTCTCCCATATTTGCTGCAGTTGCTCGTCTCACAGGTGAGAAATTGCTCTGAGTGAAGGAGCATCTCCTGACAGAATGTTTCACCTGTGTTTGGAATGACTGTCATAGGCTGTTTAGGAATCTTGGAAATGGGCTGGACAATTTCGTCCTGGGGTTTAGTGGCAGAGCTGTGTTTCTCTACTTATGGGCCAGAAAGCCAACATTGCTGTCTCACTTCAGAATGTGATGGCTATAGCAGTTTGCAATATCATTTTCAACCAGGTTCTTAACAATTAAATAAGACAACTTGTGAAGCCTCAATCTGTCCATTGGGCCACATGATGAACAAGCCTTTTCTAAATGGTCACTTTCCTCTCACACTCTGCTCAGCGCCAAGCCTGTTGCCTCTTCCAACGAGTTCTGAAGCCTTTTTATAGACAATAGACAACAGGTGCAGGAGTAGGCCATTCGGCCCTTCGAGCTAGAACTACCATTCATTATGATCATGGCTGATCATCCACAGTCAATATCCTGTTCCTGCCTTATTCCCATAACCCTTGATTCCACTGTCTTAAAGAGCTCTATCCATCTCTTTCTTGAAGAAAGTCTTGGCCTCCATTGCTTTCTGGGACAGAGCATTCCATATATCCACCACTCTCTGGGTGAAGAAGTTTTTCCTCAACTCTGTTCTAAATAGCCTACCCTTTATTTTTAAACTGTGTCCTCTGGTTCTGGACTCACCCATCGGTGTAAACATGCTTCCTGCCTCCATAGTGCCCAATCCTTTAATAATCTTATACATCTCAATCAGATCCTCTCTCATCCTTCTAAACTCAAATGCATACAAGTCCAGTCGCTCCAATCTTTCAACAAACAATAGTCCCGCCATTCTGGGAATTGACCTTGTGAACCTACGCTGCACTCCCTCAATACCCAGAATGTCCTTCCTCAAATTTGGAGACCAAAACTGCACACAATACTCCAGGTGTAAGACCTCCTGGGAAACAGTATTTCTTTCCCAGGACAGAAATGATAGTTCAAAGGATTCTGTGAAAATACCTCTGCCATTATCATTATTGTTGAAGATATCAAATTGTCTATCCTGTTCAAACCTACAGCCATGGTAATGTTACACCTTCGCAAATGATGATGTTCTGTAATGAAAAATATTGGAGGGTTTTTGAAAACATTAAGTAACTTATTAAACCTTCCTCCAGGTCAATGCAACTATTGTTAGCTTTAAAATCTAACATTTCCCACATGTTACAATCAGACATCAGATGTCAGGGTTGGAGTATTTGAGCTGTAGTGAATGGTTGCATAGGCTGGGACTTTTCCCTGGAGTATCGGAGGCTGAGGGTTTTTATAGAGGTTTATAAAGTCATAAAGAGAATGACTGAGGTAAACAGACAAGGCCTTTCCCCTGGGTGAGGGAGTCCAGAACTAGAAGCCAAAGGTTTAGGATGAGAGATAAAAAATTTAAGAAGGAACCTAAGGGTCAACTTTTTCACACAGAGGGTGGAATGAGCTGCCAGAGGAAGTGATGGAACTGGTACAATCACAACATTTAAAAAGCATCTGAGTGGGTAGCAGAATAGGAAGGGTTTAGAATGATAGGGGCCAAGTGCTGGCAAATGGGACTAAATTGGGTTTCGGATATCTGGTTGGCACGGACAAGTTGAACCAAAGAGTCTGTTTCCATGCTGTACATCTCGATGATTCTATGACAAAGACATTGAAACCCAGTGGGTTGTGTTCTCCCACTCAGGTCACACACTGTCTGATCTCACCATCACATAGCACAGAAACAGACCCACTTTATCTATTCTGACCAGGTATCCTTGTTGACTCAAACATTCTCGGACCACACGGACGTTACAAATTCAACAGCTTTATTTTTGATTAAGCAGGCAAGGGATCAATAGTCTGTAAACCAGAGTGTCAATCAAGGTATCCCTGAATGTACTAATGATGGATCTCTGATTTCTAGCAAAAAGGCAGCATATTTTATAGCTCTTGGGCATGTTAACAATTTCATGTCTCAGATCCCACACAATGTAATGTTTCTAACTTTCCTAGTTGCAACCAACAGGGTTATGCAATACTTCCCAGGAGCTGACAAACTACGCCATGCTCTTCGCAACCTACCAAGACCTTCTCCATGCCTCCACTTCTCGCCTTTAAACAACCAACAAACCTCAAACAGATCATTGTTCACAGCAAACTGCTTGGCTTTCAGGACAACACCATACAACCTTATCATGGTAGATGCTACAAGACATGTCAGAGTGTCAACACAATACCTCCATTACGCGTGGAGACACCTCCCATCATGTACATTGCAGGTACTCATGTGACTCAGCCAATATTGTCGAACTCATATGCTGCAGGCAAGGATGCCCTGAGGCATGGCACATTGGTGAGACTGAACAGAGGCCATGGCAATGGATGAATGGACACCACGCAACAATCAACAGACAGGAGTGTTCCCTCCCAGTCGGAGAACACTTCAGTGGTCCAGGACATTCGAACTCGGGCCTTCGGGTGACCATCATCCAAGGCGGACTTCAGAACAGGCAACAACGCAAAGTAGCCGAGCAGAGGCTGATAGCCAATTTCAGTACCCATAAGGTGGCCTCAACCTCCACTAATCTTCGTGTCATCTGGGTTCATGTCATAATGCAGGTGACCCCATATATATACACACATACACACACACACTCGACTCCAGACCATCTCTCATACGCTCACGCGTACACTCCATACTCACACGCAACCTCTCACAGACTAATACCCCTTTACACTCACACACATACATACTCTTTCTCACACCCTCCCCCCACTACCCCAACACACACACACAAAAGTTTGTGGGGTGAATTTATATTTGCAGAATTACATTTTATTTTGCTCAAAAACTGCGTGAATCCACTTAAGATTCTGTAAGTCTCTTTTTAGATTAGCATCAGTCTGAACATTGGGGCACAAATGGCATCACACAGGGCACCTTACGCCTTCAATGTATTACCTGGGCCAACATGGCACCTATTGTTAAAGCTCACTTGAGAATGTAACTTTCAGGAAGTTCTGGGATTTACATATGAAAGAACTGAAACCAACATGCCCATTCTAAAAGATGAGAGACAATCCAGGTCTTTTTCATAATATAATTTCAGTTACATCACGCTGTAAACTTTTGCTATAAATTCTGTGACCTACAATCTTATACTCCACAACCACTTGATGAAGGAGCAGCACTCCAAAAGCTACGCTTGCAAATAAACCTGTTGGACTATAACCTGGTGTTGTGTGATTTTTACCTTTGCACACTCCAGTCCAACACCAGCAGCTACAGATCCTGACTCTGGGAAAAAGCTTCTTGCTATCCACCCTGTCTATACCTCAATTTGTAGACCTCAATCAGACCCCCCCCAACCTCCAACTCATGAAAATAATCCTAATCTACTCAAACTCTTCATAGCTACTGCCCCCCATACCAGGCAACATCCTGATGAACCTCCTCTGCATCCTCGCTAAAGCATCCATATCCTTTGGTAATGTGGCGATCAAACTGTATGCAGTATTCCAAATGCGGCTGCACCAAAGTCTTATACAACTGTAACATGACCATCCAATGAAAGAAAGTAAGCTGTATGCGTTCTTGACCACTCTATTGACCTGTGTTGCCACCTTCAGGAAAGAATGGACCCGAACACCCAGATCTCTCTGTACATCAATGTTCCCCAGGACTTTTCCATATATTCTATAGTTCACTCTTGAATTGGATCTTCCAAGATGCATCACTCACATTTGCTCAGATTGAATTCCACCTGCCATTTTTCTGCTCAACTCTCCAATCTATCTCTCTGTATTCTGCTGTATTCTCTGACAGTCCCCTTCTTTATCAGCTCCTCCACTAATCTTCGTGTCATCTGCAAGCTTGCTCATCAGACCACCTAAACCTTCCTCAAAATCATTTATGTATATCACATACAACAGTGGTCCCAGCACTGATCCCTGTGGAACACCACTGGTCACAGTTCTCCATTTTGAGAAACTTTCTTCCACTACTACTCTCTGTCTCCTGTTGCCCAGCCAGTTCTTTATCCATATGGGTAGAACACCCTGGACCCCATGCAACTACACTTACTCCATCATCCTACCATGGGCAACCTTTGAAAAATGTTCCCTATGTTGGGAAAAGAGTCATGGCCCCAAAAGTGTTGACTCAAACATTCTCGGACCATAAAAGTTACAAATTCAACAAACTTTATTTTGGATTAGGCCAGCGAGAGATCAATAGTCTATAATCCAGAGTATTAATCAAGATATCCTTGAACATACTAATGATAGATCTGAGTTCTTGCAAAAAGGCAGTATATCTTATAGCCCTTATGGGTGTAACAATTTCATACATTTCAGTTTCCCACACAAATGTTTCTAGCTTTAATTAAGTTCTCACAATTCAAACTAAATAATTAATACATTTAATGTTGTTCACATAGATTAAAACAAAGTTATTGATTTAAATTTTTCTATATCTGGTGCCATTCTCTTGTGTCAATGCAGTTAAAGCCAAGCTACTATCAGTGTTCTACTCATTAGAGGTGACAAAAAAATCTCTGTCTGGGGAAGCACAGCTAGAAGGATATGCCAAGAATCGTACATTCCTTAATTTATTCTCATGGTCACTGTGACTAGCCATCTTATGAGGCAAGTTACTATTGCAAAATGGGCACTTAGAAAACAGAAGTTTTTAACTATTGATTCCCCAATACTCTATGGTTCTAAAGTAAAGTAGTCCCATTTGCCAGCATTTGGCCACTGATCTATGTCCCTTTCCAAATGACTTTTAAATGTTATAATTGTACCCACTTCCACCACTTCCTCTGGCAGTAAGAAAAATATCCCCCTCAGGTCCCTTTTAAAATCTTTCCCCTCTCACCTTAAACCTATGTATCTTGTTTTAGTCTCCCCTACCCTGGGGAAAAGACTTTGGCTATCACTTTATCAATGCCCCTTCATATTTTATAAACATCAATAAAGATCACCCCTCAACCTCTAATGTTCCAAGTATAAAGACCCAGTTTCTCCTTATAGCTTAAACCTTCTATTTCGGTGCCATTCTGGTAAATGTATTTGCAACCTTCCAATTATAATAGCATCTTTCCTATCGTAGAATGACCCGATTTGTATGCAGTACTCCACATGTGACCTTACCATTGTCTTGTACAAGTGTTGAAAATGTGTTGCTGGAAAAGCGCAGCAGGTCAGGCAGCATCCAAGGAACAGGAGAATCGACATTTCGGGCATAAGCCCTTCTTCAGGAATGAAAAAGGGCTCATGCCCGAAACGTCGATTCTCCTGCTCCTTGGATGCTGCCTGACCTGCTGTGCTTTTCCAGCAACACATTTTCAGCTCTGATCTCCAGCATCTACAGCCCTCACTTTCTCTCTTGTACAAGTGTACCAAGATGTCCCAACTTCTGTACTCAATGCGCTGAACAATGAAGGCAAGCATGCAAAAAGTTTTCTTCACTAACCAGCCTACCACTTCCAAGGAAATATATACTTGTAGCCCAACTGAAAGCAATCCACAGGGCCCTACTATTAACAATCTTGTTCTTTTCTGTGTTAAGTGAAAAAGGCAGTACCACTGTGCTGCAACAGTGCTACATTAGCAGCTGCAATTAAGTCACATACATTAAACTGCACGAGACATCTCATGGAAATTGGCTTCCCAAGTCTCACACGGTCTGATCATCAAAATTGGAACAGTACAACACAGGAACAGGCCCTTTGGCCCACAACATTGTACCAAACATGACAAATTAAAGTAATCCCTTTTGTCTGCCCTTGGTCCATATCCATCCATCCATTCCTTGCATATTCATGTACTTATCTTAAAGCTCCTATCATATCTGCCTTCACCACTACCACCAGCAGCACATTCCAGACTCCTACCACTTTTTAAAAAAAGACTTGCATCTCACATCTCCTTAGAACTTAACCCCTCACATTAAATGCATGCCCCCTAGTATTAGACATTTGACCCTGGGAAAAAGATTCTCACTGCCAACCCAGACATCTCAGTTCTGGATGTCTAATAAGTCTCCTATTGTACTCTGCTGCTCCAGAGAAAACAACCCAAGTTTTTCAAGCCTCTTATCATGCACACCTTCTAATCTAGGCAGCATCCTGGTAAACCTCTTCTGCACCCTCTCCAAAACCTCCACATTCTTCCCATCATGTGGTGACCAGAATTGAACTCAGTTAGTGTATCCTAACTAAAATCCTATATAGGTTCGACATGCAATCCTGAGTCTTGTACTCAATTCCCTGACCAATAAAGGTAAGGATACCATACACCTTCTTAACACCCTGTCTACTTTCAAGGCCACTTTCAAGAAGCTATGGACTTGAACTGCAAGATCCCTCTATACATCGATGTGTTCAGAGTCCTGCCATTAACTTATATTTTTCCTTAACATTTGATTTCCCAAGCAGAGCATCTCACAATTACCTGGATTAAACTCCATCTGCTATTTCTCTGTCCATATATGCAACTGACCTATATCCCACTGTATTTTTTGACAAACGCCTAACTACCTACAACTCTACCATTTTTTGTGTCATCTGCAAACATACTAATCCACCCACCTACTTTTTCATTCAAGCCATTTATCCACATCACAAAATAGCACAGGTCACAGTCTGGATCACTGCGGAACTCCAATAACCGTGGATCTCCAGCCAGAAAAACACCCTTCCAACATTACCCTCTGCCCTCGATGGGCCAGCCAATTCTGAATGTGAGTGACCAAGTCACTGTGGATCCTATGTATCATAATCTTCAGGATAAGCCTACCATGAGGGACTTTGTTGAAAGCCTTATTAAAGTCAATGGTAGAACAGTGGATACTGTCTACCTCATCGATCACCTTTGTCATCTCCGACACAAAGCCATATGGACTGTCCCCAGTTAGGCCACATTTTCCTATTGCACATACATCCTAACCCTAAGAACACTCTTAAATACCTTCCCAACCACTGATGAGAGACTCACCGGTCTGTAGTTTCCTGGATTTTCATTCTTGAACAGAGGAACAACATTAGCTGCTTGCCAGTTATCCAGGATCTCTCCAGTGGCCAGCAAGGATGCAAAGATCTTTGTCAAGGCCCCAGCAATCTATTTTCTTGCCTCTCTCAATAACCTGGGGTAGATATCATTGGGCCTGGGGACTTATCCATCTTAAGGCTCTTAAGAGACACAGCACCTCTTCTTTCTTGATCTCAAAATGCCCGAGTATATTCGCATTTTCCACATTAATCTCACTCTCCTCCATATCCTTCTCCTCGGTAAAGATCGATCCAAAGTGCTCATATCCTCTGCCTCCAAGCCCAAGTTCCCTCCTTTATCCTTGAATAGTCATACCTTCTCCCTAGACAGCTTTTGGCTTTTAATGTATGCATAGACTGCCTTGGGATTCCCTTTAACTCTACTTGTCAAGGTCATTTCATGGCTCTTTCATGCTCTCCTCCCTGCTTGAGTACTTTCCTGCTTTCTTTATAGTCCTCACAGATACTGGCTGGTTTAACTTCCTAAACCTTACGTATGGTTTTTTTTCCCCCTTTTGACCAAATTCATCACCTCACTCACCATGCAAGAGTCCCTTACCTTGTCATTCTTGTCCTCCCTGGAACATGGTAGTCCCAATATTGATCCCTGGGAACTCCACTCAGGAAACTTTCTTCTAGCTAGAAAAATGTCTATTGAGTATTGAGTACAGGAGTTGGGAGGTCATGTTGCGGCTGTACAGGACATTGGTTAGGCCACTGTTGAAATAGTGTGTGCAATTCTGGTCTCCTTCCTATCGGAAAGATGTTGTGAAACTTGAAAGGGTTCAGAAAAGATTTACAAGGATGTTGCCAGGGTTGGAGGACTTGAGCTACAGGAAGAGGTTGAGTAGGCTGGGGCTGTTTTCCCAGAACGTCAGAGGCTGAGGGGTGACCTTATTGAGGTTCATAAAATCATGAAGGGCATGGATAGGATAAATAGACAAAGTCTTTTCGCTGTGGAGGGGGTAGTCCAGAACTAGAGGACGTAGGTATAGGGTGAGAGGGGAAAGATATAAAAGAGACCTAAGAGGCAACTTTTTCATGCATAGGGTCTGTTTCCGTGCTGTACATCTCAATGACTCTATGTCTCTCTTTCCTATCACTCAGTTAATGTTGTATCCTTGTTACACTGCTCTTTTACCATGACCTATAACATTTCACACAAATCTGCTGTGTGGTACCTTCTGGAAATCCACGCATATCACATGGATTTCCAGAATCATATTAGCAGTATTGCCCTTATCGACCCTTTCCGTTAATTTATCAAAAACAAACTTCAGCAAATTGGTTATGCACAACTACCCTTGACCTTTCCTATCCCACACACCTTTTTCCACGTGACTGCTAGCTTTATACCAAATAATCATTGCCAGACACTTCCTCACTTCCAGTGTTCAACCGACAAAGCTACAAATGGCTGGATTACACTTAAAACCCTTTACAAAACAAAGCCGTAATGTCGATAACCCTCCAGTCTCCTGACACCTCCTCTCAGTCCAGAGGAGACTGTAATGTTGTGGCCAGTGCCCCTCTCACTTCAATCAGAATCCTTGGATGGATCTCATCCTGATCTGGTGTCCTGTTAACCCCGAGCGCCAACATCATTTGGACAGGTAATTGGATAGAAAAACTTTCCTCCTCAGTGTATCCGCACATTAACAGTTTACTAATTAGTACCATAGCTGTTTGCTTACCTTCACTGGAAACATTTGAAAATAAACTCTCCAAATTCCTAACCGCCCCCCACCGCGAGCTCGCGCAGAGTCGGTTAAACGGCCGCGCCTCGAGACCCCGCATGAGCCCAGGGCGGGCCTTAGTCTCTATCCAGCTCCGACTGGTCAAAGCGTCTATCAATCTCGTGGTTGCAGCCAATAGAAAATGATCTAGGGATTTGTCGCCGAGAAATGAATGTGGAGGAGACGGTGCTCAGTGTCAATGATGGAGAGTCAGAGTTAAAAATGTGGTGCTGGAAAAGCACAGCCGGTCAGGCAGCATCCAAGGAGCAGGAGAATCGGTATTTCAGGCATAAGCCCTTCATCAGGAATCCTTCATCACATTCCAGATGAAGGGTTTATGCCCGAAACGTCGATTCCCCCGATATTTTGGGGTGGCTCAGTGGATAGCACTGCTGCCTCACAGCACCAGGGTCCCAGGTTTGTGCCGTCGCAGTCACCTGGGCCAACTTCCATTTTGTATAGAGATCAAAGATGGCCAGGGTCCGAAGGGACTCGATCGATGTACAAAGCTCTGAGCAATGGGGAAAAAACACACTGTGAGAAACAAAACTCACATGTTAATAAATTTCAGTCCGAGTCAAATTCTGAAGCAGCGAACTTTATTGATACGTGCTTGCAAGAACGGGCGCTTACGGGCGCTCCACTTTCACCCCATTGGTTACTTTTGCTGTAGCGCGTAGCCTATCACAAGCTCCAGTTTCACTCCACCTTTGTCTAGCTTCTCTCTGCCTCTGTTTACTTCTCCCATTACACTCAGCCTGTATCCCCTTACTCTTATTTATCTCATTCCTTATATGTGACTATCCTGGCATCGTTTGCTGTCTTCGTGCGATCATCCTGCCAAACTAAATTCCATCTGTTGGCCACTCCCCTCCTGAGACTGGCACACTATTCTCCTGTTACTGGTACATCCTGCTACACGGTCACTCTGCCCTATTAGTCACAGATAATTCTACCTGTTTTCGCTTCTCACTGTTTAGTATTTGCATGCGCAGCCTAATTGTATAATGTAAACTTTTGCAGAAGCAACACCTGTTCCCTTATTCTGTACAATTTTAACCCTATACCTTAGAATCCCCCCTTTTCTTTTTGGCTACTAATTGTTGTCTTCCGCATTTTTCTCATATGTCGCCTTAGCATCATTCCTGAGACTTCACTTATAGTGGCTAATTCCTGAAGGTCACCCATCCCCTCATTGTTCAAGAGGTTATGTCCCTCTGACTTTTAGAGTCTTTTGTTTTGCCAAGGCCGTCTCAATTTGCCGCTGGGTTAACCCCATACACAAGGTATGATACAACAGCCAATTGCTGCCAGTACCCCTGCTACCACTATCAGGGAGGTGAGGATGGAGACGACCACGCCTTTCCACTTCCCAAACCATGATTCCAGCCATCTCGTGAGTGATGTGTCCACTCCTGAATTCTCAGCCAATTCTTCCGCCAAAGTGGTTAATCCTCGCAAGGCACGAGAGATTGACCCATCAGGTGCTGTATTATTTGGAATAAAGGTACAACAGCTCCCTCCTAACATCACACATACACTCCCTTTTTCGGCTAGGATCATATCTAAGGCCAGTCTGTTTTCCCAGGCCATTCTGCTGGTTGCATCAAGTTGCTCCCAAATACCCTTGACCGCATCTCTAGTATAACTGAAGAATCTTTGCTGGTTGTAAAAAAATACATAGTTCATCCAATCCACATTCTTGTTGACCGTTACCCACCAAAATAGGGCCAATTGAAAACCTGCTGCAATCTGGTTGCGGGCCTTGAACTATCGGGGAGCCCTCTGGCTACTCCTACAGAGTCAAGATAAATCCTATCATCAAAGGAAGGATCTAATAACGACCTTTTACTCCTCTCATTCTTTGTTACTACAACCTTCTCCTTCTCAAATGCCAAGGTGAATGGGATTGCTAATTGTACAATTGCACATATCCCTCTCCAGTCAGGAGGCAGGGTAGGTCACAATATTCTGCCTCCACAGTGCCACCAGAGATCCGCTCAGAGAACCCGGAGTGCTGAGTAGTTCCCTCCTTTGTCTGTTTCGGTGTCATTCTGAGTTTCTATACATAACCTCAGCTCACTCAAGTTTCTAGACCGATTTGTACCCTGTCGGCTTATACACAATGTGTGATTCCCGACTGTGGTCAAAACGGGTGCGGGGGGAGCTTTCAAATCTGTCTTCTCCAAGGGAGGGAACATTAGAGATAGGGATATACAATTCCTATCATTCCATGCAGTCTTATCCTGATACAGGGCTATCATACATTCCATGCCCTTCCTGTTTCGGTTCCACCCGAGCGGAAAGGGGACTATGTAGGTAACTGACCCTACCGAAGGCACATGCATAGCAATTGCTTTCATTCAGAGTTTTAACAGTGTACTTTACCCATTCGACCCAGGCATTTGCATCCCTGTATCCAGTTTCTATTTCAGTGGTCTGCTTCAAGTCCTTGGCCTCTATAATTTTTACCACCTTTTGGTTGTTGGGAGGAGCAAAAGGATGTATCTTACTATCAAGTTGCTTGGCTCGTTTTCCGTTTCCTACGACTATTCGGAAACAGCAGCCTGAAAAACACTTCCCAGTGGCAGCCATTACTATCTTTAAATTGTAACTAAAGAGTCGAGACCAGTTTTTATGGGGAAAGGAGTCTTCAGAGGAGGTACTTTTAATGGTGAGATATATTGGATGGCACTTTCTGTCAGGACAGTCTAGGGCTGTGTGAAAGGGGGCTCTATGGATAGTGATGCCGGGTGGCGGTTTTTGCGAACCATACCATGTGTCCGGTTGGGTCTTAAGAAGGATTTCAGAGGAAATATACTCCCTCTGATACTTTACATCTGCCCATTTTACTCGGCTACAAGCATCGACCTCTATTACTTGCAGATATTCAGACTCAGGGACCGTTAATAACAAATATGGAGATGACAGCATCGTTTGACAAAATCCCAATACTAAGAAAGCTAATATGGTAACCCTTAGCGTCCCCAGCATCCGACAATAGTATTGAAGGACCGAGAGATTTAACATGCAATACAATATATAGATATCAAAAAGAAACTATCCTGCGTCTGCATAAAAATCAGTTACTTAAAGTCTTTTGAGTCTGAGTTTCAGTGGTTCTCCCGTCGATCCGGCCGTCCAGGCTTCTTTCTTAACCAGGGATTCCACCGGTCCTTTAATCCTGGTGCAGTGAGTCCAGCCTTTCCCCGCCGTGTGTATCGCTGTTTCAGTTGGCAAAAGAGCCTGGTACGGTCCCACCCAATCCGGTTGCAATTTAGTTTCTGTCCATGACTTAATTAGGACCCAATCTCCCAGTCGGACGGGATGAACGGCGAATTCAGGGGGCGGAGTCTGTGCCAGTAATCCGTGTCTGCTAAGAAAGGACAAAGAGGAGGACAAGCCCAGTATATGCTTCTTTAAGAACAGATCACTAGTCTCCAGGGCTGGCAGTTCCCCTTTCGTTCCCAGATAGAGCAGACCAAAAAATATCTCATAATGGGACAGCCCCATATCTTTCCTTGGGGCCGTTCGCACCCGCAAAAGGGCTATAGGTAAACACTTAGTCCAAGGGAGTCTGGTTTCTACTACTAATTTAGATAACTGCTTCTTGAGTGTCTGGTTCATTCTCTCACCTTTCCTGATGAAGGTGGGTGCCAAGGGGTGTGGAACTCCCAGGAGTTCCCTGGAAGTAAAATGAGTTCCCTGATCAGAATCTATACATTCCACTATCCCGAATCTAGGAATTATGTGTTCATGTATTATCTTGGACACCCCACTTGCAGTGGCAGTGACTAAAGATACACCTCCACCCATCCAGATCGGTGATCAACCATTACCAGCATATACCTCAGTCTTCCCACTCGGGGTAATTTGGTATAATCTACCTGAATGCTCTGAAATGGTCTTAGCCCAGGTTCTCTCCCTCCTGGGACTTGTTTCCTCAATACCTTCTTGTTGACTTTCTTGCGTGTTATACATCCCTCACATATCTGTTTGGCTAGTGTATAGATCCCTGTGCATCCATATTTCCTTAAGACCAAATCACACATTGCTTGCACTCCCAGTGACTCCCCTGGTGTAAGACAGCCATAATTTCTCGCATCATCATGTTATTTAGCATCTCCTGGCCATCAGGTAACATCCAGCGCCTCTCTACTGTCTGTGTAGCTCCCAGTTCTTCAACTCTCTCTCTTCCTTAGCGCTAAATATCGGTCTCCTCCCAGGTTCCTGCACAATAGGTACCAAAATATATATATTGTAGCGGGCTGAGGGTTCAGAGCTGCCTCCTTAGGGACTTCATTTGCCAGTCTATTTCCCTTTGCTTCAGGATCATTTCCCTGCTGATTTCCATTTATGTGGACTATTGCTATTTCCTTTGGCAACAAAAGGGATTCCAACACTTGCTTTACTAATTCCTCATGAGCTAGTGCTTTACCCCTGTTGTTTATCAGTCCCCTCTCCCGCCATATCTTTCCAAATGTATGTGCCACCCCGAAGGCAGACTTAGAATCTGGGGATACAGTTCCTTCTTTGCCTTCCAAGGTCTTAAGGGCCCTCCCTAATGAATAAAATTCACAAGTCTAAGCCAACCAATCATTGGGTAGTCTACTAGCCTCAATAACACTCCCTTCTATTCTATCCACTACTGCATATCCATTGTGTCTTCTACCTTCAATCAGTCTGGAGGACCCGTCAATGAACAGCCTGGCCCCTGCATGTAGAGGGATATTGCTAAGGTCCATTCTTACTTTAGTCTGATATTCTATAATGTCAAGGCAGTCATGTTCTGGGTCTGAGGGAGCTTCATCCTCCCCTTTCCAGAGAAAGGTAGCTGGATTTAGACAAATGTCTGTGATCAATGTAAGGTCATCCCTCTCTATTAGAATTGCTTCATATTTTAGAATTCTAGAGTCCGTAAGCCACCGCCCTGCTTTCTGATTTACTATGGTCCGTACCTGATGTGGGGTGCTGACTATTAAGGCTTCCCCTAAAAGTAAGTTTCCGACTCTCCTCTACCAATAGGGCTGTTGCTGCCACTGCCTGTACACACTCTGGCCAGGAATGTAGCTTTCTATTCTTTAATTAACAATGAATTAATGCTGTCATGTTTTAAATCAATATGAGAATGTGTGAAGGAATCCTGCCAATTAATATTGAGTCAGGCTCATTCAATTTATTTATTATAAATATTAATTCTTAATTATATATATTATATAAATAAAATAATCATTATCTGTAATTCAGGATGGAAACGCAATAAGTGACTAAAACATTTTAAAAACTGTAATTGCGCAGTTCTGTTTGTTTACCAGTCACTTGTGACTTCTCATTCTGTTTCTGTAATTGTTTTGCTCGAGCACATTCATTTTTAAGACCCTCAACAGATTCCATAGCACCATTTGCAGTTAATTCAATCCCCAATTTGGTGGCAGTATCTTGTCATGAGCGCAAAACTGATTCTTCGTGCTTCTCATCACAAAACTGTTGCCATAGTCCAATTAAATCTTTCGTTCCCGCTCCCAGGTTACATTGCCAGATCAATTGCTGAGCCGATTTAACCATTGAACAGCTTTAGGGCCACGTGATGACCATTCTTCATCACCCAATGTTTTGTTTAGACCTTGATTTTTTTTTAAAGAAATATTGCAATAGCTTCAAATACCAATTTATCAATTTATGCTTGTCTATCTTTAAAGCCTGTTTCTAACTATACATTTTGGAATCCTACTTTTAATATATATTTATATATTATAAATTCATTAATTCAGTATTTAATATTTAAAATGTAAAATGCATACAGTTCCTAACTTTGAAATCCATTATTATTACCCGGTTTTAGTCCCTTAATTTAAATCCAAAATTAGTTTTCTTAAGTAGCCCTGATCAGTCATTGCTTAATTACAATGCTATAGGTCGTGAAATAACTAGAGCTGTCGTAAAAGGATTTGTCTATTCAAGTTAAAAAAAACTTCTAAAGCATGAATAATGGCCGAATCCAAGGTCACAGATATTAACCATAGGATTGATTTATTACAATCTAATGTTGAAATGAAACTGAAAAGGAGTTAACATTTTATTTAATAATCACTGTAAAATCCTTAACCTTAAAAGAAATCATGTTAAATTCCCATAATAGAAATCAGATTCAAAACAGTCCCGAATCTCAAGCTCCAGGGAACAAAGTACAAACATTCAATCACCAACAAACAAATGTGCATTCAAACTGAATCACAAAGGGTTAAACTTTCAATTAGCTGTGCAGCTTTCTCTCTCTCCCTCACACACACACACCGTATCTCACAGACACTTGCTGAGCTTCCCGCAACAACAACTCCAGAGATTTCTCTTCCTCTCTCTTTACAAACACTCTCTGTGCCTCTCTTAATAATTCATCAAGTGATTTCTCACTCCACCCATCTATTTTCTTAATTTTCTGGATGTCTGGCCATGATTTAGTTATGAAGTGTCTCCTCAGTAGCCCTTCAGCTACTAGCCCTTCCAACACAAAGCTTAATCTGATCCCTCCTGACTGAAAGGCTGTTTTCTGTTGACATATAAATTCAAATATTTACAAACATAGTCTTCGTCTGACCCATACTTGGGCCAGAAGACGGCGGGACGAAGAATGGATTCCTTAGTCCATACAAAGCAATAATATTTAATCATCTTTTTCCTATCTTTTTCACTTGTGCAAGTATTATTTTTCCAATTTCACAACATCTTGCCCAACAAACTTTCTGGAGGTATGTTGTCAGGGACCCTGCCTCCATTCCCGTTTTTTTCCCCCAGAGGCTTTTACTTTACCCCCGGCACAGCCCATATTGAGTTCCTTCATTAGACACTTATTAAATACTAGAACTCAATCCCAGCCACCAAGGCAGCACTTAAAAATCTCTTTTCCTTCTTTGGTCCATGCTTGGAGTTGCCTGGCTCCCTGTGCCTACTTACAACCTTTCGCCTGGTTCAGATAGACTCTCATCAGATCTCAATCAGTCAACCAGAAGGGGAAACCCACCGCCGATGAACACAGGACCGTTCCAAAAGGAATGGGATGCGTCTTGCCTACCCCACTGGTGATGATGGACATCCCAGACGAGCCCCCAAATTGTGAGAAACAAAACTCACATATTAATAAATTTCAGTCCAAGTCAAATTCTGAAGCAGCGAATTTTAGTGATACGCACTTACAAGAACGGGTGCCTAACAAGTAAGCACCCCGATCTGAGGGTTACATTCTGATTTATGCTGTTCAGCTGCATCTCTCGGTCTCCCCTTTCACTCCATTGGTTACTTTTACTGTAGTGTGTAGCCTATCACAAGCTCTAGCTTCACTCCACCTTTGTCTAACTTCTCCCATTACTCTAAGCCTGTAGCCCCTTACTCTAAGTTATCTCATTCCTTATATGTGACTATCCTGGCATCGTTTGCTGTCTTCGTGCGATCATCCTGCCAAACTAAATTCTATCCGTTGGCCACATCTCTCTTGAGACTGGCACACTATTCTCCTGTTACTGGTACATCCTGCTACACGGTCGCTCTGCCCCATTAGTCACAGATAATTCTACCTGTTTTTGCTTATCACTGTTTAGTATTTGCATGCGCAGCCTAATTGTATAATGTAAACTTTTGCAGAAGCAACACCTGTTCCTTATTCTGCACAATTTAACCCTATACCTTACACTTCCCATTGAATTTGTTTTGTTTTTTTTAAACAAAGTACTTGCAACTGTCACCTGAAACAGACCTGAAGCTACTCAATTTTATTTCCACCATTAAAAAAAACTTCCAAAGAAGCAATTCAGCAAAACAAATATCCCAAGATGTGTATATGCTTGTGTTTAAGCATAACCTCATAAGGCCATGTGTTCGGGCTGTGCAAGCTGATACCAGGATCCGGTCTCAGCCTCCAGCAGGACACCAACAGGCGGAAGGTGTAAACCTGCTCCTTCCGATGGTCATATAAATAGAAGGGCCATTCAGCCCTTCGAGCCTGCACCGCCATTCAATATAATCATGGCTGATCATTCCTAATCAGTATCCTGTTCCTGCCTTATCTCCATAACCCTTGATTCCACTATCTTTGAGAGCTCTATCCAACTCTTTCTTAAATGAATCCAGAGAGTGAGCCTCCACTGCCCTCTGGGGCAGAGCATTCTACACAGCCACCACTCTCTGGGTAAAGAAGTTTCTCCTGAGCTCTGTCCTAAATGGTCTACTCCGTATTTTTAAGCTGTTTCCTCTGGTTCGGCACTCACCCATCAGTGGAAATATGTTTCCTACTGCCAGAGTGTCCAATCCTTTCATAATCTTATACGTCTCAATCAGATCCCCTCTCAATCTTCGAAACTCAAGGGTATACAAGCACAGTCGCTTCAGTCTTTCAGTGTAAGGTAATCCTGCCATTCCAGGAATTGACCTAGTGAACCTACGCTGCACTCCCTCAATAGCCAGAATGTCTTTTCTCAAATTTGGAGACCAGAACTGCACACAGTACTCCAGGTGTGGTCTCACCAGGGCCCTGTACAGCTGCGGAAGCACCTCTTTGCTTCTATACTCAATTCCTCTTGTTATGAAGGCCAGCATGCTATTAGCCTTCTTCACTACCTGCTGTACCTGCATGCTTGCCTTCATTGACTGGTGTACAAGAACACCCAGATCTCTCTGTACTGCCCCTTTACATAAATTGATTCCATTGAGGTAGTAGTCTGCCTTCCTGTTCTTGCTACCAAAGTGGATAACCATACATTTATCCACATTAAACTGCATCTGCCATGCATCTGCCCACTCACCTAACTTGTCCAGGTCACCCTGTAATCTCCTAACATCCTCATCACATTTCAACTGCCAGCCAGCTTTGTATCATCAGCAAATTTGCTAATGTTATTGCTGATACCATCTTCTATATCATTAACATATATTGAAAAAAGCTGTAGTCCCAGCACGGATCCCTGCGGTACCCCACTGTTCACTGCCTGCCATTCCGAAATGGAGCCGTTTATCACTACCCTTTGTTTCCTATTAGCCAACCAATTTTCAATCCAATCTAGTACTTTGCCCCATACCATGCGCCCTAATTTTACTTGCTAACTTCCTGTGTGGGACTTTATCAAAAGCTTTCTGAAAGTCCAGGTACACTACATCTACTGGATTTCCCTCGTCCAACTTCATAGTTACATCCTCAAAAAATTCAAGAAGATTAGTCAAGCATGATTTCCCCTTCATAAATCCATGCTGACTCTGTTCTATCTTGTTATTACTATCCAGATGTGCCATAATTTCATTCTTTATAATAGACTCCAGCATCTTTCCTACCACTGAGGTCAGACTAACTGTCTATAATTTCCTGCTTTCTCTCTCCCACCTTTCTTAAAAAGTGGTATAACATTAGCCACCCTCCAATCCTCAGGAACCGACCCCAAATCTATTGAACTCTGGAAAATAATCACCAACGCATCCACGATTTCCCGAGCCACCTCCTTCAGTACCCTGGGATGCAGACCATCAGGCCCCGGAGACTTATCAACCTTCAGACCTAACAGTCTCTCTAACACCAAATCCTGGCAAATATAAATTCCCTTAAGTTCAGGTCCTTCAGCCACTGTTACCTCAGGGAGATTGCTTGTGTCTTCCCCAGTGAACGCAGATCTGAAGTATCCATTTAATTCCTCTGCCATTTCTTTGTTCCTAGTAATATATTCCCCTGTTTCTGTCTTCAAGGGCCCAATTTTTGTCCTAACCATTTTTTTGCCTTGCACATACCTAAAAAAGCTTTTACTATCCTCCTTAATATTCTTGGCCAGTTTACCTTCGTACCTCATTTTTCCTCTGCGTATTTCCTTCTTAGTAAACTTCTGTTGCTCTTTAAAAGCTTCCCAGTCCTCAGTTTTCCCACTTATCTTAGCTCTATTATACTTTTTCTCTTTTAACTTTATATGTTTCTTTACTTCCCTCATCAGCCACGGCCGCCCATGCCTCCTCCTGGGATCTTTCTTCCTTTTAGGAATGAACTGATCCTGCAACTTCTGCATTATACACAGAAATATCTGCCATTGTTCCTCCACGGTCATCCCTGCTAAGGTATTGCACCATTGAACTTTGGCCAGCTCCTCCCTCATAGCTCCATAGTTTCCTTTATTCAACAGAAGTACTGTCACTTCTGACTGTACCCTCTCCCTCTCAAATTGCAGATTGAAGCTTATTGTATTATGGTCACTACTTCCCAATGGCTCCTTCACTTCGAGGTCTCTGACCAATTCTGGTTCGTTACACAATACCAGATCCAGAATTGCCTTCTCCCTGGTCGGCTCCAGCACCAGCTGCTCTAAAGATCCATCTCTGAGGCACTCCACAAAGTCTCTTTCTTGAGGTCCAATACCATCATTATTAATTTCTTGAATATATTCCCCATATACATAATGTTTTTACCATGATTATATTTTGTTGTTTATTTGGTTAATTTTGTTGATGATAAGCAGGTTAGAAACTGTCATAAAATTTTCTTGCGGTGCTATATTTCATTCTGCTGATTAAATTCTGAGTGTGTTTTATTTGATTCGGTTGACCTGAGTTGATTGGATTCTGACTTTGTTTTTACTTGATTTTGTTGAAATTCACTGATTGGCTTTTGAATTTGTTTTATTTGATACTGTTGAATCGAATTGGTTGGATTCTGATTATCATTCATTTAAATCTGTTGCTCTGAGTTGATTCCATTCTGATTGTATTTTCCTTGATTCTGTTGCATTGAGTTGATTGGATTCTTATTCAGTTTGTGGAATTGATCTGCGTTTTCATGCTTTCAGAAATTGGTGTTTTCTTTCTGGTGAGGAGGTGGTCTTTCTGGATTACTTTTAAATACCAATATTTGTGAAGTTATTTGTTTTTCCTGAATCGTTTCTGCATTTGTTAAACTCGTATGGAAATTTTTTTCTCTGCTTGATTGAAAACATTACATCTGTTTGAAAACCAACTTAAAGCAGAAACACGGAAGTGTGAGAAATGAAAATAACATTTTAGTGCATTGATGTTTTTTTTAATTCTCAGTTCTGATTGTAAACTAAGTAAAAGTTTGTTTTGAGTAGCTTCATTTAAAATAAAATTTGGGACTCAGATCTGAAACTGCAGAATTGATCAGATTACGTAATTGAAACTAAACTTACTATAACACACAATTATAATGTGGTAATGTTTGTCCATTGAACTAATTTTGTTTTGACCTTAAAGTGATTAATCAATATATGCCTTCAACTCTCTACTGTGCACTGCACAAGATTGTCATGCTCAGAAAAGGTGTACAGGTTGGAACTAAATTGAACTGTTGCTGGAAACATTAAAGTTTTACATGTTGTTAAGTAAGTTCCCTCACAAGCAAGACTGCTGTTATGACTTCTTATTTCTATTCAATTTAATCATTAGTTTGCATGATACTGAGCGGTTTTGTTAGAGTTCAATGTGAGATTTTTTTGTGAGGTTACATCATGTTCTTGGTTCTGTTGAAAATGTTTCCAGAGCCAGTTCTGCTGCAAACACATCAGTGTTCCTCAGTGTTGTGGTTTGGTGATCTTTGTTCTGTTGAGGAGGAAATGTGCTTGGGTAACATTAAATTTGTTATACTTGGGAAACTGTTTCTGGTTTCTACATTGTTATCACACTGTTTATATGGTTGGTAACAAGTCAACCCCTCCAGTTCAACCCCTTATTCAATGCAATCAGCATGTGAGTTGAAATTTCATAAAGCTTAATGTTAAGTTAAAAGCAGATCACAAAGGTTTTTGGAAATGGAGGGAAAACAGATACCTTAGGGTGTGATTTTCACTTAAAATCAATAATTAAGGATTAATCTAATCCACTCTTTCCATTCCAAATTCAGAGCTCAAGTCGGGGCGGCACAGTGGCCCAGTGGTTAGCATTGCTGCCTCACAGCACCAGGGGCCTCTGTTTGATTTCACACTCGAGTGACTGTCTGTGTGGAGTTTGCACATTCTGCCTGTGTCTGTGTGGGTTTCCTCTGCGTGCTCCGGTTTCCTCCCACAATCAATAAGATGTGCAGGTAAGGTGAATTGGCCATGCTGAATTGCCCATTATGTTAGGTGCATTACTCAGGGGTAAACGTAGGGAAATGGGTCAAGGTGGGTTACTCTTCAGAGGGTCGGTGTGGACTTGTTGGGCTGAAGGGTCTGTTTCCACACTGTCGGGGATCTAATCTAACTTTCTAGCTCAATCACAAGGTCTGTCTTCAAATAGTTTACAAGTCATAGAGGAAAAATAAATAGAATTTCAAAAGTATAATGTTCTAATAGTTCTTGCTCTATGCCTATGTTATAATTAACCAAGAAACATTTTTCAATTCCACGGTACACCACACCCAAGCTTTTTGGCTGGAAAAGATCATTGGCAAAGACCATTTGGAAATTCTACTCAAAATATTTCGATGAAGAACAGATCAGTTGCACTGCTTTGATCAGTTTCACAATTAATTTGAGATAATAAATTGTTATATCCCTGATTAAATTGGATTTGCAGGGAAAAAGAATAAAGGTTAACTGAATGAATAATTTAATCTGCACAGTGCTTTAGGTGTTCCCAATCCGTGCGTTTTAAATAAAAAGTTACATTTTACAACAAAATATCAACTGAAGAATCATTCTTTCAGAAACAATTGCTTTCGTGAATTATGTGACCAAGGCCAAATTCCGAATTAAATAAAATAATCCGCTCATTAACTCACAGGGCAGCGCGGCGGCTCAGTGCTTAGCATTGCTGCCTCACAGTGCCAGGGGCCTCTGTTTGATTTCACTCTCGGGTGACAGTCTGTGTGGAGTTTGCACATTCTCCCTGTGTCTGTGTGGGTTTCCTCTGGGTGCTCCAGTTTCCTCCCACTGTGCGGGTTAGGTGAATTGGCTGTGCTAAAGTGAACACTGTTCAGGGATGGGTAGGTTAGGGGGTGCATTAGTCAGGGGTAAGTATAGGGTAGGGGGAATGGCTCTGGGTGGGTTACATACTGTTCGGAGGCTCAGTGTGGAATTGTTGGGCCAAATGGCCTGTTTCCATACTGTTGGAAATCTACTCTAAAACTATAGGAAAACTTGCTGCGAAAGCAGAGAATGTATTTTACATCGATGTGTTCAGACATATGCAGAGTTTATAAATTTGCAGAAGACATGAACTCGAGGATAACAGAGCACATTGCTTATTCAAACTGAAAATGGAGTAATATTTATTTTAATTAATATACTTGCCTGATTATAGCAATGTACCAATCTGAAGGAGACTGCTCGCACTAGTTAAATGTGACAATCATTTAGATGAGATTTCCTGCACTATGGAAATGGGCCATTTGGCCAAACAAGTCCACGCCAATCCTCTGTAGAGTAACCCACCCAGACCCATTCCCCTACCCTATATTTATCCCTGAGTAATGCACCTAACATTATGGACAATTTAGCATGACCAATTCACCTAACCTGCACATCTTTGAGCTGTGGAAGAAGCCCACACAGACTGTCGCCCGAGACTGGAATCAAACCTGGGTCCATTGTCCTGTGAGGCAGCAGTACTAACCACTGAGCTACCCCATGCCACCCACATTTATTTAGACATCAGTTAAAGCGGGCACCTCTGGACAGAAACATGTTTTCAATTCATACCTTTGCTAACATTTTCGTTCATTACAAAGCAGCGAACAAGAAAATGAACTTGCCATTGTAAAGCAAACCTGACAGGAAATACTTGCCCTAATTTCTTCAACAGAAATGCATTTCCACACTGGAATGCAGTATTGGCTTTATGCTGTGCAAGCAAAATCTCCAAAGTTCAAGACATGTTTTAAGAATATGCAAAGATAATTTAGAGAATAATCCATTTCCTCCAGAGTTGTGCTTAAATTGGCAATATGTCCCACCTCAATAATTTTGTTGATTACAGTGACTTATTAAGTTTATTAAGTCGGTGGTTATCTACGTTCATTGTGAACACATTCTCGTTCACATTAATGGCTATCCTCTGGTTAGTTCCTATGATAATGTTAAATTACAGTGAATATATTTGACGTGAGGAATTGAGCAGATGTACAGTTTGTTTCAGTGCTATCTCCGACGAACTTGTCAACCGGTCCTGACCATTTTCACATTGTCCGGTTCAGATACCTGAATCTCAGGCAGTTCAATTTCATCTCATGCTTCAAAACCACTTATATCTGCCAGAAATGCAATATTTGATTAGATGCCTCAGAATTGAGAGCCCTGACTAAGTTGTTCCAATCAGAACGAACACTTCAGTAACAAAAGGAAGATTGCAAGAGTTTTGAAATTGCTTGCTGGCAACAAGAGATATGTGATTGAGTGAGGCAAAGGGAAATATGCTGCTTATTTTCTTTGTGCCTGGGATGTGTTTAGTGGCACAGTGTAGAATCAGAAATTATTTTGCATCTTATTATTTGAAAACCTACCCTGAGCTTTTAATGTCACTGGCAACGGTCATGATACACTTCAAAACATTTTAATCTATTTTTAACTAAGTTGACCATCTGGTGTAGCAACATTCACAGGGGTAAGAGGAAGGGAGTTCAAGGTTGAAATCCAGTGACAGTGAATTTATGGTAACACAATTCCTAGTTTTATTCCTCCATAGTTCCCAGAGACTTTGAACAATTCAGAGATGCTGCCAAAGTATTCTTGGATAATTGTTGCAGTACTACTTTGATTATGTAATCATTCTGGAACAATCTTGGTTGTTGGAAGGTGTTAATGATTAACATGGTTTATGCACTGTCAAACAGGTGGGCTGTGTTCTCCAAGATAGTGTGGAGCTCATTGTGTTCAGATCTGTTGTGATGTTATAGTAATGTCCCTCACTCTGAGCCAGGTGGCCTGTATTCATTTACAACCTGTTAGAGAGATATGTAATACCATCTCTTATCAGGTTAATTCATGAAAAAAAGAATATTGATTTATGTTGGGTGTTGTTAGAATTCCGCTCTCAGAGGCTGGTGAAATCTATTCAATCACTGTTCTGACTTGTGTCTCTTACATATTAAACAGAATTTTGGCGGTTAGCAGCTTTTGCCAAATCAATATTTGTTCACAAGCTTTTGGGCATCGCTAGCTGGGGTTAATGGAGTAAGTCCTCAAAAAAATCCCAGCTTTTTGACTTGCTGTCCAAACAATATAATTTATAACTAATCCACAATGAATTGTTTTCGAAGTATATTTGACGAGATTAGTCCTAGGCTGTGTTGCATTATATTAAACCAGTGCTGTGGCTGAATGTGATTGTTCAGTACGGTGGGTTTTCCGCTGAATCCAACACTTGCAGCAGATGGTGATAGCTTTTCAAATGGTCTTCAATCGCTATCTCAGATCATCTAGTACCTCTGCTAAGAATCCTTTTCCAACAGGAGTCAAGCAAACGCAATCGCTGTCTAACTCAACAGGTGTGAGTTCTTGTGCCAAAAACATGAAAACAATTTGCTGAAGAGGGGGTCTCTAGATGTGAAACGTTAACCTTGCTTTCTCTCCACAGCAGCCACCAGACATGCTGAGTTTCCTCAGAAATTTCTGTCTTTATTTTCAGTTTTCTAGCATTCAAAGTTTGTTGTTTCATTTTTAAAAAAATGTTCTGTTCAATGAAACAAGTTGTTCAGAGAGAAAATGCATTTGAATAAATTGAGAATGTTCAGAGATATTTAATATCAGAGAATCGTTGAATGTGAGCGCACAGATCTCAAGCTGTAGTTTTACAAGAAACTAGCATGAAGTAACAACACACTCCAGAGAGCAGTGGCTGCTGTAATTGGGTGGGAGTTATTATGATCACTCAAGTAGAGAATGTCAATACTCCCATTCCAAATACCTGTAATCAACAGAAGTTTTTTAAAGAATGTGTGAAACAATTAATTTGCTAAAATATTTTAATAAAAAGTGTTCACTGCCAGTGCTAGCCTAACGAATGACACAATGATAGGAAGGGGCAGGAGAAGGGCACTCAGTCCCTTGAGCTGTTCCACCACTTACTGAGATCATGGTGCATCTGCGCGCTAACTCCACAGGCCTCCCTTTGGCTAAAACTCTTTACCACCTTTGATTAACAAGCAAAAACTATCCCAGATTTAATGATTCGACTGCCCATAACAAAGGGAGACACCGTTTTTGAAAGACATTTTGGTGAGAAGCTAAAGTGACACAATGAGGCTGAAATTAATTGGTCATGAAAATAAGCTTTAAATTTCAGATAATTTCCCATTTAAACATCCCAGTCATCATATTCCAATAATTTAACATTATACCTGCCTGGAATAAAGAAATATAATTTGTGGTTGCCATGCTAAAAATGAGGGAAGGTTCATTCCCATTATATGATTAAGAATTCCCACTTCAGGCGACTCTCTGTGTGGAGTTTGCACATTCTCCCCGTGTCTGCGTGGGCTTCCTCTGGGTGCTCTGGTTTTCTCCCACAGTGCAAAAATGTGGGTGAATTGGCCATGCTAAATTGCCCGTAGTGTTAGGTGAAGGGGTGAATATAGGGAATGGGTCTGGGTGGGTTGCGCTTTGGCGGGTCGGTGTGGACTTGTTGGGCCGAAGGGCCTGTTTCCACACTGTAAGTAGTCTAATCAAGTAGCACTGTTTGTTCAGGGAAAACACAGTCAAACCACACAGAAGGAAACCATTCACAACTCCCTCAAATAATTTTCAATTCTTCCAGTGATTATCTGCATCTCTAGACAGGTGTGGAAGTGCCGGACTTTTTATATCTCCTTGAGAAACCAGTCGTCATCAGCCAACTTGAATTGCTGAAGTTTGTGTGGTATAAGGACATTCACAGCACTGTTAGAAAGTGAGTCCCATGGCTGTGAGCAAGGAAGAGCAAAGGGGAAGGGAAATAGTTGCAAGTCAAGATGGAGTCTAATTTGGAGGAAAGCTCTCATTTACATGCATGCACGACCTTATCCTCAAAGATCACCGTTTTGGAACATGCTGCCGAAGGGACATGTCAGCATACAAATTAGAAGCTGAAGAAGGCACCTCAGTCCCTCCAGAATGCTATTCCATTCATGGGACCATCCTAAATCTTGCTGTTCACCAGTCTTTCCAACACCTGATAAAATTGAATACGATTGTTCAACGAAAGAATGGTGAACCTTTGGAGTTCTCCGCCACAGAAATTGATTGAGGTCAAAACATTAAATGATTTCAAGAAGGAGATTGGTTCCTTCAATCCTTAAAAAAAATGTTACAGGTATGTGGGGAAAAAGGCAAGCAGGGTACAATATTGGTTAAAAGTCTTGAAAACATTGAATGGGGCATGATTTGTAAGTTTGCACATGACACCAAAATTGGTGGTATAATTGGCAGTGAAAGTTATCTAAAAGTACAACGAGATCTTGATCTGTGGGCCAGTGGGTTGAGGAGTGGCAGATGGAGTTTAATTTAAATGAATACGACGTGTTGCTTTTTGAGAAGATAAATCAGGTCACAACTTACAGAATTGATGGTAGGGCACTGGGTAGTTTTGTCGAACAGAGACCTGGGGGTTCAGATACACGATTCTTACAGAGTTAATGGTAGGGCACTGGGTAGTGATGTTGAACCGAGGGAAGTGGGGGATCAGACTCATAGATTCATGAAAGCATTGTCTCAAGTAGCTAGCATATTGAAGGTGTTTGGCACATGTGCCTTCATTGGTCAGAGCATTGAGTGCAGCGGTTAGGGCTTCATGTTGTAACTGTACCAGACATTGGAATGAACTGCCAAAAGAAGTGGTAAATGCAGAGATAGGTACAACATTTAGAAGACATTTGGACAGGTGCAGGAGCTGGATAGGTTTGGATGGATATGGGCCAAAGGGAGACAAATGGAATTAGTTTAATTTGGGAACTCTGGTCAGCATGAATGGGCTGGACCCAAAGTAGGCTCAAAGTTGTAAGCTGGTGAGCTAGTGAGGGGATAGATTGGGAATGTGGGAGGGTTTGGGCTGGTAGGTTGTGAGGTGTTGGGTGGCTGCTGGGTAAGCTTGCATGCACCCTGTCTGGCAGGGTGGCATCAAGGCAAATGGTAATGGTCACAAGGATAATTTGGTCGCATTGTGTTTGGTAGGTGAGGGATATTTAAGCTGAAATGTAGGAGGTCTGTCTTTGCAAAGCTTGTTAGTGATGAGATTGGCAGGGTGCCAGGCTGGTTAGTGGTGAGATTGGCAGGGTGCCAGGCTGGTTAGTGGAGGGATTGGCAGGGTGCCAGGCTGGTTAATGGTGAGATTGGCAGGGTGCCAGGCTGGTTAGTGGTGAGATTGGCAGGGTGCCAGGCTGGTTAGTGGTGAGATTGGCAGGGTGCCAGGCTGGTTAGTGGTGAGATTGGTAGGGTGCCAGGCTGGTTAGTGGAGGGATTGGCAGGGTGCCAGGCTGGTTAGTGGAGAGATGGGCAGGGTGCCAGGCTTTTTCGGGGGTAGAAGGTCACTGTAATGAAGTAGTAGGTGGACGTGATTTCAAAATGCAAAGCTCAGAGTCTGGCAAAATGGCAGGTGGTAAAGGACAGATGTGAAAGGAGCTAGGATGCAAAGTGCTCAGGTTGACTTGGGTAAGTTGAGATGTCAGTGACCAAGGGCTGAGGTCATGTCTGGGGTAGTGGGGTTCTGTCAGAAGTTGTGAAAATAATGGTGCCAGGTCCAGTAAGGGCCAGATTCAACATGGACCAGGTACAGGGTGGCAGAAGTGGAATTGAGTGAAAGGAAATGAGATTATATGTCCACCTGGATTATAGAACGTAGAATGTTCCAGTGCAGTATAGGCCCTTCGGCCCTCGATGTTGTGCCGACCTGTGGAACCAATCTGAAGCCTATCGATCCTGCACTATTCCATTTTCATCCATATGTTTATCCAATGACATTTTAAATGCCCTTAAAGTTGCGAGGATACTATTGTTGCAGGCAGTGCATTCCACGTTCCAACTACTCTGAGTAAAGAAACAACCTCTGACATTTATCTACCAGCCCTCAATTTAAAGTTATGTCCTCTCCTGCTAGCCATCACCATCCAAGGAAAAAGAGCCTCACTGTCCACCCCATCTAACCCTCTGATTATCTTATATGTCTCAATTAAGTCACCTCTCAACCTTCTTCTCTCAAACAAAAACAGCCTCAAGTCCCTCATCCTTTCCTCATAAGACCTTCCCGCCATACCAGGCAACATCCTGGTAAACCTCCTCTGAACTCTTTCCAAAGCTTCCACATTCTTCCTATAATGTGGTGACCAGAAGTGTACTCAAGACTCCAACTGCGGCCACACCAGAGTTTTGTACAGATGCAGCATGACCTCATGGTTTTGAAACTCAGTCCTTCTACCAAGGAAAGCTAACTCAAAGTATGCCTTCTTAACAACCCTATCAACCTGACTGGCAACTTTTCAGGATCGATGTACACGGACACCAGGATCTCTCTGCTCATCTACACTACCAATATGGATTGCCTTGGATGTGTTTCTTGTGATAGGGGTGGTGTATTCAGGGCATGAATGAGTGAGTAACAGGGTAGGGTTTGTCAATGTGGGTGGGAACTTAGGTCGAGACAAACAGGGAGTGGTTAGTCTGAGAGATGAGAGTTTTGATGGTGAACTGTATGTCAGTTTGATAGTTATTAAAGTTAAAGAGTACTTGTTAATTTCTGAAATCATTTTGACGTAAATAGTCAGCTCAGTTAGCTGTAATGCTTCAAAGTCTCTGAACCTTAATGGTCCTCCATTTTTCAGAGGCCTCCAGAATTAAGATAATTATAAATTAGAAGTTTCAACTTCCAGCCAATTGGCATGAGGTCAGTTGTGAGAGCCATCCTCCCAGTCCCAGTGCCCAGCTCCTGCCTGTGCTGCTGCTGCTGCTGCAGTGACCTTCCTCCCAGAGAGAACATTCTGCCTTGTATTGCTACATGAGGAAGGCTCACTGGATCTGAACTGTTCACTCTGATTTCTGTCCAGAGATACTGCCAGCTGTTGGGGTTTTCCAGCAATTTCTGTTTTTGTTTCTGATTTCCAGCAGCATGGTGCCTAGTGGGGCGGCACGCTGGTTCCATGGTTAGCATTGCTGCCTCACAGCGCTAGGGACTCTGGTTCGATTCCAGCCTCGGGTGACTATCTGTATCGAGTTTGTACATTCTCCCCATGTCTGTGTGGGTTTCCTCCCAAAGTCCAAAGATATGCAATCTGGGCCATGTTGTGTTCAGGGATTGGGAGGTTAGGTCCATTAGTCAGGGTTAAATGTAGAGTAATAGGGTAGGGGAATGGGTCTGGATGGGTTACTTTTCAGAGGGTGGGTGTGGATTTGTTGGGCCAAATGGCCTGTTTGCACACACTGTAGAATTTCAATGAATCCGCATTTCTTTGGTTAATATTTTGTGAAACCTCTCTGCTCTTCACTTGCAATCCAGTGGAAGTGTCAGTTGGTGCGATTTTCAAACAATTACTGGTGGTGGATTCAGATGTTCTTCTTCCCAAATTATATGGTAATTGCCAAGGTAGAGGGAATGTTTCTGAAGAGGGAATCAATAGATCATGATCAGCACCTGGTAAGAAACAAAAATAACCACCAGTTATACTGTAGACTTCAGCAGGAGCATACTGCCAAACGTTTACAGCTGAGGATACATTTGAGTAACTGATAAGGTCAAATTAACAGGAACTAATGTGCTCAATTGATCATTCTATCCTAGAGACATTGTCTTCCCCCATGCTTTATGGCCTGGTCTCCTCCTGTCAGGACCACAGCACCGGTTCTGTGATCTTTGGTTGTTTGGCGATGGACTATTCCCCTGCCGTAACCAAGGTAACCTGGAAGAAAGGTGGGGAGCTAATCACGACTGGATTGAAGACTTACCCATCAGTGAGAAAGAAGAAGGGAACCTACACCCAGAGCAGCTAGTTAACCCTGCCTGGGTCAGCGGTACATTGCCCCAGCAAAATCTACTGTGAGGTTCAACACAGCGGGTCACACAAGAGCAAAGAAATGTCATGTCCAGGTAAGTGTTGTGGGAACTGAGATAAACAGAACATCTGTGATTAACATGAATAAGGCATTATTTATAACAGTTTTCACAGAATCACCTTATAGAGCACAGGAAAAGGCCCTTTGGTTCATCCAGTCCACGCCTATAAATAACAGCCACCATGGGTGGCACGGTACCACAGTGGTTAGCACTGCTGCCTCACAGCGCCAGAGACCTGGGTTCTATTCCTGCCTCAGGCAACTGTCTGTGTGAAGTTTGCACATTCTCCCCGTGTCTGCGTGGGTTTCCTCCAGGTGCTCCGGTTTCCTCCCACAGTCCAAAAATGTGCAGGTTAGGTGAATTTGCCATGCTAAATTGCCGGTAGTGTTAGGTGAAGGAGTAAATATAGGGGAATGGGTCTGGGTGGGTTGCTCTTTGGAGGATTGCTGTGGACTTGTTGGGCCGAAGGGCCTGTTTCCACACTGTGAGTAATCTAATCTAAGTATTCCAGTCTCATGTGCCATTGCCTTGTGTGACTTGCCTTTGCAAGTATGCATCTAAACACTTCATACATGTTGTGAGGGGCTCAGTCTCTACATGACTTGTAGGCACTGAGCTCCAGACTCACACCACCCTCTGTTTGGTTTTGTTTTCCCCAAACCACCTGGTCTTACCTTCACCTTGCGCCCCTGAGGCATTGATCTCTCCCTCAAGGGGAAATGTTTTGTACAGTTTACCCTGTCTGGAATTATTTTAGGCATGGACATCACAATCATCTTCTCCCTAATTCTCCTCTGCTCCAAGAAAAATCCCCATCTATCTAATCTAGTTTCATAGAGGGTGGTATCCCGACTCAGGCGACTGACTGTGTGGAGTTTGCACGTTCTCCCTGTGTCTGCGTGGGTTTCCTCCGGGTGCTCCGGTTTCCTCCCACAGTCCAAAGATGTGCAGGGTCAGGTGAATTGGCCATACTAAATTGCCCGTAGTGTTAGGTAATGGGTAAATGTAGGGGTATGGGTGGGTTTCGCTTCGGCGGGTCGGTGTGGACTTGTTGGGCCGAAGGGCCTGTTTCCACACTGTAATCTAATCTAATCTAATCTAATAACTAAAACCCTCGAACCCAGGCAAAATCCTGGCAAATCTCATCAATGCTGCCTTCAGTATAATCACATTCCTTCAATAACATGCACACAATGTTTCAGTATGGCCCAACCAGTGTTTTATTTAGTTTCAGCATCATCTCCCTACTCTTCATTGTCAATGTCTCGGCTAATCAAAACAAATATCCTACTGACCTTCTTAACCTCTTTATCCAGCCAACACTATTATAGGGGACCGGTGGGCATGTACACCAAGACCCTCAGTCACGGTGGTTAGCACTGCTGCCTCACAGTGCCAGAGATGCCTCATTCTGATCCTCTATCTTATGATCTTGTGGTCTCCAAATGACATGGTAAAAATATGTAGTGACCCTTACTTGAAAATAAATCAAAATTCATTCAATACTTCATTCCCTGCTCAGGAATGACTTGTTAGCCTTGGGCATTGTACGACACAGATGGTTTTTTAATATCTGGTACTGAGCTCTTTAACTTCATTTATGGGATCAGACCACAGACCAAGTGGGTTTCACATTTGATTAACTGGGATAAACATGCTCTCACTGGGCTACTTTAAGACGCTCTCTGTAATTAGTGAGTGAGGCAGGAGAATAAATTCTGGTGGGAATGCTACACTTGGGATAAATGAACTAGGAATTCGAGACATGCTGATTCAGCCTGATTTGTGATGGAGATGTTTACACAGTGAGTATTAGACATCTGAATAAAACCTGTGCTCATTTCCATCGAGTTTGTAGATTAATTTAAGATACTTCTGCTTGTTTTTTTATGTTCAATGAAGAAAGTAAAAAAGGCAGTTTGGTAAAGAAAGTGAATGTACAGACCAGTCATGACCTCATTGAATGGAGGGAAAGACTTGATGTCCAGTGCTGCACTCAGTGTCTTGTTTTCAGATCTCCTCCAAATTCAGCCCACGAGGAATAACGTCATAAATTAGAGAATGATCTCACACCAATAATGCCAAGTATTTTTGATCACATTAAATATATGAGCCGGGGCAGGTATCAGATCTTGTGGTGGGAGAGCATTTTGGTGATAGTGACCACAACTGTCTCACATTCTACATAGCTATGGAGAAGGAGAGGATTAGGCAAAATGGGAGGATATTTAATTGGGGAAGAGGAAACTATGATGCGATTAGACATGAGTTAGGAAGCATGGATTGGGAGCAGTTGTTCCATGGTAAAGGCACTATAGACAAGTGGAGACTGTTTAAGGAAAAGTTGTTGCAAGTAATGAATAAATATGTCCCTCTGAGACAGGCAAGAAGTGGTAAGATAAAGGAACCTTGGATGACGAGAGCGTTGGAGCTTCTCGTCAAAAGGAAAAAGGTAGCTTACGTAAGGTGGAGGAAGCTATGGTCAAGCTCAGCTCTACAGGATGACAGGCAGGCAAGGAAGGAGCTTAAAAATGGTCTGAGGTGAGCCAGGTGGGGGCACGAGAAAGGCTTAGCAGAACGGATTGGGGAGAACACAAAGGCATTTTACACTTATGTGAGGAATAAGAGAATGGTCAAAGAAAGAGTAGGCCCGATCAGGGATAGCATAGGGAATTTGTGTGTGGAGTCTGAGGAGGTAGGGGAAGCCCTAAATGAGTTTTTTGCTTCTGTCTTTACGAAAGAAACGAACTTTGTAGTGAATGAAACCTTTGAAGAGCAGGTGTGCATGCTGGAATGGATAGAGATAGAGGAAGCTGATGTGCTGAAAATTTTGTCAAACATTAAGATTGACAAGTCGCCAGGCCCGGACCAGATTTATCCTCGGCTGCTTTGGGAAACGAGAAATGCAATTGCTTCGCCACTTGCGAAGATCTTTTCATCCTCGCTCTCCACTGGAGTGGTACCTGAGGACTGGAGAGAGGCAAATGTAATTCCTCTCTTCAAGAAAGGAAATAGGGAAATCCGCAGCAATTAGAGACTAGTCTCACGTCTGTCGTCTGCAAGGTGTTAGAAAGGATTCTGAGGGATAGGATTTATGACCATCTGGAAGAGCATGGCTTGACTAAATGCAGTCAACACGGCTTTGTGAGGGGCAGGTCATGCCTCACAAGCCTTATCGAGTTATTTGAGGATGTGACTTTAAAAGTTGATGAGGATCAAGTTGTGGATGTGGTGTATATGGACTTTAGCAAGGCATTTGAGAAGGTTCCCTATGGTGGGCTCATTCAGAAGGTCAGGAGGAATGGGATTCAGGGGAACATAGCTGTCTGGATACAGAATTGGCTGGCCAACAGAAGACAGCGAGTGGGAGTAGAAGGAAAATATTCTGCCTGGAAGTCTGTGGTGAGTGGTGTTCCACAGGGCTCTGTCCTTGGGCCTCTATTGTTCGTAATTTTTATTAATGACTTGGATGAGGGGATTGAAGGATGGGTCAGCAAGTTTGCAGATGACACAAAGGTTGGAGGTGTCGTTGACAGTATAGAGGGTTGTTGTAGGCTGCAGCGGGACATTGACAGGATGCAGAGATGGGCTGAGAGGTGGCAGATGGAGTTCAACCTGGATAAATGCGAGATGATTCAGTTTGGAAGGTCGAATTTGAAAGCTGAGTACAGGATTAAGGATAGGATTCTTGGTAGTGTGGATGAACAGAGGGATCTTGGGGTGCAGGTACATAGATCCCTTAAAATGGCCACCCAAGTGGACAGGGTTGTTAAGAAAACATATAGTGTTTTGGCTTTCGTTAACAAGGGGATTGAGTTTAAGAGTCGTGAGATCTTGTTGCAGCTCTATAAAACTTTGGTTAGACCGCACTTGGAATACTGCGTCCAGTTCTGGTCGCCCTATTATAAGAAAGATGTGGATGCTTTGGAGCGGGTTCAGAGGAGGTTTACCAGGATGCTGCCTGGACTGGAGGGCTTATCTTATCAGGAGAGGTTGACTGAGCTCGGACTTTTTTCATTGTAGAAAAGGAGGAGAAGAGGGCACCTAATTGAGGTATACGAGGTAATGAGAGGCATAGATAGAGTTGATAGCCAGAGACTATTTCCCAGGGCAGAAATGACTAACACGAGGGGTCATAGTTTTAAGCTGGTTGGAGGAAAGTATAGAGGGGATGTCAGAGGCGGGTTTTTTACACAGAGAGTTGTGAGAGCGTGGAATGCGTTGCCAGCAGCAGTTGTGGAGGCAGGGTCATTGGGGTCATTTAAGAGACTCCTCGACGTACATATGGTCACAGAAATTTGAGGGTGCATACATCAGTGGTCGGCACAACATCGTGGGCTGAAGGGCCTGTTCTGTGCTGTACTGTTTTATGTTCTATGTTCTATAATGAACAGAATTTCCATGGCCATTCACTGCTCCTGTAACACTTTAGAACCTCTGCAAATGCAGGAAGACAAAGACAATAATTAGGATTAATTACAATTTGTCCGAAATTCGGGATCTGATTTGGCACTCAGCGTGACCAGCAGCATTTGCACGTAACGTTCATGGACATAGAAATGAACTCATTATATACAGATGACTCTTGTCCCAAGTATCAATAGATGGTCTTAAGTGAGAGACCAACTCTGAAAGAAAGGTAACTTCATGGATTACATTGTGGTATCTTCAATGATTTTACTTTTTTCACAGGTTTCACTTGTTACAAAGCCAGTGTTCTTTAGGAATAATTACACAGGTTATGTTATAGGTAATCATGAATGCTTTCACAGATCAAAATACATAAACAATAGTAAGGATCATTTCAGCAATAGTTGGAAGTTGCCATTTCGAAGGTGGTTACTTCACCTTGTGAGGAAATAACCTGAAGAGTGGGTGTTTTCATCCTAAAGAGGCATTTTCCATTGATTTTGATTTCTGTTTCATAGGAGATACTGTGTGCCATGATTACACAGTTAAAATCCTCCCGCCGCCAGGAGAACAGGTCTTAGTGGAGGCGATGGTGACGTTAACCTGCATTGTGTCCAATCTTCCTTCTGGAGTCAGCGTCACCTGGATACAAGAAAAGAAGCCTCTGAAATTAGAAATTGCTGACCAGCCTGGACAGAATCCCGACAGCGTGTTCAGCAAATTAGACGTTTCTACTGAAGCCTGGCTGAGTGGCGTTACTTTTGAATGTGTACCACAGAATCTACCGACTCCGCTGAGAGACTCCATCCACAAGGAGAAAGGTGAGCGGTGAGATTAAAATACAAAGGATCCCATGTATGATCCAGATCCAGTTACACCAATGGCAGGCTTTGATTGGTAATGAGCAAACACCGTTGGGTGCATTAATGATGCGTCTGATGGCAGGATAGCTAAGTAGCTGATTAAGAAGGAGACAGACCAAAGGATATTCTATTCTGGTTAAGTCAGATAAGGTGGGAAGAAGCCTGGGTTGTGAAGTCACCATCAGCAATGACAAATGTCCAGAATATCCTCATTGTGGGCTGGAAACATGGAGGGGACTTTCAAATTAAACTTTTTACATCTTTTACTGAACATCATGGATATCATTCTGCTCCTTTTAGATAATGAAAGTGAATAAATCCCAAATTAAAAATGGCATATTTTAATATTTAGTGAAATCGCGATATTGATTCTGGATTTTTATAGTTGATTTATATTTGTCTCAAATATTTTGCAGTGATTAATCCACGGGAGCCATCAGTGTCTGTGCTCCTGCCACCAACAGAAGAAATCTCCGCTGAAAGGGTTCTCTCCTTCACCTGTTTAGTGAGAGGTTTCTCCTGAGGAGAAAGTGAGGTCTGCAGATGCTGGAGATCAGAGATGGAAATGTGTTGCTGGAAAAGCGCAGCAGGTCAGGCAGCATCTAGGGAACAGGAGAATCGACGTTTCGGGCATTAGCCCTTCTTCAGGAGGTTTCTCCTCCCGAGGGATCTTCGTCAAGTGGACAAACAATGGCGAGCCTGTAAATCCCAGTAACTACAAGAACACCGAGGTAATAGCGGAGAGCGACATCACCTCCTTCTTCATGTCCAGCCTGTTATCCATTACAGCGGAAGACTGGGCCAGCGGTGCTTCTTACTCCTGTATGGTGGGACATGAAGTGATTCCGTTGAAGATCATCAACAGAACAGTCAATAAATCCAGCAGTAAACCAAGTTTCGTAAACATTTCGCTTGTACTGATGGACACTGTTAATTCATGTCATTAAAAATCTCTAAGTTGTATTTAATAATTCAACAAAAGTAATAAAGTTTTTTTCCTCCAGTTTTGAGTTAAATACACAACCGCTGATTTAATTGTGTCCTACTCTTCTATTCCATCTGTGCAATTTAGATTAGGTTAGATTCCCTACAGTGTGGAAGCAGGCCCTTTGGCCCCACAAGTCCATACCGGCCCTCCGATGAGTGACCCACCCAGACCCATTCCCCTACATTTCCCCCTGACTAATGCACCTAACACTATGGGCAATTTAGCTTGGCCAATTCACCTAACCTGCACATCTTTGGACTGTGGGAGGAAACCAGAGCACCCGGAGGAAACCCACGCAGACACGGGGAGAATGTACAAACTCCACACAGTTAAATTGGATTATTAACAGGTCTGGGAAGTATGTCTTGTGCAGTTAATGTTCCCGCTCAGATACAGCCTGGGTGAGAAGCAGAGTAAAGCTCACTCATTGCAGAATTTCACCAAGTACCTTATCCAACCGAAATCCCACTGTGATGAAATCTGACAATGTCCATTCTATGCTAAGGGTAGACCATGAGTTTTGAACTTCGTGTCCCTGATTCTCCGATTGGCCATTCTTACAAAATTTAGGTTAGATTGGTGCTGCAAAAGCACAGCAGTTCAGGCAGCATCCGAGGAGCAGGAAAATCCACGTTTCGGGCAAAAGCCCTTGATGAAACGTCGATTTTCCTGCTCCTCGGATGCTGCCTGAACTGCCGGGCTTTTCCAGTACCACTCTAATCTAGAATCTGGTTTCCAGCATCTGCAGTCCTTGTTTTTACCCATTCTTACAAAATTCACGTCAGTTTTAAACTGCCACATTGCACCAATTGGAAATGTAAATTTAAGAGACTTTTAATCTCTTAAAGAGATACCAATTGTAAAGAGTGCAGAGCAATTTGAATGTAACCTTTGTTTCTGGGAAATCCAATTTAACTGCCAGGATCTTGCCCCAGCGCATGAGTTGACAGAATGTATCTTCACTTTCACACCAAAGAGAACCAACAGATAAGTTGTTGTGGAGCACAGGGAAGAGGAGAGTGGAACGATGAATGGTCTGTACTCTTACTCCCAGTGCAGAGTTTTCACAGTAGAGGTCCTCTGTAATGTAACCCAGTTACTAACAGGAACATTCAGCTCCTTGCTCACTATTTGAAGATGTAAAATTTCCAAGCAAAATAATACCTTTGGAGCATGTTGGACATGCTTGGCCCTGTTAACAAATGATTAACAGTGACTCCCACAATCCGAAACTGTGTTTGCATCATCCCGGTTTGTACTCCATAGTCTTGTCTCCGTTTTCTGGAGCACATGGGATCAATTGTAGTATTCGAACACCTGATGTTGCATTGTTACAAATACAGAATATGAGTAGCTATTTTCTAATAAACATATTCAGAAATGTTATCTCTGGGGCAGTGGGGATTTGAACTCAGGCCTTTTGTCTCAGAGACAGAAATTCTCTCACTGCAACAGAAGAGTTGCTCATAAAATATCTTCACGATGATGGGAAATGTTTCCTACAACACCAAGGTCAGATCAAATTGTGGCCAATCCATTAAAATTAGAACAATAAAATTAGAATAATAAAAATTGCAGTCTGGTATAAGAGCAGAAACACACACAGATACAGAGAGATGCTCACAAATGGCACACGTAAAGACACATATACAGGCTCTCACCGAAAGACACATTTATGTACACACACACACACACACAGATGTGCATTCAATAAGATGTCACATACGCATACACGCACAGAGCCACACATGCAAATGGTACTTGAACATTCAGCTAAGCTCTTACAAAAACTCACATGCACCGAAAGAAAAGCTCATACACAGATGAACAGGGGTACTCACACATAACCATGAAAAACATAGACACATGGTAACACACAATGGACACAAATACATATGCATTCATACTGCACAATGCATACAGACATAGATACATGAACACAGATACAACATGCCCTCCTGCATGTCGACTCACACAGGCACATAAATGCACAGAGATAAACATTAATATCATTATTCTCCCATTTTCATAATCACAAACATATGATGACAGAGGCACCTCAATTATTTACTTTTAAACCACTTTGATCAGCACGTATACGCGGTCACACATACACACAAATTCAGACACGCAAGTGCACAGATCAACAAAAAGTGGAGCATTTATTAAAGAAGGATAATGGCACAAGCATCAGCAACCATCCACACACAATAACACAAACAAGCTGATCAGGATATGGTTTAGGATAGATTGCCACACAGGCAGACATCATCACATAAATATAAACATCCATCAAAACATGACGCTGCACGCTCACGTTTATTAAGCACAAACATGAAAATAACCTAGTGTAGGTAGGATCTGAAATAGACACATAAACACACATTTTAGATAGCACTAACGAAAAGTGAACAGTCACAAAGACATTACCAGATAAACATAGGCATCAACAAAGTGGCATATTAGCATGATGATGCTTATAATTGTGAATTGAACAAAATGCACGTGCACAAACATGTGAGCACACTAGCAGTAAAGGAGCATGAGTATGTTTATTCATGCACAGACTCCAACATGGGCAAGAGTGAAGTCAGAGTACCTCATAACCACATACACAAACATTAAAGGAAAACCATACACATCAAGCATAGATCAAATACATTAAGGTACACATGAACAAAAACGTATTCCTAAATGTAGAGATTCGACAAACAAATATATGCAGCAATGTCCTTACTGTGGGTGTAACTTATATTCATGATCTGCCAAGCAATTGGCCACCAATAACTAAAGATGAGAATCACATTTGAATTTTTATCCAATGATGGCCAGAATTTTCAACTAATTTGCTGTCACAGCCTATATTTAAAATATAATGATATAATTAAAATAATCGTTCCTAATAAGCATTCCTCAAATAATAATATCCTTCAATAATAGATTAAAAGAAAAAAAATAATTTAAAATGTTCTGACACGCACAGTGAAGAAATATCATGTGCAGTTAGTATTTGCAAGTTCTTGCTGAGAGTCAATAATGCCCTAATAGATACAGATAGTCACATTTGAGAAACATCTGACTGCGTTATGAAGATGTAATGGTCTCTAATTACATGACTTGGATGCAGATAGATTGGACTGGATCAATAAAGTATTTAAGTGCGTCCTCTCGGCTTTATATTTGTAGATTCAATAGATCGCACCTGGATTGAAGATTATGAGGATGATAATGGCAACTGCTTCCACATTCATCACCCTGGTCTTCCTGAGTGTTTTCTACAGCGCTGCCGTCACCCTGGTGAAGGTGAGAATAATCACATCTTTCACACGCCAAGCAGCCCAATATGTTTTGTGAAATCTCTAAGTATGAATAAAAATTAAAACTGGAATGCCCCTGACCATAAACATCTACGTCATTGCTTTCTCTCTCTTTTCCAGGTTAAGTGAATGAGTTGTGGACCCCGTCGGTTTTCCTGATCAGTTTATCAAGGTCTCTGAATTCCCAATCTACAATCTGTCCTGTTGCTAACTCTAACAGTGAGATCACTTCAGTTTAACAGCGTGTAACTGAGACAATTATTGATGGATTGTCCTTTTTCCTTTGATATCGTTGAGATGGTTGTGGTTGGAAGAATTTGTAGCTTTCCAGTTGTTTGAAACCTATTTATTTTTTTTTATTTGTTCCTTATCCAGAATGGTTGCCTACCCTTTATGATGAGCCTTTGTATTCCCTTTCTGTTGACTGTTACAGATGCAGAGAAAATTCTCAGCTCACAGCACACACGATCTCGTCTCAATGGGGCATCCAGTCTTTGTATTCACTTCTGTTAACTTTAACATAAATTGTTGGATAAAAATGCTCTCTGAAATGGTTAATAAATCTTGAATGAATGTGCACTAACCTTGAATTTGCTTAATTCTTTCTTCAAGGCCAGTCAGTAATAATACATTTTCCCACGCCCCACTCCTTTCCCAGCCAAGTACTTTCACTTGTTCTGTTTGGTTTTGTTTCATCCAGTCATTTAGGCTAATACTGCGTCACCATGCGGCTCACTAATGTCAATGTATCTTTCACACGGTCCGCCTTCTGATACACTCCAGAGGCAGAATGATCAGTCAGCATTTCATCTTATGCACCAAAGGTACTGACTGGCCTTGGGTCACGTAATGGTACAAATGAGGAGCTTTGCTCCACCAGAAGCCTATAAAAGGCAGGCAACGGAGTTTGAAAGTTTACTCTGTTCTGTCGAAACGAAAAGTCCTCCCAATGTAGGGACAGCCTGGGTTAGTAATGCAGAAATTGCCACCTAAAGCGCCCAACGAAACATTCATCAGCAAAACGACAACCTTCAGTCAGGTATTCAGGCACAACACGTGCACAATCCCAGGGTGGATTCTCAGAACTGGAGTTTTTCCTCATACGTAAATCTCATGGAACACAAATCCTGGGACCTATTTGATACAGCACACCTGTCAAGTCCCAGGAAATGAGGCTGAGTTATATCTGATACAGGGATATTACTGAACAGCAACCCTCAAAAAGAATAAATCAGAGGTCGATGTCGATCAGGCAAGGCAGAGCTCAGAAGTACTGGAAATATTCAACCATTGGATTCTATATGATGCAAGACGGAATTGAGAACCAATCGTAGCAACTGCTCACAGAGTCTGGAAACTATCAGCAGAGGAGAAAAGTCCATTTCTCAAAGTCAGTGAGGTCCATCATTCCGGGAACAGTGTTGTGAAGCGGTTGCGCAGCCTGTCTCATAGAATTACATTTTTTCAAAACTGTGGCACCTGAAACTGGATGCAATATTCCAGGTGAGACAAGCGACTGTTTTATTTCAGTTTAACATAATTGCTTTGTGTTTGTTCTCTACAGCGTTATTGATGAAGTCGGGTTGATTTGCTCTTCTGTCCACATTCCCTGATTAGTGCACATATACATGGAGGATCCTCTGCTCCTGCACCCCTTTGGGTTTACACCCTTACTATTCTATGTTCCCCTGAGCTCATCACAAAACAAAGAAGCACGTCGCCCCTCCCTGAGACTGAGATCTATCTGACACACCAATATTAATTAACAACAACCCTCAAACATGATAAATCACAGGTCGATTTCAATCAGGGAAGGCAGTGATCCGAAGTATTGGAAACTTTGCTGCTTTCCATGTCCTTTCCCACAAACCCTCGGTAAGACTTTGAAGCTCTTAGCTGTTCTTCCAATATCCTAATATTTTACTTTAAATTGTTAATAGTTTTCTGTAATTTTGCCTTGGGGGAGAAAGTGAGGTCTGCAGATGCTGGAGATCAAAGTTGAAACTTTATTGCTGGAACAGCACAGCAGGTCAGGCAGCATCCAGGGAACAGGAGATTCGACGTTTCGGGCACAGGCCCTTCTTCAGGAATGAGCAGAGAGTGTTCAGCAGGAGAAGATAAAAGGTAGGGAGGAGGGACTTGGAGGAGGGGAGTTGGAAATGTGATAGGTGGAAAGAGGTCAAGGTGAGGGTGATAGGTCGGAGTAGGATGGAGGCGGAGAGGTCAAGAAGAAGACTGCAGGTCAGGAAGGCGGTGCCGGGCTGGAAGGATCCGGCTGAGACAAGGTGGGGGGAGGGGGGATGAAGAAACTGGTGAAGTCCAAGTTCATCCCCTGCGGTTGGAGGGTTCCCAGTCGGAAGATAAGACGCTCCTCCTCCGACCGTCGGGTTGTTGTGGTTTGGCGGTGGATGAGTCCAATGACCTGCATATCCTCGGTGGAGTGGGAGGGGGAGTTGAAATGCTGTGCCACAGGTTGGTTGGGTTGGTTCGTCCGGGTGGCCCAGAGGTGCTCTCTGAATCGCTCCGCAAGTAGGCGGCCTGTCTCCCCAATATAGAGGAGGCCACACCGGCTGCAGCGGATGCAGTAGATGATGTGGGTGGAGGTGCAGGTGAATCTGTGGCGGATATGGAAGTTTCCCTTGGGGCCTTGGAGAGAAGTGAGGGGGGAGGTGTGGGCGCACGTGTTGCACCTCCTGCGGTTGCAAGGGAAGGTGCCGGGAGTGGTGGTTGGGTCGGTGGGGGGTGTGGATCTGACAAGGGAGTCGCGGAGGGAGTGGTCTCTACGGAAAGCTGATAGGGGAGGGGAGGGAAATATATCCTTGGTGCTGGGGTCTGTTTGGAGGTGGCGGAAGTGACGGCGGATGATTAGTCCAAGAACTCCCCACCTACGTTCGTGACACCACCCACGCCCTCCACCTCCTTCAGAATTTCCGCTTCCCCGGTCCCCAACGCCTCATCTTCACCATGGACATCCAGTCCCTGTACACCTCCATCCCCCATCACGAAGGACTCAAAGCACTCCGCTTCTTCCTTTCCCGCCGTACCACCCAGTACCCTTCCACCGACACCCTCCTTCGACTGACCGAACTGGTCCTCACCCTGAACAACTTTTCTTTCCAATCCTCCCACTTTCTCCAAACAAAAGGAGTAGCCATGGGCACCCGCATGGGCCCCAGCTATGCCTGCCTCTTCGTAGGGTATGTGGAACAATCCATCTTCCGCAACTACACTGGCCCCACCCCCCATCTTTTTCTTCGCTACATTGATGACTGTATCGGCGCTACCTCGTGCTCCCACGAGGAGGTTGAACAGTTCATCCACTACACTAACACCTTCCACCCCGACCTCAAATTCACCTGGACAGTCTCGGACTCCTCCCTCCCCTTCCTAGACCTTTCTGTTTCTATCTCAGGCGACCGAATCAACACGGACATCTACTACAAACCTACCGACTCCCACAGCTACCTGGACTACACCTCCTCCCATCCTGCCCCCTGTAAAAACGCCATCCCATTCTCCCAATTCCTTCGTCTCCGCCGCATCTGCTCCCAGGAGGACCAGTTCAAAATACGTACAACACAGATGGCCTCCTTCTTCAAGGACCGCAATTTCCCCCCCGACGTGGTCGACGGTGCCCTCCACCGCATCTCCTCCACTTCCCGCTCCTCCGCCCTTGAGCCCCGCCCCTCCAACCGCCACCAGGACAGAACCCCACTGGTCCTCACCTCCCACCCCACCAATCTCCATGTACAGCGCATCATCCGCCGTCACTTCCGCCACCTCCAAACAGACCCCAGCACCAAGGATATATTTCCCTCCCCTCCCCTATCAGCTTTCCGTAGAGACCACTCCCTCCGCGACTCCCTTGTCAGATCCACACCCCCCACCGACCCAACCACCACTCCCGGCACCTTCCCTTGCAACCGCAGGAGGTGCAACACGTGCGCCCACACCTCCCCCCTCACTTCTCTCCAAGGCCCCAAGGGAAACTTCCATATCCGCCACAGATTCACCTGCACCTCCACCCACATCATCTACTGCATCCGCTGCAGCCGGTGTGGCCTCCTCTATATTGGGGAGACAGGCCGCCTACTTGCGGAGCGATTCAGAGAGCACCTCTGGGCCACCCGGACGAACCAACCCAACCAACCTGTGGCACAGCATTTCAACTCCCCCTCCCACTCCACCGAGGATATGCAGGTCATTGGACTCATCCACCGCCAAACCACAACAACCCGACGGTCGGAGGAGGAGCGTCTTATCTTCCGACTGGGAACCCTCCAACCGCAGGGGATGAACTTGGACTTCACCAGTTTCTTCATCCCCCCTCCCCCCACCTTGTCTCAGCCGGATCCTTCCAGCCCGGCACCGCCTTCCTGACCTGCAGTCTTCTTCTTGACCTCTCCGCCTCCATCCTACTCCGACCTATCACCCTCACCTTGACCTCTTTCCACCTATCACATTTCCAACTCCCCTCCTCCAAGTCCCTCCTCCCTACCTTTTATCTTCTCCTGCTGAACACTCTCTGCTCATTCCTGAAGAAGGGCCTGTGCCCGAAACGTCGAATCTCCTGTTCCCTGGATGCTGCCTGACCTGCTGTGCTGTTCCAGCAATAAAGTTTCAACTGTAATTTTGCCTTCTCGACCAAAGCACAGGTTGAAACAATAAGAACTCCAAACACTGAACTCCAAGAACATACACAATAAAACAACTTACATTCTGAAACGGCTAACACCCATGAACAGATGGTTGACAAGTATAAAACAGCCATGGTCTTAATAGCTTGGATGCTGACGAATTTGTTAAGTGTTCAAGAAAAGTTTCCTCATTAATATGTCGATGTAACTACCACAGAAGGAGCAAAACCTGACCTACTCTTGTGACATATGGCAGGGCAAATGACTCAAGTGTCAGTAGCGGAACAGTTTGGTGCCAGGGATAATAATTTGATTAGTTGCAAAGTATCCATGGAAAGGATTGGCATTGTTTACAAGATAAAGTTCTTAATTGGACTCGGGAAAATGTTGATAGTATGATACACAAACTTTCAAGGGTTGATTGAAGTGGACTGTTTGCAACTAAAATGTTGGCCAGCAAGTGGGAAGCTTTCAGAAATAAGATGACGAGAGTTCAGAGGCATTATGTTCTCGTTAAAGTGAAGGTAAGGCTTGAAAGAGGTGAGAACACTGGAGGAATAAAGATATTGAGGCTCTGGTTAAGAATAAGAAGTAGTCATATGTAAGACATAGATAACTGAGATCAAGTGAATCTCTTGAAGAGTACAAGAGGTGTAGGGACATTCTAAAGAGGGAAATGAGGAGGGAAGAAGAGGAGTATTGGATAGCCTTGGTTGATAATGTAAAGGACAATCCAAAGAGCAAAGGAATAGAGTCATAGAGATGTACAATACGGAAACAGACCCTTTGGTCTCACTCGTCCATGCTGACCAG